>NC_091016.1:2400000-3083750 GCF_041296385.1 Aphelocoma coerulescens
ACCTCAGCACTTCCATAGGATTCTGTGGGACTAAAGGCAACCTCGCGGGCTGCAGCTGGGGCCGAGCTTACCCAACACGCCCCGGGATGACTCATCCTAAAATTCCCCAAAATATTTTGCCAGGTGTTTGTTTCTCCAGGCAGCTGCTCCTTCCACGTTTAGCCATTCCTGGGCCAAGATTCCACATCCAATCTGGGACTAAAAAGGGCATTTTCTTATTCCTGCAGGAGCACCTGGAGGCGGGAGTACTGTCCCTGAAAACACTCGGGTTCAGGCTGCAGATGGAAACCGAAATTCCCATTTTTTTCCCCAAATAATTTGGATTTGCAAACCACAGTGAGCGCTCGGCACTAAGGAAAAAATAATCACAGAGGGAAAAATATTATTGCTGGGAAGACAGATATTTACATTAAAAAAAAAAATTGGGGTAATTCCGGTGGCTGAAGGTCAAGAGGCTTCTGTAGGAGGACGAGAAGTTGGGGATCCTGCGAGGGAATGCTGCTTTCTGGGGATCAACGGAAAAACACGGCCAGCTGTTGGAAAAATATCACTTAATCCGATGCATTTAGATTTATTTTCCTTGTAATTTTCCCTGGTGAACAGCTGGGATCAGCTGGAATTTGTCCGGAATCACCTCCGTGAAATCAGCAGCTCTTTTAGTCAGAGTCTTGGAACATGAGGGGGGGTGGGTAAACCTGGCAAGAATTCCCTCTTTTCTTGCCATTAGGAATAACTTTGGGGGTTGTTTTCCTGGATTTCTGTTGGCTGGGAGCAAGGTGCTAATCCAGATCGATTCCCTGGGATCCTCTGCATTCCATATGGCTCTAGCATGGGATATTGAGCTGGAAGGGACCCTGTGGAGGAGGAGGGGGAAAAAAAAAGGGGGATTTCCCCCCCCCACCCCCCTCCTTTTGCTGATGGAATATTTGTTTTATATTGAACTGTAACTAAACAGGAGGCAGCTCCCTTCCAAGCGGGAAAAGCATTCACATCCTGTCCTTTTGCCGGAGACTAAACATCATCCACCTGTTTTCCAGCTCCTGGATGGAGAAACGGGATCTTTAGGATATTCCATGATCCCCCCCCTCCAGTTTGACTCAACTGTTTCAAACTCAACCATTTAAAAATCAATGAAAACCAATGGAATTTGGGCTTGAGTGGAAGAGTTAAGGAGTTACAAAATACACATACCAGACCTTCAGTATTCCCTGGAATACAGTAGGAAATCCTTTGCCTCCATAGGCAACTCCAGGGTTTAGCAGGGGTTAAAATTTTAGGGAGAAGAAGAAGTTCGCAAAGTGCCAGCAGCTTAAGAATGTGAGATAAACAAGCGAATGAGCTGTGCCGAGGATCTGTTTCGTGCCAGAAGGAAAACATCACGGACACACTCCTGCAATCTGGATTTCCATTGCCCTAACACGTCACCTGTCAGGAGCGCGGGGTCGGGATTGCAGGGAGTTAACCCCAAAGCAGCCCAGCTCCCTCTTCCCCTGGACTTGTGGGAACGCATCCTGCGCCAATGCCGCCATGCAGGAATGAGCTCCCTGGAAAAATGAGAGGGAGCGTCCGGAATTCACAGCCCGGAGCCAGAATCCTGGGCGCCTTCATGGCCAGGGCGGTGCTGAGCTGGCTCCGAGCTCCTTCCAGACCTTCCCAAAACGGGGTCTTGACCTCGGTGGGAGCCCTTCCAGTGACTCCTGGATGTGTCCAAACATCGGGAACACAGAGCTGGTATCCAAACGCTGGCTCCATAATCCAGGGGAACACGGAGCAGGGGAGAGGGCTTTTTATTGATTGATTTGTTTATTTATTTTTGGATTTCATTCTATTTTATGTCATTTATTTATCACCTTGATCCATTAAAGTCATCAGTTTTCCAGAGCCCCAAGTGTTCAGCCTGGAGAAGAGAAGCTTTGGGATGACCCAGCTGTGGCATTCCAGGACCTGAAGGAGCTATAAAAACATGGAAAGAGACTCTTTTCCATGGGATGGAGTGATGGGACAACAGGGAATGGTTTCCCACTGACACAGGGGCAGATGGGATATTGGGAAGGAATTCTTCCCTGCAAGGATGGGGAGGCTCTGGGATAGAATTCCCAGAGAAGCTGCGGCTGGCCCTGGATCCCTGGAAGTGTCCAAGGCCCGGTTGGACACTGGGGCTTGGAGCAATCTGGGATAGTGGAAGGTGCCCCTGCCCATGGCAGGGGGTGGGACAGGATGGGCTTTGAGGCCCCTTCCAACACAAACCATTCCATGATCTTGGAATTTGATGGTTGCACTCAATCTTAAAGGTCTTCTCCTATTCTCTCTTGGTTTGCTCTGGTGTCCAGGTTTTTCCCACCAGAACCTTGCTGGCAATTAAACTTTGCTGCTTTTCAGGATTCAAAAATCTCCTTTTCCCGACACAACGCACTCAGGCTTTCCTCAATTCCCGTGGTTTTCAAGTGGCACCCGGATCCTGGAAGCGTTCTGCCAGGATACCCAGAACTCCTGCTCCTCGAGACTGAACACGAGGTGGGAATCCGTGGGATGTTTGATTTGTAGTGCAATCCCGTGCCAGAATTTCTTATGGAGAACAGGACGAGAGATTGAACAGTGCTCGCTGCTGACACGCGGAGCTGCTGTGCTTTCCGTCAGGATTTTCTCTGGAATTTGAATTCTTAGCCCATGCTGAGAGCTCTGTCCCTGATTTGGGGGTGATCCAGAGGTTTGCTTGGCTCCCGGGGAAAGGCTTTTGGAAGCTCCCTCTGCAGAGCCATCCGTGGTCGATACCCACGGTCGGATTCCTCTGGACTGAAGGGACGAGCAGGGCTGCAGTCCGGGCTGCTCTTTCCGAAGTCTGCAGCATCCTCTGCTGGAGCCCTAAGGAAGGGATATCCAGCCAGCAGGGAAAACACACCAGGATGTTTCCTTGGGGAGCTCCAAAATATCCCCCAGCTTTGCTGGGAAGAGCCAAAATCTCCCTGGTGCCGCTTCCCGCTGTGCTCCAGGGCGAAGGAGCCTGGGATCCGGGGACATTTCCATCCCTTGCTTTGCTGGAGATGTCCTGGCTGACCTCGAGCCACGAATGCCCGATGGGTCAAGAGCAGAACGTGAGTGGCAGAGCTGACTCCCAGTTTTTCCCCCTTTCCCGGCTTTAGTCACCACGATCAAAGCCCGAGGTATTTCTCCACTCCCATCCAAACTAAGAGCTCAGATAAAATCTGAGTTCCCAGACGTTGATTCTTTCCTGGATTTTGTTGTTTTGGCTTAACAGGTCGTTTTATTTCACCATCCCAGTGCCTGGAATGCTCCACCCACCACGGGACACCCGGGACTGGCATCTTCCACGGCTGCTTCCCGCATGTTTCATGCCTCCTGCTGAAATCCAAAATTTAGGATTGGGAAAGAGCAGCTACGATGCTCTTCCTTCTCTCTCCCCACAGGAGAACCATGGAGAGTTCCGTGGGTTCTAGGGAGCCCCTGAAGTGCATCCGAGCATCTCCGGAGCATCCGGAGAACCTCCTGAGAAACAAGACTGGGGGCAGAGGCCAGTGTGAAATCCAGCCTTGGGAAAATCCCTCCGGGGATGGACACACGGATACAGCCCAGCGGTGTATCCAGAAATTCCCTCCATCCTTGTGGAATCCAGACTAAATTGGCTGGGAGGCTCCCAACTCCTCTGGGTGAGAGCAGCCGAGCACGCCAGTTTTCTGATAAAGGAAAAGCAAACACCACTCCCTTGTGCGAAGATACAGGAATATTATCCTGACATTTTCAATATGGATCACTCATATTGCTCCTCGTTCTTCCCGCTCCAAGAGCTGTGTGTGGACAATAGAAACATTCCCTGGCTACAAACAAAATAATCAGGATTGAAACTGTGGATAACACAGATGTCTGCCTTTCCTGATTTATTTTTTTATGAAGGAATTTATTTTACATTTCCTCAGGGTATTACAGTCATCCAACATTTTTACCAGCTGTTAAAACGTGAAGATTAAAACCTGCACTTAAGTGGAAAAAAAAATTGCTTCAGAGGAGGAATTTATCTTGGAAAAAATATTGAAGTGCTTGGCAGCCCACTTTAAAATGATTTGATGTGATAAATGACAGGAGTATGGGACCACCAGTGGGAAGAAACAGGGAGACCCTGTGCTTCTCCTCATCCCAGATCTACCCCACTGCAGTTCAGAGCTTTACACTGCTTTCTATAAACACCTATTTTAACTGTGACACAGATCTCCCAGTATCCACAGTGCATATCCCAGTATCCACAGTGGGTATCCACACTGGGAGAGGCTGAGGAGCTGCCGCAGCAAACTGGGTGATATTTAAAGCACCCAAGGAAACGCATCGCCGAGGTCATTTAACCTGATAAAACCCGGCTTCTTGACAGCGGCAAAACAAATTGTTTCCAAAATGGGTCGTTTTGGGAGCGGTTTTTTGCGGATTCGGTCGATTTCAGGTGGGGATTGGGGGTTTAAAACGTTTTTTTTCCAGTTTTGTGGAAACGCCCTGCCCACACTCAAAATGGCGGCGGCGCTGAGGCGCTGAGGCCGCGGCCGCCATGGCGCTTTCGGGCGGGAGCCGGCGGCGGCGGCGGCGGCGCGGTAAGGGCGGGCCGGGGCCGGGAGGGACCCTCGGGATGGAGCCCGGGAGCGCCGGGAATCACCGCCGGGATCGGCGGGAGTCACCCCCGGGGGCGGCGGGAGTCAGCCCCGGGATCGGCGGGAGCGATCCCGGCTGCTGCTGCCCGGCGGGAGGCGATTGCCGGGCGCCGCCGCCTCAGGGAGCGCACAAGTGACCTCTCGTGTCCCCGAGCCCTGAGGGACGTGATCCCGCTTGTGCCAAGCGCTGGGATAAACATTCCCTGTCTCTGCTTTCCTTGCAGCGCTTCCCAGATTTCTGCGCACAGATCAAAATCTTGTGGCTGCACTTAAAATCCAGAAGATGCTGTGCCGGTGGCACAAGAAGCAGCGCGGCGCGGCGACATTCCCATAGGATGGTGAGCGTCGGTGCCGCTCCAGCCTGGAATTCCTCGGGGGAGGAGCCTTTCCAGGGGTGTCCCGAAGGTAACGTCGTTAGGGAGAAATCCACGTGCTCTGTGTTTAAAAAAAAACCCCAAACTTCAAGACTTTCGGAGGAATTTGGCCAGCAGTTTGCTGGGAGGAGAATGGAAATTCTCTGGAGCATAAATTGAGATTTTCATGGGGTATAAATTGAGATTTTTCTGGAGGATAAATGGAGATTGGGGAGGGTACATGGAGATTTATTCTGGACGATAAATAGGGGTGCTCTGGAGCATTAATTGAGATTTTCAGGTGGATAAAATAGAAATGTTTCTATCAGGTAAATGAAGATGCTCCAGAGGATAAACTGAGATCCCCCCCCCCCCCCCCCCCCCGGAATATAAATGGAGATCCTCTGAAGAATAAATGGAGTCTCTCTGGAGAATAAACTGAAATTCTCTAGAGGATAAATTGAGGTGGTTTTTTTTTCCCCTGGAGCATTTCTCTCTAGAGGATAAATGGGGATGCTCTGGATATTCCTCAGCTTATCCAGACATCTCTAAACAAGCTGGAAACTTGTTCCAATTCCTGACCTGCCTAATTTGATGGATCTTCATCATGCAGGAATTCCTGCGAGGAATTTTCCCAGGGATTAGCACAATTGAGGAACTCCAGCTGTTACTTATGTCCTGCTAATGCTCTTTCTTACCTGTTATCGTGTTGTCTCACTGCTAGAAAGATATTTTTGTTATCACAATCCGCCTTTTTAGGACCCTTCTGGTTGTTTATGCCATCAGTATTTCAAGGATTCTCATTTTGATCCCTGCTGGAGCCCTTTGTTGTACGTGCACAAGCAGCTACTGAGAGTTTAAAGGAATCTTTCCTGGGGAAATAAATGAAGGAAAAACTTCCTCTTCCCTCCCCTGAAGAGAAACTTAAGATCTCATTGGAAAGACCTGAGGGAAAAATCAAGTAGCCAAGGCTTGTGTATCCTTGGCAAAAAGCAGGGTGGGTTGCTATGGAGAACAGGATTTTATTTTGGGAATATTTAGTCCTATCCTAAAGAAACCTCTTCCTTTTCTGTGCTAATTATTTCATGGAAAAAAAATGGCATTAAAATATACAGATACAAATATTTTCTTGGAGATTCAGGCCACTGTTGGGCTTTATTTTTTAAAGGCGTTGCACCAGTTCCAGTTGTACCAATTCCAGTTGTACCAATTCCAGTTGCACCAATTCCAATTCCTTATCAGGAACTCTGTAATTGAATTGAAATATGGTTTGAGTTTTGCATCAGTTCTGATGCAATTAAAGTGTCTTTGCAATTAATCTCTTGGATTAATTATGCTTTCTGCAAATCTTGCACACATGTGCACATTTTGAAAGTATTTATTCCCAAATTGCCAGGGAAAAAGCTGGAAAGAAGTTGCAAACAAACCCAAAAAATTGGGCGAGGGGGAACAGGGTTTTCATTCAAATCCTTGGAGTGAGTGTTTTGGAGACTTAAGGATTCGGCAGCACTTTGGGAAACTAAAGATCAGCTTCCAAACAGGAACAGAAAACACAAATCTCGGGGGTTTTCTGAAGGCAAAAACGGTGGGAGTTGATGGGTTTGTGGGAAGATGCTGCAGTGCTGGGGGGGCTTTAATCCAGAGGCAGCTGAACTCGGAGTTGATCTTGGAACTTATCTCTCCCATCGGGCTCAGTGTCAGATCCTGGTGTTAGCGGAGCTCCCGTGGGAGCGCGGATCGGGATCTTATCGCAGCTGGGGATCTCGCAGAGGAGCAGCAGGAAATTAGCACGAGCTGCTCTCATTGATTTCTCTGAGCACTGCACAGAAACCAGGCCGTCCTGCTGGAAAACAGGGAGGCAGCAGATGGGCTGGAAGCTCCTGCGGATCTTGGAGCCCAACCTCTGCATCTGCGCTGCTTCCATTGTGCTGGTGATGAGCTGTGCCTCTGCATGGGAGTAGCTGGGAGCGTTGCAGAGATCCCTGCTGGCTGTGGGAATTACACAGTAGGAATCTGGATGCGAGCAGTCCTTTCCCAGTAGAATTTAGGGCTCCTTTGTCCATAGTCCCTCAATTTCCTGCTCCTGGGAGATGGTCTAGTTGAGGTGGTGGTGATCCATCAAAGGCTGGAGGTCTTCTCCAGCCTCAGTGGTTCTACAGTTCCACCTGTGCAGGGTGAACAAGGGAATTAGGGCACGGAATTCCGCTGGACTTTCCCTGCCACGCCTGAACGGAAAGATGGGAAAAAGCATTCCAACATTTTTCTGTTTCTTCTGGCAGGATGGAGAAGAAGAAAATCCTGATGAAGTCCAAGGTTGCTGCTCCCAACCTGCTGAGGGCTCTGCATTCCCTGTACCAGCTCGGGCACCTCTGCGACGTGACGGTGCTCACCCAGCACCTGGGAATTCAGGAGGAATTCCCAGCTCACAAAGCCGTCCTGGCAGCTTCCAGCAACTACTTCAAGGGGCTTTTCCTGCACCAAGAGATGCTGGACACCAAGAAGTGCACGGTGACTCTGCAGGACATCTACACCGAGGAGTTCACCTCCTTCCTGGAGTTCGTGTACACGGCAGAGGTGGAGATCGAGGCGGGAAAACTCCAGCGGATGAAGGAAATAGCAGAACGACTGGAGTGCCAGGATTTGCTTGACATCTGTGAGGAGGTGAAGGCAGAGGGCAGGAAGGGCTTGGACTTGAGCCTCCACCCAAAAGGGCACAGGGGTGGAAATGGGGGATCGCAGTGGCCTCGCATCCAGCAAGAGGAGAACCCCAGGAACTCTTCCCAGGTCCTGGCAATTCCCATGCAGAGGAAACTTTGGGATCGGCAGAAACATAAGGAATTGCTGGTGGGCTACGAGCTCATTGGAGGCCAAGCTGGAGGCCTGGAGCAGGAGGCCATGGCTTTTCCAGCCCCAAAATCCAGGCCGGCAAAGCTGCCCTGCTGCAACAAGGTGCCCTCCCCGAGCAGACTGGGTGTGGATATCACCGGCCTGGAGAACAAGGATGGCCGTTCCCTCCGCAGGGGGCAGGAGCGGAAGCGGGAATCCCAGGCGTGTCCCTACTGTGACAAGGCCGGCAGCTCCAAGTGCGGCCTGGCCGGGCACATCCGGAGCCACACCGGGGACAGGCCCTTCCAGTGCCAGCGCTGCCCCGCCAGCTTTGCCCACAGGGCTGCCTACACCTCCCACCTCAGGTACGGCGTTCCTGGGAATGTGCTTCCTCGGAGTTCCCGGGTAAAGCGTTCCTGGAGCCCTCCCTGCCTTAGTTCCAGAATTCCTTGGATCTGACTCGAAGCGTGTTGAATCGGGATTTTTCTGTCAGCCTCGCAGTGAGGATGACTGGATCGAGGTCTCTCAGATGGGGAGTTTAGGGAGTTTCCCATTGGACTAAGGGGGACTTGTGCAACCAGATTTCTTTGGAATCCTCAGATTCAGGGTTTTAAATAGGAATTTTGTGTTCATCTAGGCATTTGATCTCTATTTCCTCTGGTTTAAATCCATGATTTCGTGGCCTGGGAGGAGAAGTCCATCCTACGTTCCTGCTCAGGGTACAATATACAGACCTTAATGAACTGAGGCGCTTTAATTGTCTTTAATTACCCAGTCCAACTCTTCCCCAAATCTCCCTATTTCCAGGCTTTCCAGACACGCTGGGAATTTCTTAAGTGGTTCAAGGAACAATTCAGAGGAAAGGACTCTTCCCCCGAGGCCCGAATTGAAACAATCAAACAATTAACGAGTTTCAATTAAACTTACTGAAGTTATGCTCCATTTTTAACAGGAAAATCCATGAGTCTGGGCAAGAGAGGAAGCTCCTGCCTGTCTATTGGATGGTGGTTCCACCCACACACAGCCCAAACCCCACAAGCCGTGACCAAGATCCCAACGGAGAGACTTGGGATGGGACACCAGAAACCTCAGGGTGTGAGGAAGATCCCGGGAATTCATCCATTGCCGAAGCAGGCAGGAGCGAGGAGCAGGAGGAATGGAGGCAGGAATCCCAGGAAGATGAAGGAGGGAATGGAGATGAAGGTGAAATGAGCGTGAAGGGCGAGGAGCAGGGAGACTACGACGCGGGATACTCGGAAGTTGAAGGAAGCAGGGACAACGAGGAATGTTCCAAGGAGAAGGAAAAGGAGGATGAAGCCTCAGCAGAGAAGGACCCTGAACCAGGGTTTAAACTAAAGAAAGCCAATAAAAGCGTGGCCAACAAGAAATCCATCTGCGTGATCCGCTGCGACAAGTGCCAGGAGCAGTTCGCTTCCCGGAAAAAATACGTGGATCACTGCCGGGATGTGCACCAGAGCCTGCCCGGCAAGGCGTACCAGTGCGAGGTGTGCAGCAAGGCCTTCGCCAGCTACGCCAGCTGGAAGGAGCACCGCGCCTGCGTCCACAGCGAGGAGAGGAGCTTCTCCTGCAGCCTCTGCCAGGCCACCTTCAAGAGGAAGAGGGACGTGAGGACGCATTCCGTGCGGAAGCACGAGGGCAGGGCCAAGCGGCCGCTGTGCTCCGTGTGTGGGAAGATCCTGAGCTCCCGCACGGCGCTGGTGTTCCACATGCGGACGCACACCGGCGAGAAGCCCTACGAGTGCGGCGTGTGTCGCTCCAGGTTTGCTCAGCCTTCCCAGCTCAAGATCCATACCAGGTCAGATTCCAGCCCTTCCCGTTCCTCGCCCCCTCGGGCAGGAACGCTGTGTTCAGTGGGATCTGTGATTAATTCCCTTACGCAAAGGCTTTGGCTCTGTGTTGCCTTTCCCGTGGTCGGGATTTCGACATGGATACCCTGTCCAAACTTGCAAGGAATAGCCGTCATTTGGGACAGGCTCTGAAATCCCATGATGGCCCTCAGTGATGAAAAGTGAGTCAGGGATCCTGGAGAAGCGGATCCTGAGCCGTGCTCGCTCTTGGAGCAAGGAATTGCCCTGGAATTTTATCTCCGTGTGCAATTCCAAATCCGCACTGCTCAGCTGGAGCTTGACGGGAGGAGTTGCTCCCTGGTGGTGTCTGTGTGGATGTGTCTTCTCCCAGGAGAGGGTGAATCATCCCATGGAATTTCCCATCTTTCTTGGGAGCAAGACTGATGATAATCCTTTGTCCTGACAGCTCAAAATCAGGAATATTTTGGACGTCATCCTGTTTGGGTTGGAATAAGACCAATCATCAGGCTCAGATTTTTCTGATTCTCTGTCATTTTCCGTCATTTTCCCTTCTTCCTCCTTTCCCATGCCCTGAGCTATGACTCCTGGACAAAGAAAGGTGGAGTTTGTAGGGCCTGAAAGTGAGGAAAAGGTAAATTTTGGTTGGGAATTTTACTGCTGGAGTGTAGCGCCCGTACCTGGAAACACTCAGTTTCCCAAGGGAGCAGAACTTCCCTTTCCCGCCGCACTGAAATCCCAAAGGCAGTTTCCAAGGCGGTGTTTTAGGGATGGGAGCCTAATGAGTCACTGATCGTTGGTGTTCTGTGCCCCTCAGGTCCCACACTGGGGAGAAGCCCTACGTTTGTGAGGACTGCGGCGCTTCCTTTGCCGACAAAGGAAAACTCACCGGCCACAAGAGGACACACACAGGTGGGAAATGAAGTTCTCCGGGTGGTTTCTCCCAGCCCTCTCCTGTTTCACTGCTAGGAGTTGCTGGGATGTGGAGAAGAATGCTCTTGGATACTCACAGAGGAGTATCCAAGAACCAGGAAGGAGTTAGTAGGGATGGAAGGACTTTTAGCCTGGGGAAAAGGAGGCTCCAGAGGGACTTGGTTGCTCTCCAGAATTCCCTGATGGGAGCCAGAGGGAATTTGGGCTCTGCTCCCAAGGAACAAGTGATGGGATGTGAGGAAACGGCCTCAGGTGGTGCCAGGGGAGGTTCAGGACATCGGGAAGAATTCCTTCATGGGAAGGGTTGTCAGGCATTGGAACAGGATGGAGTCCCCATCCCTGGATGTGCTCAGGGAACACCTGGACGTGGCACTGATGGCCAAGGTGGGGATGGGGCACAGGTTGTACTCGATGACCTCGGAGGTCTTTTCCAGCCTGGATTCTGTGATTTGCAGGCGGGCTCTGAAGGACAGAATTCCTCTGAGAGAATTGCCAACATGCTGTTTCTGCTCCCTCAGGAGAGCGCCTGTTCCGGTGCGACGTGTGCGGGAAGCACTTTGCCACCAACGAGTACCTCAAGTGCCACAAGCGCTGTCACCTGGGAGCCAAACCCTACAAGTGCGAGGTCTGTGGGAAAACCTTCGGACTCAGAGCCTCCCTGGCCCAGCACAGCAACGTCCACGCAGGTAATTCCAAGGCTGGGAAAAGGAGTGGTGGCTTTGTGGTTCTTCCCAGCGTGAGCGGGGATGTTTTATCCCACAGCTCACTGAACTAGGGGGATCCCAGAATCACTGAGGTTGGAAAAGAGCTCCAAGGCCATCGAGTCCAAACTGTGCCCGATCCCCACCTTGTCACCAGCCCAGAGCACTGAGTGCTGTGTCTGGGCCTTCCTTGGACACCTCCAGGGCTGGGAATTCCATTGGGAAGCAGGGCTCGTCCCGACCCTGGCTCATGGGAACGTTGTGTGGTATCCTAGAAAACTGAGGCCTGGCTCGTGAGGCTGAAGGAATTTGGAATAGAGGATGGCTGTAGCCTTGGCAAATTTGGGAAATACTTATCAGGGAATGGTTGGGGTTGGAAGGGACCCTAGGGATCATCTCATTCCACTGTCCCAGGTTGCTCCAAGCCCCGTCCAACCTTGGACACTTCCAGGGAAGGGGCCGAAGAGCCCGCTGCTGTCTCCTAACTTCTCCTAACCCCGTGTTTTCCGGGATTGTTATTCCCAGAGACCCGCCCCTATTTCTGCGAGCAGTGTGGGAAGGCCTTCACCCAGCAGGGAGCGCTCCGGCGGCACCAGCGCATCCACACCGGGGAGAAACCCTACAAGTGCCGGGCCTGCGACAGGACCTTCACCGACATGTCCACCCTGCGCCGGCACGTGGCGGTAGGACATCCCACGGGATCTTCCCGGTCCTCAGTGCCACGCCCAGGGTGCCAGTGTCGTGCTGGGGGCAGGAACTCCCAGCCCTCAGCAGGGGCTGCGCCAGGGATGAGTTTTAGGGCAGGGGCGTGAGCTGCCATCTTAAAATCGATTCCTGAGGTTTGCGGGATTTCCCTCCGGCGGCGCAGCAGCTCCCACTGCTGGCTGCCGATCCAGCCATCTTCCAGTCCTAGGGAAAGGGTCACCATCCCTGGAAGTGACTGGATACGGCACTTCCTGGTGGTCGTTGACGGCTGCCCTCTGTCTCCGAGATCTTGTCCTAAACGATCCCATGAAAGCGGCTGGGGAAGGACCCGGGATTGGAGATGCTTTTTGTGGATTAGCCACAGAGTCTCTGATGCTTTAACCCTCATTCCCGACCCAGAACACGAGGGTTTATCCGACCTCGTGCCGCACATTAGTGGGAATTCACACGTTCCCAGCATTCCGCTGGAAAATGCTGAGCTCGGCTCTTCCCAGAGACCTCCAGGTCCTGGAAGTGACAGCAAAGACAGAACAGGAGGTTCCCTTCCAGTTCCAAGTGCATATTTTGCCTGTGTGCTGAAATTCCAGCTGATTTTGGAAGCGTTCCATGGCAGCAGAGCCAGAAATTCAGCGCTGAGTTGGCAGAAGAGCCTTGCTTGTGTTTGAGTTGAGCCTTGGAGCGCAGGATCGTGGCGTTATCCCAAAATCGTTGGATTTAGCTCTGGATTCAGTTAAATATTTCCTAGTTAAAAATCAGACCTAATTGTTTTCCTGCCTCACTGCCTTTTTTTTATTCCCAGATCCACGACCGGAATGCACACTGGAGAAGCTTCTTGATCGACCTCACACCAAAAAAAGACCACAATTGGTCCAAAATAGAGACTTTCGCGGAAGCGCAGCTGGGAGGAGATTCCATGCCGGAAGTTTGGTCGGTTGACCACGGGAAGCTTTATAAACCAGAAAGTGCTAAAGCAGCAGCACACGTGGCACCTGGGGCTGGGGACACCGGGGACGCTGATCCCTCCCTTCTCTATTTATAAGCTCAGTTTTAGCCCCAGCAATGGGCGGTTTGAGGCAGAAGGGTGGGAATTACCCTTTGGAATGCAGCGAGTCACTCCTAGTGGTCACTGCAGGTGCCTCGGGAGCTGGATTACAGGTGGCAAAGGGGTAATTCCTCATGAGGGTATTTATTCCAGTGAAATGTTTCGATCTGTCCGGAGTTTATTTTTCCCAAAGCTGTGGGAGAATCCCACTGGGAATGGGCAGGGCGGGGTGTGTGTGTGTTCATACAAACACAGCGCGGTGCCGCCGCTGTAAATCACCAATGCCTTCTTTAATAAAACCGTCAGCGCCGCCCAGCCCGCCCCTCCTTCATTCGCCCGGATTTCCCTGGGGAAAACGCCGGGATTTGGGAACGCCAAGGCCGGGGGCGGGGGTAGGCCGCGTTGCCTAGCAACGCCCGGCGCGCTTCGTGGCGTCACTTCCGGTGCGCCGCCGCCTCAGCCGGGGCGGGCCGGGGTCGTGGCGCGTCAGCGCTTCCGGCCGCGCCCGGGGCTGAGCGGGAGCCGCGACCGGGAACGGACCGGGAGCGAACTGGGAACGGGCTGGGAACAAACCGGGAACGGGTCGGGAACGGTGAGTGCGGGAGCCATGGCGGGCTGGCCCCGCCCGCCGCCGTTTTCTCCCCTCTTTCCCCCTTCATTGCCCCCCTCTTATCTTTTTCCCCTCCTCTTTCCTCCCCCTTTCTTTTCCTCTCCCCTTTTTTCTCCCCCTTCCCCTCCTTGTTTCCCCCCTTTCCTCCCCTTCTTTCCCCCGCCCCTTCTTTTTCCCCACCCCAGCATTCCCGTGTGATCCAGGGTCCTTTCCAAAGGGGATTGGAAGTGGGCACTGGGGGTGGTTCTCCATGATTTCAGCAGCAGCCACCTGGGAATCCTCTCCCCGTTCCCCTTTGGGCTGGAGCTTTTTGCCTCTTTCCAGCCAGTTTTGCCTCTGGAAGAGGAGGTATTCCTGGGAAATGATCAGTGCTCAGATGGGAGTTAGAGGGGCAGTTGTGAAATGACACGAGAAGTAGTTAAAAATCATTTTTATTGGGGTAAAAAAGTGGCGTTTTGGTAGCACTGATTGTTTATAAAGCACTGGGTGAGGCATCACTTCATTCCCAGCAAATGGAAATAAATTCCACTAGGAACAGGGTCCAGCCCCACAGATTCCTCAGAGCACCTTCAGATCCATAGAAATCCAGCTTGTTCTGGGCTCAGACATTTGGGAAAGCACCCCAAAACTTCCGTTCTCCTACAAACTTTGGAGCAGCTTCAGACATTCCTGGGAGATAGGGCCCAGTGGAAGGTTGGAAATGGCCCTTCCAAATGTGCGGGCTGCGAGTCCATTGTGAGGCATTCCCGCCATTTTGGGGGTTTCCAGTGTGTGGATACAATTATCCATCACGTCAGAGCTTGGGATTTTGTGTGGAAATCATTGTCACGCAGAGTTTTTGGGATTGCAGTTAACTTTGGCTTAATCTTGCCTTCCTTTTATTGCCTGGTGAGGCCAGCAATCATTCCTTCATTCCAGGTGCCTTAACTTGAATCCAGCTCTGTTTGCTCCATCCCTGTCCCAGCCTCTGACAGTCCAAAGCGTTTCATGGAAAAACCAGGGTTGGGATTTAAGCTCAGATTTGCTCCATGGTTTTGTTGAGGAGCCAGAGATCGGTCCAAGGTTGGATGAAATGATCTCGGAGCTCTTTCCAACCTCGGCGTTTCCATGAAACTCAAACCCCAGCCGCCGCGAACCTTCGGAATTCCGCTGGCTGACGCGGGCTCTCGTTAGCAGGGAGAAGAAAGATGGAAAGCAGTCCTGTTCTGCTGGAATCCAAGTCCTCTCCCATCAACCTGCTGAACGAGATGCAGCAGCTGCGGCTGCTGGGCCACCTGTGCGACGTCACGGTGAGCGTGGAGTACCAGGGCGTCCGCGCGGAATTCCCGGCGCACAAGGCCGTGCTGGCCGCCACCAGCAAGTTCTTCAAGGAGGTTTTCCTCAACGAGAAATCCGTGGATGGCCCCCGGAGCAACGTGTTCCTCAACGAGGTGCAGGTGGCGGATTTCGCCTCCTTCCTGGAATTCGTGTACACGGCGCGCGTGGAGGTGGAGGAGGACAGGGTGCAGCGCATGCTGGAGATCGCCGAGAAGCTCAAGTGCCTGGATCTCTCTGAGACCTGCTTCCAGCTGAAGAAGCAGATGCTGGAATCCGTGCTGCTGGAGCTGCAGAACTTCTCGGAATCGCAGAATTCTGAGGAGGAAAGCGCCGCCCACCCGAGCGCTGCGCCCGCAGCAGAGGCCGAGCGGGACCCTCCGGATTCTTCCATGGCCAGGCCAGGCCACGGAGCATCTCCCGAGGGGCCAGCTGCCAAATCCAAGGAGAAGATGGACAAGAAGAAGGAAGTGCTGAAGGCTCCTTACGCCAAGATCCGCAGGGCGAGCGGGCGGCTGGCCGGCAGGAAGGTGTTCGTGGAGATCCCGAAGAAAAAGTACACCCGGAGGCTGCGGGAGCAGGAGGAGGAAAAGCAGCCCGAGGGCGAGGAGGGAGAGCAGGAGCAGGAGGAGAACTCCGGCAAACCTGAGGGCTCCTCTGCGGAAAACCTCCCCAAAGGCGAGGAGGACAGGAAGAAGCGCGGCGGCGCCTTCAAGTGCGGCACGTGCGAGAAGGAATTCCTGTACGAGAAGAGCTTCCTGAAGCACATCCAGCAGAGCCACGGCATCGCCTCGGCACTGGAGTTCCGCTGCGAGACGTGCGCGCAGACCTTCGCCAACCGCTGCAACCTGCGCAGCCACCAGCGGCACGTGCACAGCAGCGAGCGCCGCTTCCCCTGCGAGCTCTGCGCCAAGCGCTTCAAGAGGAAGAAGGACGTCAAGAGGCACATCCTGCAGGTGCACGAGGGCGGCGGGGAGCGCCACCAGTGCCACCAGTGCGGGAAAGGCCTCAGCTCCAGGACGGCGCTGCGGCTCCACGAGAGGACGCACACGGGCCACAAGCCCTACGGCTGCCCCGAGTGCGAGGCCAAGTTCTCGCAGCCTTCGGCGCTGAAAACGCACATGAGGTAGGAGCAGCTTTGCCTGGACTTGGGGCGCGGCCCTGAGCTTCCCAAATCCCTGTTGTCATGTGGGGTTCAGCCCTCAGGGCCTCCCCAATCCCTCTTTCCTCCTCATGTGGGGTTCAGCCCTCAGCGCCTCCCCAATCCCTCTTTCCTCCTCATGTGGGGTGCAGCCCTCAGCGCCTCCCCAATCCCTGTTTTCTCCTCATGTGGGGTTCAGCCCTCAGGGCTTCCCAAATTTGCTCCTCATGTAGGGTGTAGCCCTCAGCGCCTCCCAAATCCCTATTTTGTCCTCATGTGGGGTTCAGCCCTCAGAGCCTCCCAAATCCCTGTTTTCTCCTCATGTGGGGTTCAGCCCTCAGGGCTTCCGAAATCCCTGTTTTCTCCTCATGTAGGGTGCAGCCCTCAGAGCCTCCCAAATCCCTGTTTTCTCCTCATGTGGGATTCAGCCCTCAGAGCCTCCCAAATCCCTGTTTTCTCCTCATATCCCGTGTGGGCCAGGACTGTGCTGCAGAGAAATGTGGGTGGGATTCCTCCAGCACATCCTTAGACTCAATACAAAGACAAGTGTGGAAATATTTGGGAAGGATGTGGCGGGTTTTCAATGGGAAAACGCCGGATTTGGGGGCGAAGCAGGGAAAACAATGGATCTGGGAATAGGAGGAGGTGGCGCGTCACCGATGTCACCCACACGGAGCTGATGCAGCACCTGCTGGGTTTTATCTGTCCCAGGGTGGTTTTATCAGGGCAAAAATCATCTCTGAGGGGTTTTAGCCCGATTTTATCCCTTACTTTACCTGTCTTAGGGCAAGGATCATCTCTGAGGGGTTTTAATCTGATTTATCTGATTTAATCTGATTTATCAGTTATTTTATCTCCCTCGGGACATTTCTATGAGGGCAAAAATCATCTCCAAGAGGTTGAACTTGATTTTATCAACTTTATCTTTCCGAGGGCATTTCTATCACAGCAGAATCACCCCTGAGGGGTTTTAGCCTGATTTTATCCCTTATTTTACCTGCCTTAGGGCAGAGCCCTTTTTCATGAGGGCAAACATGATCTCTGAGGGGATTAACCTGATTTTATCAGTTATTTTATCTGTCCCAGGGCGTTTTTATCAGGGTAAAAATAATTTCTGAGGGACTTTACCCTGATTTTATCAGTTATTTTCTGTCTTAAGGCAGGCATTTTGATCAGGGCAAAAAAATCATCCCTGAGGTGTTGAAGCTGATTTTATCACTTCTTATATCTGTCTCAAGGCATCTTATCAAAGCTAAATCATCTCTGCGTGGTTCGACATGATTTTATCCGTTTTATCCTTGTGAGGGCACTTTTATCAGGGCAAGAATCATCTCTGAGGGGGTTTAACCTGATTTTTTCAGTTATTTTATCTGTCTTGGGCCAGAGACATTTTTGTGAGGGCAAAAATAATTTCTGAAGGGCTTGAGCCTGATTTTTTCATGGAAAAGACATTTTTATCAGGGCAAACATCACCTAGGAAGGACTTGAGGCTGGTTTTATCCCTTTTTTTTTTTTCTTTCTCGGGGCATTTTTACCAGGGAAAAGTTCCCAGAGCTCTTTCAGGAATTTTGGACACTGGAAACTCAATGCTGCCTTAATTTGGGTGTGCTGGGAATTTCTCCTCCTTTGGGATCTATTTTGCCCCGTGGATGTGCCTCTCCAGGAAAAGCAGCCATCCCAACCCCCTGAGGAGCTTTCCCTCACATCCCAAAGAGTTGGGCGCCACAGCCTGGAGAGAATTTTCTAAATCTGGCTGCTTTCCCCCTTGAAAAACTCAGTTTCACCGTAACATTCTTGGATGTGGGCGTTGATCCAGCAGTAGGGATCAGTGGGAAGGAGGCAAGGGTTCATCCTGGAGCTGGAACATTCCTTTTTCCTTGCAGGATCCACACAGGGGAGAAGCCCTTTGTGTGTGACGAGTGTGGGGCCCGCTTCACCCAGAACCACATGCTCATCTACCACAGGCGCTGCCACACAGGTGAGGCTGCAAAACTGGGAGAAACCAATCCCAGCCATTCCAGGGAAATGGAAAATGCTCCTTTTTGTCCATGTTTTTATGGATAAAATGAGATCTTGTCGTCTCTTAGGTGGGATTTGCCTGAGAAACGTTCCCAAGGATGTCCCGTGATTTTAAGCTGAGGGAGGGTTGATTTAAATTGGATTTTGGGAAGAAAGTCCTCCCTGTGAGAGCGGTGAGGCCCTGGAACAGTTTCCCCAGAGAAACTGTTGCTGCCCCATCCCTGGAATTGTTGCAGGCCAGGTTGGGAACAAGTTCCAGGCTTGGAGCAAGCTGGGATAGAGGAAGGTTTCCCTGCCCATAGAATGGTTTGGAGTGGGGTGACCTTTAAATGTCCCCACAGTGAGGCCACGCTCCGGAATTTCTGTGGGATATTTAAGAGCATTCCCAAAGCTCTGCTGGTTTAATCCTCCTTTTCCCCCTTTTTTAGGGGAAAGGCCTTTCATGTGTGAAACCTGTGGGAAGAGCTTTGCCTCCAAGGAATACTTGAAGCACCACAACCGGATCCACACGGGATCCAAGCCCTTCAAGTGTGAGGTTTGCTTCCGGACCTTTGCCCAGCGGAATTCCCTGTACCAGCACATCAAAGTCCACACAGGTAGGATGGAATTGTTCCTTTCCTTGGATACCCCCCTCACCACGGCAATATTCCAGCCAGGAATTCTCAGCCAGGTTTTTCCCTGCGTGCACGCCTTGATGTGTCATGTCCTCCCCTCCTCCCACTAGTCCTGCGTGACAGCAGTTCCCTGGCACGCTTCCGTAGGCTGTGGAGATGCCGGGATCGTTGGGGATGGAGAGCTCTGGTTTAGCCAGGGAAGGAGGAAAACTCCAGACACGGAGTTTGTGGGGTGTTTGGAGCGATCCCAGGGCTGGGAGCGGCGTGGGGGTTCTTGCTCAGAGAAGGGTGAATAAAGAGGAGGAATACCTGGATTCTGGGCAGGACTTGAGCCTGTCACGGAAAATCCATGGAAAATCTGTGGAAAAGTGGAGCGGCAGCACAGCTTTATGGGGCTGGGAGGAAGCTGCTGCCTCCAGATGGGTTGCAATGTGACAACATTGGTACCACCGGGATGTTTTCCCTGAGCGTTCCCTGCCGTCCGGGGCTCGCTGGGCGTTCCCGAGCCGCAGCAGCCCGTGCCCGGCCCGCATCCCGTGCCGTATTCCCAGGGGAGCGGCCGTACTGCTGTGACCAGTGCGGGAAGCAGTTCACGCAGCTGAACGCGCTGCAGCGGCACCACCGCATCCACACCGGCGAGAAGCCCTTCATGTGCAACGCCTGCGGCAGGACCTTCACCGACAAATCCACGCTGCGCCGCCACACCTCGGTACGATCCCGGAGCGCCTTCCGGGGGCTGCCACAGCCCGTGGGCTGACTGGTCAAGCGTGGGTGGGACTTCCAGTTCTGGGGGAAGCTGGGATGTTGGGAAGGAATTCTTCCCTGTTGGGGTGGGGAGGCCCTGGCACAGTTTTCCCAGAAAACCTGTGGCTTCCACATCCCTGGAAGTGTTCAAAACCAGGTTGGACGGGGCTTGGAGCGATCTGGGATAGTGGGAGGTGTACCCAGATCACCTTTAAGGTCCCTTCCCACCCAAACCATCCCATGATTCCAAAACAAAGACCTTTCCTACCAGCGTCAAATAGAAGCTTGACCCAAACTTTTCCTTGTCATCCCGTAGCCAACGTTCTCTCCCCTGGTTATCCCTTTGCAGATCCATGATAAAAACACCCCCTGGAAGTCCTTCCTCGTCATCGTGGAAGGAGCTGCCAAGAACGACGAGGGGCACAAAACGGAGCTTCCCGACGAGGAATACGAGGTGTCCCCCAAAATCCCGGAAAAGCTGCTGGCCTTCCCAGAGAACAGCCCCTACCAGGGCCTGGCAGCCGGCCCGGGAAGCGGGAATTCCGGCACGGACTGTAAGGCCCCGGGAGCACAGGAGTCCCTGCTGGGAGAGCTCAGCGTGCTCCACACGCAGACGGACTCCGGGCAGCCCCAGCTCCATGCCCTGGTGAACATGGAATAATTGGGGACTGCCTCCCGCTCCTTAGGCTGCACCCCTTGTACAGTCCTTGGCCTGAGGGAAGCTGGGAAAGAGTGGATTTCCAGCTTTCCTCTGGAAATTCCTTCCCCAGCTTCATCTCCTGTGGTTGGGCAGGGTGGCACCGTGCCGGGGAATTTGTGGGAGTTGATTCCCTGGGAATTCAGGGGGTGGCTCAGGGACCTTGGTGGTGCAGGTTTGTTTTCCAGGGAATTCAGTGCCACGTGGACAATCAGGAGAACCGATGTTTCTCCGTGACATTCGCTGCGTTTTCCCCAGTGGAATTTCATCCAGGAAAAGTCTGGCTAAATTTGCTTTTCAGGAAATGCTGGTTTCTCTCTGCTTTTGCCAAAGATCCCAAAGAGTGGGAGCAGCTTTGGAGTTTCATTCCAGGAGTTCGGAGTCTCTGAGCAGCAAGAGGGGCAGGTGGGAGCCAAGTGCTGCTTCCTTGGTTTTACAATTCCATGGAAGCTGGAACAGTCTGGCACTTGGATCCTGTCACTTCTCACCTTCCAGCTGCTCCAGCTCCCATGGAATTGGGCACTTAGGAGACCAAAACATCTCCTGGAAAAAAGTCTGGGAAAAGGCTCAGTTCAGAGGCTTTTCCCGCTCCATTTTCGTGGAATAGGATTTGGGGGGATTTTCCCTGGGCAGGGAGGGAGCCTCGGAGTGTTGTCTCCTGCTCTTTGGGAACAGCAACTCGCTGCTACGGTGCAATGCTCCAGACCTCGGGATCGGTTTCCCAGTGTCAAAACCCGCAGCTCTTCCCATTCCTTTCCCTGTTTCTTTGCCTGTTCCTGTAGTATTCCCACCGAGATTCCTCAGCTGAAGCTGGGAGCAGAACTTTGGGAAAGGTAAGCACAATCCAGCCTGGTGAGGTCCAGCAATAAAGACCACAGAGGTATTTTTTGGGATAAAGGGATGGCGGAGGCGTTCTCATGGAATTCAAAGCTAGGAAAAAGGGAACTTTTGTACCGGAGGACATTTCCAAGAGGATATATTTGAGATATTTATTCCTGCTGGAGCTCAGTTATTCCTAAGGGAATGAAAGGGGTTGTAGATATATTTAAAGGCTGAGCAGTTGGGTCCGGAGCCAGGGAATGTTTTGTACTCTGGGAATATATGGAAGTGAGTTACTTGTCTGAGCTGTTCCTATTAAAATATGGAATATGGAGACCTCCCAGTGACTTGGTCATATCCAGTGGGATACTTTGGGATGCTGACAGACTCGGAAGGTCCACCTGGAGAAGATTCCCTGGAAACCTCAGAAGGGGCCTGCAGGGAAGTGGGATCCAGCAGGAAGTGAGTCTTCAGCAGGAATTGCAGTGACAGGAAAAGAAGGAGGGAAGGGCTTCCCAGTGACAGAGGGGGAATTTTGGTGGGATATTGGGAAGGAATTCTTCCCTGTCAGGGTGGGCAGGCCCTGGGAGAGTTTTCCCAGAGCAGCTGTGGCTGCTCCATCCCTGGAAGTGTCCAAGAGGCTTGGAGCAAGCTGGGATAGTGGAAGGTGTCCCTGGAACGGGGTGAGCTTTAAGGTCCTTTCCCACCCAAATCATTCCGTGATTCCGAACAGGAGTTCAGGGAATCACGACTCCTCCCAGCCTCCATCATCCCACTATGCTCCAGCCTTGTGAGTTTTCCAGAAAAACCACTGCTCCCTCCTTCCATCCATGATTTTCACTTTATTCATGAACAGAGTCACACCGAACACGATATTCCTGCTAAGGCCATTTCCTTAAATAAGTTTTCCGAGTAGGGGGTGATGGAAGTGGGGCGGGAATACAGCGGGAGTGGCGGAATTGTCACCTGGGAACCGTCACAATTCACCATGGATACAGCGGAGGACATGCTGGAGCTACTCACACACGGCTACCAGGTGTAGGGATGGAGTAACAGCCCTCCTGCTCCTCCTGGCCTACAACACCCACACAGGGAACGGGAACGCAACCGAGAAACACCGGGAAAAGTGGAGCCTCCCACGCTGTGCTTCCCCTCATCCCGGCTCCCACGGTGCTGGACGCCGGACAAAGCCATTCCGAAGGGTGGGAATGGATGAACTCTGTGTGCCGCCAAGCCTGGAGCTGGGATATCCCTCCCGCCTCCCAAGCCCGGGCTTTTCCATCTCTTTGGGATGTTTGGGATGAACACAAGGACCTGTGGGAAGTACAAGATGGGGAAGGGCGGGGAAAACACCAAACCAAGGAGAATTTGGCATGGATCAGGATTTTTGGTTCTCAGAACTTCAGAGCCCAGCAAGCCAAGCTCTATCCAAAGCCCAACATTCCAACCTCACTTTTTCCAGAGGAAAGAGGGGCGGGGGCTGCCTGGAGCCTCCAGAACAGCCCTTAAGTCATGACATCACTCTTCCCAAAGAGTGACAAATTGCACGAGCTCCCGACGCCTCCGACACATCCATGGAAAACCAGGCAGCTCCATCCTCTCCCTAACCACGCATCCATAAATTCCTGCAGGAATTTTTCAACCCTTCCCAAGCAAACTGCGCCCCCTCCGGCACCCTAATTCCCACAAGGCTCCCGTGGGATCAACATGCGTGTGCAGCCGAGGAGTCAGAATTTAGGGATCATGCCCAGCGCACGCAGAGGGACAGGTACAAAAGCAGATCCTTCCTCGGGTGGAATTCTTTGGGAAGTGGAGGGATGGGATGCACCACGAACTAAAGTGGAAAATCAATCCAAGAAAGATGGAAACCAACCAGGACCTAGGGCCGACCCCAATCCCAGCGCTCCTGGAATGCGTGGTGGGGGTGTGCGGGATATTGCCAATTCCCAAAGCCTCTGGCTAGCACCGCGTCCAGAGCCCCGAATCCAAGCGGATCCAACACTTGAGAACGGGAAAACAGGAACACAACGGGCTGGAAGCGCTTACTGGTACTGTGCCGGCCTGGATGGAATATTTACATGCTGGAATCAACGGAACAGCGGGAAAACTGGGAGCTGTGAGTGCAGGCACCGGGATGAGTGGGACCAAACCCGAGGAGGAAGAGAAGGAATTCTGCTCCAAGAGCTTCTCCCGCCTCGGATCTGCCCGGAGCATCACCACAGAGCTAAAGAAACACAGGGAGCCGTGGGAGTGGGAAGCGACGAAAGAAAGCGCGGGATTGGGTCGGGAATGCCCGGGATTGGGTCGGGAATTCCCGAAAAGTCCTCGGCTGGAGGCGGGAAGGGCCCGCGGGCGTCACTTGAGGTCGCCATCGCCCTCGCCCTGGATGGTTTTCTTGATGCGCAGCAGCATCGTGGTGAGCCACTGATCCAGCCGCGAGATGGAGTCGAATTCCTTCACCTGGCACCGGCAAAAACGTGGATCAGGAAAGGGAATGAGGCTGGGATGGGAGCGGCACATGTCTGGGAATAAAGGGGCGGGAAAGTGGGGGGAATGCAAAGGACAGTGAAGAGAAAGGGGGGAGAAACGAGGGGAAAGAAGGGGGGAAAAGAATGGGGAAGGGAGAGGGAAAAACAAGGGGAAAGGGGGGGAAATAAGGGGAAAAGGGAGGGGGGAAAATAAGGGGAAAGAAGGGGGGAAAATAATGGGAAAGTGGGGGGAAACAAGGGAAAATGAGAAAAAAGGAAACGAGGGGAAGGAGGAGAAAGAGGAAGGGCAAAAAAAAGGGAAAGAGAGGAAAAAGGGGAAGAAGAGAAAAGGAGGAAGAGGAGAAAGGGAACAAACCAAGCGGAAAGGGGGGAAAAACAAGGGAAAGGAAAAAAATGGAAAAAAGAAGAAAGGGGGAAAGGGAAAGAAAAGGGGGAAGGCGGGGGGAAACAAGGGAAAGCAGAGGGGAAAAGGGAAAAGACACACGGCCAAGATCCTGGGAAAAGTCTCTCCAAACCCACCCCGAGCACTTTAACCTCCTGTCAAACACCAAAGGATCCAGGCAGGATTTCAACTCTCCATGAGAAACCAGGAATGCTGAAGCAGGAAGCTGGGACCTTGCTGGAGCAGCTCCGTTCCCAGCCCCTCTCCACAGGTTCCCAAATACTGAACAGGGCACAGCTATCCCAAAAAAGAGAGGGCAGAAGCAGCATTCCCAAGGGAATCGGTGAGTACTCACTGCCTCGGTGTAGGCCTCGCTGTTCTGCTCCTCGTGGGCTTCCAGCAGTTTCTGGGGAAACACCGGGAAAAATTAGGGAATGCGCTGTTACTCCACGTGCCTGCTGCAGCATCTCATCCCAGGGAACAGAGATCCATGCAAAACACCCACCACAAACACGGTGCTGGGCCAAACCCAGGGAAAAGTGAGGCCAATGTCCTCTAAAAGATTGGGATAAAGGAGAAAACCCCCGGAAAAGTGGGAAAGCCCCTGGTTACTCACTTTCAATAGCTTGCATTCCCGGGAATCTGTGAACGCCGGGAACATTTCTTCATATTTCTCCAGCGCAAGCTGGAAGAGAGAAGAGATCCCTTCACGTACCATTCCCGGGCTTTTTCCCAGGATTTGCCTTCCCATCCTCAAACTCCGGGAAGTATCCACCACGTGACGGTGGCACATCAAGAACTCCAGCCACTGCTGAGGAGGGATCAGGGACTTTGGGGACAATGGTTCCGAGCCCACCGAACTTCTCCCAGCAGGCTGGTGGGGAGGGCTTGGGAATTCTGGGATAACTGACCTTGGCATTCAGCTCATCCACGATGAAGTGGCACAGGGCAGCTTTGAAGAAATATTCCTTGGCGCTGTACTTGAGCAGAGGGTTATCCATGGTGTTTGTTCCCACCTGGAGAAAAAAAACATGGAAAAAAGGGGCAGGAAAGGAAAGCCTGGATCAAACCAATTCCAATTCCACCCTGAGCCACGGGGCTGGGAATAAAAGGCATGGAAAAAATGCCAAAAGGCTGTTGGGAAGCAGGGAGGTCTCGAGCTCATCCCAAGGGAAGTCAGATGCCACTGGGCTGATCCCTGATTGACGAGGAAATGGGAAAACAAATCCATTTGGGAAAAAGCTGCTCCAGCATGAACCCCCTGCAAGCACTGCCAGTATTCCCAGGTAAATATCCCACAAAAGGCAGAGCTGATAGATCCAGCAGGGAATTTTCTGCCAAAGGGAGCTGGAAATACATTCCAAAGGGGAATTTTTGATGGATTTCTCCCAATCTTTTCTTGGAAACGCCGGAAGTCACAGATGTGGCACTTGGGGACACTTGGCTGTGCCGGGGGAACAGCAGGACTCGGACCTCAGAGAGCTTTTCCAACCTAAGCAGCTCCCTGATTCCGGCAGTTTTGCCAACCCCCCCGCATCCTTTTCCTTGGGATTTGCCTATGCCCATGGCTGTTCCCATGGGATCTGGCTCCTGACCTGCTCGTAGATCTCGATGGCTTTCTGGTACTGCTCCAGCTGCGCCGCGTACGCCGCCACCTTCAGCAGACACTTGTTGGCTGAGCTGCAACCGCATCCCAAAAATCAGGCCCTGAATCCTGGGAATTCACCAGCCCGCGCCCCAGCACCACCCAGCACCCCTTCCCCGAGAGAAAAGTGGGAAGGCGCAGCTGGGATTTAGAGGAATTCTCTCGAAATAGCCCGAATTAGAAGTGTGGTGGTTGTGGGATGCATCCCTGCTCCGGCCCTTCCCGCCGATCCCAAGGACTTGCCTGTTGGATTCCTCTCCCTTGTAATAATCTGCAGCCTGCTCGTAGTGCGCGATGGCCTGGGGACAGAAACGTGGGATCAGAAATCCTGGGATAAAGCACCCCAGGGAGCAGCACCGACATGCGGGGAGAGCAATGGGATCCAACGGAGCAGAGCCGAGGAAGGGAATCCTTGCCTGGAAAATCATCCCTAAACCTCACCCACTTTTATCCTGCAAAACTCCAGCAGGAGATCCGCAGTGGGATTCCTGCCCAGGGAGCCTGGAAATGGGAATGAGGGAATCACTGCTGACGTGGGAACTGAAGAGGGACAGAAAACGGCTCCATGACATTCCCAAAGCGCTCTTCCAATGGGGACACTGAGGTGGGCTCTCACCAGAGCGTTCGGCACAGGGACACACCACAAGGCTGGGAATGCTCCATGCTGGGAAAAGCACGGACTCCAAGTCAGGGCTGGATTGCACCTACACTGGGAATTCCTGGAGATGGGGATTACTGAGAGCAAGGAAATCCCAGGATGGTTTGGGTTGGGAGGGAAGATCCAGTTCCATTGGAGGAACACCTTCCGCTATCCCAGGCTGCTCCAGCTTGGACACTTCCAGGGACGGGGCAGCCAAGGCTTTCTGGGAAAGCCGTGCCGGGGCCTCCAATGGCGTCACAGATGACGTCAGCAGCGATGATGTCCCCAGCGTCCCCTCACCTTCTCGATGTCCACCAGCTCGGCCTCGTAGATCTCGGCGATGGTGATGTGGTGCTTGGCGGCGATGGTGAAGCGGCCCTGGGGACGGGAGGGAGGCGGGGTGAGGCGCGGCGTTCCCGGGAGGCCGCGCGGGTTCCCGGGAGCGGGGCCTTACCATGTCCGTGTAGATATCGATGGCTGCGTTTAAGCAGTTGATGGCCTCTGCAGCGTGCGTGAGAGACAACAGCGTCAGCCTCTGCCCCTTCCCAACCCCGTTCCCTGCAGCTGCTCCAGGGAACACCGACTCACGCAGGGTGGCTGCAGTGACCTCGGTCCCAGCGCCCCCAGCAATTCCCAAAGGGAGCGAACACCGGGATGACCCAACCCCGAGTTTGGCCTCTGCGTCCCCCAGCGCAGCAAAATTCAAGGGATCAACTCCACAACGCTGCTGTTTTCCAGGGAATTCTGGGTTTTATCCACCCTGAGTTTGTTCCCATGTCTCCTGGGATAGCGCTGGTGGGAGGTGGGGGATTCGCTTCCAGACCTGTCTAGGGAAAATGGCATTGGAGGCTTTCCCAAAAATCCCAACCAGCTTGAAAGAATCCCAGATCCTCGATTCTCATCCCAGCAAAGGCCAGGACTGGGGAAAGCCTCGGGGACACAGCAAGGATCCCAGCGGGATCCAGCCCAGGGACTGCCTGGAGCCATTCCTCAGGAAGCCCTTCACTAAAGCCAAGCCAAACCAGGACAGAAGCTGCCGGAATTCCCAACGCTCCACAGCATCCCCAATCCCAACAAATACCAAGGATGGTGCTGACCCTCCTGCACCATCCCAAATCTCCTGGAAAAGCAGGAACGCACCTCCACCACCACTGAGCGTTCACCACTGGGAACAATCCCAGATTCCGCTGCCAGATTCCGCTGCCTTACCTTGTGGATCTGCTTTTTTGTAGGCATTCCCAGCATCCACGAAGCTGGTGGCAGAGTCATGCTTGCTCTGGAGCTGCATGTGCAGCTTGGCCGCCTGGCAAAAGGCATTTCCTGCCGCTGGAAAAGAAGGAATAGCGATCCCGTAAATCCCGGGAACGAGCGGGAATGTGCCGCTTCCAGGACTCATGGAGATTCAGGGATGAGGGCTTCCCAGCAGGATCACCAGCTGTCATTTTAGAATTCATCCAAGATCCTGCAGCTCATTCCCTCTGCCCACTCTCCCAGCATTTAAGTAGGAATTGCATGGACACAGAGACCATTCCCCATGGAATAACTCACCGGAAGACGTTTGGGCACTCCGGGATCACCTGGGATCAGTGATGCCACCCCCAAATCCCAGGATTTGGACTCACCACTCCAGTTTTTGGCGATCTTGAACATGTTGGCAGCCCTGGTGTACATCTCACACGCCTCCTCCACCCGGGTGTTGCCCCTGGAATACAGCAGGAATGCCTGAGGCTGGGCGGGAACACGGCTCCCGAGCCGAAATCGGAATTGGGAATCTTGGCCTCTCCAGGATCCCTGAGGCTGATCCCGCCCCCCATGTGAGAACACTGAAAGGGGAACGCTGGAGTTGGGGGCTCTCCCAGAATTCCGAGATGCCAAAGGTCAGCATTTTTGGTAAGGGAGTGCAGATTTTTCATGGAACTCCTGGAAAAAAGGAGGCTCCGGGGGGACCTCCTCGCTCTCCGTAAGTCCCTGGCAGGAGCCAGGTGGGATCGAGTTCTGCTCCCATGGAAAAAAAGGAACCCCAGAATCCCTAAGGCTGGAAACCCCTCAAGCCCACGAATCCAACATTCCCCCACAATCCATATCCCCAAGCGCCCCATCCACGCTGCTCTTCAATCCACCTCACAGCAGCGATTATTCCATTTTCTTTCCCATCCCTTGGGAATTCTGGTGCATTTCTCCCCTCCCTCTCTCCCTCTGGCAGCCGAACCCGGTTGGTTTGGAAGCACAGGCGGGATTTTTGGATCCCTCCTTGCCCTTGGAAGCCGCCTCTGGCACGAGCCGAAGCCAACAGCAGCAGCACCGAGGAATGCTACACCCAGAGAGGCCTCTGGAACGGGCAGGTCCCAGCCTTTTCATCCCAAAAAACTAAAACTAAAGGAATAACAGCGCTTGTGCAAGGTGGTGGAGCAATTCCAGGAAGAGCCCAGGCAGGAAGCGGGCACTGGGAGGCCTGGACATCCCGTTTGCCGGGACGATGCCAAGAGCCGAGTCACCCCCCCATCCTCTCCTTCCTCTTTTTTTCCCTCCAGCTATTTTTAGCCCTGAAAATTAAAAATTCCCCTCTCGAAATCTCTGCCCGTTCCCTCCAAGGATTTTCAGGAATTTGCCGCCCGGATTACGCCCCTGGAGCAGGCCCTGCCTGATTAATCTGCCGGAATCTGGCCAGGGAGAAATTTCTATTTAAAACTTGTGCGTTTTAGGGCGGCCGCAGCCGATTTTTCCCGGCTGATGGATACAAACCTCCAGGCCTTCACGGAGCATCGCTCCGGGAATGCTCTTTCCTTAAAAAAAACTAAGGAAAAGCAGGACTGAGGTGGCCAAACCATCCCGTTTCCAGACACACCCCCAGGAACAGCGAGGCTCGAGCAGCCAGGCCCAGGGAAAAGGAAGCTCTGCCATTTTCTGGGATAGCGCCGGCCGCAGCCCCGGGGTGCCGGTGTTCCCTGGGATTTCGGGAGAGCCCATCCCCGCCAGGGCGAATCCCGGCGGTGCCGGGAGATGATTCCCCCGGGATAAATCCGGGATGAGCGCAGGGACGGGAGCCGCAGAGGCCGAGCGCGCTCGGCACATCCCTGAGGCCATGGGCGGCCAGGAGGGGCTGCTCCGGGGAGAGCGGGGTTTGGATCGGGATGGGAGCGCTCCGTGCGCCCTGACAGGGATAAGGGAGACCCTCACCCACACCGCGGGGCAGGAGCTGGGAAAAAGGGGGAACAGGTGGGGAAGGGGGACTGGAAATAGGGAAGGGGCGGATGTAGGAGACGGGAGGGGGCAGGGGCTCGGGGGGGGGGATCCAGGAGCTGAAGGGGAGCGGGAGCTGGGAATGGGGGTGCGAAGGGGCTGGAAGGCGGCGGGCAGGAGCTGGAGAGGGGGATCCAGGAGCCGGGAAAGGGGAGAGATGCAGGAGGTTGGCAGGGGGATGCGGAATGCGGGAAGGGTGATGCGGGAGCCGCTCACCCGAAGAGCCCCCGCAGGAAGGAGTGCGAGCCCTTGACGCGCTTCTCGGCCTCGGCCATGAGCTGCACGGCCTCCCGCTCCTTCCCGGCGCTGTCCATCGCTCGCGCTTTCCCTGCTCGTCTCTCCTTCCTCTCCGCTCCTTCCTCCTCCTCCTCCGCCGCGGCACCGGGAGCGCGGCGGGCGCGTGCGCGGGGCGGGGCGCGCGCAGGATGCGGGATGCGGGATCCGGCGGGATCGGGGATGAGCGGCTCCTCCCGGCGGGTGCGACCCGCGCAGCCGCGGCCCTTGGGTTATTCCCCAAGGGGGATTCCTTCAGGAGCTTCCCCAAGGGACGGCTGTGCTTGATTGCGAGGGAATGGGAGCGCGATCCCAGCTTAGTGCTGCCGCTGGGATCTGGGTCAGGTCAATCCTTATCCCGAAGGTTATTTATGTTACTCCCCGAGTTTCCTGGGAGTGACCTCACCTGTAAGGCAGGAGAGCTGAAGCTCAGACTCCCGGGAGGTGGGCTACACTTTCCTGGGAATATTCCACACTAAGGACAGTCAGAAGAAGGGACACCTGTGTCCTGCCCCCGTTACCTGAGCGCACATTTGAGTTGTTCCGAAACGCCCCTGGAAGGAGGGAGCCCCTGTGCGGGTAAAACTGGGATATTCCTGCCTGATCCCTCCCCTGCGCACCCGGGCCGAGGGAATTCCGTAACCCTGAACAACCCGCCGGACTACAACTCCCGGCGTGCTCCGCGGCCGGCGCGCGGCGCTGACGCCACTGCTCCGCGACCGCTGTCTCCATGGCGACGCTGGCGCATCCCGGCGTCGCTCCCGCAGGAACGTCCCGCACGGCGTCCCGGGAACGGCGGGAACCGGGGAAGGGACACCCCGCGATCCCCCCGGCTCCGCCGTCCCGGATCCCTCCCTGGGAGGGAATGCCGGCTCCGCAGTGCCGGGAACACCCTGCGATCCCCCGGGAAAGGAAATCCCGGCTGCGGTGTCCCAGGAATTCCAGGTGAGCGACCCGGTTTCAGGGCTGGGAGGAACTAAAGCCGGGAGCATTTCCCAAGCCGGGAGCTGCCATCCCCATCCAAGCTCGCTGGGAAAACCGGGAACTGTTCCACACTGGATCCCAATTAACCCCAGGGGTTTTCCCCTTTTCCAGGCAGGACAACATGGAACCTTTTTCTCTCTCTGAGCTGGGGCTTCCGACAGAAAACAAGGCTATCCAGGGAATTCTCTGCCCCATGGCTGTGGAGCTCTGCCACCTCCTCCTCGCCCTGGAACGGGAAGATGGGATTTGTCCGGCCTTTCCCAATCTGGGGGAAAAGGCGGAAGAATTAGCCAAAGCCATGGAAGAACTCGCTGCTCTGGCAAGGAGGTGAGGTGGCTGGGAGTCTCCCGGCTGGATCTGGGGGCTGGGAAGAGATGGAAAAGGTGGCAGGGAGCCTGCATCCTCCTGGAGAGGTGGCAGTGGGGAATAGAGAGGAGCGCTGAGCCCAGTCCTTCCATTCCAGACTGTCCGAGGATTCCGGCAGAGAAGGGAGCACGGAGGTGTGTCCCGTGGGTGAATCCCTGGTCCAGGCTGGGAGGGACGTGGTGCTGGCAGCATTCCAGCTCCAGGAGCATCCAGACAGCCCTCGGCACCGGGAGCACCTGGCAGCAGCCACCAGGAGGGTCCTGGTGGAGACAGCAAAGGTGAGGGGGACACTGGGAAGGGACACGAGCGGGGGGGAAGCTCCAGCAGTTCCATGGAGCAAACCACACCCCCTCCTCCCTCCTCCAGGGATGAAACGGGAATGGGAATTCCTGACCTTTTCTGCCTTGTTTCCTGGTTAGATCCTTCAGCTGGAAGAGGCTGCAGGGATGAGGAGGATAACTGGGGCTGCCAGCTGGCTCCTGGAATGCCTGAGAGTGCTGCGGGATGCCCAGGACACTCCAGGGCTGCTGGCGGCATTCCAGGCCTTTTCCGAGGCCGTGCTCCTGCTCAGCCGCCTGGCAGCCGAGCGCCTCCAGGAACTCGGAGACTGTCCTGGCTGGGAGAGACTGGCGCAGACCCTGCAGCTGCTCCACAAATGTGTCCCCCTCATCCACACAGCCAAGCACAGCACCCTGACACATTCCAGGGATTGCCAAGCTGACCTCTCCCAAGATTCTGTTTTCCAGCTGACGGAGAGGACCATCGGGGAGCTCCTCTCCCTGCTCATGGAGCCACGGGACAGGAGCGGGATCTTCTCCCGGCACGTGAGCAGGCTCCAGGCTCTCCTCTCCCACCCCGACCCCCTGCTCCTCTCCGAGGGCGGGTTCAGCTCCCACCTGGAAGCAGTCATCCTCCATGGAATGCTGCTGGCAGAGTCAGCCAGGCTGGATCTGCAGCTGGAGCTGGTGGAACGCTGCTGGGTCCTGCTGCAGCTGAGGAGGAGCATCTGCAGCCACATGAGCCGGAGGGAGGAACAGCCAGGACCGATTCAGGGAGAACACGGACTGGAGCGGGAATGTCACAGCCTGAGGGCCGAGCTGGAAAACCTGGAGGGGGCAGTGCTCAGGGCCACGCTGTGCCAAATCCTGGATGGATTCTTCCAGGAGAAGGAGCCGCTGAGGCAGCTGGTTGAAGGTGCCCTTAGCCTTGCTGGTTCTGGATGTTTTCCAGCAGGACCAGGAGGGATTTTAAGGAAGCTCCAGCCCCTCATTGCTGCCTTCTTCGCCCAGGCCCAGCAGATGCTCCGAGCGGCCGATCTGGTCCTGGCCAGGTGCGCCAAGGCCCAAACTGCCAGGGAAATCTGGGAGGGCGTGGAGCACCTGCGGAGCCTCCTGGCCAGCCTCCCTTCCCTGCTCACGGAAACAAGCGGGAATACCACGGAGCAACTCCAGGCCCTGCGCTGTGCCTGGGCCAGAGCCACCGACCGCCTCCTGCGCTGCTTTGAGGAGACCATCGGCATGGGGGAATTCCTTGAGTTATCCATCCTGGAGCTGGTCAAGCACAGGGAATGGTGTGCAGCGGCGCTGGAATGCCAGGATCCCGAGGGATTCTCCTGGCATGCTGCTCGCCTCACAGGCTGGGCACGCTGGGTGCTTGGAGCCACCACCCGGCACGTGGACAGGGCCACAGATCCCATCTTCAGGAACGGTTTGCTGGTGTGGGTGGAGCGATTGGCCAAGTGCATCCTGGAGCTGGGAGCAGTCACAGCCCTCCTTCCAGGAAGGTTTTCCTGCCTGCAAAGCCGGGATGCCTTTTCCCAGGCAGCGAGCTCCCTGATGGACTCCGCTCTCCGTGTCCAAGCTGGGCTGGATGGGTCCAACCACCCGGAGATCCTCAGCCCGCTCCGGAAGCAAGTGAGGAGCTCCAAGGTGGAAAAGGGGCTGGAGCTCAGCCCATCCTACACTGGGATACGAACCAGTACGGATGAGGCAACGTTCCAAGGAGGCATCCAAAGTCACCCATCACACCTGGATCCACACCCTGTCATCGCAGCTCTCCTGGGAGCATCCCAAGCCGGTGACACGGACGCTGTCCGTGCTGCTTGCTCCGTCCTGCTGGAGCTCGCCGATGGCTGTGTGGAAGCAGCACGGGAGGCGCTGCCCGTGGCCGAGCCCCCCCAGCTCCGGGTGCTGGAGCAGCACCGGGATATCACAGCACTGACCCCACGGATCGTCAGCCTGGCCATGGAAACGGCCCCCAGGCAGCCCCCGGCTCCAGGCAGCCTTCTCCAAATGGCACTCAGGCTCTCAGGAAGGATGCGCCAGACTCGGGAGTGCCTGGCAGCCGTGGCGGGCTCTTGGAATGGTCTGGCCCAGCAAGTGCTTGGGTTTATCCTGTCGGGTGACTTTCCAAGTGGGAAGCAGGCTTTGGATGAGACCATGCTGGGTTTAGCAGGTGCAGTGCAGCTGGCAGGAGACATTGCAAGCATGGCCTGCAGTAAGGAAAATCCCAGTCCCTCCGATGTCCGGGAGAGCTTTCTGCAGCTCCAAGACAAGTTCTCCTGTGCTCAGCTGAACACCAAAGTGTTCCTGGAGCAGGCAGCGTCCTTCAGGGAATCCTGTGGGATGGAAAAGGCCACCCTGGAGCTGCACGGAGTCCGGTGGGCCGTTGGCATGTGTGTCCTGCTGGATGCCGTGGATCAGTTTGTGGGCAGGGACGTCCTGTTCCTGAGGGAGCTGAGCAGAGCCGTGAGGAACAAGGTTGGCCCACGGAGCCTTCTGGCTGCCATGGCTGAGAATTCCCTGAGGCTGCAGGAGGCCGCCCGGCTTTCCTACTTATCCTGCCCTGGAGACCACAGTGCCAAAGAAATCCTGGCGCTCCGGGAGGAGATCCAGGTGCTCATGGAAGCACTGCTGGATGTGTCCAACACCCTCCTGCTCTCCGCGCTGCCTACTGCCAGCTTGGCCATCCGCTTCGAGCTCCTGCGCAGGGACGTGGCCCTCAGGGCCAAGGCATTGTTACTCCACATGGAAAGGGTCAACATGGAACAGCTGCAGCTCATCCAAGATGTGGTTGGAGCATCCCTGTCCACCCTCTCCCAAGAGGAAAGGGAGAGGAGCAAAGAGGCCTTTGAGGAAAAGGCCACTCGGCTCATGGCTGATGTCCAGTGGGTCAGGAACACCCTCCAGGATGCTCCAGAGGCCAGGGCTCAACTTCCACCACAGCCCGACCTGCTGTCCATGGCTGACCACCTCCTGCTCCTCACAGCTGACGTGGTGGGAAGCGCCCGGCGGCACTTCTGGAGCCACCGGGACACTGGGAATCCCTGCCGGGACACGGGGGATCCCCGGCTGGACACGGTGATGTGGTACTGGTCAGCCAAGGCACACTACCTTGTCACGCAGCTCCGGCTTATCCAGGGAATGGACAGGGACATCCTGCAGCGCCTCACAGAATGCCTGCAGCAGGAGTACTTCCCAGGATCACCCAACGGCACAGCCGGGCTCTCCCCAGCCCCAGAGCCCACTGAGGTGGCAGGAATTCATCCATGCAGGAGCGGAGAAGCGAGCGGAGCCGTGCGGGAAGTGGGTGAGCTGGTACGGGAGCTCTTTTCCCTGGCAGGGTGCTGGTCAGGGCTGTCCGTCATTCCTGCTGCTCCTAGCACGGAGCAGGAATGTGAGGGATGCTGGCAGGGCCTCTGGAGGTCAGCAGGCTGACCCTGGGCCACTCGGGCAGCTCAGGTTGCTGGCAGCCCTGGATTCCTGGATATCCGATCGACCAAGGCTCTCCTGCATGCATCCCAATCTGCCATTTCGGCGGCGGGGGGGCTGTAGCACCCTGCCTCACCTCCACACATTCCCTCTGGGAATACCAGCAACTCCATTCCCATGGGTGTCAGGAGCTGGGAAAGGCTTTGGCACAGACCCAGCTCTAAAGCAAAGTGCTTTAGAGCTCTAATTGTGCTGGGAATTAATTGCAAACCGTCAGCTTGCAGGGCACCCTATTCCCATTTGGAGGTGGCTCCAAGGGCTTTGGATTTAGGGAGAAGGGCTGGTGGGAAGGTGGAGTGGACCCAGCAGGGAGTGGGCAGCTCTCCCACCAACTTTACTCACCCGCATCTCCTTCAGAAACACCCAGGTGGAGGAGACCACTTGGCATCGCTGCGTCCACACATTCCAGGCTTGGAATGTGCTCCGTCATTGTCCCGACAGCACCAGGATGGCCCTTCCAGCATCTCCCCTGCAAAGCAGCAGAGAGGGAACTGTGACACGTGGCAGGGTGGCCCCAGCAAGGTGTCCCAGGTCACCCAGGACATGGCCACGAGGATGCTCCACATGGCTCAGTTCCTGCGGAGGAAGGGCCCCATTGCGGTAGGCAGCGTTTCACCCCTTCCGTTTTCCCTTAGGATCATGGCAGCTCCATCCCAAATCCCTGTGTCACCCAGCTCCTGGAAGAGTGGCACCAATTCTGTTTATGCACAATACTCCAAACTCCTTCCTCCTGGTTGGATGTGAGCTTGGCATCCTGTCCTCTCCTCAGGATGTATCTGAGCCTCCTGGAGGAAAAACTTTTTTTCCTTCTCTCCCCAGTCCCACTGACTTTTATCCTGTTCCAGAGCAAGGAGCAGTTTGTTGCCTGTGCCAGGCAGATGGCTTCCGACGGGCAGGTGGTTGTTAAGTTTGGGAACATCCTCGCCAAGCACTGCCTGGATCGGAGATGCTCCATGGAGCTGCTCCGCGCTGCCGAGCACACCCAATCCGTCAGCAGCCAGCTTGGCATCGTGGCCAGGTGAGCTGCCAGCAGCTGGGATCGCCTCTCCCAAGGTCATCCAAGAGGGATCCCTTCTCCAAGGAATGTGGGTGGTGGTCACCAGAGGTCCTAGGGGAGGGGGGTGCTGTCCAAGAGTTGAGGAACAATTTGGGGGCCTCCCTCCCCTCCATGGATTTTGCTGTTCCAATGGCACAGGGGACAAGCTGGGTTTGGAATAACAGCGCTGTTGGGATGTCCAATGTCCTTCCAATAAAACCCTTTGGAATGTCTTTGAAGGGTGAAAGCAGTGACTGGGGAAAGCAAGGCCTCCTCTGAGCTGCTGCTGAGCAACGTGCAGAACCTCATCCGAGCGGTCCAGCACATCCTGAGGGCGGCCGAGGCGGCGTGTGTCAAAGTGAGTCCATCGTGGAATCAGTCCCGGAATTATCTGGGTGGGAAGGGTTGCTCCAAGCCCCATCCAACCTGGCTTTGAACGCTTCCAGGGATCAGGCAGCCACAGCTTCTCTGTGCCAGAGCCTCCCCACCCTCACAGGGAAGGGTGAAGGCTGATGGCAGCAATTCCACGCTGTGGGAGCTCCTCATCCAGGTCTTTCCATGGGAGCTGGGATCTGGCTGCTGTGGGACTCCAGCTGGAGCAAACATTCCTCCTGGAATGTTTTTATTTTGTGCCTTTCTGTCTCATCTCCAAAGCCCACCCAGACATTGACTCTATCCCTGAAGTCACCTTTACCTGATCCATTTCCCACTTAATTTTTGGATCATAGAGCACCTGTATTTGGAATTAGTCCATGCTATCCCCTTTATTCCCAAAAGCCAAATTCCCCAGTTTCCCATGCAGCTGCCATCAACAGCCACCTGATCTGAGTGTAAAGTCTGTGGGAGCAGATTTTTCCTGAAAACAACTGGAAAACGAGTGCAACCACCACCAGCCTCTCCCTGAGGCAGCATTCCCACCTGAATCCCATCCTCCTCTATAATCCTACTGCTTTTCCTGGGATCAGCATCTCTTTTTGAAGGCTTTTTAGAATCCCACAATCAGCCCCAAGGGTGACAAAGCTCTTCCTGTGCTTAATTAAACTTAAAACTCCCTCTATTTGTCCATTTTTCACTTTGCTGATGCCAGCCTGGATTGATTAATTAATTAATTAATTTTGACTCTCTAGATTCCCAAGTCCTTTATGACCTGGAAATTTCCCTTTGGAAAATTCCCTGCTTATCAACTAACTGCCCTCCTTTCCTTCCCTCTCCCTGCAAGAAGCTTTTGAAGCATTTTGAAGCATTTGAAGCATTTTGAAGCGTTAAGAGGTGGCGATGCCGCATGGATCATGCACACATCGGCACATCCAGACTTTTCCATAATTTAGGACACACAGGGAGGTATTAAAGCAATTCCTTTGTCCAACAGGGTTTGGGACAAGCCTCAGTTGACCCTGAAGAAGAAGAAGTTGCTGCTTTCTGCCAGCAGTGGAGGAAAAACCTGACACAGCACAGAGCCAAGGAGGCTTTAAATTCCGACCGGGATGAATTAGGGCTCCGGAAAACTCGGGGGGCAAAGGCTGAGCCCACCCTGATGTCTCTGGTGCAAGAACAACCCTCTCGGAGCAGGAATATCCCAAGGCATCCCAATCCTAGGAAAGGACACACAGTTATGGACAAACACCTGTAAATCCAGACAGGATGCCATTGTCCCGATGGCGTTGGAAGCAGAGGAGGAATATTTTGCAGTGTGAAGGATTCATGCTGGGAGTTCTTCATCGTGGCAGGAAAATCCTGGAACAGGCTCCATGGGGAGGCCAGGAATCTTCTGGTGAGTGTTTTACCCCCAGGTGGTGAGATGGGATGGACGGGGCTCGGAGCATCCTGATCCAGTGGGAGGTGTCCCTGCCCACGGAATGGGATGAGTTTAACGTCCCTTCCCACCCAAACTATTCCAGGATTCTGTGATCCAGAGGTAATCAGGCTTTCTGCAGCCTTCCAACCTTTCCTCCTTCACATATCCAGGGATACAGTAGTGGGGAGCATTTTGTCTCACCTGCTGCCCCTGATCCTTCCCAAAAGGAAGATTTCTTCCCAAAATCCCACTCAGCCCCAGGATTCTCTCCTATCCAGAGTGAACATTCAATCCCCATGATCACCCACCTCACAGCTTCCAGAGTATCCCAGACTGGTAGCACTGCTGCTCCTGTATCCTGGCTCTCCACATCCATCCTTCCCAGCCTCAGGGTCACGAGTTGTCTGATGCTGCTCCATGCTGGAATTCTGCAGGAGAGGTGGAAAGGAGCCTCCCCTGTGGAATACACAATCCAACACCACGTGGTGGATGGTGCAGCCATGGTGGCTGCAGCCCATTCCAGCCCACCTTGGTGTTCCCACCTGCATCCCTACCACCTTCCCCATCCAGGAATTCCATTACTTGCGTGCTAGCAAGGAATCTCCTCTCTGTTCCGAGGAAAAGCAGCAGCAGGCACACTGGAGACTCTGGGAAGCAATCTGCAATGGATAAAGCAGGCAGCAGGGGTGGATGGAGGAGCCAAGCAGCTGGAATGAAGGACGGAAGGAAGGAAGGCAGGAATTACACATGGAGACAACAGGCTGTGAGGACTCGCAGGCCTTTGTATCCATGTCCTGTATTTCCACTGTTTTTCCCTGCTGGCTTGGTTTTTTGAGGAAAACCTTGACCAGCCACAGCAGGGAGAAGATAAAGAAACAATGAACTAATAATAAAGGACTAATGGATTAGCTCAAAATAACAACCCAGTTCCACATCTGCTCTCTACTTTTCCTGCTCAAAAAAAAAAAAAAATCATAAAATTAAAAGAATTCATGCTCTGGGAAATCAGGAAGGCAAATTGAAACCGTGATTGCCTTCGGAGATGCCTCCTCTGCCGTGCAGGAATCACCAGCTTCCCTCACTCGGCTCATCCACGCAAGGCAAAACCTCAGAATGTGGGATAAACACTGCTGCCCCAGTGGAAGCATCACCTGGCCCACAAACAAGAGGGAAAGGTCCATGACCATCACTTGGCCAAGAGACAGAAACCAAGAAGAAAAGGCCCACCAAGGAAGAGACTTGAAGCAGAGAAACATTCCAAAGGGGTGGGAAGCAGACGGTTGATTGAGCAGCCGGTATGTTTTCACGGGAAAGGCAGCTCTCCATGTTTCCTCTGGAGAAAAAGCAGCCCCAAAGGCAGGACAAGAGGTTTGGAGGACACCTGTGCTCTCCCACACAAAACCTTGGGAATTCAAGACATGCAGGATGTTCCGCGATGGAAAATGGCGACTCTCTCCAAGAAACCTCAGGTCTAGGTAGGGGATTACATTCAAATCCCACACACCATCCCAAAGAAGCCCGGCTTTAGTCCCCCTCATCCCAGCTGCCACCGTACGCACACGGAGTCGTCACCAGGAATTAACTGTACCCTTTTTAATTGTTTTGTTAAAAATGTCGTCGAGACACCATGAATACAAGTACTGCAGTTACAGCCATACAAAAAAAGCAATACAAATTAAGCAGCTGAATACAAAAATACGTTGAAATACATGAACACCACAATGGAACTCGGAGCACTAAATCCCGATCGTGTAGGTGTGGAAAAAAATTAAATAAAAACCTTTTTTTTTTCTCGTATTAGACAACGTAGTTTTCTCCACTTTGAACAGTTGCTTTTGCTAGTTATGTACTTCACAATTTCTTCTATGTACAGCATAGAATAAAATACTTTTAAAAGATATGACATTTTCCATCCTCAATATGTGATATAGTCTCTTTTACACTAATATTGACTGCAGGAATAAAAACTGTCCGTGTCTTACATCACCTCATTGGAAAAGGAGGAGCGACGCTTTCCTTTGAATTCATTTCCGTGGGGTTTTCCATCAGTTCGGGGGTTTGGCAGTCCTGGAATGGCATCTCTCCCGGGAATTCATGTACATAATATTGCTTGGATCTATACAAATGTGGCAATCGGATCTAAGTGGTGGTTGGGAAAGAGGCAGCTCACACATATACAGCTCTGGGGATTTTCCATGACTTATTTACAATGAAAGTGCTTTTCTCAGCTCTAACACGATCCGGGGGGATTGGTTTCCTTTCTACAGGTCAATTATTAGTCTCCCTGAAATTGGAAAGAAAAAGGATTCTCTAGAAAATACCACAGCTTTGCAAACACTCGAGCGTACTGGAGAACTGCGTGTGGTTCGGAGATTAGCAGCTGAAAAGTGGTGGGAATTATAATTTAAAAATAAATAAAGCCAAAAGAGGTAACCCAGGTACAAAACAGCAGAGAACTGCAATATCCACAACGGTAAAAAGACTCCAAAGCCATCTGCTAACAAAACGGGGAAGCGGTTGGATCGAAAGTCTTGAAAACATCTTTTAAGGATTTATCATCTGACTCCCCGTTGGGATCGCTCTCCGGGGCCTGCGATACCTGTCCGGGCTGCCTCACCTGCCTGGGGTCGCTGTACTGCGGCCGGATTAACCCCGACAGAGCCTGGATCGGGAGATTATGGACGGCAGGAGCAGCGCTGGAGTGCTTGGCCTGAGATTTACTGGTGCTGTTTGCTTTGTCTGAAGCAGCTTCCGCTGATCCTTCCGTGGGCTTTTCCGTGTTGGAGGCAGCCTTCTGCTGGGATGCATCTTCCGTGAGACTCGGCTCGTTTTTACTGGAATTTTTCAAAATACTTTTTTTCTGGTTCTCTCCGTTCTCTCCCGAACTGGCCGGAGCCGTGTCCGAGGACGAGCTGTGATCCCTGGGATCGTACAAACTGATCCCGCTCAGGATGGAGCCGGGAGTTCCCAGCCTAACGCCGCTGGACGATAATTTGGGCGCGTACGGAGGCAGAGCATCGGGGTCGGATTTCGGAGTCGCGGCTTCCGAGGGCTGGGATGAGCTGGCAGCAGCTCTGGCGAGGCGGGGGTCAAACTTGGCAGGGTGGGAATCCTTCCCGACTCCATGGTGAGTGTCTGCACTCGACAGTCTGTGGAGTCTGGGATCGACGTTCTTTTGCAAGCGAGGATCCCCCAGTTTGCTGGAGCTACTGGCATGGGAATCTGTGGATGGATCCAAGTAGCCACCCCGGCCCGCAAGGCTGTTTTTGGCCTTGGCAGCGAGCCGGGGATCGGCTGGCATCGCGTTGGGATGCGGATCGTTCTTCAAATTCCGCAGTTTATTCAGTCTCTGGTCGGCAATGAGCGGAGGGAGAGGTAAATTGATGGAAGAGACGGGGTCGGGTTTGGGCAGAGGGATTGGGAGCAAGTCCTCAGGGGCCCACACGATGTGCTTGGCAAAATTGGGTTTCATCAGGGTCACATCCATCTTAATGTGGCTGAACTGCCGCAGCTGGGAGCGCGGATCCCGTAACGTGACGCCCGGCAGAGGTTCCAAGGGAATGAGGAACGCTCGTTCCCTCAGCTCCCTCTCCGAGTCCTCCTCGTCGTCATCCAGCCCTTTCTGCTTGACCTTCACTCCGGCGTGGGCGTGGTGCAAATCCAGCTTGGCCCCGGCCAGGGAGGAGCCGGGATGGCCGCCCTCGCTGACCTTGTGCATCCGGGGATCACGGGCCAGCCGGGGATCCAGGGACGCCGACTCCGAAGGCTTCCTGGGATTGGGCCTGGGAGAGGCCCGGAGTCTCGGGTCAGCAGCCTGAGGCCCCACGCCTTTGTCTTTGGCCAGCCTCGGATCCGTAGGCATGCCAAGCATGTGCTGCTCCGTGGAATGTTGTTGCCGATTCCTAAAGTTTTCGCTTTGTTTCTTTAAGGTTTTGAGGATTGATTTAACACTGCTCCCCTCTTCCTCCTCACTACTGGAATACCAGTTGACATTGTCATCTAAAAATGAAAGAAATGCCACAAAATTTAGATTATTCCAGCAAATAATCCTTAGAGAATCCAACACTCCGTAACAGGGAACTTCCCAGTAAAGTCAAACTGAAAAGATCTGCTATTAAATCATAAAAATCATAACCTCAAATGACAAAAATCCATTTAATCAAAGAACTGCCAGAACAAAAAAAAAACTGGAGGTAGTGGAGATGGAATGCAGCAGAGCTTGGGAGTCTCTCCGTACTCATCAATATTAATTTGGGAAAATAACCTGCTTTCAAACAATCCTTATCAGTATTAGTAAAAAAAAAGTATCTAAAATCTGAGTCTTGATGGGAGAAGGAAAAGTAAAATGGCCCCTTGCAGTGGTCTTTAATCCAGGTAAACTACGAATTTGCTGCCTTATTTAATCCAAATCCCCAGGTTTGCCGGAGAGGTCAAGATTCAGGAAGGGAAGAAATCAAGAGTTTTATTTTAAAGGACACGAGAGAGGGAAAAATACTGCTCTAGAGGTGCAATTAAACAACAGGATCTAGGATGCACTTCCAGTCCTGGCTGTGAGAAACAACCCCTCTGGTCCAACAAGGGATTTTCCGAAGTCACTATCAACCACAGAACCTTTTAAAAGTGCAACTAGATCCAAAAATTATTCACTGGAGCTAGGATGGACTGAGCCTACACTGAGATCCTAGAACAAGCTGGCAAGAAGAGGTGGCAGTACTGAGCTGCTGCTTGGACACTCCCAGTAACAGTGAATGGTGACACGACGCGAGTCAACGTCAGCGGATTTGCTGACCATGGCCATAACGCACGATGAAAATTCCAACCAAATCCTGCTCACCTTCATCTTTGCTCATGGCCCTCTGGCCCTGGCTGCTGGCAGAGTCTCCATCGCGTTGGTGCTTCTGGCTGAGCCTCACGTACAGGGCCTTCTGCATGGCCGGCAGGAAATCGGGCACGTTGATGCCCTGGTTGTGGCCCATGTGGCCACCCATGCAGTCCGACTCGCTCCCGCCCGGATGCGACTCCGGAGCCATGAGGTGAGCCTGGTGATCCGTAAACTCTCCGTGCCATGCTCCATCTACAGGACAAAACTCCAGTTAGCAGTTATCCTAGAGAAACGCTGACAGCTATAAACATGGAATCATGGAATGGGTTGGCTTGGAAAGGAGCTTGAAGCCCATCCAAGTTCCTGCCATGGGCAGGGACACCTTCCACTATCCCAGGTTGTTCCAAGCCACATTCAACCTTGGCCTTGGACACTTCCAGGGATGGGGCAGCCACAGCTTCTCTGGGAAAACTCTGCCAGGACCTCCTCCCCCTCACAGGGAAGGATTTCTTCCCAATATCCCATCTCAACCTCGAGCAAAACATGACTTATACAACAAAACTGAGCAGCATCAGCTGAAAAAGCCGGAACGCTGAAGATATTCCAGGAAGTTTCTATCCAAAATTCATCCAGCAGGCATCCTTACCTCCGGAATTATTGGCTGGCTGGAAGTTGTGTACAGCTTGGTGGGAATAATAGTTGTCGTAGAAGTCAGCCGGGTTCTGCATGGGCTCGTACTCCCCGGGCATCTGCTGGTACTGCGGCCCCGGGGGACAGTGATTGTCCCTTGGCATGTTCACCATGTGTCCCTGCACTCCGGGGGAATTGTAGGATCCTCCCATCCCGGGTGGGGTGAGGGGTGGCCCACCCTGCTGCCCCTGCATGGGCATTCCAGTCTGGTTCTGCGGGCCCATGTATCCCGGGGGAACGCCCTGCATGGGGGGGCTCTGCGGCATTCCCGGCCCCGGAGGGCCTCCACAGGGATGGTGCCCAGGAGAACCGGGGTGCATCGGGGGCCCGTTGTGTCCTTGGGACATGCCGGGACCTGGCCCTGGACTTGAGCCTGGATTGTACATGTGCTGGGAATGGGGGTCGTTGCCCTGGAACGGCGGCCGCGGGGGCGACGCGCTGTTATAGAAGGTCGGTGGCCTGGAGGCAGAAGAAAATCAAGGAATCAAATTTGGGACCTACATACAAACACCAACAGTTGGCCCTCTCCTCCCCCTCCCACTCTTCTTTGACCTGACATTGGATAATATTCCCAAAGAAGCATTATTTTCCAACTACATCCATTCCACATTCCTTAACTTGGCCAGAAACACATTTTTTCCAGTATTTGCACATCTCCATCAGTTTTGCCCAAGAAAAAGCCAACTACAAAAAGACTGGAGCAGGGAATGAACTGTTCCATCTGCAGATGGAGATGCCAAACCAAGAGCCAACTTCTGGAAGGTCAGGCCTAAGTTGCTTTCTATGGAAAACATGAAATAATTCTGGTATCAAGGATCTGGCAGATCCTTAACTTATCCCAGAATCCTGACAGGGACAATGATTAAAGATTAAATGATAAACATCCAGGAGAGTTCTCCCCAGAATTCCAACACTTACTTCTTCCCAATTTTGTGTGCCAAATCCACAGTGGGCTTCACGACGATTTCAAAAAGAGATGGGATTTTCTTATAATCTCCTGAAGGATCTTGGTAATTTTCCATGTCGGACTCGGAGAAGGGATATTGCTCCGGTGGGGTTGGCAGGAGTCCGACCCCCGGGGGGGGTTTGGGAAGAGGAACAATGCCCCGCTTCCGGAGTTCCTCCAGCTCCTTCTCATCTTCATTTTGGGGTTCCTCCTCGTTATTCAAAACCTGGAACAAAGCCATGTGGCAGACATTCCATCAATTTTCCAGTATTCCAGATCGATTTCATCTTGTGCCTTTTACTGAAATACCATTTCCCTATTTAAATAAACAACTTTCCCGATACCTGCTACAATACTGCTGGATATTGACATCCAGCTCAGAGGACTCTAAACCCATTTTTGGGGGTTGTTTTCCAGGACACCAAATCCCAGCCAGAAAAATCCTTCTCTATTTCAGGAAGGAACAATTTCCCACCAGTCCGCTTCCTTCAAACAGGAGTGGAAGGAGTTATTCCAAGATTCCTCATGTTTTTAGTGTGGGATCCACACCCCTTTTCTGTTAAAGCATGGTGGGCAGTGGCTGGAGAGCAACACAAATACCTCACATAAACCAAAGTTCAGGATTTCCCAGAGCACACGGAAAATGCTCCTGCATCCCTTCCCCACTCTGAGTGCAGCAATCCCGGTATTCCCGGTATCCGGATCACTCACCTTATCCAGCAGCTCCTTGGTTTCCGCAGTCAGGGGAGCGTGAGAGAATTTGCATTTATCTCCTTGATAACACTTTGCTCCTGTGTGGTAGAACTTGCAGGGGAATTCATGTGAGGAAGGAATTAAGGATTCCTAACAGTTTGGGAAGGTTATAAAATCCAGCTGGGATCTATCCCTCAGTGCTTCACCAGGAATTCATCTTTATGGTAGGAATTTTGGGAACTAATAACCAACTTACCTCTTACCTCCGTTTAAAATTCTCCTAAAAATTGTATTTCTGAGGAATTTGGATTTCATTTTTCCGATTGTGATTAAAAAGGGGAAGGTCTCAGTTCCAGAGGAAAACACCAAAATAATGACAAAGAGGAACAGATCAGAGGTTTAAAAGTGTGGTCAAATGCATCTAAAATTCCAGGGATTTTATTTTTGAAAATGTTACAAATCAGTAATTTTATATTTATTTTTTCCTCTGAAGTGTTTGAGAAAAAGAATAATCTTGTAATTAATCTACACAGTCAGTGGTAGAGTCTCATAGAAAACAGTCACCTTTAAAAATAATTTCTACCAAAAGAAATAGAAATAAAATAATAGAAATTAAAATTTCAGTGGAATTTAGAAGTATTTTTCAAGGATATTGTGCAAATAAATGCAGTTCTCTCCTTTGGTGCAGTAACCCTGGATGTAAAACTTGCAGATTTCCTTTTTCTTTTCAATCTCTGCATCATGATCAAATTTACACTGTTCTCCCTATAAATAAATTGAAAAAAAAAACCAAGGAAAAACCATTATCCATCTGAAATGCTGAGTAATTTCATTCTGTAGTAGAAGAACATCCTCCTCAGCTGAATTTAAATTTTTCATCTTTACCAATGTTACATTCCATTATAAGCAATAAAAACTGTGAATAGAGGAGGTCTGGACATAGAGAAAATTCCTGGGTTGGAATTCAAAGGAATATGTGGAGTGGTGACAGAAAACAATCCCTGTTCTCTGCCTCCACCTGGGGATTTGCATGAAAAAGGCATTGAAATAACATTTTACTGAATTATTTTCATATATTCTGTTATTCTTTAGGATTATTTTACTGGATACGGGTTTTGGGTATTGGGTATTGGGTAGGATTGATTTTCCTGGAAAAGACAGCAAGTGCTCTTTCAGTCCCTTCTAAAACTGAAGGTGGCAGCAAATACTCGTCTGAGCCAAAGGAATTTAAAGGCAGCAAGAAACACAACATTTCCAATCATTTTCACTTTTATTTCCACCATTTGGGAAAGAAACAGAAAATTCCACCTCTAAATCCCAAGGAACCAAATGAAAGTGAGAAGCATTCGGTGGTCTAATTGTTTTCTAACAATCCCACTGTTTAAAGTTTAGCACCACAAAGCAATTCCTTCAAAGCTCCCAAACTAGCAGGAAATAATTTAATATATTCAGGAATTGTTGCCTATTTAGAGATTCCAGACTTATGGGATTTGGTGTCTTTGATACATTATCATTCTCAGGGTAAGTTCAGGATGTTTTTATTGAATATATTAATAAAAAAATATAGATTTTTAATATAATTTAATTCAGAATGTGTAACAGAAGGGGATGTTTTTCATAAATAATTCCATCTAGAAATCCACAGCACATCAGAAATCAAAATATTGAGTTTCAATACCCAAGTTTGCTTTAAATCAGCTAAAAAGTAATTAAAAAAAGAATTAAATTTACCTTAATGCACCTCCCTTCGAGGAAATATTTACAGATCTGTTTGCCCTTGTGCTCCACTGTGTGCTGGTTGATGAACTCCTGGCTCATATTAACCCATTTCTTCACTGGTTTGCCATCCTGGGGAAAAAAAAAAATCCACATTTTATCAGCTCCTGCTTGGAGCACTGCTGATCCAGATATTGGGAATAAGGACTGGAATTGCAGGTACCTCATGGAAGCCATCGGATCCTTTATTGCCACCTCTGCCCCTCCCGCGATCTTTGCGCTTCAGTTTCTTTTGCATTCCACGCCCTCTTCCAATGTTGTAGTTGTTCCCTCGTTGGGAAATGCCTGGAAAACAGGGATGACCTCTTTAAAGGATCACAGAAATTAAGGGAATATGATTCTCTCATGGCATCAAAGAGAGACAAATGGAATGAATTAAATCCCTCCCTTTTGCTGTTGGGAGTGTTATTTCTAACCAGCCTGAGTATTCCAGGAAAACCATCCCTGGCTGCTTCCCTCCTCCAAGTCTTCATCCCAAAATGCCACCAAAACTTCCCTTACCTTTCTGGATCCCTTTCATCCCCTGCTTCTTCACTGGTTCCTTTGGGAATGGAGGTCCCAAATCCCCACTGGAAGTCTCTTTAGCTTGTCTGTACTGTTTGAGCTGGTCAGCAAAATCCTCATCCTTTTCCTCCTCATTGTAATTCCCAAAGTTTTCATCACTGTAATGACTGTAGTCGTCATATTCCTTACTTTTGACATTTTTTTTATGCTGCATTTTCTGGGAACTCATGTAATTCCCTGACACATGTCCATGCTGTAAGGAAAGGCACTGCATTAGGAAGCAATTCCGGATTTCCAAACCCCACCCCTCCAAACTGATCCATTTTTGGGGCTGTTTTACTATTACCAGATTTGCCCAAAAAAGCATCAATAATACAGGGAAAAATCAGTTATTCAGGAAAAGTTAATAGTTTTAGTTCACAGGCTGAGAAAATCCAGGAAAACTGAGCTCCCAAAAAGCAGAACCAACTTTAGATATTGAAAAGTGGCTTTTCAAGAGTTCTTTCCTCCAAGTCCAGCCTAAATCCAGTGCAGGCAATAAGAAGATTCCTTAATAATAAAGATTCCTTAATTCCTGTTGCCTGATGGAAGAAAAATTGGTATCAGGCTTATCTTCTACCACAGATCCTGCTTTACATCTGGGAATCTCCTCAGGGAAATAAGAACTGGATGTGCGTCCAGAAATCTGGGAGAACAGGCACTGGGATCAAGCCAAACTTCCAAAACCACACTGCTTATATTTGTATTTTTGCAATGTCACCTCAATAAAGACCTCAGGAATGAGCTTCAAAAATTCCCACCTGACTGAAAGAGGAATCATAATCCCTGTAGGAAGAGCTGCTGCTTTTCTTGTGGGGCCTTTCCGTGCGCTCCATGTCGGAGTCGTGGCTGTAGTCGGAACTGTCATCGCTGGAAGGGGAGTTATGCTGGAAAACAGAACAAAAAAGCTGGGAATTTTGAGGGAATCATCTTCTTTCCATAAATACAATGAACACAAAAGTGATACATTTACATTGTGCCTCCTATCCTAAAAACTCTCAATCCCCCTGGTTCAGCTTCCATGAGCTGGGCTTAACTTTGAACATTTAAGACAGGTTTAAGTCTTAATGGTAATAAAACCGTTTTAGTTCCTTCTCCAGTCCCCTGGATTCTTGCCCTGGACACCCATGAATCAAACCAGCACTTCCAAAATGTTGGGGGTTTTCCTAACCTTATGCTTGTCCCGTCTTCTCCTTTTGGATTTTTTCTTTTCCTTCTCTTTTTTGCGTTTTTTCCGGGATTTCCGGTGGCCTTTCTCATTTTTCTGTTTATCCTCCCCTTTTGAGCCATGTTCCTTCACATCCTCATAGGCTGCATCATCTATTTCCCCATCTTCCAGCTCTCCATCTTCCCTGGAAGAGGAAAACCAGGAAATCAATAAAATTCCATGTTATTATCCAGCTCACCTGTCACTGGGAAAAAAGCAGTTAAGAAGTCCAAAGCAACCCCAAGCTGTGATTTTTGGGATAGTTGGATATGCCAAGGAGAAGACACGACTGCTCTAGGACCTGGAATTTCTTGGAATTACATTAATGCAAAAAATCTGGACTGCTAATATTCCTGAAACACCTGCAGCTATCCCAAAAAGCCAATTATGTTTTGACACCATCAGTTAAACTCATTCCCTCAAGGATCAATTAAAATATCCTCTTCCATAAAATACCTACTGAAAATGCTCCTTGGGAACAAAGCTGTTCCCACGTCCCAGTTCCTCTGGGAATTACACTCATGGATTCCCACTTTTGGGATGCATCCAGGACTGGAATAACTTTCCAGGTAAACCAATCTCAGTAATACAACCCCTTGGATTGCATGGCAGAGGGAAGATCACAGAAGTCCTCTAATCCCTAAATTCTTTCCACAGCATCCCAGAGTTTTCCAAGCACTGAGCTTCAAGAATGTAAAAAAGGGGGGGAAAAGGAAAAAGAAGAAAAAACCCAACAACTGGATAAATATGGATCAAAAATATAATGGTCAAAAATGCACCATTTCTTGGAAAATAAGTTATTTTTCAAGGAGTTCCAAGGCAGGAATTCTCTTCTGGTTTAGCTGCTTTTATTCCTATTTAAATTCCAAACTGGAGCTGTGCACTGGGAAGGGAGAGCAGAAGCTCCCCCTTTCCCGAGCTCCCTCCCTCTTCCACAACCTCCAGATACTTGGAGCCCGATAGATATGTGAAAACAATCCCAGAAAACATTCCCACTGTCTGAGTGCATTCCTAGAGCGTCTCCCAAATGGATCGGAAAGGCACAGAAGCCAAATGGTCTTCCAGGGAAAAGCAACCTGATGAAATCACTGGGCAGTTCCACAGATATTTGGGAAGGGAAAATCAAAAGCCCCAAATCCTGGTATTGTAATTTCATTTCTAACCTTCAAACCTGGATTTTAGCTCCCCTCCTTGACCTTGTTTCAGGTCATCCTTAAAAATAGAATTCCTTATGCCCAAAGAAGATTTACTACGGAAGCTCCTTAAGTCCGAGATCCAAACCCAGGATGCATTTTCGGAAATATTCTGGGAATCTTTCCCTTCAAACATTATTGAAGCCTTTAAATTTTCATTCCCCATCATTTCACTTAAAAATAATTTTACTTTAGGTTAAAATTCCCTCAGGGCTAAAATTCCCCCAAATTTTGACACTAAGGTGCTGCTATAGAAATTAGGAATTAATAAGGAAAATAACTCCAAATAATAGAGGAATTTCACTGGGAAAATCAAATAAAAGCAGAGGGGTGGCTTGGAGCAGTAAAAAGTGAAAGTAAATTAATTTCAAGCTATTTTCTGGGAAATCTGGCACTGATTTGTGTGTAAATAAATTTGCCTCCAACTTTTTCCTTACCCTGCCATGGATTTACCCACACAGAACCAAGAAATCTTCACTAAATCCTTGCAGGAAAAAATCTTTTCAGGACCCCTGTGTTGGAAGGCTCAGACCCTTCACCACCAAAATAATGTCAACAACAGGAATTAACTAATTAAAGAATTAAAAACATTCCAGGCTTGAGAAAACTGGATTAAAACAACCTTCCAACTTGGAATATTCAAAGTGTGAACAGAGAGGGCTTTTTACTGTTTTCTTCTGCTCACAAACACCAATAAAATCAAAGACTTTGGATAAACCAGGATTAAAACAACCTTCCAACTTAGAATATTCTAAGTGTGGCCAGACAGGGATTTTTAAATTATTTTCTACTAAGGAGTTTCTTTATAATTCAACAGATCAGCTCAAACCAAACTATTAGCAGAATTCCTGCTGCACACATTGATTGGGAATCGTGAGGTTCCCAGTATGGGTATTCCCTGCAGTGAACTGGTTTTACTGGTCCTACATTTGCACAACCTGATGTAACACAAAAACTTGGGAGTTGGGCCTTTTTTGAAGTGAAATAATTTATTTTACGAAGCTAAACTTTTATAAAAAATATAAATTATGATCTCCCAGGTTATGTTTATTGTTGCTCTTCACCTCATAAATTAAAACATTATAAAGCAACACTTGTAAATTAAAACTAATTAGGTTGTTAGGTGGCACTTATTGGTTCTATGTCACAATTACCAGTGTCACAACTGGTTGTACTGGTGGGAACAGCTGGTGAGAGGATGAGAACTCCAAGCTGGAAAAACTCTGCTCCCAGCACAGCCCGGAGTCACTCAGGCTTGTCCTCAAGGATTTGAAAACTCCAGATATTTTCAATCCCTGGAACATCGAAAAGCCACAGCCTGATTCCAGGAACTCCACGGCACAGCTCTGCCCCAGCTCCAGAGATCCCAGCAGATTCCTGGTGTGCACTCGGCTTGGAAAACAGAGCATGACACAACTTCCACCCTTTCCCAAGGACATGAAGGAAGGGGAAAACAAGAACCAGGAGCTCTGGGCCCTGCCTTGAACTTGCACTAAACCCCAGGCCCATTTTAGAGATCACTTCTCAAGGACAAGCAGGAAGTAGAAAACAAGCCCCAGCAGCTCTGGGCTCTGCCCTGGCCCTTGCACTAAATCCCAGGAGCATTTCCCAAGGATAAGCAGAAAGGGGAAAACAAGAACCAGCAGCTCTGGGCTCTGCCCTGACCCTTGCACTAAATCCCAGGAGCATTTTGGGACCACTTCCCAATTTGTACCACAGACCTTGGGACTCTTTCTCCAGTGAGGCAACAGTTTTGCATTTACCCACAAGCCTTTTTTTTTTTTTTTTTTTTTGTCTGTTCATTTGTTTTTTTCCCCAGTGTTTTCCGGTCCTCTGAAGTACCACAAAGGGTTGTGGAGCTGTGTGGGGGGAGGCCAAGCTCTGGGGATCCCAAAACCCCGGCGTTTTTAACTCCTGCAGCTGTGTCAGGAATGCTCAAGGTAGATGTGGGCTCAAGCACTGGTAACTGCCACCCTGGCACAGTATTTTTGGAACTAGTTAGGAAGGCCAGGGCTGCCTGGAGAAAGGATTTGAATTTCCAGCAGCTGCAGGAGAGAAAAGGAGGGAGGGAAGGAGGGAGGGAGGAACAGAGGTCCTTTCACCAGGAACAGGACTCTGGGTTTCTGCGCATGGGGATTGAGAGGTGGCAAAGATAACGTCAGTCAGCCCTTAATCTGCATAAAAAAGATCCAGTTAAATGTGTAAGGTGGAATCTGGCAAGAAAATGACGTTAAATATGGCTCTAGTGAGAGATTGTGGTATCAACAAAAACAGCCAAAAATAAAAAACCCGCCCAACTCAGAGCACCCTTTCCTGCCTGAGACAGAGAACAATGGTGACATTCAACAGACACCCCCTGGAAAGTGCAATTTATGGAAAGAATGGCAAACAGCCCCCCTTCCCAGCCAGAATAAATCAATGAAGATGTAAAAACGCATGCATTCCAAAAGGAAAAATTAAAACCTTGCTAAAAAAATGCACTTTTAATGCAGTGACACCCCCCCTCCCCTCCTTGCATTCCCCACCACCACCACCCCTCTCCAGCCTGAAGGTGACCTGCCCCCCAAAAACATCGTTAACCCCCTCAGGCACATTAACAGAGCATCATCATCATCAGCATCATCATCATCATTACCAGCATCACCCCACTAAGTACCACCATTATGAGAAGCGGAGAGAGAGAAGAATGTTACTCGACCTTTCGTCCCCTGCATGTTGCCTGTCAGAGTCGGGCATGTTTGGGTCAAGAACTGGGTTTGGGGGTTTGGAGAACAGGCTTTCAAAGGCCATTGTGCCTGGCTGTGGTGTGGTGAGGAGGAGGAGGAGGAGGGAGGTGGAGGAAGGCAGGGCCCCGCCGCTGCCCGCGGTGCGGAGCGGCGGGAGGAGGCGGCGGCGGCGGCGGCGCGCACGGCCGCGCTGGGGGCGGCTCGGTGAGGAGGAGGAGGAGGGCCGGGCCCCTCAGTGAGGAGAGATGATGAAGGTTTGCACTCACGGTTACTTAGTGAGACACTAACGGGCACTCAGCGCCCGGGCCCGGCCGCCCCGCGCGGGCGATGCGGGGAGGCGGTGGCGGCGGCGGCGGCTCGAGCGGCAGCCCCGGGGCACAGGAGAGCGGGAGGACACACACACGGGGGGAGGGAGGTGCTGCTGGCCGGAGATGGCGGCCCTAATTCTTCCTTACAAACATGGCGCCCGCGCGAGGCACTCGCACAAAATGGCGGCGGCGGCGGCTGAGGGAGGAGGAGGAGGAGGAGGAGAGCGGCGGCAGCAGCGGCGGCAGCGGCCCCCGGCGCTTTGCCCGCACACGCTCGCTCAGCGCCCGCGGCCCGCACACGCCGCCGCCGCCGCCACAGTGTCTTCCGCGCCCGCCGGGGCCGCGATGGCGCCGCGTCCCCTCACGCCGCCGCCGCCGCCCGCCGCGCTCCTCCTCCTCCTCCTCCTCCTCCGCCGCGGCCCTGGGCCCGCCCGCCGCTCGCCGCCATTGGCCGCGGCCGCGGCGTCTCGCCCGCTCATTGGCTCCTCGCCACGCCCGCCAACCTCGCCGTGACGTCACGCGCGGGCCCCGCCCTCCTCCGCTCCTCTCGGCCGCCGCCGCCGCCGTGCGCGCGCGGAGGGGGCGGGGCCTCGCGGCGCGCGGCGTCACGTGCCCCGCGCCCGTCACGTGACGGCAGCGTACCCCCGGGAATGGTGGGGGAAAAGGAGGGGAAAAGGAGGGGAAAAGGGAGGGAAAGGGAGGGAAAGGGGGAAAAGGGCGGCGGCTTCCGCCTGGCGGGAACCGGGACGGGCACCGGGAGCAGGAACGGGCCCCCCCTCCCGCCACTGCGTCATGGCCGCCCCCCCACCCCTCACGCACTGTGGGCAGCGCCCCCTGGCGGCGGGTGTGTGTGTGTGAGGGGAACCGGCCCTTGCGCCATTAATTAGTGACGCTCGTAATTAAAGCGAGAGTTTGTGTCCCCGGGGCGGGACAAAAGCGGTTCCTGGAGTCGCTGTCGGGGTCAGGGCGTGACGAAAACCGGGATAAAGTGGTTCAAAGACAGTCATGTAATAAAAATGTGGTGGGCGAAGGGAGGACGCGTCTGTCGGGAGTCGCTTCAATGACGTTTAATTAAACGTTCCCGGGAAAAGTTACATTTTCTCCTTTTCCAGGCTGCCTCCCTGCCTCACAGGGCTTTTCAGGACACGGGGCTCAGCTTTTTCCAGTGCTAGCAATCCAAGGAAAGAATAAAATTTATAAAAACAAGGCCGAACACTCGCATGCATTCCCATGGGATGCCCAGTGGGAGGAGCCTCAGATCCTTAAAGGAAGAACCATCTCCCTTGGGCCTCACACACCTGAGCAGGGCAAGCAGGACCAAAGGTCCAGACCCTCAGGGAATTGAGGTAAATCCAAGGAAAAGGCTGGTAAAACAGCATTCCTACAGCTCCGGGACTGAATAAGCTCCAGGGACAGGGTGGTGGCAGCTTCGGAGCATCACTGGGGCTAATTAGGACTAATTAACCCCATCAGCACAGATGGAGCCCTGGAGTTGATGCCCACAGGATTCAGCATCATCTCCCCAGGCCATAGGCAAGGAAAAAAAGGGATTCGAAGTCTGGAATAAAAGGACGAATCCTAAATTTTTGGTTAAATATTCAGGGGTGAGAAATGGGGATTTTGGTACAGCACATCTGGGGCCAGCTGTGCCCACCAAACGGAAGCAGAAGCATTCCATCTATTTTTTAAGTACCCATTTGGGATTATTATCCCAAATAAAAATTGTGTTTCAAGACCAGAGGAGCCTCTGTCTGCAAATTCCAGCCTCGGGAGGTCTGAAAGATGCCGGAGTGGCCGCTCTGGGAAGGGAAAAAGTCTCCTTTAGTCAAGTGGAATGGCAGCCAGAGGTTGAGAAAGGCAAAGAGCCGAACTTAAACTTTTCCAGGGCTGGAAGGGAGAAACCAGCTCACCCTGGCCTCGGGAATTAGGAAAGTGTTGTCAGTTTGGGATCGTGCCGCAAGGAAAAGCCTCCGGAGCGCGGTCCAGGCGCCCGTCTCCAGCTGTGTTATCCGGAGAAAGCAGCAGATGGAAACTATTCTGCCCTGTCAGGAGCTTGTACTCTCCCAGATTCCTGCTTTTCGGCTCCCAGATTTTGTTATCATCCCAAAACAGGGTCATGGCCTGTTGGAGGAGCCAGGCTGGGAAGTGCCAAGGAACGGGAGAAGGGAGAGGGAGGAGAGGGAGAGAAGAAGGAGAGGAGCAGCCATGCTTCCAGAAAAACATTTTCTTCTAATTTTTAGGGGTATTTTTGAAGCACTCTGGAGTTTTCCCTTCCCTCCCCCAGCACAGCCCTGGGATACATTTCCCTGCCCGGCTTCGTGTCCAGCCGGAGCTGCCGCCAATCCAAACATCCTCCATCCGCCGACAGCAGCCCTGAATGTCCCTTCTTGTTCTGCCAGAGAGATCCAACCCCTTCCCAAGCTCCCATACCCCCCAAAAATCCAGGGGCTTGATCCCCCAGAGGAGACAGATCCATCTTGGGAAGTCTCTTTCCCTTGGGCAAGGAGTGGGAATGGCTTTAGTGGGTGCAGCTCAGCAGGATGCCAGGGGGGTGAGGATTCCCAGGGGAAAGGATGCTCAAGGATGAGGATTCCTGGGGGAAAGGATGCTCCAGGCTGAGAATGCTCAGGGATGAGGATGCTCCAGTGGGAATGAGCCCCCTCCCAAACAACATAAAGCAGAAAATAGAACCATGGATAACAGGTTCTTGCCCTGCCAGATCCCAATTCCCCTTGCACTGCTCCAGATGAGCATTCCCCACATCCCCACATAGGTGCTTCACTCCGGTGACATCCTTTATGTCAACCTTTAATTGTACTAAATCCAGCAGAACATGCACAAGCAGGAGGGTGAATCCCCCTGGGAAAAGCTGAATCCCAGCTCTTCCCAGCATTCCTACACCGGGATGGAGGCTCTGACTGATGGAGCAGGGAATATTCCCACCTCCACATGCAGCTGAAGCTCCGTTGCGAGGAGGATCCATGGGGGATCCCCATTTGGGAGGTTTAAGGAGCAGGGATAGCCCTGGGATTCCTCCTTTGCCCCGCTTGCCAAGGAGGGCACCCAGGGGGATGTTCATGGAGTTTTCCAGCCCTGATCAATCCCAAGGAATTAAAGCACCAGACTTCAATCCCCACGGGCTGCCGGGGGATTCTCAGCATCCAAAGGGAAGCGGAAGTGTGTTTTTAGGGAGCAGGACTCTGGGCAAGCAAGGGAGGAGCGCAGGGAAGGCCATGAGCCTCCCTCCTCCTGCATGCTCGGCTTCACTGCTTCCAAAAGGGAAAAATGGGAATTCAAGGGAAATCGGGGCTGTGGTTTCCATCCACTGTGGTAGGACATCATCCCTCTGGAGCTAGGGGTGAGCATGGGGCTTCCCGCTGCCGTTCCACCTCACTGGGGGGTGTAAATCTACCTCGGCAGGTGTAAATCCACACGGGAAGAAGAACCTGGGGACAGAGGGGAGGCGGGCTGGCTGCGGAGCAGCTCTGGCCTGGGATTTCCCCAGGAGCCGCGGGATGCTGAGCAGGGAGCAGGAGGCACCCCTAGAACGCGTAGGGCGAGACGAAGATGGTGATTTTGGACAGGTGCTTGGCCTGGAACACGCGGTCCAGGTACTCGGCCATATCCACGTCCACGTGGATGGTGCGGGGCCCCTGCAGGCTCTGCACCAGGATCAGCTCCCCAGTGTGCCGGTCCGAGCGCTGCACCACGAAGTGCCCACGGTTGTTCCCGCCCGCGATGCCGAAGCGGAGGCTGTCGGGTCCCGGCCGGCCGGGAGCTGCTGCCGTGGCCATGCGGAACAGCGGCGCCGGAGTCTGGAGCTTGGAGGGAAGCGGGAGGTAGTGGAAGGAAATGGTTTTGGGAGCCTGGTGGCATGAGCGGCTCTCCATGGGGCACGGGTTGCGCTCGCACTGGCTGCGAAAGGAAAAGCAACAGGAGATTTTTGGGAATGCGGCATCTGTGCCCCCAGCCGGCGTTGGATCCATGGATTTTGTGCCCCGCACTTACAAGGGGGAGGTTTTGACATAGGAGACGTTGCCGGCGGCTGGGGGACACTGGGGCGTGACACACTGGAATCCCCCACCAGTGTTGATGCAGGTGCTCCCGCTCGTGCAGTTATCCTGGGATAAGGAACACTCATCAATATCTGGAAAACAGGGGAGGGAAGTGCAGTCAGGGCCTGGAAATCTCCAACTGAGCTCAGCTTGCCTTCAGAAAATAGGCAAAACCACCTTGAAACGGGTCAAACGCAATCCAAAAAATATGGGAGCATCCCAGAATTCCATCTCCTCTCCCCAAGCTCTGCCCCTGGCCAGCATGGGTTAACAGCAGCCCTTTCCCAGCAGGAAGGCAGCTGCTTTTGCAAACTTTCTGCTCGGTTGTTTGGAAACACCATCCCTTTTTATTTACTGAACCCCCGTGGGACACCTGGCAGAAGCTGGAATGTAGAGGATTTGCTGGGAGCATTAGCGAGATGCCATGGAACACAGGAAAATCAGGGAGCAAAGGGGAAAGTGGGATTTTTCTCACCCTGAACTGCAGCCATCAACACTTGGGGCACAAAAAATCCCGTTTTTCAGGAGGCTTCCAGCAGTTGTGGCCTCCCACCATCCCCACCCGCTGCCTTCCACCTGCACCCCAATTCCTTTGGGACTGGGGGAGATGTTGCCACCCTCATGGAGCTGATCCTGGAATTCTGGGGGTTTAACATTACTTCTGGTTCTTCCTGGGAATTCCCTGCTCCAGGAACATCCCCATAGCCACAGCAGGGTCATCTTCAGGGAGGTGCAGACCCAAAGTGTCGCTTCATCATCCAGAGAGGGAAAGGAGAGGGAAGAGGGAGATGGAAAGGGAGAGGAGAAGGAGGAGAAGAGAGGGAAGGGAGAGGAGCAGCCATGCTTCCAGCATTTTCTTCTAATTTTTAGTGATGTTTTTGAAGCACTCTGGAGTTTTCCCTTCCCCAGCACAATCCTGGGATTCATTTCCCCATCCAGCTCCGCATCCAGCCGGAGCTCCCGCCAATCCAAACATCCTCCATCCACTGCCATCCCGCAAAGCATCGCTCCATCATCCCCCTCCCCTCCACAGCAAACTCTCCCTTGGAAATGGAGAAAAAAGGAGGGGAAATGACAAAGCACTTGGGAACCAGTGGATTCCAGCCCCCTCACCTTCGCAGCTCTTGCCATCGCCCAGCAGGACGTATCCGGCGGGGCAGGAGCAGCGGAAGGAGCCGGGAATGTTGACGCAGGCGTGGGCGCAGAGCCGGGGTCCCCCTTCCTGCTGGTACACCTCGCACTCGTTGAGGTCTGCGGAGAGAGGGATTCACCAGCATCTCACTCCAGCCTCCAAGGAAAACCCAGGAGCGAGCGCGGGCTGGAGGAGCGGGCCGTGAGGAGGGTTGGGAACGGGCTGATGGCAGATCCCAGGCAGGGCTGTCACCAGCGGTGTCCCGCAGAGGGCGACACTGGGCCCAGTTTGAGCTCATCCATCCATGGGGTGAAGGGTTTGGAGCCCCCTGAGGGAGTTCGGAGGAGCGGCCGATGGCCCTGAGGGCTGAGTCTCCCTCACTGGAGGTATTCCAGAGCCAGCTGGACACAATCCCGTGCCGCGTGCTCTGGGATGGTGGGGCTGAGCCCCTGTGGTCCCTTCCCATGTGACTCGGTGACTCCGTGTGGGGAACAGGCACCGAGCCAGCCCCGCATCCCTCCCTATCCCGGCTCACCCTGGCAGATCCCGTTGGAAGCCGTGCCGCTCATGTGGAAGCCGGGATCGCAGCTGCACTGCTGGGTCTGGGCGATCTGGGCACAGCGGGGCTGCCGGCTGAACGCCGGGTCGTCCGTCACGCTCCACGTGGGAGGAGCTGTGGGGAAACGGCGGGATGGGGAGCTGGGATGAGCTGGGGATGAAGTATTCCCATTTATCCCCCAGTAAGGGTCACACACCGGTCTGAGCCTGGTACTGGCAGGTGGTCCCGGTCCACTGCGGGGGACAGAGGCATTTGAAGTGGCTGAGCCCCTCCAGGCACGTCCCGCCGTTCTGGCAGGGGCTGCTCGAGCAGTGGCTGATCTCTGCGGAAAAAGCAGCCACGTTCCATGTTACCTCCTTTCAGGAAGCAAGCCTCGGGAATGCTACGCGCGCCGCGATGCTTTGGTACCCTACGGCACGTCACAGCCAGGACAGCGTTTCCCCTCATCTCTCCTGCTGAGCTGCTGCAGCTGCAACTCCCAGTTTTCCTTAAGACTGAGAAATCCCAACGCACGGGAGCTGCAGCATCCCTGGGATGTTGGCTGGCTGGCACTCGGGGTCATCCCAAAGCCGTGGGAGCTGCAGCATCCCTGGAACTTTGGGGGACAGCTGCGATCCCTCCCCGCCTGGAGCACCCCAATATCCCCCCGTGTTTCAATAAATCCACTTTTCCAAAGGACATTCCAGGGCAGGGAATGAGCAGTACCTGCACAGCGGGGCTCCTGGCCTGTCCAGCTGCCGTTGGCCTGGCACATCCGTGTGCTGGAGCCCAGGAGCTGGAAGCCTGGATCGCAGGCGAAGTGAACCTCGTGATCCACCAAATATTTGCTGCCGAACTTCCTCCCATCCGCAGGGGTTTGGAGGGCAGGACAGGAGGCTGTGAGACCGTGGAAGGGGGATGAGTTTGGAGCGGGCCCGATGCTTCCAAGCCACCCTTGACCTGTTACTTCCCTGGAATATTGTCCCAAGGACTCACCGGCGGGCGGCTCTGGCGCGGCCTTGGCCAGGGAGGCGTGGATGGTGCTGAGGCGGCTCCTCACGGCGCGCAGCCCCTCGGAGAAGCGCGTCTCCTGCCCCTTCAGCAGCTGCTGCATCTGCCGGATGGCAGCCAGGAGCTGCTGCCTGCTGAGGCAGCTCTGCGGGAACAGGGATGGGGGCGGCGATGGGGACAGCGACGGGGACCTCCCTGTGCTGCCACTCCGCCCAGGAGCCAACCTGCTGCCCGTGGCGCGGGAGATCCGCAGCATCCGCTGCCCCCTGAGCACCCTGACTTTGTGTTCCCCCCCCACATTTCCCCTGATCCAGGAGTTTTTTCCACCTAGGCCTGCGCTGCAGGCAGGGCTGGGATGGCTTTGTGGGAGAGATGCTATAACTCATGTTTCATCCTGCTGGAGCTCCAGCCCTGTCCCGCTTCCACATGACAAAAGAAGAGGAAAACAGCTGTCTTGTGAGCTCTGCCGGGGCCAGGAACGCTGGTGGGACTCCTGCCTGCAAACCGATCGCTCCCACGGGACTGACTCATGCCGGAGACGGGCACCGTTATTATGGGATTCCTGTGGAATTGACTTGAAGCCGAGGAAAAAGAGCAAAGCCAGCTCCAGAGCTCCGAAATCCGGGGAGCGCAGTGAGGAGGGAGCACACAGGGACCGGGCTGGGGGCGATGGAATTCCGGGAAAGTGAGCGGAGCTGGTGGGCTCTGCCCCACCTGGTCCAAGGCGTTTCTTCCCCCTTTCCATAACCGCACGGAGGAATGATTCCCGTTTCCAAAGAGCTGCTGAGGGTTGAGGGAGGACAAACACAGCAGCCCGAGCGACGCGCTCGGTGTCCTCTGCTTCCCGGGAGCAGTTTCGGGGGTCCCGGGCTGCCGGGGGGGGGATGAGCCGGGCTGTGCTGGCAGCTCTGGGATACCCCGAGCCCAGAGGAAGGCAGGCAAAAGCAAATAGATGCTGGCGCGTCGCTGGCTTTAATAAACAGCTCTTTGTTAGGGCTGGGTTTAACTCCGGGAGCCAGCGCGAGCTCGGGCGGGATGCTGAGCCACGGCAAAGCTGGAAAATCCACCCCAAAAGCCCCAAGCGGGGATTCTTTGCTTCCGGAGTGCTCGGGGGCAGCTTCAGGTGCGGGGTAAGAAGGGCAGAAAGAGCCCGAGAGAAGCCGCGCGCGCTTTAAGCGCGGCTCAAGCGCGGTTTAAGCGCGGGTTGGGGCTTTGCCCACCTGTTTGCCGGGGCAGGAGCGCGGGCAGCGCTGCGGGGCTGTCGAGGCGCACGGGCAGCGGGGAGCGAGCGGGAAGCGGCGAGGAGCCCCGTGCCCCCCCCCCCCCCAAGCCCTCCCGGGGTCCCGGTCCCGCTCACCTGGGCGGCCGGCGCGGCCGGGAGCGGCAGCAGCAGCGGCAGCAGCAGCAGCAGCGGCGGCGGGAGGCGGCCCCGCGCCCCCCGCGGCCCCGCCATGGTGCGGTGCGGCCCCGCCGCTCTCCGGGACCGGCTGCCCCGCGCTCTCCCCGCCCCGCCCGCGCCGCCCCCGCGCTGCCCCGTGCAGGGGACGCGGCGCTTCCCCGCCCCGGCGCCGGGCCGGCCCCGCGCATCCCCCGGGACAGCGGCGGGGCTCTGCGGCCATCCCTCCCCCGGGACACCGGCCGGGCTCTACGGGCATCCATCCCGCGGGACACCGGCCGGGCTCTACGGGCATCCATCCCGCGGGCACCCATCCCACGGGCATCCATCCCGCGGGCACCCATCCCACGGGCATCAATCTCCAGCGGTCGGGGTGCGGGTGCGTGGCTTTTACCCCCAGCAAAGCTGTTCCTGGTGCTGCCAGGACGAGCGGGCACCGTGCGGGAGCCCTCGACAGCCCCCCCGCTCCGGCGGGGCCGGGACCACCCGCGCCGGGCAGGGAAACCCTTTCCCCGCCCTGCACCCCTTCCCCAGCTCGGTACCCCCTTCTCCAGCTCCTGCACCCCCTTCCCAGCCCGGTCCCCCCATTCCCAGCCCAGCCCCCCGCAAGGAGAGGCGAGAGGCGCTGGGTCTGGCTCCAGTTGCTGCCGAGCGGCCCCAGGTCCGGAAGCAGCAGAATTCCCCCCAAACGGAGAAGGGGCAGCAGGGAAGGGCCAGGCCACGGCTGGGGGGGGCCGGGACCCCCCTCAGGCTCCTATTTCCCCGGTGCTGCAGCAGGAGCGACGGCTCCTCAGCACAGGGATGGGATGGATGGAAACTCATCAGGGAGAAGGGAATGTGGGAGCACGCGCTGTTCCCATTGGGGCTCCCGCTGCTGTTTTCCACGGGGATTTCTTGCGGTGTGAAATGCCCCAGCAGGCTGTAGAGCTGGAGCCCTGATCATCCTGGGGCTGCCCGTCCCAAAAACCTCAACATATGATGGAGAAGGAGGAAAACACCAGGCCCTGCAAGGCCAACTGCCCCTCAGCGCCATCCGCCCCACCCCGCTCTGCTCCTTCTGGAGAAGATGAATAATTACAGTAAAATAATTCCACTGTTAATTCCAAACCCCTGGGACTTCAGCCCAGGAAAGGGCTCCTGGGCAGAGCCAGCCTCCACCAGGAACACCGTGCAGGAGCTGATAAATAAAAGAGACGAGTGTTTATTAAAATATTCCCTCTGTGTCCTTGCCCTGGTGCTGCTCACACCGTTCCCGGCAGCACTTCCGAGTCCTCCCCGCGGCTCCCGGCCCGCGGCCGCTCCGACACCGGCAAAGTGCCGGCCTGGCTCCATCGGCTCCCTGGCTGCGAGGCCTGGCAGGGAAGCAGTGGCACGTAGGGCTCCTCCACGGGGCCACCGAGCTGCTCCTCCCCGACGTACCTGGTGGCCCACGGCTCGCTGGGGTGCACATCCACGGCCACCAGCGCCGCCTCCGTGCCGGGGGAGCCGGGCTCCGACGCCTCCCCGGCGTCCAAATCCGAGTCCGCTTGCGGGAAGCCCGAATCCTGTGTGGAGTCCGGGCTCTGCTCGGGAAGGCCGGTGTTGATGTAGATGACGTCCCTGCAAGCCTTGGCGCTGGGCAGGTTTTCCAGCAGCTTCTCCAGCTGGACCTTGAGCTGGGAGAAGGTGGGGCGGGTGGCAGGGTCAGCTCTCCAGCACTCAGACATTATTTCATACCTGGGAATCGGGAGAGGAGTGCGGTTAACAGAGGATCCCAGAATCCCAGCATGGCTTGGGGCGGAAGGGACCTCAAAGCTCATCCAGTCCCACCCCCTGCCACGGGGCAGCACTTCCACTATCCCAGCTTGCTCTGAGCTGTTCTTGAACGCCTCCAGGGAGGGGGCAGCCACAGCTTCTCCGGGTAGCCTGCACTTCTCTGGATTATGGGAGGTATGGGGGCATATTCCCAGTTTCCCTCCAAGCTGGGCAAGCCTTGAAATTCCCATTAAATCAAAGTGAAACCAGCTCCCTCTGCTCGGGCTGTTTCCCAAGCACATGGATTTATCAGCCCAAGCTGCTTTAGAAGAGTGAGAAGTCTCTTCCAGCACAGCCCTGGGATCTGTTCCCTGGGAACATGCCAGCTCTGTGTCTGGGACGCCCAGTCCTTCCCTTGGCAGGTGGCTGCTCCTAGGCTGGATGTCAGGGAGCCCTGGAAGCTCCCAGCATGTCCCTGCCAGCCTCTCTGCCCTGGAGCAGGCTGGATTCTTAGAGGTCCCTGCACTGCTTCCTTCAGGAACAGGCAGTGGAGAGAGGAGCCTTGTAGGAAGCGTTGTACAGCTCTGTTTATCCGGTTTGGATTCAAGGCTCTCAGCCATGGGGGGCTGAACATCTTCAGCTCTAATGGCACTGGAGAAAAACTCGGGAAGGAAGCTTGGGAGAAAGGCCTTTGCTGAGCTGCTCAGAAATTCAGAGGTTTGTGTTTTCCACGTTTTACCTTTCCAGATTTATGGATTTGAGGCGAGGAAGGGCCCTAGAGGGAGTTTTGGGGGATGAAGAGGAGCATCACCAGCCAGGACCCTTCGGCCGAAACAAATCCAAAAATAAATAACATGCTAAAAGGTCCCATCACTGACTGTTCGTGGTGACCTTGCCAGCCCTACAAACCCATTGCTTCCCCTCAGGATATTTGCTGGGATTTCTGCCTGGAGTTCAGCAGATGCTGACACACGCTCTGCTCCAGGATCCGGCCTTCCTTAGGCATGTCGTGCAAACATTAAGGGGTTTGTTCCTGGGAAAACCCATTTTCCCAGCTGGGATCCCACCACTCACAGCTCATCCAGGCAATCCTCGGGCTTCTTCAGGCGCTGCCCATGGAAGAGGTACTCGTAGATCTCGTGGTTCTGCACCCCTGGGTACGGCGTCATCCCGCGCGTGGCGATCTCCCACATGGTGACGCCGAATGCCCACTGCCAGCACAAAGGGAAAGGCCAGGGCTGAGGGGACACTTCCAGGAGGAATGAAAGAACCTTTTCACGGGGAAAGGTCACTGCCTGGCGTCCCAAGGACAATGGGCAGAGCTGTGGTGCTCCCAAAACCGGGAATGACCAGGGCAGAGGCGAGCAGCCCACTCAAGGAACCGACTGTGCCGGCAGCAAAAGGGCTCCGACAGGCTCCTGCACTTCCAGGGAATGACACCAATGGGAGCACGGCGTGGCTCAGCCCAGGGGACTGTCCCTCCAGGCACGGGGACCTACCACGTCACTCTTGGTGGTGTAGACACGGTCAGCCAGGGACTCGAGGGCGATCCACTTGACCGGCATCTTGGCGATGCGGCCCTGCCGATAGTAATCGCCGCTGTAGATCTTCTTGGAGAGCCCGAAGTCCGCCACGCACACCGTCATGTCATCCCGCAGCCTGGGAAAAACGGGCATCAGCGCGGCCCCAGGGCCACCTCCCGAGCCACAAGGCCCAGGCTGAGCTCTCTGTCTCGAAACCAAGGGAAGTTTTATTGAAGGGAGCAGAGCTGTGCCGTAAACCCACAAGGTGTTCATCCCGTGGGATGGGCAGAGGAAAGCACTCACATGCAGTTCCGAGCTGCCAGATCCCTGTGGAGGAAGTTGCGGCTGCTCAGGTATTCCATGCCCAGGGCGATGTCCACCATGAACTTCACCAGGGTTTGCAGGGGCACGAACTGGGGAGGGAAGGTGGGGTTACGCAGCGTTGATCCGAAAGGCTTCCCTGCGCCGGGCTGCCATCCCAATGGATGAGCTCATGGCAGCACCAGAGCTCTCATCCCTCAGACCCTGCCATTCATTGAGCCACGAGCCTGCAGGAGCTGCAGGGGGATTCTTTTCCCACCCTGATCTTAGCTGGCTCCTCTGCTCCCGGTGCTCCCTACCTGTGGGGCCATCTCCAGCCGGGAGCGGAGCAGGAAGCTGTGCAGGTCTCCGTACTTCATGAACGGCAGGATCACCATGGGCTTGGGGACCTGCAGGGAGCTCAGCTCGATGCACACCCCTGGGAAACACGGACAATCACACAGCGCCCTGGGCAAAGGGATCTGGGCCCACCCAAATGCCAGCTGCAGGGCGGGAAGGGACAGCCCCTACCGAGGAGCTTGATGACATTGGGATGGTCAAAGTCCTTCATGCACGCTGCTTCACTGAGGAACTCTTCGATCTCCCTTTGGGAAAAGTTATCCACTGGGAAGCAGAGAGGAAGAAAGAGCTTTAAAACCCCCAAATGGTGCCAGGATGCTGTTCCTGAGAGAGGTACTGGGAATGCTGGTATCCAGTGGGACAAACAGCAAGTCCTGTGGGGCAGGGAGACAACTTACACTTCATGGTCTTCACAGCCACCTTCTGTGGGGCCCCTTCAGGCTGGCTGAGCCGTCCCTCCATCACGGATCCGAACTCCCCTGCACCATGGGAAAGAAGGAACCCCTTTATCCTTTCAGGACATCACCACATGCCTAAGATCTGGAATGCCCCAAGATGGAGCCACAAAGTGACAGGAGGAGGACAAGCTGGGCTCAGGGAAGGTTCCCTGCCCGTGGCAGGAGGCTGGAATGAGATGAGTTTTGCTCACCCTCTCCCAGGACCTTCCCCAGGCTCAGGGCGTTTCTGTCCACGACCACATCCTGCAGCTTCTGCTGGAGCTCCCTGCTGACCCCCAGGCTTCCCACTGCAGGAAAGGGGAACAGGAGCTCAGGCACCTCCCACCTGCTGCCATATCCCCCTCCAGCTCCTTCCAGAGGGATAAAAACGGATCCTTACGGGTCAGTTCCACGGCTCTCCGGCAGTAGGACTTCTTGGCCGTGTAGCTCACTGCCAGCTCCGAGTGGTTCCTGCTGAAAGCATTCCTGGGGGGGACACAAACACATTTGCTGGGGCCCCTTCAGCTGGATGAAGGAATCAGCGTGGCAGGGGCAGGAGCCCGGGGGATCCGGAGGAAAAGGGGAAATGTACATTCCATTTCCTCTTTCCTGGATCAGCACCACCGCCTGCAAGGTCCGAGCGAAACAACAGCTCCGCAAACAGCGCTGACCCAGCAAGGAGTGAGTCACGGAGCTTTTGGGGAGGAAACAGGACACTCATTTCCTAGTCAAGGAGCAGGAATGCTGCTGGAGCCCTGCAGAGTCCAGCTTTGGGAAAAAAAATACGGGGCAGGATGCTCCAGAGCTGGGAGAGCAGGGAAAGAGTGACAACAACCAGTTAGGAAAGGGATCCTTGCTCCAAACTGGGAGCAGTTAAATGCCACTTGGGAAGTCACAAGGAGGAGTGAGGAGTGCTGGGTTATTGCAGGAGAAAACAGCCCTTTGTCCGTGATTTTAAACAATGCCGGGCCATTGAACCCGGCGTGGGATGAGGCAGGAGGGTTTCTCCAGGCCATGGGATATTATGGACTCATGGAATCATGGAGTTGAAAGGAACCCACAGGGATCATCCAGCCCAGCTCCTGGCCCTGCACCTCAACAATCCCACCCTGGGCATCCCTGGGAGCAGTGTCCAAGCACTCCTGGAGCTCCGGCAGCCTTGGGGCTGTGCCCATTCCCTGGGGAGCCTGGGCACTTCCCTCTGGGAGAAGAATCTCTTCCCAAAATCCAGCCTAACCCTCCCCTGCCACAGCTGCAGCCACTCTCTTGGGTCCAGGTCACCCTCTGGTGACCAGGGACATCTCTGCTCTCTCATTTCCGTGCTGAAACACCTCCCCCACCAAGTTGCACAAGTTCACTTCCCTTTAAAAATAGGAATAGTGAGCAAACGGTGAACTGCTGAGCTAAGAGAGGGAGGGGAAACAAAAATCCACTTAGTCCCTCACCACGGGCATAACAAACGTCACTTGTGGTAACAACGTCAGTCCTGGGGACAGAATCCTTGTTCCCAAATCCAGCATGGGCTGCTGGCCGCCCACCCCTGGGAGCTGCCCCGTTTTCCATCCCCTTACCCGTATTTTGTCTCCACACATCGTTTCTGGATGACCACGGTCAAGCAGAGGATGAATCCGACGGCAATTGTCCCGCAGATAAATCCCAGGGCTATGACAAAGGAGTCGGCATTCCCGGAGGCTGGAGTCGAAGAGGGGGCTGAGGTTATTAATCCTAAGAAAATATCCTGTTAATGGAGCCGGTGAAAGAGTCAGCCTGCAGCACCCGGGGCTTGGGGCAGGAATTCCCAGGGGTTTTCAGTGGAGCCCAAAGGGTTACACGGGAAAAGAGGGAATGAGGAGCGAGGCTTTCCTGCTCCCAAACCAGGACCAGCTCCCCGATCCCTGGCTGACAGGGAAAGCATCCCAAGAAGGGTGGAGCGATTCCCAAGGGCCTCATGGAAAGCACACCCTGCGCTTCTCCCAGCATCCCGCCCTGCTCCTCCTTACCGCTGGCAGGGATGAAGATCTCCACGGGAAGGCTGAAGGGTCCCACGCCCCCCTTGGTGACGGCGGCCACGCGGATGGAGCAGGTGGCGTTGGTGGCCACCACGGGCAGCAGGGCCACGCTGCCGTTCTGCCAGGCCTCGGCAGAGACGTTCTGCTGGAGAGAGGAAGGGGAAGAAAATCCTGGGCTGGGGAAGGCAGGGAGACCTGGGGACTTACTGAGAACCGTCCCCTTGGCAACCCCTGGAGCCGCTTTGCTCTCGCAGGCCGGAGGAAATGCGGCACCCGGCTATTTAGGGAGAAGAATGGCCCTGTGTGCGAGGGCCGGATGGGATCGGGAACGGAGCTGAGCCGCGCTTCCCGTTCAGTCCCAGCCTTTCTGGCCCTCTCTGCTTCGCAGCAGCAGCAGCCAGGGCCAGAAAGAGGCAGGGAAGGATCTGGCAAGGAAGGGGAAGGCTCTGGTCACACGGGCTGTGACCCTCGGCCTCCGCTGCGGCCACTTCGGCCACCGGAGCCCTGTGAGCCCCAGCACCCAGGGATCCGTGTGTTCCTGGTGGGATTGTCCAAGCACTCCGGAAGTAGATCCTAGGGCAGGTATTTTCTGCTGCGGCTTTTGTGCCCAGCTAATTATATCCCAGCTTTTTACGTGTTTCCTTGGCTGGTGCCATGGCAAGAGGCAGCGTGGCTTGGTAAAAACACTGCAGTCTTTCCCTGCAAATTCCATCCTTTCCTGGTCGTTTCCAGCTGAGAAAGTGCTGCTGCTGCTCTCTACCGATTTCCAGCTGCAAAACAGCTGGCAGCTGCAGCCAGAACATCTGGCAGGCTGCTGTGCCCAGCAGAGCCTGGCTCCTTCCTGAACATCCCACAAAAGAGCAGGAGCTGCAGGGGATCGGAGGGCAAGGAGAGGGAATGGAGCTGAGGGGGATTGGTGGACAAGGAAAGGGAATCAGAGCTTCTCAGAGGGAACCAGTTTCTGCTCCCTGTCCCAAAAAAGCTACGGAAAGGGATGTGAAACACCCTGGGAATGTGTCTGTGCCTATGGGCAGTGACAGGAGCAGGGACCTCTTGTCACCTCTGCTCCCACATTCCTGCCTTCCTCCTCCTTGTATCCATATGGGATCCTTTCCCTACCACCAGCCTAAAACTGGGATCCTTCCCTATCCCAGAGGGCTCTGCTGTGTCATCTGAGGACAGGCCCAGGCCATGAGCACAAAGCAGGGCAGACCTGCCAAATCCATGGGATTTTAGGAGTTTTGTGGTATTTGAGGAATTTCTCCCTGTCCCAATGCCAGAAGCCATGGCTCCAACAAGGACTGCTGGTTAAAGAGGAAAATAAACCAACTTTTGGGAATTTTCTGGTTGTGGAGAGGCCTGCAGGTGGCCCTGTGACACCGAAATCCAGCTTCTTCCTGACTTTATCCTGCAAAAACTGCTGGTTATTTTTGGGCACTCCAGATTTAGCCTGTGCAGGGCCACAACTCAGGGACCTTTACTTCACAGAATCATCCTCACAGAATCACTTAGGTTGGAAAAGACCTCTGAGATCCCTGAGTCCAACCTTAGAAGGAGCTTTTCGAGTAGTCAGAACTCCAGACTCGTGCCTCAGACTCATGGAAAAACTGAGAACTGGAAAAAATTTCACTCCATAAGCTGGAAAAACGGACAGAAAACAACAACAACAAAAACAGCAACAACAAATCTCCCAGGGCTTAAAGGGCAAGGCCTGGATTCGGCCTTTTGCTGCAGAGAGACAGCTCCTGTCAGCACTTTTTTTCCGAGTCACAAGACCATGATTTTGTTTCCCTGGCTTCATTCAGGCGGGATCTATACGGAGGAGCAAAAGGAGAACAGAAAATGCAGCATCCTACAAAAAAAGCGGGATGAGTCACTGTTTCCAGCTGGGGTCACTCCGCCAGCCTGGCACGGCGGAACCCAAACCACAGCTGGATCCATCCCTGCTGTTATCCATGGGCTCTGGATGGGATCTTTATCCCAGAGCCCGGGCCAACCTTGCCCTAGCTGCAAATTCCTGCATCTGCTTCCCAAATCCTAGAAAAGGCAGGCAGGGTGTGCCAGGTGATTTCATGCAGTCACGGAGAGGCCTTTGGGCCAAGGAGTTCCTCGAGCTCTGAAATGCTGTGCATGGGATAATCCCAGCTGAGTAAGGAACAGCTCAAAATCCAGGGAATGCAAGGCCAGGAGTGGTTTGAAGCCCACATGAAAGCCCGAGACAGCAAAGAAATGAGCTCCAAAAGAATCCATGGAAGCACCATAACCCATCCGGACATCCCTGCCGGGATTTTTTCCAGGATTTAGTCATTCTTCCCCATTCCCTGGTGACTCACCATGCCCTCGGAGTTGTGCCACCTGTACCAGATGTGGTAGCCCTGGAGCTCCCCGTGGATCCTCTCCAGGGATGGCTTCCCCCAGCGGATCTCCAGCGAGGAGCTGGATTCATTGAAGGACACCGTCACGTTCAGCGGCGGCGTGGTCGGAGCTGCGGGAATCATCGGGAAAGGAGGTGAGGGAATCCAGGAGAAGGGGTGCAGAAATGTGGGAATCTGATGGAAAACGAGCTGGAGCTCAAGCAGAAAGCCCACGGAAAACAGGGAACTTTCCCTCCCCACCCTGGGAGCAACCAGGACTCCGGAGCAGCATCTCATCCAGAGGCATTGAGGCAGGGAAACCCTTCCCAGTCCTCACTCCCCATTTCCTACCTCCCTCAGTGGTGCTGGCCGTTATCCAGGGGCTGAACGCCGACCAGCCGACCTCATTCCCGCAGGAAACGCGGATGTTGTACTCTTCCATGGGCTCCAGCTGCTGGATGTGAAACACGTGGGGAGGCACCGAGGTGTGGAAGGGCTGAAGGGAGACGTTGCCTCTTGGAACAACTTCCTTGACCTTGAATTGGAAAATCAGTCCACAAACAGGGATTAGTCAGCAACAACCTGCAGGGAGAGACGTTGGAAAACAGGATCCGGAGCCCTGCCTCCCATCCCAACTCCGCAGGGAACAGTTCCTGCAGGGAAAGCTCATGGCAGGACGTTCACGGGGCACAGGGAAAGGGCTCCAGCACATGTGGAGTTGGGAACATTCCAGGGATGTTGGGAAGGAGGTAGGGATGATCTGCTGTCTCTCGTGGCAATGGAGCAAAAGGAGCCCCAAATAAAATAACCAGGCAGCACATCCCAGATAAACAAAATAAAGCCCTTTTTCTGTGCAATGCACCGTTGGAAAATAGGATTTATCTCTGTGGGAGGTCATGGGCCTAATCCCAATCCTTGTCAAATTTAGTAGTGTGGATGGATTCAACATCCCAAAAACAAGTCCTGCTTTTCACAGAAAGACAAATTGCTGAATGTGGAGCCCCCATGGAGCTGCCCACAGAGCCACTGCAGCTTTCCAGGAAACATCTCATTTTGTGAGAAGCACTACCTGGACTGGGACAGAGGGAGGAAAGAGGGAAGAACAAGGACAAGGACCTCCCAACCCACGTGCACAAGGTCGTGCACTCCTCTGCAAAGCCTCCATCCATGATTTTGGGATGGCAGGAGACCTGTCCTTGTGCTCAATCAAAAGAGCCGCTCCATGGTATCCCAGGATGGTCTCAGCATCTGTTTCCCAGCCAAAATGTAAGAGAACAGCCTTCAGCCTCAGGTTTTCATGGAGAGATTCCCAGAAACATTCCAAGTAGCTCTTTGGGAGACTCTGCAAGCCTGGGGTTGATGCAGCCACACGCTTGTCCCGGTCACACGCTTCCCAACCAAACAGTGATCCCAAAGTCGGGATTTGGAGGGGCAGGCTCCCCTCAGCTCCCCATTCCTTAGAAACAATGGGAAGGAGCTGAGGGGTTGCCTGTGTTCTGGGAAAGTCAGGGAATGCCACCTCCATCCCCAAGCTGTCCCCAGGTGCTCTGAGGGAGGCGAGCAGTGACCAGAGGAATACACATGACACCTCTGGGACCAGACATCCTGAGCATCCAGCCCAATCCTCAACTTGTCTTCTCAGAATAAAATCCATTGAATCCATGGATTTTGACGGAAATCAGGATGTTTGTGAAGTGCACCAGTTGGAATTGGCAGGTGGGCCAGCTGCAGCCCTCGGGAATGAGTCACTGGCTCGGGGGTGGGGGAGGGGGTGCCGGGGATTATCCAAGGGGACAGAAGCAAAAGGGCTGAGTCACAGCTGTGTTTTTGCCAGAATCCCTCTCCTGTTTTCCAAAGGCCACTTCCTACAGACAGACCAGGAATGTTAAGTCATAGGAAATTCCTTGGCTCTCCACCCTGCCTCCCAAGCTCCAGCTGGAAGGCAGCAGCAGGACATGATGCTAATATTAGCCCTGGTACCTTTCTTCCCTGGAATTGCTTTCACTTTTACCTGGCTTCAAAGGTTGCCTCTCTCCACGTGCTATCCCAGCTGGAGTGGAGATTTTGCAGGATAAAAACTGTATCCATCAGACAGCAAGAAGGGCTTGGACTGGGAAAGCCAGACACGTGCAGCAGGTGGAAAATGCCTGCAGGCTCCACCCATGGAGGTGGCATTCCCTGAGTTGTCCAGGAATGGGGAGCTGAGGGGAGCCTGCCCCTCCAAATCCCGGCTTTGGAATGCTGCTTGGTTGGGAAGGGTTTAACCAGGACAAGCGTGTGGCTGCAGCACCTCCAGGCTTGCAGGGTCTCCCAAGGAGACACTTGGAGCATTTCTGGGAATCTCTCCATGAAAAGGCAGCACAACCCGAGTGTGTTGCCCAGTGGAAAGGGGCTCCAAGAGAGCTGGAGAGGGACTTGGGACAAGGGCATGGAGTGACAGGACCAGCAGGAATGGCTTCCCACTGCCAGAGGGCAGGGTTAGGTGGGATATTGGGAAGGAATTCTTCCTTGTGAGGCCATGGCACGGTTGCCCAGAGAAGCTGTGGCTGCCCCATCCCTGGCCTGGACATCCCTGTCCAAGGGATAGCAGAAGGTATTGGAAGGGAGTTGGAACAGGATGATTTTAAGGGCCTTCCAACCCAAACCATTCCAGGTTTTTAAGGGCCTTCCAACCCAAACCATTCCAGGATTCCATGAAATCTGTGCAGCTCATGCAAACACCACCGACTTCCACTTGCCTCGGAGCATCCGTGTGGGGGAGTTGCAGGGATACAGGAATTCTGGATGCCTACCTGGACACTGCAGCTGTTCAAGGCAGAGAAGGCATCGAAGCCTGGCACCCAGGATATCCCGATTCCGTGGGCTGTCCTGTTGAGGACCTGCACGCTGACGGGAGCCGATGGAATTCCTGCAGGGAGAAGCCAAGGGCAGCCTAAACACAAACATGGCATGGTGGCTTTTCCCTGGAGCTCCCAGGGCTCAGTGTGTGACCCCACATCCGAATTCTGCGGGTGCGCCAGACCACCGGATAGGGAAGCACAAAAATGTCACTTTCAGGACTATTTTGGCCATTTCTATATTTGTGACTGCTCTGGGCAGCTTAGAGGCCACAACTTATTTTGGGGAACACCTTCCTCGCGTTGCCAGAGCGGCTCCCATCAGGAATGTCAGCAATTTCCACTGTTTCCTATGGAAAATTCCTATGGAGCACCACCCTGGTTGTGAAGGAAGGAAAGGAGCGATGCAGCCCTTCCCGAATCCCACTTTGAAGCTGACAGTTTTGCTTTCAAATTTCATTTTTGGTGCTCCCTCCCCCACCCCGATGCTGGGATGACCGAACTGGGATGACCACACTACAACCAGACCCCACTGGATTTTAACTACAGGATTGAAACCGGGATCTCCCTCAGCTCATGAAGGAAGAGTGCCGGGAAGTGTGGAGACTTGGACACAGGGGTTTAACAGGGAATGGGAGCTGACCTTTGATGTTGACCTGGCCTGGGCTGGATGCAGTCAGGCCTTTGCTGTTGTGGGCCTCGCAGCTGAACAGCGCTGGCTCGCTGAGTCCTGCCGGGAAAACACAGCCCTGTTCCCTGCATATCCCAAAACCATCCCAACCCCACCAGCTCCCCACCTGCAAAGCCTCAGAGTTTCCTTTCTTAGCCTTTTTTTCACTTCCCTCCGTGGCACTTCTGCTGCCAGTGCCCGGGGTTGACCCAGGCGGCAGCTGCCCCATTCCCACGCTGGGAGCACGCGTGTGCCGTGGCTGTCCGACCCGGCACAGCAGGGACGGGATGTCCCTACGGAGCCCTTGCACAAGCTCCTGAGGAAGGGGTTGCTTTCCCTCCAAAAGGGGGAAGGCAGAAAGCAGAAGGGCCCCCACCACGGCCTGGTCAGATGATGGAGCGCTGGTCAAGGATTGCTCAAACCCCCCAGCTGATGGCAGAGAGGGACCACTGGAAATACCCTGGGGCGGATTGTCCCGGCCCGCCTGAGGCGACCCCGGGCTCGGGATTCCTGTCCCATGCCAAGGTGGACGTGGGGAGCGTTGGCTCATGGCAGCAGTGCCTTGGGCTGCCAGGGCTCCTGGGCCAGGAGCAGCTCTGCTCCAATGACCCAGCCTCGCGGGTGCCAGGCGGATGCGAGGACATCCAAGAGGAATGAGTCACTTCTTCCGGCTTTCACTGCCTTTTAAAGGCCACCCGCCGCTGGATGCCAAGGCCGGGCAATTATAGCCCAGCTCTTAATTAACCACTGGCCTCCTCCCCACCAGCAAAGCAAGAAATCCCCCATCTTCTGCCTCAAAGTGCGGCAAAACCAGAGTGGGGTTTATGGGGTTGTTCTCCCTGGGTGCCACCAGCTGTCACAGACACACAGCACAGGGGCATCCCAATCTCTTCCAGAGGCACAAAGTGGGGACCACTATTCCAGCAGCCCAGGAGAGCAGCCGGACTCCTGCTGGCACAGCCAGAGGCTGGCAGAAAAATCTGCTGCTTGCTCAGGAAAAGTCACTTGAGTATCCTGCCTCTTCCAAGAAAGGGATTTCTGGCAGCAGCCAGAGGGGGTCAGATGGGGCTTCCTGCCCCAGAGTGGCCCCAGGGCTGTGCATGGCACGGGAACAGCCGCTCCAAGCAGGGGGATGGCACAAGGCACATTCCCAGCAGTGTGTCCCGTGCAAAGAGACTCCGTGGCAGGGACACTCCCGGCTCACCTGGCACGGTCAGGACTGACGGGGAGATGTGGGGTTTCTGGTTGAGCTGGGTATTGTTCCGGAACCAGTAGATCTCCACAGGCTCTGGAGGCCCCACAGCCTGGCACGTCAGGTTGAAGGGGCTGTTCCTGGTGACGTTCAGCTGCTTGGGCTGATGGATGAAGTGCGGGAGACCTGCACGGACACAGGGAAGCAAGAGGTTCCCAGGGAAGCAAAGGATTCCCCACTTCTGGCTCCCAGCTCCCAGTCACTCAGCCGGGACACAACTCTACAGCTGCTCCAGCTCACCTTCCAGCCGCACCAGGATGGGGTTGGACACCACCTCCACGCCAGAGACGTTGAGTTTGCAGACGTAGGAGCCGTTATCCGAGCGCTGGGCGCCGAGGATGCTGCCGGACACAATGGACACCACCTCAGGGCTTGTGGCTTCCCATTTTTCCAGGAACCAGCCCTCAGGGCATCCCTCATTCCCACCTGCTCCGGAAGGCCAGCGGCACTCACCTGAAGGTGGAGGTCATGGCCACCTCCTCCTCATCGGGGATCTCAAAGTGGCTGCTGGAGATGCGATTCAGCACATGCAGCTCCCTCCCGTCCTTCCAGAGGGAAATTCCCGGGGCATCGGGCCGGAGCAGCTCCTGAGGCACTTTGATGGAGCAGTTGAAGGTGGCGTCCTTGTGCTCGTTGATGACCACGTGTCGCACCGTGGGGCTGAATCTGAGCTGTCCCACGGAGCTGCCTGGGGGCTCCTCCCTGGTGCTCCGCTGGGAACGCCGGGAATGTGGCCACAGGTACAGCCTCACGCCTCCTTCTCCCTCAGCATCCTCTGCAAGGAACGCCTGGCGTTTGTCACCACCACCACCGGCAAGTTTTGGAGACCTCGCAGCAAAACAACCCCACTGCTTCCGAGAATAATTAAAGGCGGCTCCTTTCCATTCCCCAAAATGTCATCCCAGGATTCTGGACAAGCAGCACCTCCAAAAAAGTCCTTTTTAAAACAAACAGGAGCAGCCCAAGCTAAAGAAAACACTCAGCCATGTTTCTTTGGGCAGGGGAGAGGCAGGAGCTATTCCTGCTGCGTTACACCCCCGGGACTGGAATATAAAAGGATCCCTGGGCAGCAGGAATTTGGGACTTTACTCCAGCAAACCCCTTGCGGGGCCTCATCTGAAGCATTTTCAGCTGGGGCAGAGGAAGAGCTCCCGGCTGGAATTTTGCTGATTTTAGGCTCTGCCAGGAGCCTGTCCCTTCCCAGGACAGGGAGAATGGGACATGCTCTGAGTCAACTTTTGCTAAGTGCCTCCACTCCACTGCCTTCCCCAGGAAAAGAGCTGCAGATGGATGAAGAAATGCCTTTGGATAGTGTATAGGAGCCAGCTGCTGTTAAGTGCTTCTCTCCCAGGGTCTTCTCCCACATTTTTTCCCAAGGGAAAGCTCTTTTTGAGGACTTCATAGCCCCACCTCCAAATGACCAAATGGCATTTTCCTCCTCCCTCCCAGCACTTCCCACCCAGCCCAGAGAACAGCTCCATACAAAGCAACTCCCTCCCAAAAAAACGTGGATTTCTGAGGAGATCAGATCTATGGGATCCACCACGTGGAGGTGGGTTTTCCTGGACCGTTTCTGAGCTTCCTGAGGCTTTCCCAGCCATCAGCAACCCCGAGCTAAGTGGTAAATCTCCCTTTCAACATTGTGCCAGACAGGAATTTCAACTAAATTAATTCCCTTTTCCAAGAAAGCAAAGCTAAACAACCACTCACAGTTCAGAAGATAAAGAAAGCACAGTTTTGATTGAACCCGAGCTCAGCTGAGTTTGTTTTTTGGGCAGGTTTTAGCCCTCAAACATCAAACAACAAGTTTTTAAAGCTACGTCATCCCTGTTGTGAGTATTGGGGCACGAGCCTGGTGTGTTTTTCCCAGAGCCAAGAAACACAGCCCGATTTTGAGGCTGGATAGATCCCTTTGCTAAATCTCTCCCTGTTTTTAACCCTCAAGAAATGCTGCTTGAGGACAGAAAGCCAGCAGGGTTTCCCAGTGCAGAGGGAAGGGGGAGGCTCTCCCTGCCTCTCCCTGCAGCACAATGGGTTTCCCTTTCAGAAAAAAACAAAAAGAGCCGCAGCTTTTCCAACCTGCTTCCCTAAGCCTCCCATCCCAGCACAAACAGAGCCCATGTGACTGCTGCAACACTGCAGGGACAGCCATGGATGTGCAGCCAGCTCTCCAGCAGCTCCCTGAGGATCTGCCACATGCAAACAAGCAGCGACCCCAAATTCCCTTCCCTGCCCCGCTCTTCCCAGAGGTCACTCAGGCTGGAGCCGCTCCCTGCCTGGCACAATCCAAGCTCCTGCTGCTGTTTTCATGCTCCATTTGAAATGCCGGAGCAGCTCCCCCGGCTCGGACCCCTGGCCGGGGAGGATATGGATTTGTGCCGTGTCCCGGGATGGTTTCTGCTTCCCTGGGCTGCTTCAAGCTTAAAGACAAAGAGCAAGGAGGACCTCAGCCTTGTTTTCACACTAATTAAGTGGGACGAGGTGTTTGCTGGCCCAGGAATGAAATATTTTCCTCTCTGACTCATGTGAGTGCAGGAATTCCTCATCTCCAGCACTGCCTTTGGGTACCCCTGAAGTTTGGGATGGGGATATCCTCACGGCACTTTGGAAGGGACTCGTCCTGTGTGGCAGGACAGCTCTTGCTTGAGTCCAGAGCAATTAGGCTGGCTCTAAAATCCCAGGCTAAAGCCAGGGAGCTGCAAGCCCGGCGTGCCTGCGTGGGTGCCGGAGCAGCTCCCGTCCTAACCACAGCCAGGCCTCAGGGAAAAGCTGGCGTGGAAATCAAACCACTTGCAAGGGCACTGCTGCTCTCCTGGAACACCTGGAATTGCAGCAAAACTCCGGGGCCAACAGAGGCAGATCTTTCTGCACAGGTCCTGTGTGCCTTTCTCCCTGGAGAGAGGAATTTCAGCAGGAAAATCGGGCAGGATACTTCATTAGGGATGAGGAACAACAAGCAGGGATCTGCACACCCCACGACTGAAACAACAAGGTCTTTACTGCAGTAATGATGCATCCAGGTCTGCCAAAACGCTGGCTGCATCCCTAGCCCTGGAATTCCCACTGCTGGGAGTAATTCACCTGCTGCCAACAGCTTCTGCTCAGGCACTTTTTGAGCAGGAGGAATAAGGAGCCCCTGCCTGTGGGGTTTCCAACCTCCCCATCCCCTGGGAACTGTGGTGGACCCAGAAGTGTCAGGTTAACATTGGATTCGATGATCTTTTCCAAGCCAAATGGTTTTATGATTGTAAGAAATTAATTTCCCCCAGGGCCACACCTGAATCCAAAGAGATTTTCCTCATTCAAACACCTTTTGTACAAACCAGCCCAGGATTCCTGGTTACATCCACAGAGAGTTCCTCTCACTGCAGGCTCCTGCTGTGACAGTCAGGACTTTAACTCCTCCCTGCCCAAAGCAAACACATTCCTGCCTTCCCTGCTAAATTCCATCTGCACGCCGACTCCGAGACCCCCCAGCACCCCTGAGGTCCCCCAGCAGCTCCCGAAGGTCGGGCAGCCCTAATGACAGGATTTTTGAAAGTCCAAAAATTACTTTATCTCCTGACTTCTTTCCGCACATGGAGTTGAAAAGCCACCTGCAGTACAAAGCGCCACAAACCGTGGTGATTCTCGGGGATTTTTCCCAGCATCACTACGCAGCTGGCTCATGGCTAATGGGATAAATCCCGGACCGATCTGCCGCAGTTTGTGGTGGTGTCCCCGGCAAGCAGAGGCACATCAGGCAGCGAAGTGCTGGGACAGGACCACGCTGCAGAGGCAGAGCTGTGTCCTGCTATAGTCAAACTGCGTGTCCCAGGACATTCAAATCATGCCCCGGAACAGCTGTGTCCCAGAACAGGCAAACTGTGTGTCCCAGCACAGCCAAACCCTATGTCCCAGCACAGCAAAGCATGTGTCCCGAACAGCCAGACCCTGTGTCGCAGGACAGCCAGACCCTGTGTCCCGAACAGCCAGACCCTGTGTCGCAGGACAGCCAGACCCTGTGTCCCGAACAGCCAGACGCCCTCCGGGCTGCGATGCGGCCAGAAACCCGTCGGGAGCTCCCCGCGCAGCTCTCCCCCGGGCCCCGCCGGGCGCTCAGCGCGGGGTGCCCACGCCGCAGCCCGGCCCGGAGCAGCGCCCGCGGAGGAAGCGCTCCCCGCGCCCCGGACAAGCCCCGCTCCCCGCTCCCCGGACAAGCCCCGCTCCCCGGACAAGCCCCGCTCCCCGCGCCCCGCCACCCCGGTGCCAGGGCCGTCCCCGGCTCCCTCGGCGGCCCCGCGGACTCACCGGCCCCTCCGCGGGGCGGGCGCAGGGCCGCCAGCAGCGCCCAGAGCAGCGCCCAGCGCCCGCCGACCATCGCCCGCCAGCGATGGCACCGCCAGCGCCACCGCCACGCTCCGGCACCGGGACCGGGACTGGCACCGCTCCGGCACCGGGAACACGGCTAGCAGCGGCACCTCCTCCGCCACGGGCAGCAGGCGCAGGACTGGCAGCGGCCCCGGAGCGGGACGGGCACCGCTCCGCCGCTCCGCCGCCCCCGGGGGCCGCCAGCGCCCCGCCCCGCCCTGCCCCGGCCCGGCCCGGCCCCGGCCCCGGCCCCGGCCCGCCTCCCGCGGCGGGGGAGGGACAGGGCAGCACCGGCGCTGCCGTGCCGAGAGCGCTGCCCCAGCACTGCGAGGCCACCGCTGAGCCCTGTCTGCAGGTGCCACGCGGCTTTTAAACCCCGCCGGGGTGGGGATCCATCACTGCCCTGGGCAGCTGTGCCAGGGCTGGACAGTCCTTTCTGTGAAGGGATTTTCCCAATGTCCAACCTAAACCTCTCCTGCCACAGCTTGAGGCAGCTTCCTCTTGTCCTGCCACTTGTTACCTGGGAGCAGAAACCGGCTCTCACCTGGCTGCAACTTCCTCTGTCCCATCCCTGGCAGTGTCCAAGGCCGGGCTGGATGGGGCTTGGAACAACCCGGGCTAGTGAAAGGTGTCCCTGCCCATGGCAGGGAATGGGATGAGTTTTAAGGTCCTTCTAACCCAACCCATTCCATGATTCAGACACTTGTAGAGAGTGACAAGGTCCCCCCTGAACCTTCTTTTCTCCAGGATAGGAACGCTCTTTCTCACCTGGCCCACACCAGCGGGACGAGAGGGGAGAGGGACAGAACCAAGGAAAGGAGGAAGACCCAGGCGAAACCAACATTAGCCATTAACCCAACGCAAACCGAGGACATCTCCTGTGCCGTGGGAAGGAAACAAGGGAGTTTCTGGATATTTAGAACCTGCCCAGACACTGGCCTTGCATGAACACATTTGAGACCAAGGCGTATGGAGGCCATGAGTGTTTCCCCCACCACGGGAAGGGACTGGGATTTGGGGAGCCAGCAGTCTGCTGAAGTGGCTGAAAGGCACTGGTGTTTCTCTGCACCAACCTTGCTGCTCCCTGAACCTGTGACACAAGTCACTGCCTGCTGCACTCTTCCCAAAGAATAGAACCACACCTAACCCAGTTGGAAGCCTTTTCCAACTGGGAAGAAAAACCTTCTCAAGCTCAGTGAAAAAAACCCAACAAATCACTCCCAGGCTTCTTTGACTTGCAAAGCTGCTTATTCACTGCACATTCCCAGGCCTTGGTGACAGGGATTGAATTTTCCTCCCAGCTTCCCACATCTTGAAGCCATCAGCAGCCACGGAAGGGCTCATGGAGTTGGAGGCCCCAAGGAAAGGGGAGAAGGAAAATGTACTGAAGCTGCTGCAAGAAGTTGGAGCACCTTCCGTGCAGCTCCAGCAGCACTGCTTTTCCTCCAGATGTTGGGCACATTCCTTGTGGATCCAGCGTCCCTCAGGGAGCAGGAGGAGACCAGGGACAGACATTTGTCCCATGGCTGTCGTTTGCGGTCAGCCTCTGGCGCACGGGTGCACTTTGATCTGGCTGCATTCCTCGCTGCTGCTGCTGGCTTTGCAATTTTTGGGAACAAAGCAATGGAAAAGCCTTTGGACTCTGTGGGCTGCAGAGTGGGAATGGCCCCTTGCATCACGATACAGTCGCGCCACTAACACGGGGTGGGGAGGAGAAGCAGCTTGTGCAAAAGAGGAGTTAAAAAAGCAAACAACGAGAACATGCAGGAGCATAAAGAGGATTTCAGCAGCTCCTAAAAATCCCCTGATTTGGGTCATTTCTTTGCAGCAGGTTGGGTTCCGCTCCAGCTCCAGAGGGTTTGTTGCACAACCCGACGTGAGGAAGAGGCTGGAGCACGGAGAGGGAGGAAAAAGCCAGAGAGGAGAAATCAGAGGAGAAGCTCTCAGGTGAGGTCTGTGATAGGAAAGGCCTGGAAGCAGCTGGCAGGAGCCAGTCTGACTCCTTTGGCTCTTGGATACCTCGCTGCCATCCTCCTTCCTGCTCCTCAAGGCATATGGAATACTGGAGTGGCCTTTTTTGGAGCAAGATGATGGATTTTCAACCTCGGAGCCCAAACCCAACAGTTGCTGGGGGATGTCCACACAAACCACTCGTGGTTTTTGGCCCCAGCCTCACCAGATCTCCCCAAACAGCAGCCCCTGTTCCCGCTGCCCGGGGCTAGGAATCAGTTGGCATTTGGCCCTAGGAACACCTCCTGGGGCAGCAGGAGAGGGAAAAAGGCAACTGATGTCAAGGCAAGGAGGGAGAACCTTTCCTGGGAACAAAGGCTGCCTGTCTGAGCAGCAGGATCGGCACTGAACCAGCTAAACCAGTTGCTATCCAAGGTTATCCGATCCATCACCGCAGCAGTCCGTGTTTTCCTGCTGTGTCCTGCTCCAGAGGGAGAGATCCTTATCCTCACAGCTTCCCCTGCCTGGATGCGCAGCTTTAACCCTCTCCACAGGGATCCTCAGCTCTCCCTTGGCGGGATCCCAGCACTGCAGGTGCCCGAGTCTGACCCTTTTTTGCAGTTTCACCTCAGAGCATCGACTCCGTTTCCTCGCCAGACTTTTGGGAGACCTCAGAGTCAACACAACCCTTGGGAAATCGGATTGTTTAGCAGAAATGGCATTCGGCAATCAGACTTGTGGGCTTTTATTTGCTGAGGGTATTTTTCCCCCTGACTATTTCTGTGGTTTTATTTTCATTTTGCTAAATCGTTCCTTTATTTCTGCTTCCTCTTTGGGCCTACTTTTATTTCAATTTGCAGGGACTCCTGTTCTCTCAAATGCCAAACTCCTTTGGCAACCCGTCCTTCGCTGAGGGCAGCTGGCCCGTTTGTGCTGAGTGCTAAACCCCAGGCACAGGATGCAGCTCCCAAACAATTTTCAGGGAAAACCAGAACATTTTGTGACGCCACTAAAACGCCTTTTTCTTGCTCTGCCTGCTCTGGGCACTGGGACACACTGTGGCTCTTACTGGGCACATCCTGTCCCTTGGCTCAGCTGGTTCTTCCCAGGACAATTTCTCCTGCTCTGCAAATCATCTTGCAAAAGCAGAGGTTGGACTTGGGATTTTCCCATCCTGCTTCTCCTTTCTGAGAAGTGTTTCTGTCCCAATTTGAACCAAAGAACCCCAAACCCCAGTTTCAAGGGTTTTTTCGATTCATCCCCAGCTTCTCCCTTCTTCTTTGATCATTGCGAAACTTGAAAACAAATCATTTGCCCTTTCAGTTCCCATCAGAGTGCTCCATACAGATTTCAGAGGAGGGTTAGATGGGATATCAGGAAGAAATCCCTCCCTGGGAGGCTGCAGAGGCCCTGGCACAGGTTGTCCAGAGAGTCTGTGAATGTCTCATCCCTGGAAGTGTCCAAGGCCAGGTTGGATGGGGCACACATCTTATGGGAACAGAAAGGGCTGTAAAGCACTGCAAGAGGCTGCCCAGGGAAGTGGTGGAGTCATCATTCCTGGAATTGTTCAAAAAATGCAAGGACATGGTTTAGTGGTGAACGTGGTGGTGGTGATGGTTGATGGTTGGACTTGATGATCTGAAAGGTCTTTCCCAACCTTCACTCCCATCCAGGAGGGAGAGGGGATGATAAAAACTTCCTCTACTCCAGACAGGAGAACAGCCCCTCCTGTGTGCCAGGAGCCAGGATTTTAGCTGGGATAAGTCAGCAGAGCCCAGACTTACAGAGATTTGTGCTAATCCATGTCATGAGCATGAGGAATGTTGGGAAGAGGGTTGTACACATGCCCAGGGGTGGCTGCAGGAGCCCCATCAGTCCCATGGAGTAGTTCCTTAAGCACCGTATCAGAGAATCCCAGAATGGACTGGGTTGGAAGGGAACTTAAAGATGACCCAGTCCCACCCCCTGCCACGGGCAGGGACATCTTCCACTATCCCAGGCTGCTCCAAGCCCCATTCAACCTGGCCTTGGGCACTGCCAGGGATCCAGGGGCAGCCCCAGCTTCTCCGGCCTAATATCCATGTCTCAAATGCAGACAGACATGGAGCCAGCCAGGGGTTGTTGGGAATAAAGGACAAGGACTGTTGGTACTAAATGCCACAGAAAAGAACAAGATGTGACTGGAGAAGGGGCCATGGGGAAGTAGGGCAGGGATTTTCTGGGACAAACATCCTTGTTTCAGTTCACAGAGACACAACAACAACAAAAAAGTGTCAGCACAGAATTCTTTCTTTATTTATTTCAGAGCTCCTTTAGGCACTGGAAGAGATCTCCCCATAGGCTTCTCTTCTCCAGGTGAACACTCCCAGCTCTGGTGGACATCAAGCCTAAGACTGGATCCATCCACATCCCACCTCCTCTCTGAGTAGTTTAGGAAACAAGGGGGGTTCATTCTGAATCTCATGACTCCACAAAAGGGACTCCGTCACCTTTTCCTCCCTTTTACATCCTTTTACCCTGGCTTCCATAAAAATCACTCTAAGTGGATTCTGATTGTTCTTTATCATGGAATCCCGGGAAGATTTGGGTGGGAAGGGACCTTAAACATGATCCAGTTCCTTGCCATGGGCAGGGACACCTTCCACTATCCCAGGTTGCTCCAACCTGGCCGGGAACGCTTCCAGGGATGGGGTAGACACAGCTCCTCTGGGCAACCTGTGCCAGGGCCTCCCCACCCTCCCAGGGAACGACTCCATCCCAATATCCCATCTAAACGTACTCTCCGTCAGTTTAAAGAGAGCCGAGGACAACCCCAGGCTGTGTGCTGGGCGATCCATGACGGAAGTCACCACGGGAGGACAGCAGTCACCAACCACTGCCGCCCGGCACCGCCGTGCCAGCGCTCGGTGTGTCTGCGGCACTAAAACCGCATTTGGGGGGGAGTTTCCTCTCAGGATATGCCGGGAGGCGCTGGATTCCCCCCGGGATACGCCGGGAAGAGCAGGACTCCCCCGGGAGCGCCGCGGGCCCCCGGGAGGCGCGGCCATGGCGGCGCCGGCGCGCGCGGGGCAGGGCGGGAGCGCCAAGATGGCCGCGCCCGCGTGAGGGGCCGCCGGTGCCGCTCCCCGCGCGTCCCGGTGCCCGCGGGAGCCGCCGGAGCGTCGCGGAAATAATGTGGATATCGGGGCCCCATGTCGGACCACTGTGACGAGAGGGCGACGATGATTGCGGCCGGCGACCTGCAGGAGTTCGCGCCGCGGGGCCGCGAGCAGAGCCGGCGGCACCCGAGCGCCCTGAGCCTGCAGCTGCGGCGGCTCCAGCCCGCGCCGGAGCTCTGCTCCTCCGACGGCGCCGCAGGGCTCGTGGGCTCCCTCCAAGAGGTCACCATCCACGACCGGCACCGGGTACGAGTCTTCCTGAGCCGAGGGAATCCAGGGGGGTTGGGAGGGAAGGCAACTTAAAGCCCATCCGGTTCCCGCCCGCCGCCGGGAGCTGGGACAGCTTCCACCAGACCAGGTTGCTCCAAGCCTCCTCCGGCCTGGCCTTGACTTCCAGGAATGGGGCAACCTGTACCAGGCCCTCCCTACCCTCACAGGGAAGAATTCCTTCCCGATATCCCATCCAACCCTGCCCTCTGGCAGTGGGGAGCCGTTCCTCCTTGTCCTGTCACTCCAGACTCGTGTCCAAGTCCCTCTCCAGCTCTCCTGGAGCCCCTTCAGGCTCTAAGGTCTCCCTGGAGCCTTTTCTTCTCCAGGTCAACACCCCCTGTTCTGATGGAGATTGAGCCTAAGATTGGATCCAGCCATATTCCAACTCCTCTCTGAGAATGAGTTTAGGGAGCAAGGGGGTTCCCTCTGAATCTCAGAACTCTACAAAGGGTCTCCCTTACCCTTTCCTCCCTGGCTTCTGTTGAAATAAAACTGAATGGATCATGATTGTCCTTTACCGTGGAATGCCAGGGTGTTTTGAGTTGGAAGGGATCTTATGGATCATCTCATTCCAGTCCTTGCCATGGGCAGGGACACCTTCCACTATCCCAGGCTGCTCCAAGCCCCAATGTCCAGCCTGGCCTTGGGCATTGCCAGGGATCCAGGGGCAGCCACAGCTTCTCTGGGCCGGCACCTTGTAGCAGGCCAAATTCATCACACCCGCGGGTCTTGTGGCTTCTCCTGAAGAAACCCCTGTTTTTCAGGAAAGCTGGCAGCTGAGGAAAGGCATCAGTGATGTTGGGGAAGAGGTGGACTACGACGAGGAGCTGTACGTGGCCAGCAACGTGGTCATCTGGAGCAAGGGCAGCAGAAGCCAAGCGTCCACTGTGTACAAGGCATTCACTGTCGACAGCCCCGTCCTGCAGGTACAGAAATGTGACAAAGGGGCACTGAGGGGATCCACAGACCCTTTCCAGACAGTGTTTTGGGATGGGGTTAGCTTGGAGAACATGGGAAGGTGGTGTTGTGTGGGAGCATCAGCTCTTGTTGGAGAATTAATGACGCTGTGTTGGGTTTCAGGCCTTGTGGTGTGACTTCACTATCCCCCAGGAAAAATCAGAAAAAGCTGATGGTGAGTGTCCTGCCTCCTGTGCTGCTGGACAAATGATCAGAGCTCAGCTCCCTTGGCTTGGAATCATGGAATTGTTTAGGTTGGAAAAATCCTCCGAGACCACCGAGGCCACCACAAAACCACATCCCCAAGTGCCACATCCACATGGCTTTTATATCCCTGTGCCTGTGTTGGGGCTGGACACCCTCTTGGAGAAGGGATTTTCCCGATGCCTGAGCATCCCCTGGTGCAACTCGGGGCTGTATCCTCTCCTCCTGTCCCTGTTCCCTGCGAGCAGAGCCCAACACCCCCCGGCTGCCCCCTCCTGTCAGGGAGTCATGCAGAGTCACAAGGTCCCCCCTGAGCCTCCTTTGCTCCAGGCTGAGTTTCCTTAGCCATTCCTTGTTTTCCAGCCCCTTCCCAGCTCCATTCCCTTCTCTGGACACATGCCAGGAGCTCATTGACCAAGACTTGATATGTCAGAATTTACTTTTTGTGTATAAGGGATGTCTGAAACAGAGAAACTTCACTGTATAATTGTTCTTTTCCTTCCTTTCCCTTTCCAGTTTCAGGGAGTGAGGAAATAGTGGAGAAATGTATCTGCATTTTGCAGAATTCCTGCATCAACGTGCACAGCATGGAGGGGAAGGATTACATCGCTGCTCTGCCTTTCCAGGTAACTCCTGCCTTGCTTTTTGCCCACAAATGGAATGTTTTTGTACACATTTACATCCCCCAGCTCTCCATTAAAAGCCTGAACATCTTATTTTCCTATAAAGCCCTCAAACATAATCAATACAGCTCGTGGTTGGGTTTTTTCCCCCCCTATAAATCTGTAATTTTTTCACAGGTTGCAAATGTCTGGCCAACCAAATATGGGTTGTTATTTGAGCGCAGCAGTTCTTCCCACGAGGTGCCTCCAAGCCCACCCAGGTAGGGGATGGGGGATTTGGGTGGTTTCCTGTTGGATAATCTAATAAGGAGCAGAGGGGCTGGAGGGCAGTGGTGAAAGATCCATGTGTTTGTGATAGGAAAAGGTGAAATCGGGTGGAAAAGGAGGAAGTTGTGGTTTGCCCATCCCTGGAAGTGTTCCAGGACAGCTTGGATAGGGCTTGGAGCAACCTGGGATAGTGGAAGTGTCCCTGCCCATGGCAGGGGGTGGAATGGGATCATTTTAAGATCCCTTCCTACCCCGACCAGTCTGGGATTTTATTGATGTGATTCTTCCAGCCTTTGTATCCCATCCCAATGACTCTGAATGAGCACACTCAAAGCTGAGCATTAGGAACTGTTTGGGAGTGCTGGACTTGGGAACAGGGTCTGGGAATAGCCACAGTATGGCTGTCACCAGCCTGATTCCATTAAGGTTTGTCCTGGGATTTGGTTCCAGGCTGGGATGAACAGCTGGGAGAGTCACTGAGGGATTGTCATCGAGACATTTTCTCTCAGCTGCAGGATCCCATTCCCTGTTGGCTGAGGATCCCAGCCCCTATTGGGTGAGGATCCCAGCCCCTGTGGAAGCCCTCTGTGGATCCCAAAGGAAGCAGTTGGACAATGCACTGATGAGCGGCTTTAATCCATTCTTTTGGGTTTTCCCTTGGGATTCTCTGGTCCTCAGAAGAGCTGGGATTAGGAACAGAGGTCCTGAAAAGTTGAGTCTACTCAGTCAATCCAACAAGCTTCTGGAGATGGAATCTATGTCCCTGCTGTCACATTCCAGGCTCTGACTTGTCTGGCTTTTCCCTAGGGAGCCTTTGCCGACGATGTTCAGCATGCTGCACCCCTTGGATGAGATCACCCCTCTGGTCTGGAAGTCCGGAGGTAGGTTGGATGTCACTGGAGTCCTCAGGGTGGCAGCAAATCCCAGCATGTCCCTGGAGCATTCCCTGCATCAAAAATTCTGGGAAGAATCACTTCCAAGGATGCAGTTAGAGCTACTGCACGAACAGGGAAGCTGCTCAGGGGAGAAACCCAGATTGTGGAAGGAAGAGAGTATGGGAAATGCTCCTAGTATTGTTCTGGAGCTGATCCTTGGGAATGAATCCATGTTTTCCAGGGGTGTTTGGATCGTCCCGGGTGCAGTACGTGGCTGACCACACGCTGAGGATCGTGTTCCTCAGCGCTGACCCTTCCATTGTGATGACCTACGACACTGTGCAGAGCTTACACACAGTCTGGGCCCTGAGGAGAGTCAAGCCAGAGGTACCCATTCCCTGGGGAATAAAAACCCCTGGAAAACAGCCGTGTGCATTTCCGTGCCCTTACGTGTGTTAGGAGCGGGGATCTGTTTCATTTATAAGCTGTCTGTTGGGGCTGGTTCTTTTGGTTTTTAAGTAATTTTTTCCATGGATTTGGCTGGAGCAGGGAGTTCATGTGATGGTGATGGATTCTGTTACTAACATGTTATTCCATACGTTGGACCAGAAGGTTTAGGAAAAGCGGGAAGTAACTTAGTGCCATGAAAGCTTGGGCAGTGAGGGTGGGGAGGCCCTGGCACTGTTCTCCCAGAGAAGCTGTGGCTGCCCCATACCTGGGGAAGTTTTCCAGGCCACGTTGGAGAAGGCTTGGAGCAACCTGGGATAGGGGAAGGTGTTCCCATGGCAGGGGGTGGGACTAGCTGGGCTTTAAGGTCTTTTCAGACCAAATCCTGTGATTTTGTGAAAAGCCTTGGAGCAGTTTGTGTGGGAGTGGGCGAGCATGGTTGGTGGGAATAACTCATAGGCTGAGCATGAATTTGTAACATGTAACCGCTGGGAAAAGCTGCTGGAAAAGCCGCTCCCTGGCTGTCCGTGCCCACATGCCGTTGGTTTTCCTCCCAGGAGCAGAGCCTGGTGCTGAAATTCCCAGAGCAGGGGGGCACCCCCCAGCACGTGGCCACGAGCAGCTCCCTGACTGCTCATCTCCGGAGCCTCTCCAAAGGAGACTCCCCTGGGGGCTCCCCTTTCCAGAACTACTCGTCCATCCACAGCCAGAGCAGATCCGGCTCCTCTCCCAACCTGCAATCCCGCTCTCCCACCATCTCCAACATGGCTGCTTTGAGGTGGGCACTCACAGCAAATCCCAAAGGGTGGGAGCTTTGGGATACCATGGACATGTTTTGCTCTCTGTCTTTCCATCCAAGGCTCAGGTGCCTCTTGTGTTGCAGCAGCACCTGAAATTCCTCTTGGAATGCCCTTCCTATGCTGTTATCCCACCAGCACAGGAAGATAATCCCTGTGCCAGAACCAAGGAGGCTGCTCTGTCATGGATCAAGGAATTTTTGCTGGATGTTTGAGTGCCAGGAGTGTTTTGGGGTGGCTTCTCTAAAGAAATTAGAGGGAAGAGGTTGGGAGGGATTTTTGATGGAATGGACCATCTGAAATCCTTCTGAAGTCTCTTCTATTGGATTCGGACAGAGATGCCTGGAAAATAACTGGAGAATTGTTTTCCTCTGCTGGAAAACTAAAGGAAATCAGCAGTGAGCTAGTTCCTGGTTTAGGGTGGGTTTGGTTGGGTTTTAAAGTCAGCAGATGAGCTCCTTGGGATTCTCCCTGATTTTGGGGATGCACTTTTCAGCTGTATCAATGTCTGGTCTTTCCCTGAGTTTGAAGATCTCATCCATGTCCTGTCTCTGCCTGCAGCCGCTCCCATTCCCCAGCCCTGGGAGTCCATTCCTTCTCTGGAGTGCAGAGGTTCAGCTTTTCCAGCAGTGCCCAGTCCCCGAGGAGACCCAGCGTTACCCATTCCCCGAGTTCCACTTCCAACGACTCCTTCCTCGTGCCGGAGACGGAGCCGATCGTTCCCGAGCTCTGCATCGACCACCTGTGGACAGAAACAGTCCCCAGCATGAGGTCAGGGGCTTTTCCTGGGATGGAAGGAGTTTCCATTGTGGGAAGTGGGAAATAAAGTGAAATCCCAGCTTATTTGAGTGGTTTTTCTGCAAATGGAGCCACCTTGGAGTTGATTCCTGGGCTTGCACTCCCTGATTTTTTTTGGGAAATGATGCTCCCTAAGTGCCTGGTTCCCTTCCAGAGAATTGGGCGCTTGGAGCAGTTTTCCCTGGTGTGTTATTCCAGGCTTTCTGAATGGTTTAATGAAGTGTCCAAAGCAAAGCAGGTTCTAACCTGGTCCTTGTGTCTCTTTTCCAGAGAGAAGAATTCCCAGGCATCCAAAGTGTTCATTTCCACTGACCTTTGTGGGCAGAAATTCCTGTGCTTTTTAGTGGAATCCCAGCTCCAGCTGAGGTGAGCATTCCCACCCTGGGGACAGGTCAACCAGGAGGAGCACTCCAGGAATTCCCAGCAGGAAGTACATCAGAGGTTTTAATTAACTAGAAAATTAAACTTTTGGGTAAAGCAGGGAGAAGAAGGAGGAAGGAACCACAAAACCCACCAAAAAAATTCACTGCCCTGTTGGGATTTTGTGTTTTCTTTCTGTAACAACACCCAGGACAAGTCCTTTATGTTTCCTGTTGTTCTCTTTAATCCCTAGGTGTGTAAAATTCCAAGAGAGCAACGATAAATCCCAGCTGATCTTTGGATCTGTCACCAGTATTCCAGCAAAGGATGCGGCTCCGGTGGAGGTACTGTTACCTGTGGAATGTCCTTGTCATCCAGCTGGTGCCTCCTGAGTTAAACACAGGGAGCTAAATGTGCTGCTTGGTTGTTCCAGGGCATTGACACTCTGCTGGTTCTGGAAGGCAGTGGGAATCTGGTGCTTTATTCCGGAGTGGTTCGGGTAAGCAACGCCTGTTCCATCCCTAATTTATGTGCAGTGCTGTAGAGGGAGTTCTGAAGCATCCATGGCATTAATGGAACAATTAAATACTTTAATGGGGGGTTATTTTCAGAGAAAAACTTAACTTTTTGTTTCCCTTTTCCACCAAAAAGGTGGGGAAGGTTTTTATTCCCGGGCTTCCTGCTCCATCCCTGACAATGTCCAACCAAATGCCTCGGCCAAGCACTCCCTTGGACAGCGTCAGTACTCCATCCAAGCCTTTGAACAAGCACCTGGGGCCCCTGGAAGAGGTAAGAAATAAGGAAATATTCCTTTTGTTGGAATGATTGGTGGTTTTTTATCTTCCAAGGTATCTTTTGGAGTTGAATCTCTCCTTCTTGTCCTGTAAATCCCCATAATAAATTGTGTTTAAAGACGATTTCTGTGGTGCTGCCCTGTTTATTTATTTATGTTTGCCATAAAACTTCCAAGGCAGGGATTGGAAGGATTGACAGTTGTTTCCAAGATTCTTGTTAGTACTTCAAACCCAACAATTTTAGCTGTTCTTTGCTCAGATCCACTTTAATCCTGAATTCCAGTGCAATTTGAACTCTAACCAGTCCTTTTCCCCACATTTCAGAGTGTAATTTTGTCACCAGTTCCGGAATTAAGGGATTCTTCCAAGCTCCACGACTCCCCCTACGTTGAGGACTGCACTTTCCAGCAGCTCGGGACTTTCATCCAAGCTCTGAGGGATCCTGTCCACAACAGAGTAACTTTAGTAGGTATTTCCCTGTCGCTTGGGGCAATGCTTTTGGTAACAAAGATTATTTCAAGGTAATTCCAAGACTTCCAGTGTTTCACAGAGCTGGCTCCTGAATTCCACATCTTAGTGCAGCAAACAGCCATGATTTGGAAATATCTTCATCCACTAAGGAGTTCTGAGTTGATAGAAAAGGGGTTTGGCCACACTTGATGCATTTCCTGATTTATCTCCACTTTTGTTGGATTTTCCAGGAGCTCAGCAATAACACCATGGTTCGGATCAGTATTCCCGAAATCGCCACCTCGGAATTAGGTAGGATTCCAAAGCTTTAGGTGGCTTTTGCTTGGCTTGGGGAAGGGCTGTGATGCCAGTTCAGACATGAATGGCTTCAGTAATGAGCAAAAAAAAGGAATATTTTTCCTGATTTTTGTTCCAAATCAGAGGGTTTGTGCTCAACTCAAGGAAGAGCTGTCGGAGTTTTGTGGCTTTATTTAGAGTTAAACGCAGTCCAACGAGAGGAATCTGTGGAGACTTCCACCACTGATGGAGCAAATCCCAGGAGAGCAGAGCTGATGGATGATTCCCTTCTTTTCCAACAGTGAAAAGATGCCTGCAGGGGGTCAAAGCCATCCTGCCCAAGGAAACAGCTGTGCAGATGTTGGTGAAGTGGTACAATGCCTACAACGCCCCGGGAGGGCCCAGCTACCACTCAGAGTGGAATTTATTTGTCACCTGTCTCATGAACATGATGGGTTACAACACCGAGAGGCTCTGCTGGACACGGAATGTGAGCAAATTCATTCTTTACTTCCAGTTTTCAGGCCTGTTTCGCTCTGTGTTCGTCATGAGAGACATTTATTATAAGAATAATTGATGAAGATTTGGCTCCAGCTCTCGCCTGACACCGGTGCATTAAATTTGGTTCATCTCATCCATATTAAATTGATGCTGAGTTTAAACACAGCTCACAACCCAGACTGTTGTTCCTTAAAGAGGATTTTGGATTTCTGGGTTTTTTTTCAGCAAATCTAGAAGCACCTGAAGCCACATCATGTCCTACTTGGTTTGAATTTAAATGTTGTGATTCACTCAGGAAGCCTGGGGAATTTCACTCCCGAGCTGCTTTTATTTGATTTCCTTTTTCTATTTATCTCTTCTATTTTTATTTCTTTTTCTTTTGTTTCTTGCAGCTCGATTTTGAAGGGTCACTCTCCCCAGTCATTGCTCCAAAGAAGGCAAGACCATCAGAAACAGGGTCAGACGAGGTAAAAAAATGTTTTTTTCCTAAAAAATAACAGGCAGGAGGAGCTGTTTGGGATTGGCTTTTTAAGGCAAACCAGAGGAAACACCCTCTTGAGTGTGGAATTTCACCTGACAAACCTTTGGGATAGAAAAATTTTCCAAAGCTGCACCGTGTGATGTTTGTCAGGATTCCCACTTCCAGAGAGAATTAGGATGGATTAAGGAATGAAGGCTTTGATTCTTTTACGGGAAGGATGCACCTTAATCATTGAATCCCTGTGGTTTGCAGGGTTTGTGCAGCACATTTTCCATCCAACAGTTACATTTGGATTGGTTTTTAGGGAAAAAGATTCCTCTGTAACGGTGCTTTGGAATTACTTCTCTGGAAGTTACATTCCCCATGGATCCTCTGCCTCTCTTCCCTGTTTCTTTGCTCTAGGACTGGGAATATCTCCTGAGCTCTGACTACCACAGGAATTTCGAGTCTCATCCCGTTGCCAAAGCTCTGCGCCTGGACCCTCTGGAAGTTTCGGCTTCCAAGGATGACTTTCCCCAGAGCCTCAGCTTGGATTCCTCCACGCTCCTTTTCGCCCACATTCCTGCCATTTTCTTTGTTCTCCACCTCATCTACGAGGAGCTCAAACTGAACAGTCTGATGGGAGAAGGGCTCCGCTCCCTCGTGGTTCTCCTGGTTCAGCTGGCCAGGTATTCCCACTGGAAAATCATTCCTTTGGATGGGGTTGCCCAAATTGGAGACAACTTGCCCTGTATTTGAAGAAAAAGAATGTTTAAAACCTTCCCTATTTTTTTCTATGGCTCCAAATTCTTCCCCAGTAGCACCCACTGCCCGGAGGTGGCATCCAGGAAGTTGGAATGTTTTTTTTCCCAGTCTGTGACTCCCCTCTCTGTCATTCCAGGGATTTAAAACTGGAAGCTTACATAGATTATTACTACAGGGACTACCCAGCCCTTGTCAAAACCTCCAGGCAGACCTGCATAATCGACCAGGGTGAGTTTAAACCTTTGGATATTCCATGGTATGTGGATATTCCCTTTGTTTTTAACATTCCCCTCCTTCTGGAGGATTAATCCCTGCTTGTTCCTTTTGAGATAGTTTTCCTTCCTTAAATAGATTCCTCGAGTTTTCATTCCTGTCTCAAAATCCCATCTGACAGGAGGGACCTGGAACATTTTGGGGAAAATGCTGGAATTTTGGTTGTCAAAGGAAGTACTGGAGGGTTTTCTTTGGGAATGGTGAGGAATTCTTGTGCCTTTTCCCTGAACTCATGGTCTTTGCTGTTCATGTTAAGTCCAAACAGGTTTCATGCTCCGTCCCACCTTTTTTTCTGCTGAGCCTCCAAGTATCTTCCAGTGGCTGAGTTCCTGCCTGAAGGGAGAGGGAGTGCAGCCTTATCCCTACTTACCAGGGATCTGTGAAAGGAGCAAGCTGGTGGTACTGGTGAGTACTGGGGGACAGGGAATACAGGGGCCGGGCCTTGTTCTGTCAGCGCTGCCCTGTGGGCAGGGTTTGCTCCAGCTGCTGAATGTCCTGGAAGCGAAACATCCCTAAAGGAAGGTGAAATAACAGAGGGTTGAATCTACTGGGTGGATTTCCCAGGTGGGAAGGAGGTATTGGAGCTGAGCAGCTTCACTGCTTCTGTGTTTGTCTGGGGTTTGTGCAAAATAAGAACGGAACCTGGAGATATCTGTATTTTGGGAGTGAGAATTCCCCAGTTTCTCCTTGAGCATACCCCACCACCATCAATATTGAGTCCTGTGAGTGGCTGGAAGTGCTGATGGTATCCCCTGGACAGCATCACTTCCTCACTCATTGATGGAAAACCCCTTCCAGCTGGGAGCAGAGGTGTCGAGCCTGTGGTGTCTGAGGAGAAGAACTGGGAGAAGAGGCTCTATTTTCCTCTTCCCTCTGCCTGCAGAGCTCAGAGCTGAAAGATCTTCATAAAACCCACAAAATCATTTTACTTGGATGGGATTTTTCCCAGAATTATCAAAATAGGGTGACTGATTCCTTGGATTTTTCTGGCTGGACCAAACAGCTTTTCTTTTGGAACCTTCACAAAACATCCAAGATGTGGAGGAAACCGAGTGGAGAAGGGTGTCTATATAAACAGCATGTGTGCCCTGCAGGGGAAATGGAATGTGAGGAGCACAGGAAGGATAACTGGGAACATGTTTTTTCCATTGGGAAGAGACTTACTTTTTTACCTCTGGAGAAATTAGTGAAAATTCAGTTCATTGTTGCAGGGTGGATTTTTTTCCCCCAAAATGTAAAGCCTACAAGTTTGTTGTTGGTCAGTTGTTTCAGTGTCCTTTTATTCACAGTAAACCCCCCCCCCCCCATTGCTGAGCTTGTATTCTGGTTATTTCCTGCCTGCTTTTCTGGGAAGAAAAGGAATATCAGGCCCAAAATGACTTTTTTTGGTGTCTCTCCTCCCCAGAGCGTGGCTCTTTATATCCTTGGGGATGAGAGCGCCGTGCTGAACGAAGCCTCCCATTATTTGTACAAGATCACATCAGGTAAGGATGTTTTGACTCCATCCTGGGAGTGCCTCGAGCTTGGAAAACATGGAATTAACACAGCCTTGTCTTTCTTAGGCCAACGGAAGCAGCAGATGGACCAGGATGACAATCGGTATGGAGGCTTTTGGTGTTGCTTTATTGAATTTGTGACTTTCTGCTGACTTCTGGATCAGCTTTTATTGGCTCCTCCTTAATTTTCCAGGTGCAGTTTCAAATCCAGCACTTCTGTTTCCAGCCTGGCTGAAAAACTGGTCCTTTGGATGACCAGTGTTGGTAAGAGCGGAACAACAACATTCCCAAATAACCTTGTGCTTGGATAACAGGAAACACTCTTTGTCTGGCACTGTTAACACTTTCTGGGTTTTTTTTTCCCTCCTTAATGTTAAGGTTTCACCTTGAGGGATCTGGAATCTCTTCCCTTTGGCGTGGCCCTTCCCATCCGAGACGCCATCTACCAGTGCCGGGAGCAGCCGGCCTCGGACTGGCCGGAAGCCGTTTGCCTCCTCATTGGCCGCCAGGATTTGTCCAAGCAGGCCTGGGAAGGGAGCCTGCAGAAGGGAAAATCCGTGAGTATGGCCACAAAGGGATTTCCCAATCCCAGAGTTTAGGCAGAGCGCCCGGCTCGGGAATTTCCGGCTTAATTCCCAAATTGAGGGTGACAAAATGGAGAGTTTACACGCACGAAGGTTTGGGTGTGAAAACCAACATCCAGCAGGGATGGATGATCATGGATAGGTGGGAAAACTCAAGAGAAATCAAATTTTTAAATTTAGGCAGAAGTTTTGCCTCCAGAGCTGTTGGATTCCTCCTCCTCCCATCCATTGGTACTTTCTCCAGAGGCTCTGCCAGCAAACCATGGCAGAAGGAAAAGGAAGTGGATATTTGCCAGTGGCTCCTTGTGTTGGAATGGCTGGCATCTCCCTTTCCTCTGGAAGAGCTGGATTTGGAAATACACTTGCCATATTTATCTTTTTTTTTTTTTTTCCAAAAAAGGGTTTTAATTATTTATATCCTGGGGTAAAATGATTTTAAAACAAGTGTGGTGTTTTTCCTCTTCCAACGTTTCCTTCTGATGGTGGCAATCACCAGCATCTCAAGGAATTGCATCTCAATGAAATGTCCTTTGTTGGAAGCCAAAAATCTTCTTAAGGCTGCCATAAAACCCCTTCATGGCAGAAGATTGGAGCCTTTTCCAAAGTCAGGAATTGGGATTTGGAGTCTCAAGTACATCTTGGGTTTTTTTCCTGTCTCAACTTTGGAGGGATATTAAAATTATTCCACTTTTCTATAACAAAGGCTTTATGACTAACTGCATACCAAAACTGTAGTTAATTTAGCAGAAAGGTTAATTAACTCCAGGTCAAACCCCACGTGCCACCACATGAAAAATCCTTTTTGTTTGCTGCTGGTGGAAGCTGTGCCCAACCGAAACCCTCACGAATCATCAAAAATGATGATAAAATTGATTTTATCACTGACTTTATAACAATGCCTCGAATCAATGTGACCTTAAAAGGTCAAAGTGAGCTTCAAACCCCAAATTGTTTGTCATTTCTCAGGAGGGCAGGGTGGAGTTTCCTGTTTCAGAACGGACGCTGCTGCTCTGGGTGGTGCAGTTGCATGTTGAGATTGAGCGTGGATTTACCAGAAGAAATTTGGTTTCATTCATCAGTTCTTCATTTACTCTCCTTCCTGGGCCACATGTTCCCAGAGAACCACAGGAAGATCTGTTCCCTTTGGGTCCTCTGATCACTGGTGTGTTGTGGATAAACAGGAGAGCAGAGTTTTAGGAGGGCATTTCATAAATCTTGCATGGAAAAAGGGTCTTCCAAGAGCGCTCTTAAGCTTTGGTGCTTTTCTGGTAATGTGTGGAAGTTCCAAAACCACTCTGGTGCTGTGGTGAACCCCAAGTTGTCTGATAGCGAGGAATTTGGGGATTTTCTGCTGTGCAGGCTGTTTGTTTTAGTGGGTAACTTGCTTTTCCGAGGTGGTTGTGGAGGGAATCCAAACTGATGTGTGAAAATACCGATGCTTTGAAAAATAACGCAGGGTTTGGAGCAGAATCTGCAGAACAGCAGCTCTGGGTGGGCTGGTCACAAACTGGGCTAATCACAAACTGGAATAATCACAAACTGGGCTGATGGAGTAGGCAGGGAAAGGAAAACCCTTTCCTATGACTGCTCCAAAACAAGGGAAGGTTTTGAAAAGACAAGAGCTACGTCACACATCACCTCCTCAGTGTATCTGAGGTGTCATCTCCTCTTGTCTTTGGTTATTTATCCTATTTGGATGTGCAAAAGGACTTGATTTCCATGCCTGGAAATCCTCCAGGCCTGTAAATTCCTGTAAGGAGCATGGGAATGTTGTGACACTCCCATCAGTGTGTCCATGCCTTCTGTGCTGGGTGAGTTCAGGATGTGATGCTGCTTCTTCCTGACAGTTTTCCCCCCTGGAATTGCCTTCTCCCTTTCCCATGCAGTCCGTGGGCACGGTGCTGTCCTCAGATATTCCGTCGGCAGCCGAGTCGGAGGAGGACGAGGATGGCATGAACGACATGAACGAGGAGGTGATGTCCCTGATCTGGAGCGAGGACCTGAGGGTGCAGGAGGTGCGGAGGCTCCTCCAGAGTGCCCGGCCTGTCCGGGTCAACGTGGTGCAGATGCCAGAAGCCAGTGACCACGAGTACATCGAGGAGAAGGAAAACAGGTAAGGAATCATGGAAGCATGGAATGGGTTGAGTTGGGATGGGTTGGGATGAGTTCGGTTGAGTTGAGTTGGGTTGGGATGGGTTGGGTTGAGTTGGGTTGGGATGGGTTGGAAGGACCTTAAAGCCCATCTCATTCCAACCTCTGCATGGCCGTGGACACCTTCCGCTAGCCCAAGGTGCTCCAAGCCCCATCCAGTGTGGCCTTGGAACTCTCTCCATTTCCAGCTCTGTCTATTTCCCAGTACTGCATTCAGCTGAAAGGTTGTGGGAATAGTTTTGGTGGCTCAGAATGTAATTTAAAAAAAAATCATAATCCAAGTCTTTGGAGCTCCGTGGATATCGAAGCTCTGCTATGTTGGAGTTGGTGGCTCTTGGGAAGGACACTTAGTGTGAGCCCCAAAGAGCACACTGAGGTCCGTTGGGATTGAAGGGACTTTGTAACTCTTTTTTCTGCCCAAAAAATGTGAATTATAAACAGGACCTACTCTGTAGAGACTAAATCATCCATCCCCTGCCTAAAGCTGGAGAACCCTTTGTGATAGGCTGGTCTTCAGTCAGGTGACCTTGGAATTCCACAGAAAGCACATTTACTGTCCCATCCCTCTCTCCTTTCAAACCTCCTGTGCCCAGTGGCCTTGATTGTCTCCATCCTCATTCTTTATTCACTTTTTTGGGGGGTTAAAAATCTCCTCTTTAAAAGCCAGATGAAAAAAAAAGAATTGAGAACACCATTACCATGCGAAATGCTCTGAGTCCGACCTAGGGAGCTGAGTAATCTAACGAGTCTAGAAAGTGTTTCCAGACTAAATCGTAGAGAACTGTGGTCGGCATTCTTGGAAGCACCTTATCAACTCTGTACTCGGTGTTATCACCACTCATAGCAGGATCCCACAGGGCAACCACCTTTGCTTGGCTTTCTCCTCTCACCTCGCTTCCGACACGGCCGGGAAGCGTCCGTGGAATGGATTTATTGACCCAGCTTTAAGGGGAAAATAGTGCCAGGTTCCTGACAACTGAAAGGTATCTTGGAGGTGAACCTTGTAAGGACCAAAGATTTGGTTCAAAAGGAGAAGGGAAGAGTCACAATCAGGGAAAAATTGTTCCGTCCAGTGCCTGTTTATCTGTAGATTGTTTGTATTTGGGAAAACTTTCCGTGTGGTTTTGGATTCACCTCCCCACCAGGTTGCTGCAGCTGTGCCAGCGAACCATGGCTCTCCCAGTTGGACGAGGGATGTTCACCCTATTCTCCTACCATCCTGTGCCAACGGAGCAGCTGCCCATCCCTAAGCTGAACCTCACTGGTACGTTGGTCAGGGGTTCCTCCCCAGTCCATCCCAGAGCAGGATGGGCTTTCTTCCAGTCGTTATCCCATTTTTTCCTGAACTTGCTGTAATTTTTGTAGCATCTTCTCCACCAAGAGTTTCACGGCTCAAGTGTGGGTTTTGTGAGGAAGCAGCTCCTTTGGGTTTTGAACATGTCACCTGAAATGGTGGGAGATCCTTCTGGAATAGTCAGGGCCAGTGTTATCAAACACTGGGCTGTCTTGCCATTCCTGAAGACTCTTGGATCGGGGCTGTTCCCTCACTTGGCACTGGATGAAGAGCTTGGCTTTTCCTGACTGCTGTTATCCCCTCTCCCATGGCAGGCCGTGCTCCTCCCAGGAACACCACCGTGGATCTGAACAGCGGGAACATCGACGTGCCCCCCAACATGGCCTGCTGGGCCAGCTTCCACAACGGGGTGGCCGCCGGCCTGAAGATCGCTCCTGCTTCCCAGATCGACTCCGCCTGGATCGTCTACAACAAGCCAAAAATCGCCGAGCTGGCCAATGAATACGCGGGGTTCCTCATGGCGCTGGGCCTCAACGGGCACCTCACCAAGCTGGCCACCCTCAACATCCACGACTACCTAACAAAGGTGAGGCCTTCTGGCCACATCCAAGAGCCAGATCCCGGTGGGATTGGATTCTTTAAGCAAAACAAGGAATAAAAAACCAAAAGGTTTCTTTGAACCATTGGAATGGAAGTTTCGTGGTGTGGGAGAATGTCTGAGTTGCTTTGTTGTAGTTTGGGTGGTGCATGGTTTGGGTTGGAAGGATCCTTCCTCAGCGTGAGGAAGGACTTCTTTCCATGGAAGTGGTGGAGCATTGGAACAACTGCCCAGGGAGGGAGGGCATGGAGTCTCTGGAGAAATTCCAAACCCGCATGGACACATTTCTGTGTCACCTGCTCTGAGTGAGCAGTGGGGATGGACTGGATGATCTCCAGAGGTCCCTTCCAACCCTAAATATTCTGGAATTCTGCGAAATGAGGAGACTTCATTTCCGCTCAAACATTCCAGCAGTTTTACCACCAGATCCTTCCACCCTGCACACGGCTCGTTGGCATAGGCGGCTGGAGCACTGGGACAGGGCTTTTCCCATTCCTGGATGTGCCTCACTGCTCCTCGTCCCCTTGCCCAGGGCCACGAGATGACGAGTATCGGGCTCCTGCTCGGCGTCTCCGCCGCCAAGCTGGGCACCATGGACATGGCCATCACCCGCCTGCTGAGCATCCACATCCCTGCCCTGCTGCCGCCCACCTCCACCGAGCTGGATGTCCCCCACAACGTCCAGGTGGCTGCCGTGGTCGGGATAGGCCTGGTCTACCAGGGCACTGCCCACAGGCACACTGCCGAGGTGCTGCTGGCTGAGATAGGTGGGTGCCGACGCTGGAAGAACGGGGTGAGGGCTGGGATGGTCGCCATGTGCTCCAGGGATTTGGGAGTCGTAACGCTGGCACCTCCCAGCACAACGTTGTCCTCTCATTTTCCAAACCTCATGGTCCCTCCTGGGAGCTTGTGCAGCCTAAAAAGGAAAATCCTGGATTTAGGAGAAGAAATGTAGCAGCATCATTGCTGTCCCTACTTCTTCCACCTGGAACTTTGGTGTCCTAAATTCCCCTGTTTGGAATTCTAAGGGTTTTTAACCACTAGGCCTTAAGAGCTGATTGTGAACAGCAGATTTATGATCTCACTTGTGCTCTCATTCTGAATTAATTTATAACAGCTTTTATTCCTGTTTGTATGGAATTTTACTTGGAGACTGTGTGGTCTGTTAAATGGGGAATGGGATAAATTTTAAGGCTTGGAATTGTTGTGTTTCTGGAAACTGGATATGTGCAATCCTTTTTTAGCAACAGCATTTGGGTTGGTTCAGGATCTTCAAGTATCCTCAGTTAAACTTGGCATTTTCAGCCATAACATTCAGGAGGGAGTTGCCATTTGGGAGTGGATGGATGAACTGCCAGTTCCTTGTCGTTCCACTGAGGACTTCCCTAAGGAGGGACAGATATTTTTTTTCTCCTTTCATTAGGAACTAAGCAATAAGCTGGAATTTCCAAAGGTGAATTTTGCTGCTTTGGTTTCTCCAGGGCGTCCCCCCGGCCCAGAAATGGAATATTGCACGGACAGGGAGTCCTACTCCCTGGCATCAGGACTGGCCTTGGGAATGGTGTGCCTTGGGGTAAGTCAGCCGCAGTTAGGAGGCTCATTATCCATTGGGATGGCATTCCAAGAGCTGGTCCATCCTTGGCTCCCAGCTGCCTGTGGGTTTTTCTCCTAGAGGAAGGCACTTCCATGCTTTTCTTTCCTTCTGTTCCTTAGCATGGCAGTAACCTGATTGGGATGTCGGACCTCAACGTTCCCGAGCAGCTCTACCAGTACATGGTGGGGGGACACAGGAGATTCCAGGCGGGAATGCACAGGGAGAAGCACAAATCTCCCAGTTACCAAATCAAGGTGCGTGCATGGTGCCAGCTCTGGCTCATTTAAGTTGGAAGCCTGGGAGGTGTCTCCATGACTTTGGAGACAGGTTCCCTTCCAAGTGAACCTGTGGGAGGTGTTCCCTGTGTTTTCCCAGGAAGGAGACACCATCAACGTGGACGTGACATGTCCAGGTGCCACCCTTGCACTTGCCATGATCTACCTGAAGACCAACAACAGGTATTGGCCTGGGAATTCCTGCAGGGTTCAACTGCCCTGGTGTTGGCTCTGCTGAGGTTTGGAATTGCTGGAATGTGACCTGGAAAACCCTTTTCCTTTGCCTTTCCCTGCAGATCCATTGCTGACTGGCTCAAAGCACCGGATACTATGTATTTGCTGGACTTTGTCAAGCCAGAATTCCTGTTGCTGAGGGTAAGATTTTCCTTGGGTTCATTCCTCAGTCTATTTAAATGATGTTTTGGAATTCCAGCCTAACACGCCCATCATCCAGAATCCTTTGCTTCCCAGCCAAACTCACCCCTTCCAGCAGTTCCTCCTTGTGGTGTGTCACCTTCCTGTCACAGAGATAGAATTTATGGGGAAATAGTTGGAAGACACATTTATGTGCAGTTTTACAGCTTTTCCCAATTCCATAGATAAATTTTCTTCCTCACGGTTTGGCTTTCTCTCTTGTTCCAGACCTTGGCTCGATGCCTGATTTTGTGGGATGACATCCTGCCCAACTCCAAGTGGGTCAACAGCAACGTGCCTCAAGTAGGTGTTTGTTTATAGTGTGGTGTGTTTGCTTCCCAGTTTTACACCTCCCTGGATTGTTCTCTGTGTGGCTATTTCCGTAGTCACGTGAGGAGCACGAGGAAATGAGCAGTAACCTGACAAGGCTGACTGTTCCATGGGATCCCTGGATTTTAGGAGCAGCGGGGACTGGAAAGGAGAGGATTGAGGAGGGGTGGGATTGTTCCAGACACAAAATGATGTCAGGGAAAGGAAGGGATTTGTTTTCCCTGCCTTGCCAGGTGTTGAGCACCAGGAATAACTTCCCAATAGTGAGATCAGTGATATTCCAAGATACTGTATGGAATTTTTAAGGCCAAATGAGCTCAATACCTATGAGAACTCCAGGATGCGGATGGTCTTAGACCTGTCTGGTATCACTTATGAACTCTTGATGGCCAGAGTTTCAATTAATCATCAGTTTTCCTTGGATTCCTTTTCCTTTCCTGCTTTTTGTAGATCGTAAGAGAGAACATTATCTCTCTTCATGCAACAGAGCTGCCTTCCTCTGAAGACCTCAGCTTGGAAACGCTGGCGTGAGTAACGTCCCAAAAATCTCTTCCTAGGGAATTTCACTGTCCCATAAAGGCGAGTTTTGTTACATGGGATATCCTTCTATAAAGGATGAGTCTTCCCTTTTGTTTTTAAAGGATAAAGGAGTTTGTGCTGTGTATTCAGATGAGGAGAAGAGGAACATTTAGTCATTTCCTGTTTATGTTGTTCCTTAGGCAAGCTCACGTCTACATCATCGCCGGAGCGTGTTTATCCCTGGGATTTCGCTTTGCTGGGTCGGAAAACCTGGCAGCATTTCAGTGCCTGGTAAGAGGGGGTTATTTTATTCCCTTCAATTCCCAGGGAGCTGTCACTTACCTTTTGGATCCACATCCACTGGGCATTTCTTTTCTTTCCAGTACAAATATGCCACGGATTTCCTGAAGTGTTTGTCAGCTCCGACGGCATCCATAGTAAGTTTTTCCAAGTTTTCTTCCAGCAAAAAGATGGCTTTGCGTGACCCTCAGCAAAACCTCAATGGGAAAAGACCCAGCCCTTTTAATTTCCTAGATTACACACGATTTATAGGATGTGACAGGGCTGGGAATCATTTGTAGGACTTTGCTGATTCTCCCTCCTTCCGGGGAATTCAAGCTCTGGGGTAGAAAGTGGTGGATCATGCTGCCTGGAACGTGCTGTTGGCCATGGAATTGTGATGAAACCTCTCTGTTGTGCTTGAAGACAGGTCACTATAACCTGGAAACGTGCCTGAGTGTCCTGCTCCTGGCCCTGGCCATGGTCATGGCTGGCTCTGGGAACCTCAAAGTGCTCCAGCTTTGCCGATTCATGCACAAGAAGACGGGGGGAGAGATGAACTACGGCTTCCACCTGGCTCACCACATGGCTTTGGGGCTCCTCTTCCTGGGAGGAGGAAGGTAACTGGCCCTTTCCAAAGGCAGAGCTCAGCCCTGATTTTCTCCATTTCCCCTTTTTTTAACACCACATGGGTGCATAAAGGTGTCTCCTGTTGGAAAAGAAGGTCTTGTTGTCTTTGTACTCTTTTGGAAATTCCTTTCCTCATCCCACCAAAATATTTTGGCCTCCTGTGTTATTTAGAAGGAAAACTGAAGGATGATGTTGCTTTTTTCCTACAGATACTCCCTGAGCACTTCCAATTCGTCCATTGCTGCTCTCCTCTGTGCTCTGTACCCTCACTTCCCTGTTCACAGCACGGACAATCGGTAAGGCTTTCATGGGGATCCCATTTCCTTCAGCTGAACCATCTGCTTACAAAAGACTAATCATGGATTTTTACCAAAAATCAGTTTTTGGAGGTTCTCCATTAAAAACAGCGTGAGAAACAGAAGAAATAAGTGACAGTGGTAGGGATCTCTGATGGTCGGGCCAGTGAGGAAACACCAGCTCTGCTGTGCTCCTGTGATGTGGCTGCTCCAGTTTGCTCAGCTGGAAAGATTTTCATGGAAGATCTGTCCATTTGTGACCCTTAATCACTTTTGGTTCTGCTCCATTAAGCCCTGCTCTGTTAACTAATCAATACCATGGCTACACGAGCTGTGTTTGGGTGTGGAGCTGGAAATGGGTGTCTGGGATCATTCCCAGCCCGTGCTGAGCCCCTGGTTCCCACCCCAGGTACCACCTGCAGGCTCTGCGTCACCTGTACGTGCTGGCGGCCGAGCCGAGGCTCCTCACTCCCGTGGACGTGGATTCCAACACCCCCTGCTACGCCCTCATAGAGGTCACCTACAAGGTAACGTGGCTGGGAGGCCCTGAGGCGCTGTGGGATGACCAAACACTCGGATTTATCCCAGTTTTCGTTGGGGTGGCCTCCAGTCTTGGGTTTGGTTTCAAGTTGTGGTGGGGACGAGGTGAATTCTGCACAAATAAGTGAAGGGTTGGGCTCAACCTTGGTGGCACCTGGGGAGCAGAAGGGAGGACAGGGAGAGTCACCTGAGCCTTCAAACAGGCAAGGAAGGGTGTCCTGGCTCCCTTCCAAGTCCTCTTCCCTCTCAAAAGGAACTTCCAAAGGCACAGAGGTGGCCATTTGTGTTTTCCAAGCCTTCTCCTAATTCTGAGATGAGCAACTTGGCGTTTCTCCTTGGTGCTTCCATCAGGTGTCCTTCAGGGAAGAGTCCTTTCTGTGGGATTTATTTTATACATGAGAAGGAGGATGCTCAGGAAAGAGTTGTTGGGATTTCTAGGGAGAAGAGGTGTGGCTCTGTGGTTCTGGCACAGAGTTCTCCGTGTTCCCATTACAGCTTGCTTCCCAAACTTTCCCTTGTCAGCCTTGCCCACCGTTAGGTGTTGATCCATCCATCCATCCATCCATGGGAAATACAGCTTGGGAAATCCATGTTTCCTGACATGAGTCCTGTGTTTAGCTGGGAACAGAACTCCCTGCCTGCTGCCAGAGCAGTTGTTCCCCACGAGATGCCCTTCTCCTTCCTTTTCCCATGGAAATGAGCTTTCCTAACCCGTGGCTCCCGTGGCATTTTGCAGGGCACGCAGTGGTACGGGGAGGCCACTGAGGAGCTGATGGCACCCACGCTTCTCCCAGAGCTCCACCTGCTGAAGCAGGTAAAGGAAATCTCTGTTTTAATGGAAAATCACCTGGACTTTGGGTCACAGATCTCAAGAGCTGAGATTTGATGATTTTTGATTCTTTAGCCTGACTCTGGACAACATTGTTGAGAAATTTCACCGTGAGACACACACACACACACCTCCTCCTGAATTTTCTGGGTGGGAAACACTATAAAACAGCTCAGAACAAAACAGTGGAAACCTCTTAATTCAATGATTCTGGTTATATTTAGTAATAAAAATGTTTCTATTGACAGATCAGAGTGAAGGGCCCACGGTACTGGGAATTATTAATAGATTTAAGCAAGGGAACGACTCATCTCCAGTAAGTGTTTTTTTAATGCTCAACTGAATCATGACCTCGTAGTAATCGTATTTCATGGGTTTTTTTAAACCCTCCCACAGCTCAGAAAGAAACCTGGGTTTCATCAAGTCACTGTTGTGCATCTGACAGCACTTTAGGGGGGAGGAAAGAAACTGCAGAGTTGGGTTTCACCCATTGAGGTGAATAATTCATGCAACAAAACAGGGTCCGGGGAAAACCGGATAGTAAAACCCACAGAGATTGGCAGTGGGATAGAGGCACCAGAGAGCAGCTACAACTCATGGTTTTGGTTTGGTTTTGAGTGGTGGTGATGTCACGTTTCCCAGACTGTTGGGGACTGTTACTGCCCTGTGAAATGCTCGCTTTCTCGTGTCACCCCGTGTCACAAAGTGCCGCCCGCCCTCGTGACACACTCGAAACGTGGGGGGCAGCTGTGGGAACCAGAGATTTTACCGGAACACAGGATCTGGGGGGTGGGGGGAGGGATCATTTTCATCTTGTCACTCCCCAGTTAAAGGGGGGGGAGGAACCAGCTGTGTCTTTGCTCAGCAGTGTGGTGCTTTTTGGTCATTTAATTGCCATTGATCAATCCCAGAATCATTTAGGCTGGAAAAGACCCCCAAGATAATGAGTCCAGTCATTGGTCCATCACCCTCTTGTCAACTGGAAGGATTAAATTAAGCACAGTCCATTAGCACAGCATGCTTTGGGTTGGAAGGGATTTAAGGATCATCCCATTCCACCCCCTGCCACGAGTAGGGACACCTTCCAGTGTCCCAGGTTGCTCCAAGCCCCGTCCAACCTGGCCTTGGACGCTTCCAGGGATCCAGGGGTAGCCGCAGCTTCTCTGGGCAACCTGTGCCAGGGCCTCCCCACCCTCACAGGGAACAATTTCTCCCAAATATCCAACCTGAATTTCCTCTGTTTGAACCCATTCTGTAAATGGACCCTGTCGTGCCATTCCAGGTCGATCCTTTCCAAGGGTGGCATCCTGTACGTGAAGCTCCGAGCTGGGCAGCTCTCCTACAAGGAGGATCCCATGGGCTGGCGCAGCCTCCTGGCACAGACCGTCACCCACCGCAACTCCGAAGCGCGGGCATTCAAGGTAGCGCTCCCGGGATGGCTTCCTGCCGGGAATGCTGCTGAGGGAGGGAACTCCGGTGGCTTGCACGGGACAGCTGCCTGTAGGTGCATTTGCTGTGGGCAGACACAAGTGTTGGACACGTCCTGCCCATGAAGTGCTTGGTCATGGAACCATTTAGGTTGGAAAAGCCCTCCAGGGTCAGGGAGTCCAGCCTTGAGATCGAGTCAAACCTTTAGATCATTGAATCCAACCTTTGGATTATGGAATCCAGCCTTGAGATCATCGAATCCAACTTTTATATCATTGAATTCAACTTTTAGATGATTGAATCCAACTTTGGGATCATGGAGTCCAACCTTTGGATTGAGTCCAACCTTTAGGTCTTTAAATCCAACTTTGAGATCATGGAGTCCAAGCTTTAGATCATGGATTCCAACCTTTGGCCTGGGTTCCAGTTTTCTCCCTCATTGTTCTGGGCACTTTGGAAATCACTTGTTGTTATCTTTGTGCTCAAACCCAAAAAGTTCATTTTAGGAATATGTTTTAATCCCTTTTTTTCCAGCCGGAAGCAATTTCCGCTTTCACTTCTGATCCTGCTCTCTTTTCCTTCGCCGATTATTTTTGCAAACCGACTGTGAACATGGGCCAGGTAGGAAGTGTTGGCATGCACCAACAGTTATTCCATGGATAAAAAGTAAGGAAAACCTATGTTAAACCCCAGAGCAGAATTCAGCCCTGCAGGCAGCGGGAACAGGGAATATCCTGCAGGATGCTGGGTAACACAAGGGTGATCCTCTGGTTCCTGTTGCTTTGATATTGGGATTTTTTGTCCCATTCCTTGAGGAATGTGTTTAACAAATCCAGAGAGCCCTGAACCATTTAGGAGAAGTAATGGAAGGTATTTTATTATTTATTATTTATTATTTCTTCAAAAATTTAAGGGAGGATATAAAACCCAGTGTAATGATCCCAAGGAAGAAGTCAAGTGGTATCATTAGTTATCCCAAATTCCTGTGAAACCACTGCATGGATTACCTTTAATGGAGGCAGGAAGCTGGAATAAATTGTGCCTGACACCTGTCTTTCCTTAGAAACAGGAAATCCTGGATCTTTTCTCCTCCATCCTTTACGAGTGTGTGACCCAGGAGAATCCAGAGATGCTGCCCACGTACATTGCCATCGATCAGGTAGGAGACTCCTGTTCCTGTTGGAAGCAACACTTTTTCCCAGTTCCTGGGGAGCAAAGAGTGGCCATTCCATGTGCTTTTTCAGAGGAGGGAGGGCAGGGCTTGAGGAGTCACTTCCTCCATGTTTCATTCCTGCTCCAATTCCTGCTCTCCCCGCTGCCAGGCCGTGAGGAGGCTGGAAAGGCGGGAGATGTCCGAGACCTTTGAGCTGTGGCAGATCAAGCTGGTGCTGGAATTCTTCAGCTCCCGGAGCCACCAGGAGAGGATGAGCAGGAATCCAACCCGAGGGCTCTTCATGAACTCGGAATTCCTGCCAGTGATGAAGTGCACCATAGATAACACCTTGGATCAGTGGCTTCAGGGTAGGGAGGAATTTCAATCCAATCCACTGTTGGAATCCTGCAATGGTTTTGGAAGGGACCTTAAAGCCCATCTCATTCCATCCCCTGTTGCTCACCTGGTTCTCATCTTGATAATCCAGGTTGATTTTTGCCTCAAAATTATGGAAAACTGATGAGGGAAGGGAAGGCATTGGCACAAACCAACTCATTTTCAGTCTGGTGTGGAACATGCCCTGGAGAATTGTTTGCCTGAAATGGTGGGAGGTTTTTAGCAGGGAAGGTGAAAATTCCTCCCTCATCTTGCACAGGGAGAATTTTCTGGGAGCAAAAGTGAGCGGTGACCACAGCAGGGTGGCCATGGCAGAAGGAAAGAGGTTGGAGAGCAACCTCCCAGCCCACCTTCTGTGGGGAATGCAGACTTTCAGTGGGATTTATCTGTGCAAATCCTGCTTCCCAAATGTCACCAAGGGTGTTTCTTGTGCCTTGCAGCCGGAGGGGATGTTTCCCTGCATTCCTACCTGAGCGGGCAGGCTCCAGAGGAATCCCAGCTGAGCATGCTGGCGTGCTTCCTGATTTACCACTCCGTGCCCACGCCAGGGCAGCTGGCAGCTGGAGGCTTGGAAGGTGAGTCTGGGATTGGGATTTGGGGAAATCCTGCATCCTTTCACTGGGCAGCTTTTCCTTGCCCTCCAGCAGCCTGGGAATACACCAGTCCTGAGATTTCTGAGGGAAAAGAAAGGCAGCTCGACCTTCATTTGGGGAGCTGTTCCTTGCTTAGGGCTGGGGGTGGGAATGTCACCACATCCATGAGGGATCTGGGGCCTGTCCCAGGAATCCTGTGCCAGCCACAGATTCCTCGGTCTGGGCTTGGAAGATTCCAGTTGCCTGTTACACACCTCTCTTCCGGGTGTTCCTCTTCTTCCTGGCATTTGGGATCCCAGATTTGGGATCTTGTACAAAACATCACTTTCCAACCAGCGCACGGCAAACGGATCCATGGGATGACACCTCCAGAGCTCCCTGGAGCTTCTCCCTTTAATTTTGAGCAAATCTTCCCTCATTTTTACACCTTTTTCCTTTGCTTTGGATGTTTTTAGGGAGCAGGAACTTCTCGGAGCTGCTGCTGAAGCTGCGGAGGCTGCACGTGCCGGTGCGGGCGCTCCTCCGCCTGGCTCCGCTGCTCCTCGGGAACCCCCAGGCCATGGTGCTCTAGTCCCACCAAACTTCCCAGAATCTCCTTCTTTTGTACCTTCCCAAACACCAGACTTGACCCCAGCTGTGGCAACCACAACCAGGAGTTATTTATAAATTGTTACAAGGAATTAAAAAACAAAAGAGCTATAAAAGTGAGGTCATAATAAATTTACTTTTGTAACGAAGGCTTGTTTGCAAATGTGTACTTTTTGTGGGGAATTTGGGGAAGACTTGGGCTGGGAATGGTGCTTTTCCTTGGTTTTAGAACTCCTTTGCTTGTGGTGGATCTTGTTTCCAGACAATGGGGATAATTCCTGATTTAAACACTTTGTGCTCACTTCATCCTCCTGTATCCCCGTGGATGAACTTGGAGCAGGGCTCATTCCCTGTTGGTTCTAGGCAGACCAGATCCTTAATTTGTCACCAAACAGGTGGAATTACTCCAAAAAAAGCAGCCAGAAGTTAAGGGGTTATCAGCCAGAGCCAAAGGCTTGGATTCTGCTTGTTCTGGTTCCAAATGTAACCATTTTGTGTGGGACTTGTGCCAATTTCTCCCTGTTTTTTCCTAAATCCTCAAGGATTTTGTGAAGCGCCAAGTGGAGGGAGGAGGACAAGCAGGAGTGATTAAAAAGAGAGCAAAAGCAGAAAAATTATGCAAACCCAATTCCTATAAAAAAAGAACAAATGTACTGTGTATTCACTGAGGTTTTCCAGTTGCTTGAGGTGTCCTGAGGGAGGCAGAGCCCGTGACAAGTTCCAACCCTCACCCCCTTTTTTTAAGCTGTTCAGAAGCTGCTCTGATTTCGTTAGGGGTATTTTAATTAGTTTAATTAATCTAACAAACCTACTCCACAAGCACCTTCTTTATGTGAATTCAATGAATCCATGAACAGATGGGAAATCACAGGAGCCAGGAGATCTCGTGGGGCGATCCTGGATGTTGCCCTGGGAGGTGGGTGCAGCTCAGGGAAGTTCTTTCCTTCTAAACTGGGGAAATGGGAACCATGAAGTGCTAATTTCCCAGAGGGAATGACACTGGGCTTTCATGGAATTCTGGAATGGTTTGGGTTGGAAGGGACCTTAAAGACCATGGGCAGGGATGCCTTCCTTAAAGCCCCGTCCAACCAGGCCTTGGGCACTGCCAGGGATGGGGAATGGGATTCCCCCTCAACTTTTCCAAGGACAAATGTTCTTTTTTTCCCTCCTCAAGACTCTACCCCGACCCCAGAGTGAGCCTCCCGGGTTTATCTCAGTCAGGCAAAGAGCCGAAAATCCAAATGCTGGATTTGGGGCGGAAAGCTGAGAAACCTGGAGGTGTCCTAAATCCTCTTGCTGTCCCGATGGATCCATGGGGTTTGTGCCACATTCCCAGGGTGATGCTTCCTGGTGGCCGGGCAAGCTGGAAGTCGAAGGTGCTTTGACCATGAATGAGATGAAAAATGGCGAGTAAGATGAAACCAAGAAGCTTTAGCAAATCCCTGCGAGCACCTCGGCGTCGGGATGCTCCCGGTTTCCGCCGGATGCGGGAGAAGCGCCATTCCCGGGTTTGGGCCGGGAGGCGAGCTCGTGGGCGGGGGTGGGCGCGGGAGGCTCTGGCGAGGAGCTCTGGGGCTTCCTGTTTCCTTCCGCAGCTCGAGCAGAATTTGAAAGCAGCGGTGCCGTGAGCTGGACCAATGATCGGGGCACAGCGCGCCCGGGCCGCCCGCGCCCGTTACGGATGCCCGGGGCTGCGCTTCCCGGCTCCACGTGGGAACGCCGGGAACCCCCGGCCCGGGGGCGGCCCGGCCCCGCCACCCACGGTAAGGCGCTCTTCCCTCCGGCCGCTGCCAGGAGTCGCGGGGCAAAAACCCGTGGAACAAGCGGGAATGTTTGGGATTTCGCGCTGGCTGCTGCTCGGGGTGTGCGCTTTGCCTCGTCCCGGAGGGATCTGCTGCAGGAGCGCTGGATGCGGTGTGGAGCTGGCAGGAATTTAGGGATGCTCCGGGAGCCGCAGGGAGGGAAGCAGCGCTGCTCAGGCACGGAGAAGGGGGAGGTGGGATGTGGAGGGTGGATGTGGAGGTTCTCCCTGGTCCTGCACCCGGATAACTCCATTCCCCATCCTGGAAGTGTCCCGGGGTCAGGTTGGAGTAGACTTGGAGCAACCTGGGCTAGGGGAATGGGGAATGCCCTGCCCATGACAAGGGGTGGAACGGGATTGGCTTTATGGAACATTCCCACTGCGACCATTCCAGGATTCCATGATAACGGCGGGCAGGAGCCAGCACAGCTGGGAACGGAAGCCGGGCTCCGCTGGCGTCATCCCTCCCCCCACAGTGCTTAGTCACCTTTTTTGGGTTTTTCTGTGCCGCCCTCCCCGCTGGTTCTGTGCTCTCCCTCGGGATTTGGGCTGGGAAAGGCAGCAGCGAGTTCCCGCTCTGCCTCTCCCGCTGTCCCACCACCCGCCATCCCAAACTGCGGTTCCCTGGGGAAGCTCGTGCTTCCCATGGGCTGTCCCCGAGCTGAGGGGCTCTGCCAGGGGTCGAGCAGCCCCGGGCTCCCTGCTTTTCCTGCCCTGGCTCAGCTTTCGCCCTCGGGATCATCCCGCGGCAGCACATTCACTCTCCGGGGAGGAATTGTCCTCATGATCCTCCTTCAGTCCCGGCTGGGCGGCCCCTGGGGCGTCCCGCGGTGGCTGCGGGCAGAGCGCGGCTTCTCCAGCTCACCCCGTCCCCTGGATCGCGGTGCCGGCTGCGCTTCCCGGTGCTTCATTCCCGGCAAGGTCCCACTGCCTGATCCAGCCCGGCCCCATCCCCGCCTTCCCCACCGAGTTCCCTTTCGGTTTTTTGGCTGGGGCTCGCAACTTTTCGGCAACAGTGACCTCTGTCGGCATCGCCACCGGGGCCACCGGCGTGGCCCCGCCGTCACCCGGCTGCATCCCACGCCTCCATCACGATTCCCACCTCTGGCCCCAACGGGACAGGGTTCTTTGGGACCGATCCCGCCCTTCCAGCCGCTGCGGAATCCCACGGCAAAGCCCCGGCGGCGTTTCGGGCAGCGGCGCTGGCGGGAGGCGGCGGCGAGCGCTGCTCAGAACCGGGCACCGGTTACCGAAAGGTGTCCCCGGGACAACCCCGGAGCCGAGAACCCGAAAATCCCAGGTTTCAAGGGCGGCCAGACCTCCGTGACTCATGTCAGCAGTGCCGGTGACTAATCCCGGGAGCGCTCGCTGCCCGCGGCCCGGCTCCATGCCCGTTCTAGCGAGGCTCTGCCACGGTCCAACAACAGCACTGAAACATCCAGGTGAGCTGAGGGGAAAACAGGGAAGGAGCGGGGGCTGCCGGCTTGGTTTGGCCGTCACCTCAGCTCCTGCATCCGTGCCTGTGCCCACTCAGAGAGGCTTTCCCTGCTGGAAAACGCTTCCAGCACCTCTGGAGCGGCCCTTCAGAGTGCCGATCAGCAGCTGCAGGTGGCGGCGAATTTTGGGAGGCCTGTGGGGCCGTGGCGGCGGCCGGGGAGTGACTCAGAGGCGCTTTGGGGCTCTGTGGTTTTGCTTTCATGGTTTTGCTGTGACTTAGCAACTTGTTTGTTCGCTCTGCGGGAAAGCAGGTGCCGGCATGCCGGGCAAGTCACCCGGATCCCGCGGGATTCCGGCCATCCCGAGGGATCCCGGCGCCTTTGAGGTGTTGCGTTGCCATGGGGGATGTGGCTGAACCCCGCAGGGGATGCAGGCGGTGGTGTGAGATCATCCTTTGGGATCTGCATCCTGCAGCAGCTCCATCCCAGTGGGAATATCCAGCAGGAGTGCTTTCCACCCCTTACTTTTTAGAAGGAAAATGGGATTCTTTGCATTCCCTCAAGCTTGCAGCCACTCCGGGGGTTTCTGGAGAGCTGCATTTGGAAGCTGGGCTGGCAACCTGGCGCTTTCCAGGGAGATGCTGATGGCTGCCAGCACGTTTTCCTGTGTTGTTGCAATATCGGGGAAAGGAGGCGGGAAGGGAGCAGGTTTGAGTGTTTTCTCACCGCAGTGGAAAACACTCCCAGCCCTCCTCCTCACGTTCCTCCTTCCCATGGGATGCTCGTGGCGGGATTTCTTCCAGGAAGGGCATTTCCCACCGGCTTGTGCTCTGCTGGGAGGAGCTCCAGGGGTGTCTGTGGGAAGCACTGGGCAAAGAGGAGCATCCATCTCCTAGGTTTTTGGGGGGAATATCCGAGCATTTAGTGCCTCTGTAGCCTCTGTGGTGCTCCACTGCCTCCAGAATTCCGCAGTTCCTGGGTTCATTTGGAGGTTTGTGGTCCCTGGAGCCCCAGCCAAGGCAGCTGGATGGGAAATGGGTGAAAGCCACAGATGAGGACAAAAAGGGGCTGCTTTTGGGTGGTTTTCCTCCCTCAGCTGAGCCAGGACTTTGCTCATTCCATGGCAGCTCCCTCAGGCACTGCCGGGTTTTTCCTGGCGCTGCGGTGACTGCGCTGGAAGGGTTAAAGCACCAGTGGGTCCTGAAGACAGGGATTGAGGTTGGAATGCTCAGCTAGACCATGGCATGGCCATGCAGCACTCAGTGCCAAACCCCTCCGGATCCGCGCCGCCGCTTCGGCGTCGTAAATCCAAGTTGGATTAGCGTGGATTTGGAAAAGGCTGACTGAAAACTCTGGGGCTCCCCCTTCCTGATGTGTCACCCCCTCCTGGGGCTCCCCCTTCCCGCCGTGTCACCGCTCTCCGGGCTGCTCGTGCCCCTGAGTCATCTCCGAACGCCGGCTGGATCCGGGAGCACGGCCCTGCCCCAAGCCGGGTGTAGGCTGCGTTGTTTTCCCAAAATACAGAAGTTCCAAAAGCACAGGGAACAGAAATGGAGTGGGAAAACCCGGGACCAGGGACACCAGCAGGGTGACAGCCACCCCTCTGCAGCAGGAGAGAGGGAAAAGGTCCCTGAGCTGGAAGGGACGGGGCTTGGAGCGGGGTGAGCATCTCTGGAGCTGTTCCCCAGGGAATGGGGATGGTTTCCATCCCTCACAGAGCCAGAGCCTTTCCCACAGGATTTGCTGGGAGGTCACAGCTTCTTTAAGATGGGAATGGGGGGAAAACGAGGCTTTCTAGGCTGGAAGAGTATCCAGGTGCCTGAGAGCTTCGGGATGCATTCCCTGGATGAAAGAGCCTCCTGCTCTGGGGTATCTCATCCCCTTCCCAGCCCCCTTGGCTGTAGTCCCCATGGATTTGGCTCCAGGCCCTGGGAAATGAGACCTTTCCCAGCAAAGGCTCTTTCTGATGAGAAAAAACTCCCTGATCCATTCCCAAAGGGGGAAGTGGGAGAGCCCCTGGGCCATGGGAAAATCTCCTTCCCCACATCCCAGCGGGAGGGGGGACAGGGCCGTATAAACCCTCGGCACATCCCAGGCTGAGGGATGTGCCTGGCTGCAGCTGGGAGCTGCAGCTGGGAGCTCGGCGAGACAAGGCCAGGTAGGATGTGGGATGGATTTGGTCTGCTCTGGGATCCGTGAGGGATCCCACGGCAGGGGATCCATGGGTGGCTTTGGGAATTGCTGTGTGGAGAATTTGCTCCAGGGGGATGTGCCTGTGCCCAGGAAGTGGGGGGCTCTGAGCAGAGGGAAAGTGAGACTGAATTTAATGGAATTCCTACCGTTTTCCCTGGCTGATGGATTTTTTTCTGTCCTTTGCTCTGCCTGGACCACTCCTGCAGCCCTGGGAAGGATGCTGGAGCCAAGCTTTCCACTGTCATCCCAGTGTTCCTCCTGGCATTCCCATTAATCCTCAATATCGCAGTGTTCATGACATTCCAGCAGAAACTGTGTGGGATGGGGGTTTCCCAGGGAAGTTGATCCTGACCCCTTGCCATTAAATGCCTGTAGAAGGAGAAGTGTGGGAAGCACAGCGATGGATCCCTGTGGTGGAGCATCCTGCCTGGGATCCGAGGGGGCACAAAGCCATGGACAATTCCCACCCTGTGGCACAAAACCCACCTGCACAAACCTGGGAACCAAGGGGCAGAAATCCCTCTCTTCTCCTGCTTCCAGCATTCCCAGTGCTGCTTCCTCCATAGGTGATTCCCTGTCTCTGGAACAGAAGAAGCAGAAGAGGTTTTTCAAGGAGGATAAACTTTAAAAAGCCTCTTTTTCCTATTTTTCCCCAGGGAATCAGCAGGAGCACGGCTGTCCCACTGGGATTAGGACTGGAAAGGGGGATCTTGTCCCCTTCCCAATTATTTCAGTCCCCACTTAATGGTGAGAAACAAGTGCAGTCAGCACTTTGGGATTATTCCACCCATTCCTATGAAAACATACCCAGGCCTGGATGTTCCCTCTCCCCATCTCAGATGCTCCAGAGGATGTGGGGAAGGAGCCGTGGATCCGGTGAGTGTCTCCACGGGATGGAGAAATGTGGGAAAGGCAGAATGGCTTCGGGATGGGGTCCTTGGGGTGCAAAGTGCCGAGCGGGGGTGGGGACCAGCTCGGGGGTCCCGGGTGCCTGATCCGTGTCCCTGTGCCGGAGCGAGGCTGTGGGTGCCATCAGCACTCCCAGCAGCACCAGTTCGGCTCCTCGGCTGGAACTGGGGCGCTGGGAGCTGAGCAGTTCCTGGAACTGCAGCCCCACCTCAGGGGGGGTTGGGTAACTCTGTGGCAGAGGAGGAAGGGAAACCCCCACGGAGCAGCCCGGAGGCTCCGGCCAGGAATGAGTCAGCAGTGGCTGGGCGGCTGCAGGGGCTGCTGTCGCTGGTGATACTGGTGTCACTGGGGGTACTGGGGCTGGTGGGGCTGGTGCTGCTGGAGAGGCTGGTGGCACTGGTGGTACTGGTGCTGCTGATGCTGCTGCTGGTTGTGTGGGTGCTACTGGTTTTGCTGCTGCTGGTGGTGGTACTGGTGCTGCTGGTTCCAGTTGTACTGCTGGTACTGGTGATAGTGGTGCTGGTACTGGTGGTGCTGGTGCTGGTACTGGTGGTGCTGGTGCTGGTACTGGTGATACTGGTGCTGTTACTGGTGATACTGGTGCTGGTACTGATGGTGCTGGTGCTGTTACTGGTGGTACCGGTGCTGGTGCTGCTGTTTCTGGTTGTGCTGATGTTACTGGTCTTACTGGTCATACTGGTGCTGCCACTCAGTGCCTCCCAGCTGCTCCTCTCCCTCTCCCAGTGCCCACTCCCGGAGCCTTTGGGCAGCTGCTCTTTTCTCCCGCTGGGAATTCCCATACAGGGGCAGGAGGTGGATTTTGCCATGTCCATCCCAGCATCCAGGTCCAACCCAGGTCCCTCTGGAGCCCATTCCTGTGGTGGTGTGATTCCAAGGACACCCAGTCCCTTTTTTATGGATTTGGGGCTTTCCAGATGTTTGGGATTTATTTTCTTTTGGAAATATTTGCCAAATATTTGGGACCAAATCCCAGCATGAAGGTGCCCCTTCCCAGGCTCACTGGGCTCTTCCACACTTTTCCATGGCATTAAAATCGGGGAGAGGAATTTAAGTCAGAAAAGGCAATTAAAATCCAGCAGAGCAATTAATTAAAATCTGTCGGGGCAGTTAAAATCTATCAGAACAATTAAAATTTATCAGTGCAATTAATTAAAATCCAGCAGCTCCCACCATTGCCCTGCTTTTTGTACTTAAATAAATCCTATATTTGTATACTCGTATAGAAAATTAAATTAATGTGAATATATTTATATTTATATGTAAATGTATTTTTATGTATTTACATATTACATACAAAGACATTTATTTCTATTTAATTAAAATTATTAAATATATTCACATATGTAAGCTGTTTGTGTGTTTATTGAATATGGTGACGAAAACATCGAAATATTTGTTTATTAAATAAAGTTGAGTGATAGAAATATAGATTTATTGAATTAAGTTTAACAGTAGAATGTGACACAATAGATGTAATTAATGTAATGTGATAAATATAATGAAATTAATATAATTTGTGTAATAGTAATGATGCCCTTAGAGGTACAAATTAAGCCGTGGGGGGTTAATTTAAGAAAAAAAAAAAAAGAGGGAAAAGGATTATTTTTACAAAGGGAAAGGATTGGGAATAAATGGAAGCAGTGGGAATAAATGCAAGGATTTGGAATAAATGGAAGCACGCATGCATTTGACAGGTATTGCCCCCCTGGCAGGTGCGTTTCTTGGTGTTGCATTTTCCAGATTAACTCCTAGGGGCAAATCCCAATCCCTGGGAAAGGCCTGTCTGATTTTCCAGCTGGGTTTTTTGATACTGACTTTTCCATCTTAATTCTCAGAGGCAAATTCCCAACCCCTGGGGAAATCCTGTGCTATTTTCCAGGTGGGACTGTTACCATTTTTCCGGGATAAAACCCTTTCCCTCTCAGGTCAGAGTGATCCCTCTCAAGCATCCGCTCAAAAAATTATGATGGAGCAAAATCGGATCAGCTGCAAATTCCCTTTTCCCCCCCTATTTTTCCATCCAGCTGCCCAAGGGATGCTCAGGGAGCAGCGTTGGCAGGGGGGCAGCCCAGAAATGCTGGAAATGTGACTCAGAGAATATCCCAAGTTGAAATGGACACAAAAGGATCATCAAAATCCAACTCCTAGCCCTGAAATTCCCAGAATTCTGGTTTCTTCAGCCGTGGTGAATGGAGCGAGAAAAGCCTGAGGATTCTGGGGACTCCCAGTGCTCCATTCTTCCCACACGAGTCAAAGCAAACGGATTCGTCTCGATCTTCCTTCCCTGCACCCCTCAGCAAATATTCCCAGTTCCTTTGACCCCGGCACGGGGAAGGGGATGATCCAAAACCCCAAACTTATCCCCGTCCCCTCCTTTTGCCACCTTTTGGCTCAGGTTTTGAGATCGGTGACGTGGAGGTGGAGGGGGGGGGGGAGCATTTGACTCGAGCAGCAGTGACACGAAAATAGCGAAGTGGAAATTCAGCCCAGCTCGAGATTCGAAATGAAATCGTTTGAAATTCAAGATTGCATGCCTTGCTGAGGCTGTTCCAGCCCAGCTCCATCCTCTGCCCGGGGCGTGGATGGCTTGGGAAAGCGAGGAGAATCCCAGGAGGGTTTTTGGGGGTGCTTTTGGTCATCGTTTCTCGGCACTAAATAGAGGAAGAATAAGTTTAAAACGAAGCGTGTTTTGTTTTGTCACAGGAAGTGGAGAGAGCTTTGGGAGAGCCCTGAGACATTGACTTGAAATTCTGTGTTTTAGCGTTTTCCTGGCCAAACCAAGCGCGTGGATTGGTGCCTGGCGGAAAAAGAGGGGCATTGGGATGGGGGCAGCGAGGCCGTGGGACCCCCCCCTTTCCCAGTTATCCTGAGGGAGGAGGTTTGGGGCCGCAGGCGTTCGGGGGGGGACGGCAGCCCTTCCTGAGGGAGCTGCTGGCTGCTGTTCCGTGCTCCGGGGAGCCCGAAATTGTGGTGTCCGAGGGCCGGGGGGTGCTCGGCCCGGGGGAGCCCCCGCTCCGGGAAACCGTTGGAGCTGTTTCCCGGGCGCCGCCGGGCTCGGGCGCCGCCGGCAGCGGCAGCCTCAGGAAAAGGAGCCGGGTTTCACAATGGCTCAGTCCTCCCCCGGCCGGGCAGCCCCCGCCGAGCCGCCTCCTGCCCTGAAAAACCCCCAAATTGGTTGTCTCCGCGCCCAGGCGTCCCCGGGGCCGCGCGCGGCGCTTCCCTCGCCGGCTCCCCGGGAGAGCCCCGCGCTGCTCCGGCGCCGCGGAGCGCAGCCCGGGGGGACAGCTCCGAGCCCTCCCTCGCAGCCCGAGCCCCCCACAGCCCCTCCGCCCGACCCCTCTGCTCCTCCAGAGCCGCTGCTGCTGGCCAGAATCGCCTCCCACGCCGAGCGTGGCGTGCGCCGGGGTGACGCTGCTTGAATTTCAACCAAATTGGCAAATTCCCGCTGCTCCTGCGGTATTAATTTGCTTTTTGGTTTCGCTATTAATGTTGAAGGGCTGCGAGGTCGGTGGCTTTGGCTTTCGGTGGTAATTCACAGCCCCACTGATTGAATCCACGCTCCGCTGCCAAAACCAGGGCTCAGCCGGGATATTTGGGATGGGGTTGTGCCCACGGGTGGGAAAACGCTGGGAAACGCTGCTTGGGATCGAGAAAAATCCAACGGGTCACGCAGGGCTGAGTTTGGCTTCTCCTGCGAGGGGGAGATGGAATCAATTCCTGTTAAACTGGGGGTGCTCCAGGGGGTGGGCAGGGGCTGGTTTGGTGTCACCCAGCACTGCCCCGGGGTTTGTCCCTGCCTTGGGGACACAAATTTGGGCAAACACTGATTTTGGGGTTAAATCTGCCCTTTTTCTCGTTGTGCTGTGGTTCTGCTGTGCCTGTCCTCGCCGCTGTACCCTCGTGAAAGGTTGCAAGCAGTTTTGGGAACACGTTGTCTGCCTGAAACATGACAGAATCGGCCACAAATTGCAGATGAGACTGATAACAAAAGCCAACAACAGAAAATAGGTAGAAAAACAACACGGTGGAGGCTGTGAGACCACTGAAGGGCTTTTTTGTGTGTTTTTTTAACCGGTTCTCTCACGATGGAAGTGAAAACACATGAAAAGAGAAATGTCTTTTGTTCTCCCACTCGAATTAAGATGCTCCAGCACCAAACCAGGGCTGAACCCCGTGGCTGGAGCTGCTGCCCAGCCCAGGCACTCATAAATCAGCATTTTGGCACTGATGAGGGTGGTCGGATGTGTTTTTGGGGGCGTTTATGGTATTTCTTTAACCTTAAAAAATGTGCTCCTGCAGCCCAAGGGTAACTCAGCTCATTTTCTCAACCCAGCCTGCTCTACCTGAACGTCTCTGCTCGAATAAATCAGGCTCCAGCTCAGAAATTAGGATGAGGTTTTTGTTTTCGTTCTACTTATTTCATCTTTGTTTTTATAAATAAATACAAATCACTCAAACTGAAACTCGATGGCTTTGGTGATAATCAAAGAGCAGCCCTGGGGAAATTTTTCTTCAGTACCATGTTCTTTCACAGCCCACACTCGGGGTTTCGGAAGGAAAACTTCTTAACCTTTGCAGCAGCAGCACCCGACACTTTCTGAAGTCCCGGCGCTCTCAGACTTGGGGTTCACATCGCGGAGCTGCCTTGGCATCACCTTTATTTTAGGGCCACGTGGAGGGGAGAAATTCTCTCCCCCTCCAGTCCTTTCTCCCCTCAGTTCACCCATTTTCCCTCCTTCAAAAAAAACAAAACAAAAAAAATCCCCAAGAAAATGTTGGACTCCCCCCTTGAAGGGCTTGGGTTTTGTTGTTGTTTTTTCGGTTCTGTGGGGCAGCTCTGTTCTCTACCAGCTTTGTACAACATGTTTTAGTAATTGCAGCTCACTTCCTGTATGAGGTTACTTTGTTTATCATAAAACCCCTATTTTTAAACCCATTTCTGCCAATAAGCCATTTGAATGGTAATGGCAGGCGCTCGTGACTGTCCCCTCTGGCCCCGGCTGACAGGGGGACTCCTGTGGCTCCGGGAGGGATGGGCGTTGGAATGTGGGCTGAGGCGGTTCCGTGGCTCTTCCCTCAAATCCCAGGGGGATTATTTGTGTGAAAACCACCAGGATCTCTGCAAACCCTGACTTTTTTAGTGTGGGGTCACACGTGGTGCGAGCATGTGGAGAGGCAGAGCTGCGGCGCTCACCATCCTTCCCATCCTGCGGGAATAGCCACCGTGCCATCTCCCAACTTTATTTCCATTCATTACCAGCCGGGAGAACAGTGGCATTGTCAAAAAGCTGTCGGCTCGGCCCACTCTGCCCGTAATTGCAGCGAGATGAGGCGCGGGTTAATTAACGGCCTGCGAGGCCGGGAAGCGCCGGCTCCCTGTGCGTCCTCCTGGGAAAAGGGATGGAGGAGCCTGTCACAAACCCAGCGAGGAGAAATCCATCAACTCCGGGAAGAACAGGCCCTGTGTCCCCACGAGGGCTGTGTGAGGCCCCCTGAGCTCCACAGGACCTGCTTTTGCTGGAACAGCGGTGTCTCCATCAGGGATAACCCCGTTGTCTGCCTTTCCTTAGGTTGCAGGACTTAATTTTTCAAAATTCCACAGAAAAGAGGTGTGGGATGCTTAAAGAAGGGCAGTGGGAAGGTCCCCTTGGTCCAACCATCCCTGAGCTTATCTTACACCCTCTAAAAACCCTGCTAGAGCATCTTTACCATCCCTTTGTTGCTTTTAGGTATCCAAAGCTTCCCATCTCCATCTCTGCAGGGTGTGACCCTGGGAGAGGTCGAGCATCCAAGGACCTGCCAGAAAGGCAGAAAAGCCGCTGGAAAGAGTGAGCTTTGTTGCAATATGAAAATCAAATGCAAAGCTCGGGGGGTATTTTTAGCTGCTTTAGGCTGCACAGGTGTTTGAAAGGTCAGCGGCGAGTCATTGGAAAAAACATAAATATATTTATTTCTATGTGTGGGGAGAGCCTGGTGTCGCTCCTGTGGCTCTGGATGACTGGAATCTCATGCTCAGCTCGGGTTGCTCAGCATTCCCGAGGCCGGCAGGGCTGTGGGAATGCAGGAATGTCCCAGTTTTGCGTGTCCCCAACAGCGTGAGCTCCTGGCAGCCGTGCGCGTCCAGCTCCGATGGACACAGGGTGCTGTGGCTTTTTCCATGAGGAAAAGCTGGGAGTTTGCTCCTTTTCAAGGAATGAAGGCAATTTGTCATCCTTAAAACAGAATTGCATGGGGGTTTTTACGAGTTCCTAGAATTTCAGTGTGCAGAAAGGGCCTGGCTCGTGGGGAAGAGCCGATGATGTGGCTTTGGTGGGCCTGGGCCGTGACCACCTTGGACTGGGCCGTGGCCATCGTGGGCTGTGGCCAACCTGAGTTTGGTGGACCTGTGACCACCTTGGGCTTGGCCATTACCAGCAGGCCACAACCACCTTTGTCGTGCCTGTGAACACCTTGGACTTGGCCACGGCCACCCTGAACTGGGCCATGGCCAACTTGGGCCGCAGTCACATTGGCCTTGGCCAACCTGAACCGCGACCACCTTGGATTTGGCCATGGCCAGCGTGGGCTGTGGCCAACCTGAGCCTGGCCATGGCCAAGCTAGGCCAGGAGCACTTTCAGGGTGGCCATGACCCCCTTGGAGCTGGCCACGGCCAACCCAGCCCTGGCACGTGCCGAGGGCAGATCCTGCTGGAGGGGCAGCATTTCCCTTTCCATTGTGTCTCCAAGGTCACCAAGTCTGGGCAGGTCACGAGCTCCTCCCAACCTGAGTCACAGCAGGGTCATGTCCCAGGTGTGACAACTCATCTGGACACATCCATGGGCTCCCAAATTCCAACAGGACTCAGAGGCATCAGGAGAGCGGGGCCAGCAGCTGCCACAGGCTCGGCTGGGCAATAAGACCTTTTTTTGTGAGTTAAAGAAGCCCCCAAAATAGCACCTGAAACCAATAAACTTCCCTTTCAGGACTTCTGTAATTTGAAACACACTCAAGAACAAAAAAAAGAAAAAAAAAATCCAGAATTTTTTTTAGGTTGTTTATCAAGTAGGACTTGGGGGTTTGTTTTTAAATCCCTTTCAGGTGGTGACTGCTGAGGAGTAAGTGGAGGGATAGGAAGGGCTGGAGGGCCAAATGGGATGGAGGGCCAAGGCAGAAGGAAGGTGGGATGGGAATTTTTAGGAGCAGCTTTAAAATGATAAAATAAAAAACTGCCATGTGAAATAATAAAAGGGAAAAAGTAGTGATGCTCCAGAATAAAATCAAAATAATGTTCACCAATGCATTAAATAATAAAACAGAAATAAAACAAGGCACAGATGATAAAATAAACCCCAAAACTTCAATATTGGTGAAAACCAGCTGGGGACAAGGAAAACATGGAAAGTGCCCATCAGCTGGGCTTGAGCCCACGACCACATAAATGTGGGGAAAAGCAAAAAAATTCCAAGAAATCCCCAAATAACTCCCGGCTGGAGCAGCTTTTGGGATTGGGAACACTCAAGGCAGCACCCGACAAAGCCAATTCATTCAAGAGCTGCATTTTGGGTGGCCTGGAGCATTTTGGAGCTGCAGGGTACCAAAATAGAGAGGGAAACACCATGTCTGGAGGGAGAATGGGTGAAAAATGGGGAAAATTGGTGATAAAGCAACAAATATCCTCTTCTCAGGAGAGCCTCAACCCCTCCCCTCCCCCCAAAAAAAAACCCCCAGCACTCAGGACAAATAGTTGAAAGTTTTTATTCATATAAAACTCATATTAAGAACATAAAAGATTCTTAACAAAACCAAAAAACAACCCCCAAAAAAACAAGGCTCTTGCGATTATTTACAGCAGTATTGCACAAGTAAAGTGGCAATTACCCTGTCCAAAATTCATCAGTGCAAAACACAAGGAAGGCAGGGAAATTGCAGTCAAAAATGCTACATACGCTGGGTCCTGCGACACGATTTAGTGATTCACGGGATGGCTGCTCCAGGAAAACCTGGCTGGAGCAATCCCGGGGGGTGGAGGAGCCAAATTCCCACTGAATTTCACTAATGCTGAAGTCTTTGATGTGCCTAAATCACTCATGGGAAATGGGGACTTAGGCACTTGGAGCAAAAAGAAGATTAAAATCTCGTTATCCACACCACGATGGCTTTGGAAGGGGATCCAACACTTCTGGCAGGGAGGAAACCAAATCTTCACAGGAACTTAAATAAGCAGGAAATAAATATACAACATTTCTACAAGTTACAGCATTAAACAGTAGAGTGCATTAATTACACAGGGGGGGAAAAAAACCAAAACCAGAAATAGGACCTACAGTATTTACCAATTCAACTCTAAAAGAGTGTAGGATAAAAAACAGGATTTTTTTTTTTAATTTTTTGTAGGATTTTTTTAAAGTATTTCTAAGCTGTACAAAACTTACAGGAGAGAAAGGAGAGGGAATACATTGCACACAGATATTTGGCTCAGATGATGAAAATAATACGGTGCTCTACTCTAATAAATATTTGGGCATTTACAGTTTGGTGGAAAAGAGGAGAAGCGAGAATGGGATCAATCTGGTTTCCAAGGAAAACTCTTCATCCTTTTGGTGCAACACAGAGCACAGGCTACACTTAAAAATGACCCAGAGCAGGCAGCCAACATGGCTAAAAGGAACATAAATCCCTATTTTATATCATTCTTCTGTTCTGAGGCTTTTCTGGGGGCTTTTCCCCACTAAACCTCACAACTCCACAGGAATCCTGCTTTTTGGGTTCCTTTTCCTATGACTTTTGGCTGGGAACTCCTCCTGTGGAGAAGGCCCTGGGAGACTTTGCCAATACCTTGAATTTTTTTTCCTTAAAATGAATCTGGTTTTTGTCTCCATGGGAGGATGGGGTAAAGTGCTCTTTGGTGATTCTTTGGTGTACTCCAAGGGACACATTCCGGGATGCCAAAAGTTGGGAGATCCCAAAGCACCATTTCAGCAACAATGGAACTCAACTGGGAGAAAAAAAAACCCCTTGCTGCGTTTCCCCCGCTCTGCTGCCGAGTTTTATCTGTTTAATTTTCATTTTACCAGTGGAATTCCATGGAGGCTCCCATGGGAAATCCCTGGGGGCAGCCTACAGTAAAAAAGGGCTGGCTGGGGCAGCACGGCGAGCCAAAGCCAGAGGCAAATCCCAAGGGATGAGGAGCAGGATCTGCCCTGGCTAAGCCCCCTCATTATTTGAACCACTCGCTCTCCACCAGTGCAAAGGTTCCCCCCAAAGGGCTCCAAAATGCCCTTCCGAAAACATTCCCCACTCCTACAACCGCTGCTCACCGTGCACCTCCAAGGAAAAAAGGGAATAAAATTGGCAACTGAGGTTAAAACTCCCTCCGTGATCCTCCTGGAGCAGGAGGGGAGGCCCCGTTCTGACCCGCCAGGCACAGCCGTGCAGAGAGGTCCCACTGGGGTCTGTCCATCGTTAATTAACACTAATTATCATCCATGGCACTCAGCAGCTTCTCCCAGCGGGAGGAACCACACCAGGGGGGGCTTGGGATGGGGTTTTCCTCCTTTTCTTTTCCTATGGTGCTGGTGAGATGAGAAACAAGCCCGTGGCTTTGGGGAGCACCTGCACCAGCCTGAGGGCAGGGGGATGGTTGTGCATAGATACGGGATGGCCGGAGCAGCCGATCCCCAGAAACATCCGCCGGGAGACAACGGGAACAGCCCCGGATCCACGGCTCCGGGGGAAAGGGGAGAGGCCCTGGGCCATGGAGCACCTGGGAAGTTCTCCGGGAGGACACAGAGCTGTCAGATCCCCACAGAATGTCCTGGATGGATCCATGTCAGGCTGGCATCCTTCCATCTGCCTCCGGGTGCTCATCCCCATCCAAACACGGAGAGGATCCCAGGAAAACACAATCTTGGAAACCTCTTTTGACAGCCACGACTCACAGCAGGTCCTGCTGCCGTCACCTCCGGCTGCGGCGTTCCAGGAGCTGCTCCCTGCCTCCGGAATGGTTTATTGCTGGGTTACTCAGTCCCCCACATCTGATATCAGACACTACAGAAGCATTTTCACACTTTTATAGAAAGAATTTCTTTAAAAAAAGGCAACCTGGTGGTTTGGGGTTTGGTTGGTTGGTTGTGATGGTTTGGACCCTGGAGTTCGACAGCGAAGTCTTGAAATTCAGAGTGGATCAAAAAAATAGAGATATCAAAACCCCCCCAAAAAAAAAAAAATCAGTCAGCAGGAAATAGGCTGATTTGCATGATGCAAATGAAGTTGGATTTGGGGTAGCATTAGGTATTTACAGGTAAGAGAAGTGCTGATTAAATCCCTCTGCCCTTTTTCCAGCCCGGAGGCAAAGGGAGAGGCGAGGAATCCGAGTCTCTGCAAGGCAAACTCTGGCGGCTCTGCCCTTCAGCTGGCTCAGGTTTCCCTCTTTCCTGCTGTGGGGCTCATCCCACAGGATTCCAGGAACGATGACAAAACATTATTCCACATTTTCTCTGAGACTCTTCCGGGAAAAACAGGCTAGAAAATGAATAAAAAGAGTGGAGAGAAACACCGAGGAAACACCACTCTGCCATAAAACGCCACGGTCGGAAAGGGATGTCCACCCTCATCCTGCCACGTGTCCTGGGGGAGAGGCAGGGTGGGAGCCCCACATCCATCCATGTGTCCGTCCTTCCCGGGCTTTCCCAGCGAGGAATTCAGTCCTGGTGGCTCGGGATGCGCCCGGCGCTCACTGGAGCCTCCAGATGAGGCGGACGATGTAACGCAGCAGGCGCAGGATCACGACCTGGGGGTTTCCCACCTGGTGATCCAAGAAACCCTGAAAGGAAGGGAGAAAAACAAAAAAAAAAAAAAAGAAGAGGAAAACCAAACAAAGTGGTGATTTTAATTCCCAGCATGCAGCCCCATCCCGTGCTACACCTGGAAAATATTCCAGAGGCACCAAGTGAAGTGTTTAACAAAGATTGAGAATAAAACCCACAGCCTTTCATGTTTCAAGTCTTTTCTGGGTTGGTGCTGCCCTCTCCCATCCATGCTGGCCTTGAGCATGGATTTTGGGATTGAGTGGCACTGCTACAGGGATGTTGCATGCACTTGGCACAGGAATTGTGCAATGCTGCCAGGAGATTGGAAAACAAGGGGCAGCCAGCCCTGCTGGGACAGTCAGGGGGGTTAAAAACCACAGGGCAGGAGGAAAAAATTCCAAACAAACTAAAAATATCCCTCAGTGAGAAGAGCAGCAGATTCTCCTCTGCCACCCTGACCCCCAATGTGGTGAACACGGGAAAAGCAAATAAAAACATCATGAGGCTTAGAGAAGGAGGGAAGAGAAATGCCAAAATCAGGCTTTCTGGAATAAAGAGGTATAAAAATAATTAGGAAGTTGAAACAAGACATTCAAGGTTGGACATCAGGAGAAATTGCTCCATGGAAAGGGTTGTTAAACATTGGAAGGGGCTGCCCAGGGAGGGGGTGGAGTCCCCATTCCTGGAAGTATCCAAGGAATGACTGGATGTGGCACTCAGTGATCGGTCACAGGTTGGACTTGGTCTTGGAGGCATTTTCCAACCTCTGGGATTCTGGGATTTCTACTTCGCAGCTAGCAGAGCTTGGGGCTTGTGACAGCAGCCAAGGGATGCCCCCTCTTCCACAAAAAGCCCTGGACCCACAAGCCTTGTTGGGCCAAGGAGTGGCTGGATGGCAAATTGCCCAATTTCCTGGTGTCTTGTCCGAGAAGTGGTCCCGGGGGGAGGCCACGCCCTGGGGAACGTGACTGGGAACGTGCCAGGGAACGCGCCGGGACCCGTCCGACAGCCCCGACCTGCCCGGCAAGTGCGGCTCTGGCAGGGCTGCAGTTCCCCATTTCTAACCTCGGGCTGAAAGGGCAAACCCCAGAGCCAGGCGGGGCCGGCAGGCACGAGTCCTTCCACCTTCCCCTCTGGAGCAGCCGGAATGCTTCCAGGGGGAAAAGGGACCTTTCCACAGAGCGCCTCAGGGATGACAATTAAACAATGGCCTAAAAGCTCTGAAATTTCCCCAGATCTGGCTGCAAGGAGGGAGAATTTGTCACACGCTGACTGCACCAGGTACAAAGTGTTTTTAGGGTCACGCATGACGTCCCCTGCTCGTGTCACCTGAGCAGACAGGACGTGTCCTCCGCGTTCCGCTCCTCGACCCGGGCCAGCCCTGGGTTGGAATTGCGGCCGCAGTGCTGGCAACAGCCTCGTGCAAACCTGGGGGATGCTCCCTGCACCTCATCCTGCTGCTGCCTGGGAAATGACCCTATTCCCATTAAATTCACCCCCTTATCCACCTCAGGTTTGTAGGGAGCTGCATGGTGTGCCCAGAGATTTCCAGCACCAAAGGAGCTGGGATAACGCTAGAAGGACATTCCTGCTCCTCACAAAGTGCTCCAAATTTAAGGCACTGCTCTGGGAGGCAGGGAGGAGATGGGAGAAGGGATGAGGGTGGTCGGGCACTGAACAGGCTCCCCAGGGAATGGTCACAGCCCCAAGGCTGCCAGAGCTCAAGGAATGTATGGAAAATGCTCTCAGGCGTGGGATTGCTGGGGCTGTGCAGGGTCAGGAGTTGGACTTGGATGATCCTTGTGGGTCCCTTCCAGCTCAGGATATCTCATGATGTGGCACTCTGCATTTCTTCCAGCTCTTCTGGATCTGCCTGCTGCTACCAGGTGCCTCCAGCTTTCTGGACAGCCTGATCCCCCCCTTTCATTGGAACGATGTCCTTTCATCCCAAAAAGCAGCCACTTTGCATCACAAGGGATGGGGGAGGTCAGAAGATGCACATTTGGATTCTGGATTCAGGATATCAGCTTATCACCATTTTGTTGCAGGTCAGGAATGCCAGAGCATTTGGATAGAGTGCAGCAGGTGGAGATGATGAGGAAGAAGCAGGATCATGGCAGCTTGACCTCCATTTTGCAGGAAAGCCAACCCTGGGAGCAGTGAGGAAACACTGCAGGAGCAATTTGGGAGCCAAAGAGGATGGATAAGGATCCGGCAGCCGGTGTTCCATCACCAACACTGCTCCTGGCTCCTCTTCCCACGGACGAGCCCGAGTGGAGGGAGCAGAATCCACAAGCAGGGACACGCAGCCGTCAGCAACACTCGGCAGCCGAGTCACCCGCAAGCTCCTCTTGCTTCACCCCCTGGGCTGGGCTGCCTTGGGATTGGGCTTTTCCTTGGCATTACTGCATCGACTTGGGCTGCAACACCCCAAGGTGAGCGAGTTCATGGGCTTATAAAAACTCTTTCAAAACAGTTTTAGCAAGAGAAATAAGTTCTGGGACCGAGTCTCTTCTCTGCAGCAGCCGGGATTTGGGAGCTGGGCTAGGAATCCCACTGAATGCTTCCCTAAAAGCGACAGTGCCAGGCACTGCATCCCCCAAAACCACCCCCAAATTTTCCCTGCCTCTTCTTTAAAAGTTTCCTCATCACCACCAGGTCCAGGCCCAACCCAACACTTCTGCCCCAAAAACCTCGTGCAAACCTGGTGCCCCAAGGGCTCCAGCCCCAATTTCAAGGTTATTTTTCACTGATTTAAAGGTTAATTTTCATTGATTTGAGGCCGCCGCCGCCGCTGATTTGCCTGGTCTAGGCCCACCCGCGCAGCCTTTTCTCCGTCTGAGTGAACGAAACGCTCACCGCAGAGAGAGTTTCCAGAGATGATTCAGCCTTTCCCTTTGAGAGAAATGGGAAGTGAAGAGGGGAGAGTTACCCTGCGTGGACAATAGGAGGCATTGAACTCGTCCCCGATGCGCCGCAGCTCCTGCGCGATCCAGATTTCCGGCTGCACCTCTTCGGCCGGAGAGTGGGATTGCCACCGGGAAGCTGCGTGGGATGAAACGGGAGAGTTGGAAACCCAGGAACAAGAACAAATTGTAGAGAACTTACTCCACAAAACTCTGTAGTAACCCATCTTGCCACTGTACTCCTATTTTTTATTACTATTATATTTTAATTCCCTTAAATCCAGGTGGCACACGTGGGGGACTCATGGTATACAATGTACAGGCTTTTATTCCTCATTCTTTCCATATTACTATTATTACTAGTAGGCTTTTATTTATTCCTTTTTTTACTGTAGGCTTCCCACAGGAGCATCTCCAAACTCTGGTCTCTCTTAAAGAGGGATAAAAGCCAAGATGCCACTCTCCAATTTCCTTCCCTTGCCAAACCTCCTCTTCCCCCTCTTCTTTCTTTCCTTCAGCAGCAACTCCTTCCCTAACCTTAAAATCCCTCTGCCTGGATATTTTCATCCAGTTCTAACATTTCTTCCCCAAATCATCCTCAAGTGCCCAACAAGGAAAACCAATGGGTTTGTCACAGGGAGGAGAAAGCCACAGCTGGATTTGTGTGTGGAGAACCCACACTTCCAGCAAATCCAAGTGCTGGCTTGAAAGAGAAAAGAAGGAGTTAATGTATTAATTATACTGCAGGATACATAATTATTTACATCTCCATCTTAAAAAGTTATTAAACATGTGATAACTCCTCCAGATAGCCAGGGAATAAAAAAGGAGACAGGACCATGTACGGTACCAGCACCACCTCATCCCCCTCCCACGAAGTGCAGGATGTGAGTAGGAATTGCAGCCTTAAGGAATATAAAAAAAACCCCAACCAACAAACAAAAACCCAATGAAAATAAATTTAAAAAAATAAAAATAAAACAACACCACACAACCCAAAAAAAAAAAAATTACTGCACAAAACAAAGCAGTGTTTTGGCACGACAGCTTCAGAGGAATCACAAGGGAACAGGAATAGCTTCCAATCTTCCAAATATTCAAAGGCTTAGTGGGGCAGTAAAAAAAAAAAAAAAAAAAAAAAAAAAAGAAGAAGAAGAAATTAAATAAAAGCCTGGCTCCAACCTGACTGGAAAATACATTTCCGAGCCAAGGCAGCGCTGCTTGGCCGGAGGATGTGTTTTGTTTTCACGCTGTAGTAGCGCAGGAGCAGCGCCCGCCGCCTGCCCCGAGCGCTTCTCCTCCCGCCGGTGAATGAACCACGCGCGGCGCTCACGGTCCTCCCTCCCTCCCTCCCTCCGCCCCGGCTCCTCCGGGAAGCCAAACGGGATTCGGCCGGGGCGGAGCCACCTTCCCAAATCCCACCGCCGCCGTCAGCGGGGCCGGCCCAGCCAGGGAAACAAAAACACGCGGCGAGCCGGGGCAGGAAGAGGCGAGGAGCGCCGGGGACGTGAGGAGAACCACGCGGGGGAGCGGCGCTGCTCCTGCTCCATCTTTTCCCCCCCGCTCCATCCTTTCCCCCTGCTCCATCCTTCCTTCTGCCCCGGCATCGCGCCCACGGGGCTCCTCCGCCCGAGAGACTCGGGCTGGGCTCGGTGGCTGAGAGCGAAATCGGGCTGAGGTTTTCAGAAAACTTTCTGCGGCGCTGCCGAGCGGCGGCGGCGAAAGGGGCCAGTCATAACTGGTCCCCAAACCAGTCACAGGCGCTTTCGGGGGCGGGGGGACACAGTCATAGCGCGAGCCGGCGCCCGTCACCGTGGGTGACACGGCTGCACCGGGCACGGGGACAGCCCGGGGCCACCAGCACCCCCGGGATGCCGCGTCTGGCTCCAGCCCGTGGGATGCTCCAGCATGGAATTGCTGCAGTTCCGGCTCGGAAGGGCAAAAAAACCAACCCCAAATTGCAACTTCATCTCCTGCGTTGGTTATCCAATCCCCCTGAAGGAAATCTTGGAGAGCCGGGAGAAAACAGCAGCGATTCCAAAACAAGAGCATCAGGATATCACCACCAGATTCCCAGCTCAAGGTCTTCCCCTTAAATCCAACTATTTGCACAGGGAGAATCTCCTTTGCAAGCAACAGGAGGTTCATGCTGCTTCTCTCCCCATGAGAATGCACACCGGGGATCAAACCAGCACCAGGAAAACCCATTCACAGCACAGCTGCTCCAGACACATTCCCAAAATCCACATGCAAACAAACACATGCCTTCACACCGAAAATTCAGCGGAAGGAAAGGAACCTCTCCCACGGAGAGACACAAAATACCAGGCACAGAGTCACCCAACACCCCTCCACAAAGGGTGAGTTTGTCTTGGGTGACTTCCACCCCCAGCTGGGAATTCCCCATCCCTGCCAACCTCTTTCCCCAAAAGCAGGATCAGCCTCTTCCTCCAGCACAACCAAATCAACTCACCCCTGCTCCTCTCCTTCCCATCCCTAAAATCATCTTCCTGGATATGCCAGGCTGGCACTGCAACCCTTGCTCCCTCCCATCCCAGAGCATCCCCTTGCTGCTTTTGTCTCATTTCCCAAAAAAAAACGGCTTTGGAGGCAGCTGGGTGTGCCCCCTCAACTGTCAGGAAGGCAAAACAGCCCAAAGCATCACTTCCCAAAACATCCACACCAACAACTCTTCCTTACACAACCCAAGGCATTCCCAAGGGCTGCCTCCACGTTTTCTGCCCTCAAGGAAACCTTTGGGGAAGGTTTTATGGGATTTAGAGAAGGACTTCTGAGGCAGAGCATGAGTTTGCCATGCTGCAGCAGCCTTGGAGCAGTTCCCCACTGCTCATGGGAGAGGCCGGGAGCATCCGTCGCTCCTGGTCGCAGGAAGCACCTGTTTATTTTAATAATAATAATTATTATTATTATTGCTTATGCTTCCGAGAGAAACTCTCCACCTCAGCCTCTGCTCACAACAGATAAAATCAGTGGATAAAAGCACAACAAAAATATCCCCTTTGCTTCCTTCCCAGGGACTGACCCACTTCCATGTGGAAAACTTCATGGCACACCTCCAGCAGGACACTGCCAAGGCACAGGGACTGAGGAGGAGGTGTGCAGGGCAAAGTCATGGATACTTCCCAAGGAGAGCTGCATGGGAAGTTACAGCCTGGGAGCTGCAGGCCTGGATGGGGATAGAACAGCTCTGTAGCTCCATGTTCCCAGCTCAATCAATCCGGGAGTATCCAGGGATCCTGGTTAAACAGCGCTGAGGATTTTCCATTTGCTTATGGTTGTTTAGGATGATGTCCCTAGCAACACTCACAGAGCAAAGGCACCAATAAAACAGCTGATGAGAACACAGGAATTTGGAAAAAAAAAAAAAAAAAGTCAGGGAAAACTTCAGTCTCTCCATGGAAAAAAGAAACCGAAGTCTCGGCTCTCCCAGCGAGGAATTCCGGGAGCATCCCTGCCTGCCCGTGCCAGGGCGAGGTTGTGAAACTTGAATTAAGCTGTAATTACTGCAATAATGTCACAAAATCTTTCCTGAGGGCACGTAACAGCCAGGCCTCCGCAGCCAGAGCCACAGCCCGGAGCCTGGAGGGAGCAAAAACACCACCAACCAAAAAAGACGGTGTTTAGATCCCAGAAAGCTTGGAGCTGGTGTTTGTTATCCCCATGCCGCGCTCCCACCACGCCCTGGTGGAAGCTAAAAGGTGGAAGTTCAAAGCTTTCCTCCAATTAGAGCGAATTCATCAGGAGAGGGGAATGCTGGACACGCAGGCAGCTCCCGCGGGCAGGTTTTCCCTGCTGGAGAGGCTTCACCTGGCAAAGCCACTCGTAAACACGCCCCCGCCCGCCTGCAGGCCGCTTCCCAGCGGGATTTCGGGATGCATGACCCCAGCACCTCCGCCACTGAGCGATGAGAGAGCCGGCAGCGACGCACGAGCCAGGAGCCACTTGCTTGGCAAAACAGCCTTGGACGAGCAAGCCCGGAGTAGGAAGCTGGACTCAACAACTCCGTCTCCTCCTCCCCTGGCAGCGACTGACCGAGCCCGGAAAAGAATAAACATCATAGTAATAAAAACCCCGGCGCTGGACGCGCGGGAGTTCCCCGGCGCTCTGTTTGCTCGGCGGGCCCGGCCAGCTTCCACAAATCCCAGAGCGCCGGGAGAGCCTCCAGCCTGCGGCACGGCCGGCTCGGGTGCTCCCAAAATCCACAGGGGTGGGATGCGGGAGGTGCTGCTGCAGGTGCCTCGCATGGCTACCTTCGTTTTCCAGCATTCCAAGGGACGCCGAGGCAAAGAGCAGGACCCCTCATGCACCTACCATCCCCCAGCACTGTGCGCTCGCAGCTTTACACACCCCTCCTGCATTCATACCTGCACACAAACCCCCGGCACTTCACACACCCCCACGAGAATCCGTGTTTTCCACGGTTCTGAGGAAAGCCAAGCCAGGTGAGGAGGGAAAGGCAAGGAAAGCCAAGCCAGCTGAGGGGTGGGAAAACCGCTCCGGCACTTTCAACCTACCCTTACACCGTGTATTCACCCTCTACATATCTCCCCCGGCACTCTGCTCTCACACCTTCACATGCCCCCACGAGAACTCGTGTTTTCCATGGTTCTGAGGAAAGCCGAGCCAAGCGAGGAGGGGGAGCGAGGGCAGCCAAGCCAGGTGAGGAGGGGGAGGCGAGGGAAGCCGAACCCGGCGGGGAGGAGAGGCGAGGAAGAGGAGGAGGATGGGGAGCCGCGCCCCAGAGCTTACCCATGGCGCTGAGGCAGTGGCTGAGCGCCTGGCACGGCGGGCTGGGGGTCTGCGTGGCCTTATCGCAGCCCAGGGGCGCGGGGCTCCGCTCGGCGTCGAACGAGAAGTACCCGCTGGAGGAGCGCGGCAGCAGCGGCGACCTCCGCACGAAGATGAAGAGCGGCGAGCGGGTGGCGAAGGGGCCGGGGCTGGCGGGCGGGCCCCGCGCCGCGGCGGCCGCGGCCACCGGGCCGGCCCCGGGCAGGGCGGCGGGAGCGCCGGGGCGCAGCTGCGCGCCCGGGCCCGGCCCCTCCGCCGCCGGCAGCCGCCCGCCCTCGCCGTCGCGTCGCGCCTTCACCTCGGGGGGCTGCTTGGCCATCGGGGCTGCCTGCGGGGAGCGGAGCGCGGTGAGCGGCCGAGCGCGCCGGGGCCGGCCCGGCCCCCCGCCCCATTGTTCTGCCGAGCCCGAGCGCACCCCCGCCCCGGCCCCAGCCCCGGCCCCGGCCCGGCCCGCGCCCCCGCCCCGCGCCCCCGGCCCCGCTCACGGTGCTGCCGCCGCTGAAGCGGCCCCGGCCGCGGCTGCGCTCGGGTGTGCGCGGGAGCGGCCCCGGCCCGCTCCGCCCCGTGTTTACAGCCCCAGCACCGCCCCGGCCTCCCCCGGCCCGGCACCGCCCCAGCCACGGCACCGCCCCGGCCTCGGCACCGCCCCGGGCCAGCCACGGCACCGCCCCGCTCCGCCCCGGCCCCGGCCCCCGCCCCGCCCGCGGGGAGCGCCCTGGCGCGGGCACAGGGAGGCACCGAGGCACGGCGCAGCCTTACACACACAGACGTACACTCATAGCCTTACACACACACCGGGGCACGGCGCAGCCTTACACACACACACGTACACTCATAGCCTTACACACACACCGGGGCACGGCGCAGCCTTACACACACACACACCCCCAGACACAAACACACCTCAGAGTGCTGTGTACTGGTACCTCTACCCTTCCCTCCCTGCACCATGCAGTCGCACCTTACATACACAATACACACCCCCCCGGGTTCACACACCCCTACACACACCCAAAGTACTGCGGGTGCTCCCCTTACCTGCACACCCCTTACACACCCCAGGCACGCCTTGTTACACCCCCATGTGCGCACACACCTCACACCCACGTGCTTGCTCTTCACACACACTTTACACACACCTTGTGCACGCACACCCCTGCTCCAGGGCACCTCCTGCACCCCACAAATCCCCCACAGCCCTTCCTGTTGCACCCCTTGCACCCACACAGGCGCTGGGGCATCCCTCAAGCAGCAGCAGCATCTCCAGCCCATGGTGAAACACAGCTGTGGAGAGGAAGAACTATGGAAAGGAAGAAAGATCATGGATAGGAAGGACTGTGGGATGGAAGAAGCCCTATGGAGAGGAAGGACCAAGGAGAGGAAGGACCTGGCCCATCCACCACGGGGGCTGAGTGCTGCTGCAGGAGCGGATGCTGCAGTGGCCACAGGTCCCACATCCCACCCCAGTGTCCCCCACCTATGCCATGGGTGGTCCCACATGCTGCTGGAGCATCCCTGGCTGCTCTGGCTGTGTTCCCACCCCCTTCACACCGCTCCAATGGCATGGGAAGGAAAAAGGTCTGCAGGTGTTTTGAGTGCGCAAAAATAATTAGGGAAATTTGTTAGGAAGACTCATTAGGGAAAAATTTGAAGGCAGGGGCCAGCAGAAGAAGGGAGAGGCTCAAGGGTCTGGCCATCACCTTTCCACACCAGAAAAGTGAGGGAGAAGCAGGGCTGAAAACCAGGCTTGTTCCTCCTTTCCCAGCCCTCAGGCAGCGGTACCCACTGCACAGAGCTGGTGGGGCTTCACAAGGCCCTGCTTCCCTCACACTTCCCTTGGATCTGGGAGCCACCCGAGGCTTTTCCCCTCAGCTGAGGCCTGCAGAGCATCCTGTGGCGCTGGGGCAGAGCGAGGGGGACACTCTGGAGGCGCCAGGGCTGCCAGGACACAGGGCCAGCTGGCAGATGTTGAGTCTATTTTCTCCTCCTGGGTCGCTTTGGTTTCTGTGTGGGCGGCTCACGCGAGCACAAAGGGGATGGGGAACAGCCTGGCCTTTCCATCACCCAACCTTGAGCTGGCCCTTCTCCTCCTGCCTTCAGGTTTTGGAGAGCCAGGACAGGCACCAAGTGCATTTTCCCCCTGTGAATCACGCCTCCAGCCTCCTGGAATAAATCCTTTTTGACGTTATCCTCATTCCTCTTGTTGTGAGCCATCTCGGAGGAATTTGCACAGAAGTCTATCCTGAAGGTCATTTGTTTTCGGCACTGTGGGCACAGATGGAGAGAGGGGGAGTTGAAACCTGCCCCAGGCCCTGCAGCATCCATCCCCAGTTCCCTGGGAATGCAGTTTGGGAATGCCCCATCCCAGCCCTCCTACAGACCGACCAGTGTGCAGGGAGCTTTCCTGTGTCTCACATGGAAATGAGGAGGGAGAAAGGAGAGGGGTGGAGGAGGATGGTGGGGATCCCATGCTGGTGCAGCATCCCAGCAGTGGCATCTCCCACCCAGCCTTCCCTCTGTGCCATCACAGAATCCCTTAGGGTGGAAAAGCCCTCCCAGATCATGGAGCCAAGCCCAATCCCACCAGGCTGTCCCTGCCACCGGGAAGGGGGCAGAGAGGAGGTTGGAGGAAAGGAGATGGGGCCTGGCTGGAGGGAAAGGACTCCTGACACTGCCATGAAAACCCCCAGGGAAAACCACCCCCAAGCCCTCCTCCCCGCCCAGCAGGTGCTCACCAAACCCATTCTGAACTGAACAAAGCACCAACGGAAAAAAATGACACCTTGCTCTCCTCCTTCTCCTCCAACCATCGTGATAAATGTTACTTCACTCGTGCTGCCAGATAAAATCAGGTTCAAGCCTCAAGCACGAGCCTTTGTCTGAGCCAGGCTTGGAGCCTGACCTTTACCGTGCTCCTGATTTCAAACACCAACCCAAAATCAAACCCTTTGTCATCAGCGTGGGGGTGCTTGAACAGCAAAGGTTGGATAGAGATAAGAACAGGTGGGTTTTGTTAAATAAATGTGTATTTTAGTTAAAGAAACCCCCAAACCCTCTCTGTGGGATGTCACTACTCCACACATCTGCAGCGGTGACGGTGACACGGTGATGGACCAAGGGACAAAGAATGGTCCCATTGTGACCTGAGTGCTCCCTGGGCTGGGCAGGGGGTGGCACCTGGATCCTTGCTGGCACCAGTGAACTTGTGATCTGTTAATGTGCATTTAAAGTTATTTATTGCTCCTATTGGGGTGACTGACAGCGCTTTGGCTCACCCCAAGGCCAGGGACCAGGCTCACTGCTTCGTTAGCGTGCGCCTAATTACTGAGATGTCCGCAGCTTTTAACAACCTTACGCTTTATCCTTTTTAATGCCTTTAAAGCCATAATTAAGAAATTTGTCCAGGAATTGAGGGGAGATGGCAGCAGAAAGGGCTTGGCCAGGGCTGAGTGGTGATGGGCCACCACCAGCAAGGGATGGAGGAGCTGGGAGACAGCCCCAGACCCCAGGGGGGCCCCGGCTGGATGGCAGAGGGTGAAAAATGAGTAAACCTGGGTTTTCTGCAGAAGAAGAGGCAGAGGCACCCACCCACGCGCCAGGAAATCTCTCCTCTCCGTGTGGGTGGTGGAGGCCCCAAGATGAGTTATCTGTAAAGGGCGACTCTGGGGATACCTCGAGATCTTCAGCAGCGTGGAGCCGGCGCGTGCCGGGGAGGAAATGTCACCCTGCCAGCTGGGCCCTGGGCTTCACTCTTGGCTTTTTGAACAGCTTGGTTTAAATCAAGTAGAAAAGCAGAACCTCCACCCCACCTCCTCGTCCCTCCACTGATCCATTTTTACCCCGCACAGGGTGGGGTTTTAACCTTTCTCCTCCCTGCTTCCCATGGGATGATGGTGGGGTGGGGGCAGGAGCAGGTGGCTGGTGCAGGGGGCTGTTTTAAGGGTGTTTAATGTAAAATAACAGCATTTATTAAGGGCAAAGCTGCAGCTAAAAGCTCCCTCGTGCTCATAATGCTCTGAAAAGTGCTCCTCCACATATCCCTCTGCGTTATATGAGGAACTAAAAATATATAATTTATAACATAGATCTAAAAACTTGAGCCTGGCAGAGATTTTGGCCTGGCCAGAGAACAGCTGGCTCCGGCTCAGCTCGTAAAAAAATGCAACTGAGGGGAGAAAGGGAACAAAAAAAGCCACCCCAGCATCCAGTGTTTATGTTTCCACTAGCTCCGAGGTTGCTCCAGCTGATCTGCCTCCTGGTGCAACTCGCTCCAGCTGAGTCAGGAACCAGCTGCTTTGGATCAAAGCCTGAGGCTTTTCCACGTGCCACGGGAAGCAGGCTGCTTCCAAGGGGAATCCAAGAGGTTCTGCCATCAGGGCAGGGAGAGGAGCCCCAGCTGGAGGGAGAACAGCAAACCCTAGGAGAACCACAACATATCCCAGCATCCCAGCTCTTCCTGACTATCCCAAGCTGTACCAGGTGCCCAGGCTCACTGTGGTTTTCAGCTGAACAATGTAAGCATAGGAAAACCACCCCGAAACAGAAGCAGAAGGAGGGAGAATAGCAAAGGCTGTTGTCTCCCTCCTGTGGGGAGATGCAAAAATCAAATTAATGCCCTCTCCTTCCTCAGGGGTTGTGCTGCTAAAATATTCTTTTTAAAAGAACACTTTTTCCCCAAACTTCTGCCATGGTAGAGGCAAACAAGAGACATTTGTCTTTTGGTTTTCCCCTGAGCTCGAGTAATGATGTGGGGGGAAGTCAGAACTGGAGGTGCCAAGGGAGGGTTCAGTCCCGTCCAACCTAAATCTGACCTGCAAACCTCCATTTCCTCCATCCTAGAAATTCCTAAGGACAGGTGGAGCAGGAAGAGCCCAACCCAAGCACACCCACTGCCTCTCAAACCAGCTATCAACTCATTTTAGCGTATTTTTCCCCCCAAAAAGCACAGAAAGATGCAAGCCATCACTGCTGAAGTCAACCCCAAACCCATTTATTATTTAAAACCTAGTTAGTACAAAAAGATTCGAAATCCATAAAACCCCAAGTCCGTGGAAACTGTGCAAACTCAACCCTTATTTCCGGGAGCGTTTGTGCTCGATGAGCAGCACGATGAGTCTGTTCCGAAGGAACTTGATTTCCTTCGCATAGGACCTGCAAAATAAATCCTTGAGCTTCTGGCGCAGGACTCTGAGGGAAGGCAGGTTGTGGCAGCTGGGAATGTTCAGCAAGCTCTCAAAGAACTCTTTCCACAGGTCAGCATTGGCAAGCCTGCAAAAAAGGACAAAAACCCATCCAAGAAGTGCTAAATTCAGCTGTTAAAATACTCATTTTTGCTCTACTCCCAGTTAGAAAAGCTGTGACAGAACCAGCCTCGAATGTGGTACTAAACGTGGGTTTCTAGGAAACCTAGGCAAAGGTTTGGAGAATATTTTGGACACCTACCTCCTGAAGGTTCCCTCAGGCTTCCAGACCCCATTGTCGTCCTTGAGGCGCATGTAGGTCCCGAAGAGCAGGCAGTACACCGTGGCTGCGATCCCAAAGTAGTCTGTCTGAACCAAAACCACACCAGTTCCGTGTCAAAAACACACCCAGAGCACTGAAACGGAGCTGAAAACACCCCGTGGAGAGGGAGAAGCTCTGCAAGAGGCTACAACTCTGGTAGAGTCCAATTTTTTGGTGTGCAGGAAGCTCCGAGATTTCAGGCCGTCCCTTACCTGGTAGTTCCATGGTTTGTTTGTCAGCATTTCCACACACTGGAACCCAGATGTTTCACACCTGGCAGTGAAGGCTGTTCCCTCAGGAAAGAGCTTCATGTCGATGCTCTGACCCAGGTCAATGAGGGTCAGGCCATGGCAGAGCCCATCAATGTCACACGTGTCGTTGTCCAGGAACCTTCAACCACAACAAGAAACAACCCCCTCAGTGTCTCCAGGCTCCCATATGGTGGCACCTGGTGACAACAGGAGACACTTGCCTTTCTCCCAGGATGAAGTTGTCAGGTTTGATGTCCCCGTGGATGATTTTGCAGCTGTGCAGCTCCTCCACCATGTGAAGGATTTTGACAGCAAAGTAGATGACGAGGGCTTGGGGCATCACCTTCTCCGGGAGCTTCTTGTAAATGTTGACGGCATTCTGGAAGTCAGAGACACACAGCATGGATTAAAGAACAACATATCCCCAAAAGAAGGCAAATCAAGTGCAGGAAACACTCCCAAAGAGCAGAGATGCTCCAGAGCAGAAGCTGGTGGCACTCACGAGCAGCGTTCCGTAGTTGTGGAGCTCCCCCACCAAAATGCTGCCGTTGGAGAAGAAATGGGCGGAATAGAAGTGGATGTAGAGGTGGCGCACGCTGGGGCTCAGCCTCTCCAGCAGCTGGCTGGCAATGTAGAACTCCCAAGGGTTGGCAGGTTTCTGGACCTGGAAGAAAGAGGGGGATTTCCTGGGAAAATCTGGGAGTGTTAGAAGCTGGAGTTCCTCTCAGGTTGGGTTTTGTTGCTGGTTTTTAATGGCAGATCAGGCATCTTCCCTTATCCCAGAATGGTTTGGGTTGGGAAGGAACTTAAGATGATCCATTTGCACCCCCTGCCATGGCACACTTTCCCTCTTCCCCAGGTTGCTCCAAGCCCCAATGTCCAGCCTGGCCTTGGACACTTCCAGGGATGGGGCAGCCACAGCTCTGGGAAAGCTGTGCCAGGGCCTCCCCACCCTCACAGTAATTAACCTCAGGATGATAAACTCCATCATTAATCTTCTCAAATCAAGACTTCAATCCCATGCTACAATTCCACACACTCTGTGTATCCCTGATGCTCCAAAGAAAACATAAATCACCTTCTGTCCTGAAAAAGTTTCTCTCCAGAGGTTAAAGAAGGGCTTTAATTTTTTCCTGAAGGACTAAATGTTGGAGAAAAGATCCATAAAAAGATGCCAGAGGCAGATCTGACATGGAAAGGCCAAGGATGTGTGTGAATCCACCCAGGGGGAAGGTCAGACTCCAGAATTATTCCAGGAGAACTGTTGTGGCCCAACACCACTGACCTTGAATATCACTTTCTGATTGTTCCGAGGGTTGCTGGCATCCAGGATGGAAGCTTGATAGACTTGGGCAAAAGCTCCCTCTCCGACCAAGCAATCCATGTGGAATGAGCTGGAACCTTTAAAAGATTATCATTAAATCCTGCCTGCCAACTCCACAGAGGAAAAACAGGAGAAAAAAGAGAAGAGCACCAGCCTAAATGAATTATTTAATCCTAGATCAAGTTCTTCCCTAAAAATTTCTTCCTGCTAGGAACAGGACAGAGCAGGAGTGCTGGAAGTGACACACACTCAACCCCAGTGTTTCTATTTTTGCTTGACCCCCTGGAAGCAGTCAAATTCCAAAGGGCATGCCCTGAAAAGTAAACACTAATGTTTAAGTCCCACAGGGATGTTGCAATCCCTGTCCTACAGCTTTTGTTGACACGGGCCCGCTGCTGTTCCACACAAAGCTGGAGAGCTATGGCCCAGTTTACAGGGAAAACTGGGAAAAATGCCTCATCCAACAGGCTCATGCTACAAAAGACAAACAGGCCAACCCCAGGCCTAATTCCCAACCTGAGGCTGAGATAATCTGGATATACACACAGAAGGAAGCTGAATTCCCAGATACTTCCAAGAAGTTTTCCCATAAAAAGTTTCAAGAAATGCTTTCCATGAAGAGTTGGAAGGAGCTCTTACCCAGTGAGAGTTCAGCCTTCAGTTTGATGGATGGAAGAGGAGATTTCCACTCAAAGTAGTTGGCGTAGGTGTGGAGCGGTTTCGGAAGCTCCGACAAGAACTTGCCAACCAATTCCGTGTCCCAAGGGTTCTCAACAAGGACTTCATGGAAAAAAGGGAAGTGTTTAAGCTCTGGGTGGCATTCCAAGGAAGTAACACAAGCTTGGGCTTGAATGAGCATCACTGACTTAAAGAAAATAATAAACCAAAAAAACCCCAGGAGGGATAAGTGAAGCATTCCTTGATTTTCACACTCCAGCTTTTGCACCTGCCCAGAAATCCAGAGTTTCCCAAAGTGTTTGAGCCTCAGTGAGCCCAGAACCTGTCAGGATTCCAAGTATTCCTGTACTCTGGAGTATCCACAGCAATGTGCAATCCAGGTACAACCCACACTCATCCCTCCTCACAATCCTTGCAGGTGAGCAGCAACCTCCTTGCAGTAATCATGGAATCGCTCCCTCCAGTGCACAAAGCACTGCCCTTGGAATCCAGGGAAGAAAACCAGGGAATGCTGGGTACCTGCAGGTCTCCCAGTCCGGGCTGTCCTGTCCTGCCCAGCTCCACACAGCCTCTCCTGGGAAGTTCTATCCACTCCAAGGGAGGAGGAATATCCAGTTCTGCTTGGAGCTGTCTCCTCATGCAGTCGTTGGGAAGCAGCTGCAGCAATTCCCTGGATTCCAGTCCCTTGTTTCAGAAGGTTTCCATGAAGCTCTCTCTGTTCAGGGATGTGTTCAAGAATAGGCCTATGGATTTAAACAAAATACAATTAATTATTAATAATATTAACATAGGATTATATTATTAACCTTCTGCCTTGGTGGTTTAACACCTTCGGGGAGCAAAAATGTGTCAAATGCCACCATGGCCAACACTGAGGTGAATAAAATGGAATTTTCTTAGGAAAACTAGATTTGGTCAAGCCGTGTTACCCATTCATGTCCAAGTTCATCAAGAGAAGAAAACAGTGGATTTTTGGCCAGTTAGTTTTTAATTTCAGTGAGGCAAAACTTAAATCCTGGAAGGCTTTCTGGGGCATGGTCACCAAACCCAGGTCCATTTACCCCCAGAGTGATGGGATGAGTGTTGGGCAGAGCCAGGCTGACACAAACACAGTGGAAAACCTTGGAAAACTTGGACTGGGAGCAGTATACCTTAACTTCTTGGCCTTTGGCTGCCTGTGTAGTTCTCCAGAGAACTCCAAATCCATTTGAGGCAAATTTTCCTCACAGGCTGAACGAAGGGAACAGCAACAAGAGCAAATCAATGTTTATTTCCCCAAAAGCAGGAATATTTTGAGTATTCTCACCCAGCAGCTCTGAAAGCTGCTGCCACAAAAACCAGAACTCAACAAAGCCTCATTTCAAACATCCAAGTTAAAATAAAAGCTGGATTTCTCCAGGGAGCAGATTCCAAGACTTAAAATGTGCAGAGCAGCATAGAGGTGCTCCCAGATGGGATTCAGCAAATGTTTGGATATTCCCAACCCCTTGGAATGGTTCACAGCAGCAGCTGGACACAAAAAGCCTCTTGTCCCTCACCACCTCCTCTTATCCCAGTTAAAAATCCTTGGAGAGCTGGTGAGCTCCTGTTCCACAGGGAATGTGGACTCAGGAGTGACAGCAGTGGGAGCCACACTTGGGTGGGATTTGGGCAGAAATGGAGTCATGAGGCACCAAATTCAATGTTTTCCACCCAAAATAGTCCTTATTTTACCTCTGTCCTCCAAAGGGGGCCTCGAAGGAGCTGCCAGGTAATTAAAGGGTGTGGACATGAGCCGGGCAGCTCGGGCAAAGTCCCTGGTGTTGTCTGGACTGGGAGCCAGGGCTTTGTTTCTGCAGGGGCCATTCCACACCGTGTAATCATCCCGCAGGAATTCCGTGGTTCCCATTTCTTCCTAGGCAGGAAGGAAAAAAAAAACCAAAAAAAACGAGATTTAAAATTAAACCATCCAAGTTATCCTGAAATATAACCTAAATCCCATGTTTCCATAGTTTTAGACTAGGTCTAAATGTTGGTAATAATCAAAGCCACAGCAAAATACCAGACTACCCAAAATTGCCATGAGAGCCTGGAAAAGCTAATCCCTGGGAAGGGATCATTTCTATCCAAGTTTTATCCATCTCCTTGGCTATGGAAGCTGCGAGGTGGCTGCTGGAAGATGAAATGTCTCTTCCTCCCCCAAACTGATGCCAAATCCACACATTTGAGAGGTGGAGTTCTCCATCAGTTTTCTGTCAATCAACAATCAAAAAAGCTCATCCTGGTGGCAGGAAATGGGAAAAGGTATCCAGCCTTCAGCTAGGCATCATTCCTAAGGATACTGTGGGACTGGGATAGAACAGAGGTGAATCCACCCACACTGGCAACCCTCATAAGTGAATAACCAACTTCCAAGGCTAATCCCTGCAGGATCACCACTCACTTCTGCTGCACAGTCGGTCAAGGGACGTTCTCCAAAAGTTCTGGGCTCTTCTGGTTTGCTCTTGTGCTGTGGGATCCTGAAAAATGACCCCAAAAGTTTAGAACAGCTTTTCCCCAGGAGCTTTGCCAGGCATGACAGAGGTTTGTTTGTTTTAACCTGAATTTTTACTTTTATTTTAAGAGCCCCATTCGCAGTGACTTGGAGAAGCTGCAGCAGCTCAGTTATCCCCAAGTTCTCTGGAGAATGAGGAGCTTCCAAGCACTGTCCAAACAGGGAAGTTGTGCAATCCCAGAGTAGCAACTCCTGCTTTTCTCCTGCCACTCCAGGCAGCTGCCACAAGTTGTATCTGAGCCAATCCTGGCACAGCCACAGCAAAGTCTCATGGAAAGGGATCAATTTGCTCCGTGATTTTTAAGGAGCTGAGCTCAGCTGCTCCTTTTTCCCTCCTTACCTGCTGTTCTCCTTCTCCTCCTCATCCTCAAAGATGGCAAATGCAGGAGTGACAGGGACAACAATGTTGGTTTTCAAACATCCACCAGGCTCTGCAAATAAGAGATAAGAGGGGTTATCTTCACCCAATAAAGATTATTTAAACAGCCACATTCTCCCCCCTGTCCAGGCACGTGATGCTCAGGGCTCCATCCAGCTGCACCTGCAGAGTTCCCACTCCAATCACCTTTCCTATGAACTCTTGGAAAGAAGATTTTTCCAGCCTGAACCCAGTTATGAAATCTCACTCTTGTAAGCTCCTGGGGTTCAGACTGGCATCGCTCTTCCAGCAAGGACTGGTGGGAGGCGACAATGGGAAATAAAGGATGGAATTCCATGGACTGAGAAAATAAAGAGCACACACCACTTCTTTTGCAAAAGGCTTCAAATTGTTCCTCGCTGTCTTCCAGGGCAGATGGCTCAGGCAAGAAGGGTGTTTGGAACATATCCATGAGAACACCTAAGAAAGAAAGAAATAATAAAGGAATAAATAATAAACAACACTCCCAGAAAAAGAAATTTTCAGAGGTTCTTCCATTGTGTAGTCGTCAAATCAAATGCCAATTAACTCTAACAGCCTTCAATGCTAATTAATAATAACATCCTTATAATTTATCTGCGGTCAATAACCAATTGCTCCTCCCTCTTGCATTTAAACACCCCAGACAACTGAACAGACACAGGAAGGGCCAATTTGGCCAACACACACTTGGCCCTTTTTATTTGCTCTCCAAGGTCAAATTCCAAGTTCCCTAAGGGAGCAAATCCTCCTTTAATTTCTTAGATTTTTTTAAAACTTAGATATTTGGAAGACTAATGAATGCCACAAACTTTTGGGGTTTATTTTTTTGTTTTTATTCAGCTCAGCATCAACCAGAGCTGACTATGAGCTTCCAAATTAGTGTGGTTTAGGTCTTCACCTCCCAAACAGGATTCCCTGACACAAGCCACTCACTCCCAAAGAAGCCTGGCAGTGATTTATCCAGGAATTGGTGGGATGTGGCTGCTGGGATGTTGTTACAACATCCATTTCTGGTCAGGTTTTGGGTCACACAGACAATATCCCCACAGACAATTAATGATTTTATGTTATTTTCCTCTTTGAATGGTGCACATGCCCATCCCTAGACAGCTCCCTTGGCTAGAAAAGGCTCCATTACCATTTCCAGGGAAGACCCCACTGACGCCAAGGGAAGGAAAACTTTATTCCAGTCCTTACCCAAGGCTTCCTTCGTGTGGACCGTGGGCGACGGCTGCACCTTGAAGGGCGTTGTTGTCCCCACTGCTCCTCCCAGTGAGGTGTTGGGGGTGGCTTGGGAAATATTTCCAGAGGCAAAGGAGGAATTCCCAGCTCTGGAGGCTGGAAAAGACAATGGCAAGATCATTCCTGAAGGAGCCTGGGATTTTTTATGAGCATTCCAGCAAAATGTTAGTGAGGGAAGTAAACAAGAGGGGCAGCAGCGACGCAGAATTTGGGGAGAGATTTTGGCTTGTTCAGAGGTTTGCATGGCAGATTCCCAAGGGAGGCTGTCCTGGAGGGCAAGAGGGACTTGGGACAGCTGGGTGACCTCCAAGGAATCCACCTGCAATTCCCAGGAATGCTCTGTCCCAACACAGAAAGTGAAGAAGGAAGCCAGCGAGGACAAACAGTGATTCCCAACTAGCTCCAAAAGGAACTGCTCAGAACGTGGGAACAGGGACTGGATCCATGGAATGGATAGAGAGACCCTGCCCAAACATGCAGGGATGGAGTTTGGGAAGTCAGGAAGCTTTTCCAGGGTTGGAACTGGTGTCCACATGCAATTAACGATTCCCAGCTGGGAACAGGCATGCCGATGGCATCGGTCTTCTTCCAAAGGTTCCTCACCTTCCTTCACATGCACAGCAGGAGTTAATCCAGTGGATCCCTTGTTAGGGGACCTTCAGAAGAAAGAGTCACAACATTACCTTGGAATAAAAGCTATTTAAATCCCATTTTAATCCCTATTTCAAGGAAGTGAGAGGTCCTTTAGACTATTATCAAAGATCACCCCAGAAAGCTTGTCCTGCAGCTGCCAATATCCTGGGATGCAGCAGAGTCCTTTAAAAAGCTTAAAATGCATCAAATGCTCTCCTCGGACACAGTTTGCCCCCAGGGAATTCCAGAATGTGGGTGAATAACTGTTCCCACCTTGGCCAAGTCCACTGAGCCACCCTTGCTTTGCCAGCCTGGGTTTCTCCCTTTGCACCCCAATTTCGTGGCCAAGTCCCACAGCAAAAGTGCAGGAGAGAAATACCAGCACTTTTTAATCTTTCTCTGGAGACCTTGGAGTGGGATCTGCAGGAGCAAAGCTCTTCCTGGGGTTTATTCCAGGCATGCCAGGGCCAGCCAGGCATTATGCACTGACTTTCCTCTTATTGCAATTAAACCACGGGGTAAAAGGAATTAAAAATGGCTATGAGTACCAAGTTTGATCTAAGCTTAATAAATACTGGTTTCAGGTCAGGTTTTTTTTCCAGAAGGGGAAGAAAGGCTTCTTTTTAGCTAATTCCCAGCTCCCAGTGTGGAGCCTGAGGACACAATTGCAGAGGAGGAGCCTGTTCACACTCACAGTTCTCCTGTACTCTGAGGCAGAGCTGGGTCGGGATGAGCCCGTTCCTGAGCTGGAGCAGCGCTGAAGGGAGGGTGCAGCAAACTCTTCTGGAGCTCTCCAAGCTCTGCCCGAGCTCCAGCTGGGTCCTTCTCCTCTGGTGCTTCCCAGGGGGAGGCAGCTGGGGTGCAGTCACCGAGAGGCTTCGCTGGCTGCGGGGTGGGAGTGGTGGCTAGTGGCACCTGGAACTGGGGCTGCTCCAGCACCAGAGCTTGGGACTTTGGCACATCCAGCCCTGGAGCAGGTGCCATCCAGTTTCCTGGCACGTGGGATGTGCTGGGCCTCACAGGTGGGGGCACCTTTTAGGGATGAGAAATGTTCTGTGACACCCAAATTCCCCCCAAATGCAGCCATTCCCGTTTTCCCTGCCAGTTCCACACGGCCAGAACATAACAGAACCTTTAGGGATGAGAAACCCTCAAAATCCCCCCCCAAGTACAGCCATTCCTATTTTCCCTGTCAGTTCCACATGCCCAGAACACAAGGGAACATCCATCTGCACCTCAAACTAAACTGTGGAGAAGCAAAGCCACACTTTGGGGTGAAACCTTTAAAATCTGCGTGTTGCAAGTTGTGTCAGGTTTCCACACTGGTATGGCAGCCTCAGCCTCCAGACTGGGTTAACAACCAGCACTGGCTCCTACAGCACAGCTGGATTTTGTGCAATACGCCCAGGCAGAGCATTCCTGTCCATCCCAGAACCCACTCACCAGCCTCTGATTTGGCTCAGCTGCTGGTTCCAGTCTCGTTTCCTCCAGGCTTCTGGAGAGCTGGGTCAGCTGGTCCAGCTTCTGCTGCAGGGCTTGGAGCTCCAGGACTGCCGACTCCTTTTTCTTCATGGAGTCTTTCTTCTCCTCCTCTGAGGATTAAACAACGGTATGAAATGAATATACATGGTCTGTACAACACACTGATGGCTCACTCTGCCTCCTGGCGCCTCAGGAGAGGCACCACTGATGTGGCATTGAATAGAGGAGCCCAAAGGATGAGCTTAGCCAGGAAACAGCCCTTTGGAGAGCTGGAAAAAGGAGGATACCCAGTTCCTGCTGCCTCCTGAGGAGCTCATATTTCCTGAAGTATCTCTTGGCCCTCAGCTCCTCGAAGGAGAGCTCAGAGCCTTCGCACAGGAGCAGGTTCTTGTCGTACATCGGGACCTGCTCCCACCCCGTGGCACCCGACGGCGCCTTCGGCACAACCTCGGACTTGGAGATGTAGGTCACGTAGTTCCTGGGAGGGAAAGGGAGGAAAGGGCCAGGCTTGGGGGATTTGGCCTGGGAGAGAGCTCATTTTCCCACAGTGGGACTTTCAAAGGACCACCCAACCACTTACACTTCTTTTCCAGCAGCACAGGACTGGGAACCAGCAGCATCCAGACCCTAAAGCAGGGAAATAAAACACCAAAAAATAAAATGAAATTCAAGCAGCACAACTGGCACAGACTCCATTGCTAATATTATTCCTGCAATTCTGGGAATGTGTCGGGCCACTGAGCGTACCCCAGTGCTTCCCAGCTGAGGCATTCCTATGGAGATGTGATGCTTGCAGCACGAAAACAGCAGCAATATCATCTCAATGTCAGTTTTAAGATACACCAGATACACACATTCTATTTTATCCTTATTCAGCCAAGCTCAGCAACCTAAACTCCCCATGAAACATCTTTTGCAAATAATTCGTTATTTACCTGATTTTTGCAGGGATTAGGACTTGAAACACCTTTTGGGGGAGCCATTTGATTTGCAGCATGGGAAGTCTGAAGTGGTTTTACAACAGCAGCATCTGGCACAAGAAACATAATAGAAATATTTCCTACTCATTAATGAGTAAAAATCGTTTGCTCCTTTGTAAATTTTGATTAATTTGAAGCACTGGAAAATTAATAACTTGCTTTGGATACGTTGCCCTCAAGCATTTTTTTCGGTAAAGAGGGGAAATGAAGGGGTTTCTACAGGGAATTTGTTTTCTTCGGTGACAAAACTCACTCACTGAGGTAAAAAATTTATTTAGTGTAGCTACAGATCAGACAGGACTCTTCATCCTCACCTTGCAAAGGAGGATTCCGAGGATCATAACTCTGCAGGGAGCTAAATTGCAAAAAAACCCTCGGTTATTACCATGAAATCACCTGTCCCTCACCCCTCCCCACCTCCCAGCAACCTTGGATTTCCTTGTACAATCATGCCATGAAATGTAACACTGAAAACCATGATTTTTACTGTATATGGACATCTCCAGAGCTGCAAAACTACAGCTTGCAAGAGGCATCAGGAGAACAGAATTGGGCATTTGTTTTATGTTGTACATTACATTTTACTTTTGGTTTTTTCCATTTAACTTCCCAGAATTAAATGCTAAACTCCAAGACTCAGCTCAAGAATTTGCTTCGCTCTGGGGTATTTTTTAATATACATCCCAAAACACCCAATAAATACTGAACAGTAAATAAACATTGTTAAGTTTCCACCTCCCTTTACCAAAAATAAGCACACAGGAAAAAGACAATTAACCACACGCTACCCATGGTTAATTATAAGCACCATGAGCACTGAATAAAGTAGAAGAAGCCCCAGCATTACCAGTGGAGCTGCTGCAGGTTCTCCCGGGGCTGTGCCTGGTTGAGGAGCCCTTTCTGGAGAACAGCTCCTGCTCCCTGCACGTTGCCTTCCCTCAGGAGCAGCTGAGCCCAGGCCAGATAGAAATCCGAGGTCTTGGCTCCGATTCCCTGCCCGTGCAGGTACTCAAAGTACTGGCAAGGGGAAGAGATGAACTCTGCCTGCCCAACACAAATGCACAAAGCCATCAGCACCTCCAAAAACATCCAAGGGAATTGCAGGCAAAATAAAAAACATTAGGATTTCTTAGTTATCATCATAGGAAAGCATCATTTTCTAAGGATAAGAGCAGCTAAGACACATCCCTCAAGCTACACAGCTTAAAAAGCACACTGTGCTCCAGCAAGACTCAGCTGTTCTGCACAGGATCAGAATTCCTGAGGCCTCCTGCTCCTTCCAAAGCTCCTTGCAGTCCCAGAACTGCAGCATGAGTATTTGAGGACAGTTTAATGCCCCAAAAACCGCAGCTGTACCCACCAGCTTGACGCAGTAGCTCACAAACCGCGGGTCCTGGTGGTACCTCTTGTCGCCCACGAACACCTTCAGCAGCTCCTCCAGGAGCCCGGGCCAGCGGCTCTGCTTCTCTTGGAGCGGGAGACATTCCTCTGCCCACTGCAGGTACCTGCAAAACATTCCGGAGTCAGCTCCGAGCCAGGGATGGGGCAACAGCGGGGCAGGGACGGGGCAACAGCGGGGCAGGGACGGGGCAGGGACGGGGCAGGGACGGGGCAGGGACGGGGCAGGGACGGGGCAGGGACGGGGCAGGGACGGGGCACCAGCCAGGCCGGGGATGGGACACGCGGAGCCAGGGCCGAGCTCACCTGTCCCACGGCTCCAGCGGGTCAGGCCCTCGGTAATTCCGGATCTGAGCCTCGTAATCCCTGCAGAGAAGAAGCCGGGATCAGAGACGGTGGGAAGCGCCCGGGACAGGCGGAGGCTCTGCCACCCCCACGGCCGCACGCGGCTGCGGCATCTGCACAGCTGAGGGGGACGGGGCACCCCCCAATGCCGCTCCCCATCCCGTTATCCCGCTCCCCATCCCGCTATCCCGCTCCCCATCCCGTTCTCCCGCTCCCCATCCCGTTCTCCCGCTCACCGCCCGGGCCCGTCCATGCCCGCCCGCCCCAACCGCTCCCGCCGATTCAAACTGGCCGCGCGCAGCCCCCGCCGCCTGCTATTGGCCAGCCCTCGGCCCGCCCCTTCCTCCCATTGGCCGCTGACCCCGTCAATCACGCGGGAAACCCCGCCCACCGCACCGCCCGCAGGTGCTGCTCCCACGGCGGCCGCTGGAATGCGGCCCGGGCGCATCCCCAAGGGAAAAGGGGACACAAAATGAGGAATGGGGAAGTAAAAGAGGAACGCTGGGCAACGCACGCGAGGAGCAGCCCTCACTCCTCTCCTCAGCCTCGTTGCTCACCTCCAAGCCTTGCACGCTATCAGGGAGCAGCCCCAACCCTGTCCCGTCATTAACTCGGAGATATTCCACGGTTTTTCCGAACTGCTGAATTTATTGCGCTGAAGAGTCGCTTCGTTCAGCACACACCGGCCCACAGAGCTGCATAGAAAAGCGCTGCGATACAATTCCAGTTACAAGAAGGAGTTATTCCAGAACATACTGCCCAGGCGCCGTCCCTCTCCGGGCACAGCCGGGTACTCCGACTGCCCCCCGCATTCCAGACGTTTATACAGGACTTTACGTGAGATAAAGCTCCTTCACAGACAAAGCTGCTTGTTCCCACCGTGTAACCCGGGCCCCACGCGTAGGAGCAGCCAGGGAACACCTGGACAGCCGGGAATCAGCTCCATTCCCTGATCCCCCCTCAAGCCGCGCTCTCGGAACTCGGGCTCCTGGGAACAGCCGAGGTGGGGGACAAGTTTAGGATCTCTTCAAAGGAAGGGCCTTCCTCCTCCAGGGGTATCTCTGCCTCGAACATGCGCTGCAGCAGAGCATCCACTGTCCTGTATCCTGGTGGGACAAAAGAATTCCCTGTAAGCACCAGATCTGCTCCTCTGGATACCTTCAAGGTTGCTGTTTTAAAACAGGCAAGAAAATCCCCCAAATCACATTCCCTGCTGTTCCATCCCACCTGCCTGAAGTACTGTGAGCCCTTCTCGAGGATAAGGCCATTATCTGGGATTTTAAACCCTTCTATTCCCACACAATGGATACCTGCAGTACAGCAAGAAAGCCAAGAGAAGGAGGAGAACAGTCATCGAGCCAGAGCAAAGGAGGATACAGTCACCCCGTGATCCAAGGCAGCAGGAACGCAAAGCCCACAGAGGAGGGAGAAAGGAAAACAGGTGTCTTGGCACAGCAGGACCTCGGCCACCAGGGCAGTGTCTCCAGAGGGAGGTTAATGAAGACAAGGGACACACAAGGGCCAAGGTGGGACAGGAGAAGCTGCTACAGAAGTAAAAACAAACAGCAAACATCAAATGTCCACAGTTGTCCCAAAGGCTCCAGGTGGGTTTTGGCTGCTTTCATAGCCCCGAGGGAGCAGCAGGACTCGGGAGCTTCTCCCAAGGAAGAGCTGGGACCCTTGGGCCTGGACCCCCTGGAGGGTCACACTTACGTTTGGAGGCAATTTTGAACAGCAGCCCTTTGCTCTGTGGCTTTGTTCCACCTTCCCCCTCCAGCTCGTGCTCCGCACTCTCCATGTTGTCAAGGAGCTGCTCATCCCGGAGCTCATCCCTGCACAGGAAGGGCCAGGAATTACCTGGGAAGGGGGCACACCCTACCCTGGGAGCCCAGCAGCGATGGGTTCCCAGTGGGGCAGGACAAGCACCAGCCCTGGGGTTATTTTCCAGCATCTCTCCTGTCCTCTGGGCTGGAAGAGCCACGGGAGGCAGCAAAGCCAACACCAGTGGCCTTCTACTGGCACTTAAACCAGCAGAGGAGCCAGAACTTCATGTCAGGGAAGAGGAATCCCCATTTTTAAGGAAGATCAGCCAGAACTTTGTGACGAGGAAGGGGAATCTCAGCTCACACCTCGACACAGAGGGTGCTTTTCCCTCATCACTGGTGCCAAATTGGCCACATCCACATTCATTAGGGGGCTTACTCTTGAACTCCCATTCCCAGCTCCTGGATTTTCTGCTTAATGGCAGTTTCCACTTCACTCTTCTCCAGGGAATATTCCACAAAGAAAGCTTCCAAGATGAACGACACAAAGATACTGAAAGAAACGATGAGCAGAATGAAGGCAGCACTTCCTCACTGGCATTGCCCATCTCAGTATTCCCAGGCTCATTTCCCAGTGCTCCATCCGCTCCAGGCCAGAGCAGTGCCCAGTGGGGACAAGAATGCAGCAGATCCCTCTAAACACATCCCACCTGCCTGCCATGGGTGACCCCGGGCCCACCAGCAGGAGCTTTCTCCTCCTCAGCCCCCGCTCCAAGGCGCAGCAGCCCCAGGTGTGACCGGCCAGGATGAGGAGGGGGCGGTTCCTGCCAAAGGCCGCTCTCAGAGGGTTCCCCGGGCACAGCTGTGCAGGGAGCTGCTGGTCCAGAGGGGCAATGGGGGCATCCCGAGTGTCCCTCCAGGGACGATGGTCGGAGCATCCAGCAGGAGCTGGGGAGCAGCCGCAGGCACCTGGGCACAGAGCACTGCTCCCAGAAAACACCCAGGGAAAACCCCTCGTGCCAAGGGGCAGCACCTGAGCAGGCAGGGCAGCATGTGGGGTCCTGGGGAAACATTCCACTTTCCCCTTTCATCTTGGCAGCCCTTCCCCAGTGCCCCCAGAAAAAGGGGTGTTGTGAGGAGAAAAGGGATTTAAACGGAGGGAAAAAACTTCCTTTTCCATAATTGTCTGTGTTTAAATTGAGGGGGAACCCCCTTCCCCTGCAATTTTAAGGGTACCAGTTGAAGGAAACCCTGCCTTTTCCATGCTCTTAGGGGTATCACTTGACAGGGAACCCCCACTTTCCCTTATTCTCCAGTTTAAATTGAAAGGGAAAACCTTGACGATGCTGTTTTATGGGTTTGAATTGAGCACAACTCTCCCATTTTCATCATCCTAAGGTTTAAATTGAGGGAAAAGCCCTGGTGTCCCTCCTTTTTAAGGGTTTGAATTGAGGGAGAAATCCCCCTTTTTCCATCACTGGAGAGACCTGAAGCAAGGAAAACCCATCTTTTTCTGGTATTTTAGGGGATTCAGAGGAGAGAACCCATTTATTGCTATGGCATCTCTTTAAGTAGAGACAAACACTCCGTATTCCCTCATTGTAAGGGGTTCAGTTGAAGGAAGCTCCCCCTTTTTCAGCATTTTAAGAATTTAAATCTGTACTTCAGGGCACTTCTAGCTGGGTACTGGCACCCAATCTCTCACAAGGGAGCGAGCCCAGCACTCACAAAACCCTCCTGCTGCCGGAGAGCCCATTACTTTTTTAAATTTTATTTATAGTGAATACAGCCCTAATTAGAGGCCCCCAGCAGGAGTTACACCAGGTATATTATTACTATTCTTCTCCACCCTCCATAGTCCTGTATAGAGCACTACTCAGTAGTTACTAATGACCAATTACAGAACTTAACAAGGAATTATGTGACTCACCTGTCTACGCTGCCAAAACAAGAAGCTTTTTTACCCTTTCAGTGGATGCAGCTGCAGTAAAACAGAAGGCATCTACGGAGCCCTTTGCTCCCCTGGAATTTAAGTCAGAGCAGCCAAACAGCTGCAGCTCCTCTCAGGGCTTCGATCCCTGATGGTAAAATTGCCTCCTCCCTTTTCCCGGGCGTGGTGGGAGTGAGAGGCGGGCCCGGCCAGGGGTGTATTAACCCCAGCCCTGGGGCCCAGGAGCGCATTGTGTTTGTGTGCTGGGGTGGGGAAGAGTTCTTCTGTTATTTCAATGAAGGAGCTCTTTCAGGTTGTTTCAGCTGTTTGTTAGTAGTGCTTTTGGCGTCTAGAGCAGCAGAGGCTTTGAAGGTACCATGAAGAAGATGGCATTGAGTGCAGGGAGTATTGAAGCTCATGATTTTGGGTTGAGTGTTCAGGGGTGGTAAGGTGCTTTTGTAATTTCCTTTTTTTTGTTTGTTTTTCTTAGGAGCACTGCAACTTCTTGAAATTCCAGTTTGTGTTAAGTATGAAACGTCAAATTTTTCAGCAGCTTCATTGTGCCACCAAAGCAACCTGCCCTGTGTTAGAGATGATGTCTGAGCTGGAGGCTTCTGGTAGGTAAGCTGAGGATTGCAACTGTGAGAGGGAGCATGAGCAGGGTATCAAGTTAGGAAGTTCTAGGAGAGGTTTTGAAAGTAGTGTGGTGGGAAATGATGTCTATTCAGGGGCCTTCTCAGGCTTTCCTGCAAGCACAGCAGATGCATTTACATGTTTTAAGGCACACAGATGCACCCACTGTGCTCACAGAAACACCACATAACTCTTGCTAGCCCAGGTGTCCATTACAATGATGGCCACAACCTTTGTCTTGGGATGAAGAGGAATGCTCAAGGACATGGGTGCACTTAGGACAGATGGTCAGTAGCTGACTTGTTGGGGTTTGGCTACTAAACTTGGGCATTGATTTTGGCTTTCTTTATTGTAGCTGATGAAGAGGCTCACCCAGCCATCACGGGGCCTTCCGAGACAGCTGAGGTGGACTCGTTTTGCCTCCAGTGTGGATTCATGTCACCGGTCATCCAAAAGCTAAGCTGGGGGCTGGGATCCAGAGATGGGAGGATAGCAGGTTGGAAATTCCCAGGAGAGATTTAAAAATTAGCATAGGGGAAAGGGATGCCCTCTAAGGGGCCTCTTAAGACAGCTGAAAGGAGTGGCTCTACTTGTGCTCACGGCCACAGGGTGTGCAGGACAGAGCAGTTCCAGCCTGTGTTGTGTTGTCTAGCGTGTCTTCTGTGTCTTTGTTATCCCTTGGATCAGATCTCAGAAGCCTTTTCCCCTCAGGGGGCTTATTGCAAGTGTCAGCCATCATCTCCAGGTGCTCAAACATTCACTCTTCTCGGCACGATGCCGATCTCGTTTGTTCTTTTACAGTGGGCTTGGCTGTGTCTTGGCATGGCAAATCAGAAGCACCGAGTCAGATCTCTTTTGAGGCCTTGTTCCCGGCTGTGCTGCCATCCATCCTTTCCAGCTGGGAGCTGTAATGTCCTGGGGCTTGTAAGATTGTCAGGATATGGGAGCATTCTGAATGTGGCACTGTCTCACAGCCTTCTTGATCATTGTGACTGACAGTTCTTAGAACAGGTCACTGTTCCAGTCTTCTTCTGCTCCTTAGAGCCTCCTGTGTCCACGGCTGCCATACCATTGGTCATCTCTTTTGGCATCATGTTGATCCTCGCTGTCATTCTTCTTGCTGAGAGCTTTTTAATCATCCTTGTGTCACACTGTAGCATCATGTGTTGTTTGTGTTTGTGTTTGGAACTGCTCTGTCCTGTGGAGTAGAGTGGGGGGTAGGTGGAGTGGGGTATTGGCACCAGGGGACCCGTGAGCAGGATGAGTACCAGCAACTGAGATGAGCATTGATTCCAGCCCAGAACTGGGTGCTACCAGAGTTGCTGTATCAGTGATGAAACTGTAAGCATTTTTTGTGTGTTTTACAGGTGGTCTGCAGCATTCAAACTGCTGGTCCAATGTGACAGAGACCCTTGGAGAAAGAGGTCATGGTCAAACAGTTTCAGATGGAAACTACCCCAGCAACATGATGCTTTTGGACCCTATATCAGCATGCATCTTTCTGTTTTGGTTTGTCCCTTCTCCCCTTGGGAAGGTTGGTCATTGTTTGGCTTTTCAGGGGAGGTGTAAACGGTGGCTGTGTTACAGGGTTGTTCTTTATCTTTTAGGAGTGAAGCCAGATATCAGCAGTCAAGGGCAAGTGACCAAGGTGAGGACTGACTGGTGGACAGAACCAGTTGTTATTGCTTGGGTGCCAAATTCTGGTGCAGGTCTAAGCATCCATTTGTGTGCTTTAGGCAGTCTACTTGTATTACACCTACTGGGGCTGTACCCTCTTGCTGACCAGCTGACAGAGCTGGTTTGCCACCCTCCAGCTGCTCTTGTGAGCCCTCTGGAAGTATTACAGGAATCTGTGATGAAGCTTTTACCTTTTCCATTTGGAGGTGCTGTCTGGGTAGCCTTCAGCAATGGTTGAGGATTTGCAGCAAGTCGGGGAGGTGGAGAGGAGGAGCGAGGTTCCTCTCAAGTTTCAGCAATGCCACGGAACCTTGTCTCCTCTTAACTCAGGTGTACCCTGCAACAACGGCGTCAGCCTCTGAGTGTGGCCGGAGCAGGCGGGCCGAGGACCCGGGCATTCTCAGGGGATGGTGAGTAGTGGAATTGTTGGGTTTTGGCTGATGTGCTGTTAGGCTCATGCACTGATGTTTGGTTTTCTTTCCTGTAGCCAAGTAAGAGAATGGCCCACTGAGGGCAGGAACTTCCCAGATGGAGAGGCGGCCGTCTTTGGCACCCGACGTGGATTCACATCCCCAGACGTCCAAGAGATAAGTCGAGGGCTACACTCCACAGAGGGGATGAAAGCAGGGTGCTGGGTCAGGACTCACCAGGAGGGATTTTAGAATTGGCTTTGGAGTTGGGGATGTCTGAGAAAGAGCCCCTTAGGCCATGTAAAGGGAAAGTCTCACTTTTGATCACAACGCTGAGGTGTACAGGGCAGAGCAGTCCCGGTGCGTGTCGTGTCACTTGTCTATCGTGTGTTCTGTGTCTTTTGGGCATCTTGTGTCACATGTCTTCTGCCTTACCCCTTTGAGGGGATTATCCAAAATGCCAGGCATCATCCTTAGCATCTCCAACTCCGCATTCCTCGGCCCGGTGCTGATACCATCGAACCTTTGACTCACGAGCTCGGACGCCCATCGGAATTGCATCTCTCTTTAGAAGCATTGAGTCGGGCGTCTTTTATGGCCTTGTTCTGAGCTGTATCAGTAGCTGTGCTCCACAGTGATCCATTATAGCAGATTAGGACTTGTAAGGATGTGGAGATAGATAGAGGATGCTGATGGTACAGTTCTTAGGCATCCATCTTTGTGGTTTTGCCAGGTGGCTCCTGGAATGAGTCCTTCTGTTGGCATCTTCTTCTGCCAGGGTTCTTCGAGCCTCATTGGCTCACTGTCGGTCTTGCCTAGGTCATCTCATTCTGCCTTCTCTTGGTCCCTGTGGTCATTCTTCTTGCTGAGAGTTTTCTCTCCTTGTTGCATCCCCTCATTTGTCATCTCCTGCATAACAGGCCTGTGTGTGTGCTTGGCCTGGAGCTGCTCTGCCCTGCTGCATAGTCTGGGCTGTGGGTGTAATGGGACTAAGCCTGTACTGTTAATTTCTCAATCAGCTTGGCCAGTCGAGCCCACGGTTTTGTAGTCATCCCATGCCTCCAGGTCGACGGCCTCATGTGTGCAATCTGCAGGAGAGTTGTGTCCTGGGGCCTTGAAATTTGTAATGTAGGGTGCAGTTGGACTCTAGATGGTATTCCTAGATTGATGCAGGATGGCTGGAGCTGTTACGTTACCATGCAGCACCTTGACTTGTGTAATAACTTTCTTTCAGAGGCAGATGGATTAAATCCGTGGCAGAGTGCCCCATACCAGGTGAGGGGATTCCCATGGGAAGGTCAGTTGCTGTTTGTCTTTGCAGGGGCAGTGTAAATGGTGACTGTGTTACAGCTTTGTTCCGTGTCTTTTTTTTTTTTTAGGAAGTAATGCCGGATATTGGCAGTCAAGGGTGATGGAGCGAGGTGAGCAGTGACAAGTGGACAGAACGAGTTGTTGTGGCCTCGGTCTCAGTTTTTGGTGCAGCTCTAAGCATCCGTTGCTGTTTGTGTGTTTTAGGTGGTCCACTTGCAGGATGTCCTGGCCCTGGATGCTGGAGGGTGCAAGCCTAAGGTATAGGTATGGCACACTTCAGTTGGAGCATGGAGGTTGTGATTTCAGTCTCTCAGCATGTTTTTTTGCTTTGCTTCTCTGCAGGTGCTACTGCCACCCTAGGTGTGCCAAGGGACAGAGGTGAGCAGGTGCATTGGCATTTAGGTGAGTGGTATATGGCAGCGTGCTAAGTGTGTCCCTTTTCATTGTGCAGGTTTGTCCTGGCCACCTCCAGAGTGAGATCAAGATTTGAGGTGAGCCAGGGCAGTGGTGTGGAGTAGCCTGGGGATGCTCTTCTTGAGGGCAACAGTGATGTTTTCTGTTGTGTTGTCTTAGGTACCGTGAGCAGGTGTGGAACTGAAGTTTGGAAAGAGCAGGTAAGCGATGAGCCTCGGCAGTTCCGAGGGAGGGGCCTTGCAGAAGGGGTCTCTTTTGGCGTGTGTTGTCAGAGGCTGAATTTTCTCCTTGTTCTCCATCTTTCGCAGCTGCCAAAGCGGACCGTGGGGAACGCGTTGACATCTGCAGTGCTGATGCATTTTTTCTGTCCAGGATGGATTTTGTCTGCTTGTCTTCAGAGAGCTAAGTGTTGGGAGCTGTGGCTGGGAGAAGGGAAAAACCTTTGGAGTTCCAGGAGGCAATTGGAAGTTAGCTTAGAGGAGAGGGCTGTTGTGGGAGGGCCCCTTGGAAGTAAAGGGAGAGGGTTTCTCCTCAGCATCACCCGAGCCTTTGCTGGGCAGGGCAGTTCCCACCATCTCTGTATTGTCGTGAGCTTCGTGTCATTGGCCTTTGAGTCTCGATATCATCATGGATCTTTTTGCCCAAGGAGCTCGCCTTCGGGTCTGGCACGATCGCCACGGTTTCCATTTTACCTACTCGCTGCCGTAGCCACCCGTGGGCATCTTGGCCACTTGCTGGTTGGTCATGTTTTGCAATGTCACTTCAGCCTTTGGTGGCAGAGTCCTTCCCTAGGGATCCCTCTGTATCTCCTGGCAGTCATTGCCTCCTTCTCTAGGCCTGCCGAGCTTCTCAAGCATCCTCTGAGCAGCTTTGGCCCTGGCTTCTTGGAAGGAGTTACGTTTCACTGTCGTGTGCTGCTGCCACAGAGCCTTCTTTCCTTCGGCATCGTCAGCCTCTGGCTCATCTTGCTCTAGCAATCTTGTGCCCATTGCTGGGCAGGTTCAGCTTGTGTCTATGTTGTGTCATTGGTGTCTATGTTCTGTAGTTTGTGTCCATCCTCTCCTGTGTCACAGGCCTTTGTTACATCTCGGTGCTTTATGGGCCTCGCTCTGGGCCGTAGCGGCAGCGGGGGTCTCTGCTCGCGTGCTTTCCCGGATCGGGCTCATTCCGGCATCTTTACAGTTTTGGTTTTTGAGACCAGAAGTACACAAGATGTTCTCATCCATCTTCCTTCTCGCTTTTGGTAGTATCTTTTTTTCATGGGCCATGGACTTCTCTATGAAGTGTATTAGACCCTCCTCACTGTGGTAGTGCCATAGGTTCCATTGCCTCAAAGCATATCGGGTCTAGAATTTATCCTCTGGAGAGTTATCTCAAGTCCTCGTGTCATCTTTGCTTCTATTTGGTGTGCTTACACTTGGAGCTGCCCTGCCCTGGCACGTAGAGTCGTGGCTGGGTTGAACAGTTGTAAAACTTTGTGGTTCATCTCTTGTCTGTGGGGTTTTGTGTAGAAAACTTATGGGCCTGGTGTATGGGGATAACTCCGAGCTGTCAGCTACTTGTAGACTGTCTCATGTTGTCTTGCAGGTCCCCGAGGCCGATTCTGATCCCTGCAGTCACCCATGCTACTGCTTTTCCCAGAATCTACCCTTCCACGTCAGGGAGCAGCAGTTGGAAGATGTGTTGAAGCGTCTTCATCGGTGGAGTGTTGTGAGTAAGGGCTGCAGTCAGTGTGTAAGCTGAAGAAGGGTGTCTGTCTGTGAGAGTGTGTGTCTGTCTGTGTCTGCGTGTGTCAGTCTGTGGGAGCATCTGTGTTGACTGGTTCTAACTCCGTGTGTGTGATTTTTGCCTTTCAGGTTTTTCAACTAATTTTAAAATGTATAATATTCCTAGTTGTGGGTTTGTTTTTTTTCCCCCATCTGGGTTTTGTTTTTCCTTGGTCCCGTCCTGTCTGCGAGGTGATGTTCATCGCCAAGGTTTGGGTGCAGCCAAACAAACAGCCTCCCCTAACAGGGTGGAGAGTACCCAGTGGAGGTTAGGAATACAGGGAAAAGGTGCACCAGCCCTCACACCACCCCTGACAGCACCATTTTCCCCCCACCAGCAGCACAGTGCAGCAACCCTGGAACCCTCACTGCAGCAGAGCTCAGTAACCCTGGTGCTGGGATAACCCTGGAACCCTCAGAGGAGGACAAGCCCCACACCAAAAAGTTAGGGATGACAGCTGCAGGCTGGAGAGTGACAGGTACGGGTTGAGGGCTGGGGCGTGTAGAGCAGGAGTGAGGGGTTCCAGGCAGCAATAGCAGTGAGGGGTATAAAGTAGAGGGGGTTAAAGGTTAGGGGATAAAGGGACAAAAGTCAGGGCATAGGTTGGGGGGTCAGGGAATCAAAGGTGAAAGTCCAGGGGTCGAAGATCACGGTGGTCAAGGTCAAAGCACAGAGGTCACATGTAGAGGGTTGTGGTCAGAGGTCATGGGGTCAGGTGCCACAGGTCAAAAGGCAAGGGTCAAAGGGCAAAGGTTGGAGGGTCAAAGGTTAGGGCTCAGGGTGTAAAGGTCAATGGTCAAAAGGCAGGGTCAGAGGCTGGGTCAGCTGAGGGTCAAAGGTCAGGGGTCAAGGACCAAAGGTCAGGCAATCGGGGTCAAGGGGTCAAAGGTCAGGGGTAAAAGGTCAAGGCTTGGGGTCAGGATTTGAGGTGTCAGCAGGATGTTCCATGGTGTTTCCTAGTTGTGGGGTCAACTCTCTGTGAGTGCTGGATGGACTCTGGGCTGAGCCAGGTGGGAGGTGTGGGTGGTGTTCATGTCCTCAGGAGCTGCTCGAATCCACCTTAAACTCCTGGAGTGGTCTGTGCTGGGAAGAACCTTACAGACCATCCTGTTCAGCCCCTTGCCATGGTCAGGGACACCTTCCTGGGGTGTCTGTGCCAGAGTGGTGGAATGGGCAGGACTTTTTCCCTGAGCCCAATCCCGGGCAATACTGGGGTTCCCATGGGAAGAAGCCTGTGAGCTGCATTTCCGGAGCTGGGAGCCTCCATGCCTGGGAGTGTTCCCAGTACCGCTCTTTGGTTTTTTCCATAACTGGGCATGATGTTTCTCCCCAGAGCAAGGTGGTTTTCCCTGGATTGTTGGGGTTACACACTGGCTGTTTGACAGCTCTGTTGTCTCTTTGTCCTGAATGGAAGAGCGAGGAACGGGAGATGCTCCCAACTGTCACAGGGATGTGGGAACAGCCCAGTTCCAGTGAGGAATGTGATGCCCAGCTTGTGGCGTGTGCCCTGAGATGGTCTTTCCTGTTGTTTTGTCCTTAGAGCCTGTTGGAGTGCTGGCCTGGATTTGGGAGGAGCCAAGTAGCCTGGAGCAGTGAGGTTTTTCCTGTCAGAAATCCATGCTGGGGATGTTTTCCCTGGCTGTCCCAAGGGGAAGGAACAGCTCTGGAGTTTTTGCAGCCACAGGCTGGGGATGCATCCCCTGGAAACCAGTTCAGGATCGTTCATCTGACTCTGTCCCTGACCTGTGGCTTCCAGGGAGCCTTCTGGTCTTCTGGATATTCCCAGGAGAGGATATTCCAGCACCTGCTTTTTAGGCCAGGAATTGCAAACCCAGTAAGTCAGTCACATTCTATGGGAGCTGCCCCAATGGTGGGATGGCAGAGGGCACAGCCCATGCTGCTGTTTGGGACATTCCCAGCTGGAACGGGAGCCAGCTGGGCATTTTGGAGCGCTGAGGCCACAAGGGCAGCCTTGAGTGGCATTCCCAGGCAATGCTGAGGCATCCCATGCCTGTGGCACGTGGCAACACATGCCTGATGTGGAGCAGAGAGAGGAAGGGAGAAATTCTGAGGTGATGGGAGGAATGGAATTGGGCTTTCCAGAATGGAATTTATATAGGTGCTGATCGTATCATGGAATCATGGGGTGGCTTGGAAGGGACACAAAGACCCTCTGGGCTCTGTTTTCCCATCCCATGGCAAAGAACACATCCAAAACTGCCTCCTCACCCCCCTGGAATGGCAATGGGTGTTGGGAGCTCTGGCAGGAGCACCTGGAGACCAGGTAAGAATAGCAATGGGATTGTTTTGGCTGCTGCTGGATGTGGTTTTCTCTTTTCAGGATGTTCCTCTGATTGATGTTTTCACAGTAGTTTTCTAGGCCTCATTTGAGGATAATTCCAATAATTTCGAAGTAGTTGGAAAAGAGTGAGGAAAAAAGGTGAACCTGATCCATTTCTAGTAATTCTGAACTTCTCTTGCAGCACCCTTCTGGGGGAAAGCTGGTTAAAGGATAAAGATGCAGAGGAACAAGTGTTGTCAACCCCCCTGCCTCCCTGACAGAGCAAAGCTTTCTGCAATCCCAGTAAATCTCTTGGAGAAACTGTGGGATCACAAGGTTTCCTAGGATAGGAAAACTAAGGACAGAGATGAGGAAAGAGGCTTCCAATTAATAATGATTTGATGGAGGTAGGAATGATTTTTATATATTTGATGCTCCCCTTTTTATTCCTGGAATAATTTTAAATGATGTCTTTAAAAAATAATTTAGATTTGGGAATTCAAATTAGAGAGGAAGCGATGCAAAATAAATGCAGGGAGAGATCACAGAATCATCCTGGAATGGCAGAATAGTTTGGGTGGGAAGGGACCTTAAGGATCACCTCATTCCATCCACAGGGTGCTTCAAGCCCCAGCCAGCCTGGCCTCAAACACTTCCAGGGATGGGGCAGCCACGATTTCCCTGGGTTTCCGAGCACAAGAGGAAATTTCCAGCAGGAAGTGAGGGGTTTCCTTTGCTCTGCCTGGCCCTAGCAGGGCTTTGGGAGGCAGACGGTGTGGGAACAGGAGCTTTGTCCACTGCCTTGGGGGAGTCTCTGCTGTCCCAAAACCCAGCCGAGCAAGTGGTTGTGGTTTAACATCCCGTTCAAAGGAGATGCCAGGCCAGGAACGGGAATGGACTGCAGAGCAGGGATGGTGCCCAGCAGAGGGGTGACCGTCCAGGGGGTCCCAGCAGTCCATCCCTGCTGGCCAGGTTTGGGATGAGCAGGTTGGTGACTGTCCCTGTGCTTGCTCTGCAGGATGAGGAAGCCAGGCCTGCTGAGGAGGAAGATGAGGAGGTGTGGGAGGATGGAGACAGCGGCCACCAAAGGCTGCGGAAGGCACAGATCCAGGTAGGAGACGTTGCCTTCCGAGGAGCGGGACTTGTCTGTCCCGTTGGAATTTGGGGCGTGAGGCCAGTGGAACAAAGGGTTTGATTCCATTTTCTTACTCGGGTTTTCACGTGCCTTAAGAGAGCTTTGTGAAAATGTCATTATCCCTGATTGAATCTCTGAAAAACAGGGATTGAAGCTTTCAGAAGGGGCCCAACCCTGCCTGCATGTATCCAAGTGCAGCCCCCACTCCCTGTTTTTGTGTACAGCTGGGATGAGACCTCAGCTGCTGCTACTTGCCCACTCACAAGTTGTGTAGCTCAGAGCCTCAGCCATGAAGGGCCAGGCTGTGTTTAAAACAGCCCAAGGTACCAGAGAGCTGAAGTAATTTCCTAGCAGGTAACTTGACTTGGAAGCTGCATTCTAAGATTTGCCCACATTTAATTTATGTCCCACATGGAGACACCTAAAGAAGCAGAGGTGGGGTGTTCCTAGCAAAAGAACATCCAAATTGTTCGGTGGTAGAGGGCTTAAAATTAAAGTCTGAGTGGAGGTGCCTTTAGGACACTTCCATTCCAGTATCTGAATGGAATTTACATGAAGTATCCAAATCCTGACAAGTTTGCATGAACTCCAAAGCCTCTGCAAGTGTTTTACAGCCAGGGAGGGAGATAAGAGTCTGGAGTCTCTCCCCAAAACCTGGCTGCTGGTTTGTTTGGCCAGGCATAGGAATAATTGTGTATTCCCTGGGGCTGTCCTAATGGGGAGAGGTTTACTTATGTGCCCTGGGTTTATTCAGTGCCTCTTCAAAGTGATGGAAACTGATTTCATTGAAATGCCAGGGGTGCCAAATGTTTTCCCCAGCCAGAGCTCGGAGCCAGCCCAGTGGGAAGTGGTTTAATGGCCATTTTCCCACTCCCTCGGGGCAGCAGCACTGGAGCACTCGCACCCAACCGTGCCCGAGGTGCCGGGTACTGGCAGGAGGCAAAGCCGGGGACGGGGCAGTAGGAGCTTGCAGTGCTCCTGGAATCGCAGAGCTGGAGCTGTGGGTTAGAACTCCCAGGAGCTGCTGCCTCACTCAAACCTCGTTTCAAGCTCAGCATCCCTCCTGCTCCCTTGGAATGATTGTTGCTTCTGTTGTTGCTCTTTCCCGATACATGATGATTATTATTGTAAATTCCCACTCCATTTCTTCCATAGCCCTTTGCTTCCCAGAGGTGGTGCTTTAGGCAAGCCCCTCCAGCCTGGGAAGGTGCTTTTGGCTCCGCACTCATTCCCAGTCCCCATGAGCAGCTGGACCTGTGCTGCCCCAGCAGGTGCCTTTCCTTCCTTCCTTCCCTGCTGCACTTTGGCTTTTCGAGGGCTCTCTGGGGGGCTGAGGGAGAAGTTCTTTGTCATTCCAGGGCAGCATAAGCCCTGATCCCACTAAAAGCAGGAGGAATCATTTCATCCTTGTTTTTGGATACACCTTTTGTGTTTTCTCTCTTTTGCTGACACTGTGTGGTGAAGCAGCAGCTCCCACCCTTGTCAGTGCTGCTCCCTAGAATAATTTTTATTTGTGAAACAATGAATTCCCTGCTGGAATCCCACTCACAGCCCCCCAGATCAATGTGCAGTTTAAGGCCTTACACCCTGACCAGGACAAGTTCCTGTCCTTAGACATGGAAAACAGGGGAGAACTCAGACTGGATTGGAGCCAGTATCCAGAATGGGGAAAGTGAGGCAGCGTGCTTGGCACAGGCTGGGGCTGGTACAGGGGGTGTTCCCTGTTGGATGACACCCGTGTGGAGCAGATCCTTCTCTTCCTTTGTCCAAAGTCTGATGGCAAAGGAGTGAAGAACCCACAAGTGGGGCCTGGAAGGAAAATGGTTCTGTTAAAATTAGGCAAAGAATGCACTAAGAAAAAATGGACATCCTTTTTATGTGTGAAAGAAAGTAGAGAAAAAAGTTGAAAAAGAGCTCTTTTATTTGGTGCCACCTCTCATTTTTTATGGATAAAACCCTCTAGTGAGCAATCAGAACAGGAGTGGGAAAGCCAGGAGCCTTTGACTTCCACAGTGGACTTAAGTTCCACGCTTTATTTCAGCAATTTCTTCTCTCTCTCAGGACAGGAAAACCCACTTAACTTGTCCCATCTTTGCCAAAAGCTTTGGTGTTTGAGCAGCCAAACCCAGTGGGCCTCTGGCCCCACCAGCCTGTACTGGAGGGCCCCTGGTCCTGCCTGTGATGTGGAATGAGTCCCCAGAGGGATCTGCCCTGGTTTCAGGGGCTGTGGGAATTTGCTGCTGCCGCTGCCACCCCACCTGGGGGCTGCGTGCTCCTGGCAGCCCTTCCCAGCCCCACACCCGAGCTCCAGCGGTGCCTCCGGGCTGTGTTGGGAGCATTTGCTGGGAATGGGCCTCATCCCTGGAGTATCCTTTCCTTCCAGAGTGGATGGACGGAACTTCTGGGCTTGTCAGCTTCAGAGTTTGATTGCAAAAGTCACTGCAGGGAAGAATGACAAGGAGGTTTGTCAGAGTGGTGCTGTCAGACCCCACCTGCCAGTCTGTGCTTTGGGTTGGAGGTTGTTGTGTATTGGCCCTGCAGGCAAGGAATGTCCCCTTCCCACCTCAGCCCAGCAGCTCCCAAGGGCTCTGCCTGGAGTACTTATTCTTTGCTTCCCTTTGGGCTAACTTAATCTCCACCCTTCCATGAGCAATTCCTTGGCTTCTCCTGGAGAAAACCCCATGGCAGAGGCAGTCTGCAAAGGAGCCCAGAGCTGTGCTTGGAGCAGAGAGTGCTGAGAGCTGCGGGTGCCTCTGCTGCCCCAGGCTGGCAATATCCCCATGGAACAGACTGGGCAAATGGGATTAGAGGGAGCACAAGTCCCTTCAGGAAAGGGGTTTTCTCCTGTGCAGATCAGGCACAGGGCAGGAAGTGAACTTTGGAAATCAGCTGCTCTGACCCCAGAAAGCATCACTCACATCCTCATGAATGGCATGACCTGTACTCACCACTCACCCAACCAAAATTGAGAGCAATAGTTGAAATAACTTGAAATAACTTTTAAAGAGAAGAAATCACCTTTTTCTTCTTCTTTCTTTCTTTCAGATGCTGGAATTGCTTCTGTGGATGTGTGCTGAGCTCTTGCTGCAGGGGACTGTCAGGCCCAAATGGCTGTGAGTTCACGTTGTTCTCACTGGGGAATTGGAAATAATTATTAATTATTTGCAAAAACATTTTCTGAAACCTTTCCCCTTCTGTGCCCTGCCGTGTGGGACAAGGCTGGAGAGAGGCAGGAGAAAGCCACTGTGGGCAAAGGAACCTCCCTGGCATCACCAGTGCACTTGTGGGGAACAGAATGGACACTCTGAGGGCAAATGGAGGTGAGGAGTGGACAGTTGGGGGCAAAATCTGAGTTCATCTACAGGGAAATAAGTAGGGGATATTTTTGAGGGAAAAGCTGAGGCAATGAGTTCACTCACCTTGGCCCAAGTTGTGTTTGCACAAAGTGGGACCAGAGGTGAAGGTCAATCCAAAGCCAACCCTGCTCAACCTCTAAATCCCAGGATAAATTCTACAAGCTGCCCATTGAGGGACTAAAAATACATCAAAATGGAACCAAAAGCCTTAAGAAGGTGCCTGGGAATCCCATTACAGTGTTGTCATAGCATTTTTAACAGATCTTTAAGCATTTTATGACAACAGTGCATTTCTCTGTTGGGATTATTACTCACTCTGGGGGCTCTGGGGTTTATTTGCTTTGAACTCCCTCACAGTGGCCCTGACACTGCTCAGGAGCTGGTAGGAAAAGCAGAGTCAGAGCTCCTGGCAGGTGCAAGGTGTTTTCCCCCAGAGCAGATCCAGCTGCTGCCCACCAGCCTGGCCAGGAGGGATCTGCTTTGGCTCCCATCTTCTGCCAGGGAAAGAATGTTTTCAGTTGATTCAGGTGAGATCCCAGCAGCCTCATCTCCAGCACTTCCTGGGCAGCTGATCCACTCTCCTGCCCCTCCTGCTCAGCTCCCGCCCCGCCAGGGCCAAGAGTGCGGAGGAGAATTTGTCCCGCCAGCATCAGCTGAAGGACACGAGCACTCACACAATCCTGGGACTTGGGTTGTCCCTTTGTGGGATGCTGGGATTGAGACAATTCCATACACTTGGCTGCTGAAATTTTCCAGCCCAGGGGCTTTAGCTGCCAGGGCAGCACAAAGATTGTTCCCTGTGTGGTGCCCAGATTTGGGGTTCACTATCAGCTTTGCTAATTCAGATGAATTATACCCATAGCCCCGAATTCCCTGCTCAGTTCCTGCTGGAATAACTTCACAGTACCTCACGGAGCGTGGATATTCCCATGCAGAGCTGCTGCTTTAACACCAGCTATGTCAGGAGCCAGCAGAGCTTCCAGGGAAGCTCAGCAGGGTCAGGGCAAGGACAGGTTCATAATCCATAGAATTTGCTGTTTGTAACCCTCATCCCCCAGCCCCCCCCAATGTCCCTGGGGGCACCTGACAGAGTTCCCTGGAATTCAGCTGCCTGCACCCCCCGAGCTCAGGCTCCAGGTGATGTTTTAAAGCAGGAGAAGGCGCTGGCCGGACGCGCTCCCAGCCCGTGCTGAGGCAGCCCCTGTGCCCATGGGAGGAGTTCTCTCCCTGCAGGAGCCCAGTTCATTTCAGAGCCTCAGGAGTGGCATCTGGAAGTTCTTTTCTCTCAGGAAACTCAGGGCACAGCCCCTGCCTTCAGGGCACCTCCACTATGACCCACCTGTGGAAGCTTTCCATCAGTTCTGCACTTCCAGCTGGCTCCCTGAAAAACTCCAAACTTCATCCACCTCTGACCTTTCATTTGAAGGCATCTCTGAGGGCATTGCTCGGCATTTCATTGCTGTGGGGGAAGCTTGCCTTGGCTTTAACGCTGCTGAGGGATGATGTCCTCAGGCTGGAAGGGAAGGCATTTTGGGTGGCTGGGACATAGCTGGCAGGTGTGTGGGAGGTCGGCAGCGGGAATTGCTGTCTGAGCCCCTCTGCAAACAGCCCGTGCCGACATTCCCCGGTGCCAGCTGTTCCTTGGGGTATTTTTGGGGCGTCAGTGGGGTCTGTCGGGGCCGAAGCATCTCCGGGTGCCTGTTCAGAGCAGCCCCTGGCCGAGGGGCCGTGGGCAGCCCTTTATCCATGTTCATCCCAGCGCTGCCCGGGCAGCCCAGTGCCCGTTCCCGGGATGTGTGCCACAGGCAGGACACTGCAGGCACAGCTCTGCTCTGCAAATCCAAAGCACAAGAGCTGCTGGTTCCCTTCCTGGGGCTGCCGGCCTTCTCCCTCCCCCCCTTCCCTGCCATCTGGGACACATGGAAGGAGCACCAAGGAACACTCCTGGCAGTGAGCAGGAGTCACTGAGAGCTCTGTGCAGCTCTGGGCCACAAAAGCTGCCCAGCCTCAGCCACCACTGTGATTTTGGCCTGTGAACACTCACCTGCGGGAAATGCCCCTCTGCAGGCAGGAGCAGCTCTGACACTCTCCAGAAGAACTTTGGCCATGGAGCAAGTGAACCCTCAGGACTTGCCTTGCTCATTTCTCCCTGGAAAGGGACATAGAATGAGCACCTTGACAGCTGTTGGGTAAATCCTGGAAAGGGCAGGAAATCAGGGCTATGGGAAGAGTTTTGTGCTGTCACCCAACTGCTTACCTGTGGTATTCCATGATCAGGTGCTGGCCATGGAGCTCTGCCCTGTGGCCATGGCAGGGGCTGGGGTGTAAAGCAGCATTAGCATAAAAGAAGGAGCTGTATTTGCAGAGGAATTACCTTGCTGGCACTTAGCATTCCCATCCCAGGCAGGACCTTGCCAGGAGCTGAGATTGGCTTGGTTGGAGCAGGGTGCTGAGAACGCCCAGGTGTGGGTTCAATCTCCAGATGAGCCATTCACATAAGGGTTCGACTTGGTGCTCCTTGTGTATCCATTCCCACTCAGGAGATGCTGTGCTCTGGAAATAAAGAAGAAACAGTTTCCACTGGACTTTCAAAGCCAGAGGTTTTTGCACTGGAGAGTGCAAGCCCCAGAGAAAGCGGGGGGAGGAAGGAGAGCATCAGGTACCGGCTGAGCGGCCCGAGCGGCCCGAGCCCCGGCCCCAGAGCGGGCGCAGTCAGAGCAGGAGCGGCAGCAGCGGACTCGGCGCCAGCGCCCGGCCCGGGGGAGCGGCTCCTCCCGGCCGCGGCGCTGCAGCCGCGCTCGCTGGGCGGGGGCGCGGCGGGCGGGAGGCCCCCGGGGGAGCGGCCCCGGGGCGGGGGGAGGCGGGCGCTGCTCTGCGCAGGGGGTGCGGCGGCCTCGGCAGCGCCGGGGCTGGGGGAGCTGCGCGTCCCCGCGGGGGCTGCGGGCGGGCCCGGGCCGGGAGCGCCGCCGCTCCGGTTCCGCCCCACGGGGCGGGCGGCGCTGCGGGAGCGGCGGCCTCTGGGGGTGCCGGGGCCAGCACGGGCGGTCCCCGTGCTCCGCCCGCTTCCAGGCGCGATCCAGCGCCTGCTCCGGGGAAGCGCCGCCCGCCCGGCACGGCCCCGGCTCCCCGCGGCCGGACCGTAGCCGGAGCTCCGGCGGGACCGCAGCCCCGCGCTGGCCGCAGCCGGAGCGGCAGCGCCGGGCTCGGCCCCAGCGCCAATCCCGGAGCGGCTTTTAACCAGCCGCGGCGATCCCGATCCCTAATGCCATCCCCAATCCCACCTCAGTTCTCCGAGCCCGGGAGCCACACCCCGCCCGCCGAGGGACAAGCGGCTCGGCCCGGGACCCCCAGCAGACACCGACAGGACTCGGACCCGAATCCCCGGACCCCGTTCCCGGTCCCACCTCAGCGCCTCGGGCTCGGCGCAGCGCCGGGAGCAGCCCCCGGGGCCGGGCTCCGCACAGCGCTCCGAACGACGGTCCCGCCGCAGCCCGGGACGAGCAGGATGAGCATCCACCGCTCAAAGCGGAGCGGGCGCGGATCCGCCGGCATTTACAGGCGCGGGCGGGGCGGGGCGGGGCCGGCACAGGTGTGAAGGGCGGGGTCCGCACAGGTGCGCGGGGCCCCAGAGCGGCTGCGCGGGGCGGGGCCGAGGGGATTTAAGCCTCGGGAATCGGCCCCGCCGCCATTTGCGCGCTCGGTGCTCGGTGGGAGAGGTTGCGGCCGGACCGGGTTCTATATCTCTATATTTCTATATCTCTGTGTCTCTGTATTTCTTTTTCTTTATATTTGTGTTTGCTTCTCTTCTTCTAACCCTCTCTGTTCTTCCCCCTCTGCCTCCCCTCCCCCACCCCCTACACCCCCCCCCCCCAACCCCCCCCCCCCTCTCCCCCCTAGCCCTCCCCTCCCTCCCCCCCCGGCCCGGTCCCCCCATCCCCCCTCCCTTTCCCCCTACACATCCCAACCCTGCCCTACCCCCCCACCCTCTCTCTCCTTCTCCACCGTTCCTTCCCCCTCATCCCGGGTCCCCCCTGCCCCCTCACCCTGCTCCCCTTCGCCTCCCAATTCCCCCCACCTGCCCTCAATCCTCCCCCTCCGTCCCCCACCCTTCCTTTCCCCACCACCTCCCCGTGTTCCTCTTCCCGCTTTCCCCCTCTGCACCTTGACCCCCCCCACCTGTGCTCCGTCCTCGTCCTCCCCCCCCTCCTTTCCTGTCCCCCCACCCCGCCTCTCCCTGCACACCCCGAACCCCCCACCTGCCCTCCTTCTTTGACCCCCTCTGCTCCCTTATTCCCGTCCTCTGTCTCGTCTTTCCCCCGCAGCCGCGGGGCTCGGGGCGCCGGAGAATAAAGCCCAGAGGGCCGGAGCCCGGCGCCCCTGCCCTCGCTGGAGCCCCACACGGGGCCGGACCCGCTCGGCGGGTCCCCTGTGCAAACAAGAACACCGCCGGGGCTCCGGCTTTCCACACACACACTGGGGATCCCCTCCTCAGGAGGGGGTCCCGGGGCGGGGGGTGGGTTTCAGGGAGGGGGGTGTGTTGGGGTAGGGTGGGCCCCCTCCACCGGAGGAGGGGGTCCCGGGGGGGGGGGTGGGTGGGTTTCAGGGAGGGTGGTGGGTTGGGGTGGGCCCCCTCCAGAGGAGGGGGTCCCGGGAGGGGTGGGTGGGTTTCGGGGAGGGGGGTGGGTTGGGGTGGGCCCCCTCCGGAGGAGGGGGTCCCGGGGAGGGGTGGGTGGGGTGGGCCCCCTCCGGAGGAGGGGGTCCCGGGAGGGGGTCAGGGTGGGCCCCCTCCGGAGGAGGGGGTCCGGGGGAGGGGGGTGGGGCGGAGGGGGGACTTTCCCCCCCTCCAGTCCCCGCCCCCTCTCCCGGACCCCCTCCTCCGGACGGGGCTCCCCCGGGCCCCCTCCCCGGGACCCCCTCCTCCGGACCGGGGCCCCGGGGGGGGAGGGAGGGGGGCGGGTGGGGTGGGGGGGCCCGACGGGAGGGGCTGTTGGTTTGGCTGGTGGTCTCTATGTCTGTTCATGCTGCAGAGTGACGTGACCCCCTCTGTTTCCCCCCCACCCCACCCGCCCCCCTCCCTCCCCCCCCGGGGCCCCGTCCGGAGGAGGGGGTCCCGGGGAGGGGGCCCGGGGGAGCCCCGTCCGGAGGAGGGGGTCCGGGAGAGGGGGCGGGGACTGGAGGGGGGGAAAGTCCCCCCTCCGCCCCACCCCCCTCCCCCGGACCCCCTCCTCCGGAGGGGGCCCACCCTGACCCCCTCCCGGGACCCCCTCCTCCGGAGGGGGCCCACCCCACCCACCCCTCCCCGGGACCCCCTCCTCCGGAGGGGGCCCACCCCAACCCACCCCCCTCCCCGAAACCCACCCACCCCTCCCGGGACCCCCTCCTCTGGAGGGGGCCCACCCCAACCCACCACCCTCCCTGAAACCCACCCACCCCTCCCGGGACCCCCTCCTCCGGAGGGGGCCCACCTCAACCCACCCCCCCCGGCACCCCCTCCTCCGGTGGAGGGGGCCCACCCTACCCCAACACACCCCCCTCCCTGAAACCCACCCCCCGCCCCGGGACCCCCTCCTGAGGAGGGGATCCCCAGTGTGTGTGTGGAAAGCCGGAGCCCCGGCGGTGTTCTTGTTTGCACAGGGGACCCGCCGAGCGGGTCCGGCCCCGTGTGGGGCTCCAGCGAGGGCAGGGGCGCCGGGCTCCGGCCCTCTGGGCTTTATTCTCCGGCGCCCCGAGCCCCGCGGCTGCGGGAGAAAGAGGGAAAGGAGAGGGATGAGATAGGGTAGGGAGAGGAGTCGGGGTGCGTTGGGGAGAACGAGGGGGGAAGGGAAAGGCCGGGTGAGGGGGAGGGATGATGGTCAGAGGAGGGGGAGAAGGGGAAGAGAGGGGAGTCGCGTTGGGGAGCGGGGTACGGAGAGGGGAGAAAGGAGGGGTGGGGGACAAAGGAGGGCTGGGGGGGTCGGGGATGCGCAGGGGAGCAGGGAGAGAGGGTGGGGGGCGCTGGGGAGAGGGCAGGAGGGGGGCTGGGAGGGAAAGGGAGGGTGTGGGGGAGAGAAAGAACTGGGGGGGTAGGAAAGAGGTGATAAGCGGGGGAAGAAGAAGGATAAGGGCAGGAGAAAGAAGGGGAGGAAAGAGGGGGAGGAAAGAGGGGGAGGAAAGAGGGGGAGGAAAGAGGGGGAGCCCGGCCCGGCGGCAGCCTCACCGACTTCTGAGCGCGCAAATGGCGGCGGGGGCGATTTCCGGGCCTTAAATCCCCTCGGCCCCGCCCCGCGCAGCCGCGCTGGGGCCCCGCGCACCTGTGCGGACCCCGCCCCGCGCACCTGAGCCGGATTAGGGGCCGCCCCTGAAGCCGCGCCCCCGGCCCCGCCCGGGACCGCCCCAGAGCCCCGGCCCCGCCCGGCCCCGGGGCCCGCCCTGCCCGGCACGGGGGCGGCTCCATCGCTCGGGGCCCCGCCCCTCTCTCCCGGGCCGGACCCGCCCCGCGCACCGGGGCCGCTCCCGGGACCGGGGCTCCGGGTCCTGCCGGCGGCCGCTGCGGGTCCCGGGCGGCGCCGCCTCTTCCCCGGCGGGATTGGGGCTGGCATCGGGACCGGGAGGAGCCGCTCCGGGACGGGCGCTGGGGCCGAGCCCGGCGCTGCCGCTCCTGCTCCGGCCGGCTCTCCGCGGGGAGCCGGGGCTGTGCCAGCGCCCGGGCAGCCCCGGGATCCCGAGCCGGGCCCGACGCGCCGGGCCGGGCTCCGCTCAGCCCTGAGCCCCTCCCGGAGCCCGCCCTGGGCCCCACGACGCGGCCCCGGGCTCTGCCGCCAGCCCCGGACGCGGCGCTGAGTCGCTGCTCCCGAGCTCTGCGTGAGGCCGGGGAGCCCGGCTTCGGGCTGTGCCTAAGGCAGGACTCGGAGCTCAGAGACACAGACTCGCCCTGGCCCGAAGAGCCCGCTTTGAGCATCAAAACACGGCATTTGGGCTTTGATTCAGGTCCAGCAAAATGCAGCACCTCAGTTTCTCTTTGTGAGCCCAAACACACAGGACTCATTCTCTTCCTCAAGCCCTGAAAACAGGATTTAGTCACTGTTTCTGAGTCCCAACTCTGGCCATACCAGCCTGCTCTCAGGACTCTGTAGATAGAGAAATGCTGCGAGCAAGGATTTACTTGCTATTTTCTAAGTCTGTGAGAGACTTCTCTCTCTCACAGAAGAGGTAGCAGAATTATGTAAACAACCAAACCACCACCTGCAGCCTTGAAAAGTCTTGTTTATGGTACAGTAGAAAAATATTTTGACAATGGATGTTTTAGGATTTTAGCCAATCACCCCCAAGGGGAGGCTGATCGTTTGTCCAATTAGACTATGAAGAAAAAAGTCTATAATAGAGTTTGTAAAATAATTAAAGAAATGAATCTTGCTGCACAATTCCTGCCTGCTGGATCTTCTCTCCTCCTCCTCCTCCCTGCGGCTGCGGGACACAGTGATATACCCTAGGGCCTCGGCCTGCGGTAATAGGACTCCACAATGCAGGATTTAGTCTCTGCTTTTAAGCTCTGCGCCTGCTTTTGAGCCCCCGAAACGCAGCATTGGGTCTCTTTTTGTGAGCCCAAAACCGCTCCTGTCCCTCGGGTTCGGAGCCCCCAGAAGTGCCCGGGGCCACAGCTGGACCCCAGCTGGGCACCAGCAGCTGCTCCCTCACCCCCCGTGGGATGGGGAAGAGACCAGAGACAAAATTCCAGCTCAGAACAGTTTAATAATGGAAACCAAGACAAATACAATCATTTGAGATTAATGACAACACATAATAACAGTGAGAGCAACAAGAGCAGTGGTAACAATAATGAACAGGAGAGGGAGAAAAACCCCTCCACACCCCCCTCCCTTTAACATTATAAATCCAAAATTTAATCCAGAGCACCAGAATCTCCCACTGTGGGGGATTTCCATATTCCTGTTACTTTCTCTGTGTTCTGTCCTGGGGATTTGTGGACTGAGGGAGGCACTGGCTGCTCCTCTGGGCAAGGGGAAGGCCCCTGTGCTATTCCCATGAAGAGAACACCTGGAATTACTGCCCTGGGAGCCCAGTCCGGTCCTTCCAGTGACTGGGGGGCACCCAGAGGGTCTTTACATGAAATGAAAATGACATCCTGGTCCAGTGCATTGACAGCAGGATTGGACACTCCTGGCCAAGGTGACCAGTCCGTGGGAATCGCACCGGTGACCATCCAGGGGGGATTTTAAGTTGGATTCTTGCAGATTTCATCGTGCAGAAGCTCCAATTCTTTTTGGCACCTCTTGTTCAAATGTCTCCCCACTGGAAGAGGTCAATTAGTCTTTGTAATGACCTGACTGCCAGAGGCAGGGAAAAACAATCAGCGTTCCCTGAACGCCTCCATGACTTCCATGTCCACCTGCACCGAGTGGCCGATGGGCAGGAGCCTGCCCAGAACAGGCTCAGAGATGGGGCTTTCAACCCAAACCATTCCATCATTCCATGACCTCCCCCGGTATTATTTTTGCACTGTTCCCTCTCAAATTTAAATCTCCAAATTTAGACTATTTATTAAAGGAATAACTGGAAGCCTATTCCCTCATCTCTGCCCTCCTTTTGCTTTCCTGGAAAACCTTGCCATCCCACAGTTTCTCCAAGAGATCTGCTGGGAGTACGGCAAGGTCTGCTCTGTCAGAGTGCCAGGGGGGTTTACAGCACTTGTTCCTCTGCATCTTCACCCTTTCATCAGCTTTCCCCTGGAACGGTGTTGTGGGAGAAGCTTGGAATTACTAGAAATGGATCAGGTTCACATTTTTTCCCCACCTTTTTTCATCTGTTTTGAAATTCCTGGAATTACCCTCAAATGTGCCCAGGAACAGTGGTGTGAAAGGATCAGTCAGAAGAACAGCCTGAAAGGAGAAAACCACCTCCAGCAGCAGCCGGAAGGATCCCATTTCTGTTCTTACCTGGTCCTGCCAGAGCTCCCAAGAGCCATTTCCATTCCTAAACAAGAGCTATGGAAGACATTCCTGCTGTCCGTGAGGGTGAGGTGGCAGTTCTGGGTGTTCTTTGCTGTGGAATCAGACAACAAAGAGTGTAAATGATCTTGGTGCCTCTTCCAAGCCAAACCACCCCGTGATTCCATGGGTGGATCAGCACCTGTCCCAACTCCATTCCAGAAACCTCCTCCCACTAACCCAGAACTTTCCTTTGTCTGCTCAACATCAGGGATTTGCTGCCGAGTGCCCCCGCAGGGGACGCCTCAGCCTTCCATGGGACCGCAGCGTTCCCTGGGATGCCTCATCATTCCCTGGGATACCTCAGCATTCCCTGGGACACCTCTGCATTCCCTGGGACGCCTCAGCCTTCCCTGGGACGCCTCAGCATTCCCTGGGGTGTCTCAGCATTCCCTGGGGTGCCTCAGCATTCCCTGGGACGCCTCAGCATTCCCTGGGGTGCCTCAGCATTCCCTGGGGTGCCTCAGCATTCCCTGGGCTGCTGTTCCACGCCGATCCCGTGTCCAGCGCCGTTCCGGGCTGCAGTGCCGGGCTCTCCCCACAAGGCGGCAGCACCGGGAGCGAGCAGCCCCGGCCGGTCCCGCTGTCTCGGGGCAGCTGCGCCTTTAACCCGCCCGGAGCCGGCGGGGCCGTGAACACAGCGGGCAAAAACCCCAGCGATCCCCTTTATTTCACCCCCAGAGGCACAGGATCGCAGCATTCCCTGGGCTGGAAGGGACCCGCAGGGAGCATCGAGTCCACATCCTGGTCCTGCACCCCAAGAATCCCACCCTGTGCCCGAGAGCCTTGTCCAGACCCAAACTCTGCCCCCAGGATCCTGAAAACACAGCGGGGCTGGGAGAAGGGTAACAAGGGAGGATTTTTTACATAGTTCTCCTTGTACGATCGTTATATAATCTTATTAGATAGTCCAGTAATCAATGTGCTCCTTACACATCGTTATAGATAATCCAATAATCAATATGTTCCTTACACCTCGCCATACATCGTTACACGTCGCCTTCACGGCGGCGGCTCCAGTGACCGACCAGGACCCCTCCTGACCCCCCCTTCCCATTCCCGCACTCAGACCAGGTTTCCTTCCCGGCTCCACCCCAGGATTCCCGCGGCAGTCTCAGGTGTCTCTTTCTTTCCACAAAGCAAATTCTTCACAGCAACACAGAACCAGCCCGAGCTGGTCCCCCCGGCGAGCACCAATCAGCTCATTCTTACTCCAAACTGTTCATTCTCTGCCCTGCAGATTAACCCAGATTTTACCCCAAAATGTTCATTTTGTCCCCTACAGAATCCGCCCCAGAGCGACGCCTCGGGCCCCGCACGGCCGAGGCAGCTTCGGTGCCCCGTGCCCGCAGCTCCCGCTGTGCCGGGACAGCGATCCCTGTGCCGGGACACCCATCCCTGGGCCGGAATACCGATCCCCCGCGGCCCCCGCCGTTTGCTCGGGGCTGTCCCCGTTCCCGACTCACCTCCGAGCCCGGAGCACCCGCCCCGGTGCCCCCGGCCCGGCCGCGCTGCTCCCCGGACTCCCCGCCATTGCCGCGTCGGGCGAAGAAGGGCGGAAATTACCGGAACCGCACCAATATGGCGATCGGGTAACTGGCTCTTCGACCTTCTCAAGATGGCGGCCCGGAAGGACCCCGCTCCGTCTATTCGGCTGCCTGAATGCTCCCGCCTGCCCCAGGCGCCGCGGACCCCACAGTCGGTGTCCGCAAATTGGGAAACACCACAGAAAATTGTGCTGAAAGCGCTGGGTCTGCGTCGGCGTCGCGTTCAGGCAGCCGAATAGACGGACCGGGAGGCCTTCCAGGCCGCCATATTGAGAAGGTAAAGAAAGCCGCATAAAGAGCGCCATCTTTTGAGTGGCATCACGTGACTTCCGCCCCATCGCCATCTTGTGTGCTGGCAGAAGCCACTTCCGGTTCAGCCGCCATCTTTAGTGTGGTACACTTAAGGCCCCCCTCCTCACAACGGCGTCTGTCTATTCGGCTGCCTGAATCCGACCCCGACTCCGACGCCAGCCCCGCGCTTTCGGCGCAATTTTCCGCGCCGCTTCCCGATGCGAGGACACGGCTGGTGGGGTCAGCGGCGCCGGAGGCGGGCGACAGCCGACCGACCGGCGGCAGGCACCGGCAGAGACGCCTCTTAATGGGTCCTACTGGGTCCGCCATCTTGAGTGTGGCGGAAGTGTCACCCGCCCTCTGCAAGGTCCTGGCAGATACTAAAAAAGCGTCAGTTAACGCCGTCCCAAAAGCGCCGAACTGCGCCTTCCTTTCCGAGCGACCCTCTCGAGAGCGGCACATGGGCATCTCTATTCCAACAGTGCTCGCCCTGTGCCCCTCGCCCCGTGTCGCGCTGCGACCGCGCCTCTGCTGCCCGGCAAAACCGGCCCCGCCGGGCCGCCCCCCGCGCTGTCATTCGTCGCGGTCACCGCCCCGCACGGCGCCCGCTCCTTTGCAGCGCTCTGGCCCCGCTCATGCACGCCCGTGTCCCTTGGCGCTCCGAACCGTCCTTCGCCCCTCCCCTCCGCTGCCAGACGCGGCCCCGCTCGCTCCTTGCCACGCTCGGCAGCCACCGAGGCCGCCGCCCTCTCGGCTCCCCCGGCCCCGGGCGGCAGCAGCGCCGGGGCGCCGTGCCGGGGCCGGCAGTGCCGCGCTCTCGCCACCAGGCGGCAGCAGCGCCGCCCAGCTCAGCCCGGGGCCGGGCCGCGCTGCGGGGCACGGACAGAGCAGAGGCAAAAGCCGGCTCAGGGCGCTCTGCAGCTCCTGCAGCCCGAGCCTCTCGGCTCCTGGCGCCAGGCACTCGCTTCTTCCCTTCCTACAGAAAAACGCCGCCTCGTTATGCTCCAAACTCGCTCATCTCTAGTCCCAGCTTCTTATACTCCTGTATATGTTAGGGTAGATAGAGAGGCTGTATTAGAAAATTAATTTATACATAAATTAGTATTAGGCGTTAATATACTTAAAAGTGAAAAACTAGGTTTTAGTATTCTATACACTCCCCTCCCTGTGAATTTTCTGGCAGTTTTGGGTCCCTCTGGGGGAGGGAACCCAGCATGACCCCCCTCATTCCCATTCTCATCCCTTTCCTCAGCTGCACGTGGCTTTGTGCCTCCTCTGAAGGGCTGGAAAGGAATTTGGGAACCCCCCTCAGCTTCTTCGGTTTTCAGCTTCTTCTCTGAGCCGGCCCAAAAGGCAAACAGGAAAAAAAAACCCCAGAAGTGCACAAAATCCCAGCCCCTCCCAAGATGCAGCTCCTCACACCAAACCTTGGGAGAATCCCTGGTGCTTCCAACACTGCTGCAATCCCACCTGGAGCTGAGCTTACAGGGTGCTCTGCCTAATCCACATCCAAGCCTGGATAGCCCAAAACCTGCAGGAAGAGAGGAGGCAAAGTGAAGGGGAGAGGGGGGGGAAAGACAGAGTTTTGGGTTTTCCCTGTGTTTGCAACAGGATTGAAGGGCAGGATGGAGAGGTTTTGTGGAAAAGAAGTACCAAAGGCTGCTTCATTCCCAGCAATTAGCGCTGCTCAGGTTGAATCCAAGAGGCCCAATCCACCAGGTTTAAACAGGAGCGGCCGACAGGATGGGTTATGACACAGATCTGTGAAGCTGGAGCCTTCTTCCTTCTCCCGGGCTCTCCCAGAAATTCTCCATGTCCGGACGCGCTCCCGCTCTCCCTGCTGGGGAGGATGGACTTGGATAGCCCGGGTGACTGGTGAGCCTAAAACAATAAGTGATGCAGTGATCCAAGTGTTTTTCCCGAGGAAATGACATATTCTCTGGACATGGGATAACCCATATCCCATGGCCTTCTCCAGGAAGAGTCCCAGCTGGATATGTATAGTGGTTTGGGCTAAAATACTCATTACTGTTTATCTTCTGTGAGATAAGAATTAGGAGAAATGCAAAATCAGGCACCAAACTTGAAAGAATATAAAGAAGTTTATTAACAGACCTAAAAGAAGAAAAGAAAAAATAAAATTATACCACCTTCAGAACTCTCCTCCTCCCCCCACCTTCCTCCCTTCTCCCACTGACAATGTAAAAAGACAACCCTTAAGATGCTCAGTCTGTTTACCACTTCCATAATAACCTTGTTCAGTCCATTTAGAAAGAGAAGTCTCTTTTTGCTCGTGCTATGAAAACAGTATCACACCGAGACAGCCACCCACTTCCAAATATTGTTCAGTCCATTTAGGAAGAGGAGTCTCTCTGCTTGCAATGTGAGTCCCTTCCCCTGACTTGCAGCTTTTCCCGCAACTGCTTTCGAGGGTCCACTCTTGAAGTTTTTTGGGGTACAATTTTAAGGTTGAGCTGTTCAGAAACAAAGAAACAGAGGCCCTTCTCCTTCCCTGGGAGCAAAGGGTCTTTCTTATCTTCATCTTTAAGACTATCTCTGGGAGCATCTCTAGGAATTGAGGTTTTCTCCTTTCCCGTTTGGAGCAACAGTCCTCATCTGGTTCATCTGGTTCATCTCTCTCTGTCCAAACTTCTCATGAAATTACAGCTGTGGCAGCATCTGCCTATTGCTTACGAGTTGAACACTTCACCCCCCAGATCTTCATGAAATTACAACAGGATACTCTGATATATCATAGCTTCACAACAGACTTTCAGCTTTAAGCCTCTCCTCTCTCTCTTCCCTCAGGTTTTCAGCTCTTCACAGCAATAAAAGGGTTAATCTCACCTCGGCCTTGCAGCTGGAATGTGGCTTATCGCTGTTGGTCCCTGGCCTCTGCCGGACAGAGGTGCCGCTTTGCTGAAATCTCGGCCGCAGTGGAGGGGGGGTTCCGAGCCGCTCCAGCTGCCCACGGCAAGGCAGTGGGGGAGGTTCCATGGCTGGAACAGGCCCATGGCTCCAGGATGGCTGTGGCCCGGCCCGGCCTGGCCCAAGCAGGGCCTGGCCGGGCCTGCTGGCCCCTGCACGGGGCCTGCAGCCACCTGTGCCAGCGCCGGAAACGAGAGAGAGCTTGGGGGGGAGTTTGTCTATTCTTAAGTGTGGATCACAGAGGCGGTCACAACTTTAAGTGGCTTAAAGAATTGTCCATATTCAAACTGGCCAGCTGATAGGTTCTATCAGGCCCCAGAGGAAGCTGTAAGCACCCCTTAGCAAGGACATCCCTTCCGGGACTATCCTTGCTAACCTATGACATTCCACCCCTCGCCTCTGTGAAGACACATTTAAGAATTATTATCAAAACTACATTCAACTTCTGCTATATTCCACCCCTAGATAGTTCAGTACAATTACAATATAAGTTTCTCACTATCATGCTGCTTAACTTATGACCTAATACTTGCTTTGCCCACTATTCCTCCTAATTAATCTTTATCTCACAGCTCTCATCAATTGCCTGCATTCTCCACCATTTTGTCACGGGTTGGGTTTGCAATCAGGGACGTTTCGCCTCACACGTGAAAGGTCCCCGGTTACAAACCTAACCCGTGACAATATGGTCTCCCAGAAAGGATTCCATAGGGGCTCACCTTCTGCTTGGAGCTCGGCTGAATTCCTCAGCAATGCCAGGGAATGTGGCCATTGGAGGCTTTGGGCAGATTGGGCTCATTTGCCTTTTTAGGCTTTGCTTTCTTCTCTCAGCCTTCCCACTGGATTGTGATCTCCAAGGAACATGTAAATCCCATTGGATTCCTGCTCTTTTGGATATTTTTTGTACCATTCCTGTACAAAACGAGGCCCCCTGTTCGGATGCTTTTCCCCACCGTTCCCCAGCAGTTTTATCTGCCAGTCCATTCCCTGCACTGGTTGGGCTCTTCCCAGATCTCTGAGCTCCTTCACAAGGCAGGAGATCCATTTGGCCCAGGAACTGAACCCTCCCAAGGAATTGTCTGATGCCATCTCCACATTTCACAGCTGATCCTTGTGCTCAAAGGATCCCTCTTTCTTCCCTCCAGCCAATTCCAAGCCTCGCTGCCCCCAGCCGGGAACAGTCCCCAGGCCGATCCCTGCAGTTTTCCCTGCCAGGATCCTGCTCAGAAATCCATGGGCTACGAATGTAAGAATTAATTCTTCCCACCCCTGCCCAGTTCTAATTCCAAAGGATTTGGTGTCTGCCTTACCCGGCTGGAGCCTGCTTCCAACTCTGTTCTTGCTGCTTCTGCTGCTTTCCATTTCCCAGGAATTCCACCAACGGAGCGACAGCGTTTTCCACCTCCTCCTCCAGGATTCCCTCTGTTGCGTTCGGGTGCTGGAAGGATATCAAAACCTGGGCCTCACTATCAGGAATTATATCCCCGGATTTGTTCCTTTCCAAATGTCACCTCTTCCCAACAAAGCACTGGGCATCCAAGGAATAGAGAAATTGATGTGCTGACCACTGCTTACTCCTCTGGAATGTCAGAGCTTGGAAAAATGGGCAGCTGGAGCTTTTCCTAGGGGTGCCCCATGAAGTGTATTTTACCTAAGTGCCCCTGCCCATGCCTTTGTCTGTATCCACCAAAAATCCACCTGTTCATTCCCCAGCTGCTGCCTCCCTCTTTTCCTGTATCCAACAGAATTTTAACAGGTGAATATTCCCCTCTGGAAGAGCACCTCTCATTCCAAACCTAAGAACAAACGAATCATTCCCTTGGACCTTCCTTATTAGAATTCCACTGAGAATGGTGGATGCAAAATGATCCTCTCCTGGCCCCTGCTGGATTCCTGGAGCAGGGATTCTTTCCCTCTTCCCCCCCCCCCCCCCCCCCCCCCCGCGGTGACCACCCTGCCCTGCCCCCTTTTTGGGCTTTGTTCCACAGCTCTTGTCTCCAACTCTTGCATCCTTTCCCTCACTCCAGGAGCTCCCAGCAGTTCCACACCCTCTTTTCTCCCATCCTGATCCTTTCTCCAAGAACAGAGCTCTGCATTTCAATTCCCTTCGCTTTTCTCCGACAATTCCCACCAATCCAGACCTAAAGCTGACACAAGGAACACTCAGTGCCCACAAATGCAAATCCAGACCTGGCCATGCCTAAACCAGCAAGTCTGAACACACAATCCTGGACCATCTGCATTAATTCAAACCTAACAATTAGGACACACTGAAGACTTCAACATTCCCAAGAAACATCCTGTTGCCTTCAACTCCCAGGGGTTTTTGCTTTGAACTCATACGGATTTGGGGATCAAGGGATTTCCCTGAAAAAACCTGTGTGGTGCATGCTGGAATCCTCGATCCCATGAATCCAGGGAGTGTTAAAAGCTCAAGTCCAACCTGGCCCACCATAAATTTTTGCCAACTATCCCCCAAATCATCAGGTTAACAGAACCCTGCTCTGGTGCTGCGTTTTTAGTATTGGAAAGCCAGGAATTACTTTATTCCCAGAGCGAGGCTCTGGATATGGGCTTGGGGAGAACAAGACCTTACCAACTTACAGAGCCAGGGGATGACGTTTGGGAACAATCCTGGGCTGCCTGGCAGCAGTTCATTGTACCTCTTGTCACCCACGAACACCTTCACCCACTCCACCAGGAGCCCGGGCCAGCGGCTCTGCTTCTCTTGGAGCAGGAGGCATTCCCCTGCTCACTGCAGGGACCTGCAAACCATTCCGGAGTCAGCTCCGAGCCAGGGACGGGGCAACACCCCCTCCCACGGCTCCAGCGGCTCGGGCCCTCGGTAATTCCGGATCTGAGCCTCGTAATCCCTGCAGAGAAGAAGCCGGGATCAGAGACGGTGGGAAGCGCCCGGGACAGGCGGAGGCTCTGCCACCCCCACGGCCGCACGCGGCTGCGGCATCCGCACAGCTGAGGGGGACGGGGCACCCCCCAATGCCGCTCCCCATCCCGTTATGCCGCTCCCCATCCCGTTATCCCGCTCCCCATCCCGCTATCCCCCATCCCGTTCTCCCGCTCACCGCCCGGGCCCGTCCATGCCCGCCCGCCCCAACCGCTCCCGCCGATTCGAACTGGCCGCGCGGAGCCCCCGCCGCCTCCTATTGGCCAGCCCTCGGCCCGCCCCTTCTCCCCATTGGCAGCCGGCCCCGTCAATCACGCGGAAACCCCGCCCACCGCACCGCCCGCAGGTGCTGCTCCCACGGCGGCCGCTGGAATGCGGCCCGGGCGCATCCCCAAGGGAAAAGGGGACACAAAATGAGGAATGGGGAAGTAAAAGAGGAACGCTGGGCAACGCACGCGAGGAGCAGCCCTCACGCCTCTCCTCATCTTCGTTTCCCACCTCCAAGCCTTGCACGCGATCAGGGAGCAGCCCCAACCCTGTCCCGTCATTAACTCGGAGATATTCCTGGCGGCGGCGGGAGGGACACGGAACCCGCGGGAACGACCCGGGAAACACTGGGACAGACCGGGACCGACCGGAACAGACCGGGAAACAGCGGGACAGACCGGGACAGACTGGGACAACATTTGCTGGATTCCACTCAGGTGGGGTTGGATCTTATCACCGGGACATTCACACCATGACGACTTGATTACCACCTTCTGATATCTACATCTCAGCCGATAAGGAATCGGACATTCCGGGAACTAAAAATAACTGTTCTGGGAACCAGAGATGGCCCATTCATCATCTAGGATGGACAATTCATCAGACCCAGGAAAGGCTTTGTGCAGCCCAACTCCGGGACAAGAAAACATCATGAATATGCTAAATTGCGAGAAAAATAGAATTAATTCGGACTCTGCCCAAAAACTGTATAAGAAGGGACCAGCCGAAGCAGCACCCGTGAACTTGGGAGCTCTGCTGCCATAGAGGTCAGATCTGTGCGTGCTCACCCAGCTCCGACCCCGGGCTCGGGGCTGCTTTTCTCCATCGTGGCTTTCTGTGGGACCGATCTTTCGGCCGCGGAATAAAATCTATTTCTTTATTAAATTTAATTTGGCTGAATTTCTTTACCTCCCATTCATAACAATGATGTAACACGCGAAAAGCCAACATCACAATCCCATTTAGAACAGAGGGATCCGCCAGAGGGACCCGCGGTGCTGCGGTCCTGGCCGCGGAGGGATCCGCCCGAGGGACTATTTGTGATGCGGCCCTGCCCGCGGAGGAATCAGCGCTGGTGTTGCTCCTTGTCCCTCTTGTCGCCCACGAACACCTTCACCAGCTCCTCCAGGAGCCCGGGCCAGCGGCTCTGCTTCTCTTGGAGCGGGAGACATTCCTCTGCCCACTGCAGGGACCTGCAAACCATTCCAGAGTCAGCTCCGAGCCAGGGATGGGGCAACAGCGGGGCAGGGATGGGACACCCCGCGCCAGGGCCGCGCCCAGCCGTCCCACGGCTCCAGAGGGTCGGGCCCTCGGTAATTCCGGATCTGAGCCTCGTAATTCCTGCAGGGAAGAAGCCGGCTCAGGCCGGGATCAGGGACGGTGGGAAGCGCCCGGGACAGGCGGAGGCTCTGCCGCCCCCACGGCCGCGGCATCCGCAGAGCTCCGGGGGACGGGGCACCCCCCGATGCCGCTCCCCATCCCGTTATCCCGCTCCCCATCCCGCTATCCCCCATCCCGCTATCCCCCATCCCGTTCTCCCGCTCACCGCCCGGGCCCGTCCATGCCCGCCCGCCCCAACCGCTCCCGCCGATTCAAACTGGCCGCGCGCAGCCCCCGCCGCCTGCTATTGGCCAGCCCTCGGCCCGCCCCTTCCTCCCATTGGCCGCTGACCCCGTCAATCACGCGGGAAACCCCGCCCACCGCACCGCCCGCAGGTGCTGCTCCCACGGCGGCCGCTGGAATGCGGCCCGGGCGCATCCCCAAGGGAAAAGGGGACACAAAATGAGGAATGGGGAAGTAAAAGAGGAACGCTGGGCAACGCACGCGAGGAGCAGCCCTCACGCCTCTCCTCATCTTCGTTTCCCACCTCCAAGCCTTGCACGCGATCAGGGAGCAGCCCCAACCCTGTCCCGTCATTAACTCGGAGATATTCCACGGTTTTTCCGAACTGCTGAATTTATTGCGCTGAAGAGCCGCTTCGTTCAGCACACACCGGCCCATAGAGCTGCATAGAAAAGTGCTGCGATACAATTCCAGTTACAAGAAGGAGTTATTCCAGAACATACTGCCCAGGCGCCGTCCCTCTCCGGGCACAGCCGGGTACTCCGACTGCCCCCCGCATTCCAGACGTTTATACAGGACTTTATGTGAGATAAAGCTCCTTCACAGACAAAGCTGCTTGTTCCCACCGTGTAACCCGGGCCCCACGCGTGGGAGCAGCCAGGGAACACCTGGACAGCCGGGAATCAGCTCCATTCCCTGATCCCCCCTCAAGCCGCGCTCTCGGAACTCGGGCTCCTGGGAACAGCCGAGGTGGGGGACAAGTTTAGGATCTCTTCAAAGGAAGGACCTTCCTCCTCCAGGGGTATCTCTGCCTCGAACATGCGCTGCAGCAGAGCATCCACTGTCCTGTATCCTGGTGGGACAAAATAATTCCCTGTATGCACCAGATCTGCTCCTCTGGATACCTTCAAGGTTGCTGTTTTGAAACAGGCAAGAAAATCCCTCAAATCACATTCCCTGCTGTTCCATCCCACCTGCCTGAAGTACTGTGAGCCCTTCTCGAGGATAAGGCCATTATCTGGGATTTTAAACCCTTCTATTCCCACACAATGGATACCTGCAGTACAGCAAGAAAGCCAGGAGAAGGAGGAAAACAGTCATCGAGCCAGAGCAAAGGAGGATACAGTCACCCCGTGATCCAAGGCAGCAGGAACGCAAAGCCCACAGAGGAGGGAGAAAGGAAAACAGGTGTCTTGGCACAGCAGGACCTCGGCCACCAGGGCAGTGTCTCCAGAGGGAAGTTAATGAAGACAAGGGACACACAAGGGCCAAGGTGGGACAGGAGAAGCTGCTACAGAAGTTAAAAACAAACAGCAAACATCAAATGTCCACAGTTGTCCCAAAGTCTCCAGGTGGGTTTTGGCTGCTTTCATAGCCCCGAGGGAGCAGCAGGACTCGGGAGCTTCTCCCAAGGAAGAGCTGGGACCCTTGGGCCTGGACCCCCTGGAGGGTCACACTTACGTTTGGAGGCAATTTTGAACAGCAGCCCTTTGCTCTGTGGCTTCGTTCCACCTTCCCCCTCCAGCTCGTGCTCCGCACTCTCCATGTTGTCAAGGAGCTGCTCATCCCGGAGCTCATCCCTGCACAGGAAGGGCCAGGAATTACCTGGGAAGGGGGCACACCCTACCCTGGGAGCCCAGCAGCGATGGGTTCCCAGTGGGGCAGGACAAGCACCAGCCCTGGGGTTATTTTCCAGCATCTCTCCTGTCCTCTGGGCTGGAAGAGCCACGGGAGGCAGCAAAGCCAACACCAGTGGCCTTCTACTGGCACTTAAACCAGCAGAGGAGCCAGAACTTCATGTCAGGGAAGAGGAATCTCCATTTTTAAGGAAGATCAGCCAGAACTTTGTGACGAGGACGGGGAATCTCAGCTCACACCTCGACACAGAGGGTGCTTTTCCCTCATCACTGGTGCCAAATTGGCCACATCCACATTCATTAGGGGGCTTACTCTTGAACTCCCATTCCCAGCTCCTGGATTTTCTGCTCAATGGCAGTTTCCACTTCACTCTTCTCCAGGGAATATTCCACAAAGAAAGCTTCCAAGATGAACGACACAAAGATACTGAAAGAAACGATGAGCAGAATGAAGGCAGCACTTCCTCACTGGCATTGCCCATCTCAGTATTCCCAGGCTCATTTCCCAGTGCTCCATCCCCTCCAGGCCAGAGCAGTGCCCAGTGGGGACAAGAATGCAGCAGATCCCTCTAAACACATCCCACCTGCCTGCCATGGGTGACCCCGGGCCCACCAGCACTGCCCTGGCAGGGGCAGATCCCCTTTTCCGTCCAAAGAGGATGAAATCATCCCAAAAAACCTACTTGACAATGATTATCACCATCACAATGTGGAAGGCGATGAAGTAAAGCTTGGCAGGCTGAACTGTCACGTTGGCAAATCCATTGGCAAAGAGTGGAGCAGGAGTTAAGAGAAAAGAGGGAAGGAGGAGCTGAGGGAGGGACTGGGAACCCAACAAAACCCTCTGCAGGCCCATCTCTGCCACCTGTCCATGTGCAATGCCAGGAGAAGAGCAGAATCTGGGAAGAGGGTGGATCAGAGAACCACCCAGTCTCCCAGAAGGACCATCAAGCCCAATTCCCAAGGACCCAGTTGACTACAAAGGATATCATGCCACTGGTTGACCACAGTGAGCTCCATGAGGACAATGAAGGATGAGGCAAAGTTGTTGAAGTTGTTCTTGCAGTACTTCCCACGGGCAAAAAGGGAATCCTTGAGAGCTGGATTCCCACATTCCAGGGCATGAGGAGTGTTCGAGTTGGCAGGGAAGTACTGGATTTTCCCATGGAATAACTCCATGCCAATGATAGCAAACACACAATACACAACCTGGGAAGAGAAACCCCATCACCTGCTTCTCCAGCAAGCTGCAAGCCCCAGGGCAAGCTTAGCATCCCAGCAGGTTTTCCAGTTTCCACAGGCACAGCAAGGGGCTGGAGGGCAGCACAGAGTCCAAGAGCCCCAGGCCACCCAACAGCAATCACCAGGCAGGAATAATTAGCCAAGAACCACAAATACATGGAAAGGAAACATTCCCAAATTGTAACAGAGGCCAATTTTAGGAAATCATTTGAGAACCAGGTTTCTCATTCAGCCTCTTGCCCAAACCATGATTTAATTCCTTATGATGAAAAGCCCAGGCTGCCAGAACACCCCATGGATCCAAGGAGGATGTCCTGATCCAGGAAAAAGCAGGAATGCAGCCCCTCTGCACCCTTTGCTTGCACAACGGCCATGAATCAATTGGACACTTACAGTTCCAAGGGCCTGCCATCCAGGGAATTGCATTTATCCCCTTGGAAACAGTACAAGCATGAGATTTCAGACACACTTCTGTGCAACTGGAGTGCTTTGAACCAAGACACCCGGATTTCTTACCAGAGTGAGCCCACCAAAAGTCAGCATGGTCGGGACGATGTTTATCAGGGTGTTCATGATGACCCGGAACCTACAGAGAGCCCACACTGGTTATTGTCACACCCTGGCCACCACATGCTCCCAGCATCCCCAAAAGAAGCCTCCAGAGAGGCTGCAGCCACTGGGCTCATCCCAGGCAGGCTGGAACAAGGCCTTGGGATGCTTTTTGGAGCGGCCATGGTCAGTGCTGGACAATCAGGGTGCTGCCTCTGGCACAGACCACCCCCTCCCCAAAACCCACCTCCCACCCCACTCTCTTCCTCACCTCTGAATGCTGTCAACAATCCGGATCAGCCTGAGGACTCTTAGGATGAACACAATGTCCAGGATCTGCTGGCTGTTGTACTTCATGGCTGAGAAATGAACAAAGATATTTTTATTATGAAAATAAAGCTGGGAAGTGTTAAGATAAAGCTCTTTATTTGTTACTATTATGTCCTTGTTAAACACTATAACAGGGAGCTAAAAAAAAAAGGATAAAAAGAAAAAAAGAGGAAGACTGGGTTAGTCCTTAGAAACCCTCCAGAAATTCCTTGTCTGGTCTCAAAGCCTCCCAAGCCTGAGGTGCTGGCAGGAGGCTGGGGAGGACACCAAGATTCCCAAGGCATGCAGGCTGCTCAAGCTGCACTTACTGGACTTGAGGGTGGCATTGAGAATCGTTGCAGTCAGGGCAGCAAAGATGATGAGAGTATCAAACCTGGCACGAGGGAAGGCACCACTGTTAGATTTTGGGGGACAGGAGCGGGGTTTAAACAAGGAGTGACCCCCTGCTCCTCACATCAGAGCCAGGCAGCCCTGGGTCAGCTCAGCCTATGGGCACATGGGAGAGTTTTGTCACATCATCCTCTGATTCATCTTAAACACACCCTGGCACAGGAGTTCAGAGCTTTTCCATCCCTGAGGAGCCGAGCACAGCACTGGCCACACTCCACACAAATTTCCAGCCCACTCACCAGTTCCAAAACTGGGTTTTGCCAAAGAACTCCCTGGGTTCATAAGTGTAGACCTTCAGGAGGATCTCCAGGACATACACAGCAAGGAACACCCACTCTGCATAGGAAATGTAGGGGCTTTCCTCATCCAGGGCAATGAAGATGGCATTTATCAGGATGATGGCATCGTAAGTCCAAACAAAAGCCCTGCAAGAACAAAGAGGTGAGCTTGTCACTCCCAAGAAGGCCAAAGTCACACAGCTATTTCCAAAACATTTTGCCTCCTCTCTCAAAAATTCTTTACCCATCAGTTCTCCCCAACCTGAGAGTTTGGGGGAGTCACTGCAGAGTTTAGTTTTGCTCTTGAAGTCCAACACAGAATTTGGTTAACAGGTCCGGGGAAGTGATTTTTTCCCCATCTACTCAGTACTGGTAAGGCCACATCTGGAGTCAACTGGGCTCCCCAGTACAAGAGAGACCTGAACACATTAAAAACAGTGGAAGGACAGAACAGTCTGACTCAGGACACTTTGGGAGAGCCAGGGTTGTCCAGCCTGACAGGGAGAAGGGTCAGGAGCAGCTCCTGTGCATAAATACCTGATGGGAAGGTGCGGGGAAGATGGAGCCAGACTCTTCTCAGTGGTATCCAGTGGAAGCACAAGAGGCAAGGGGCACAAGTTGAAATACAGGAACTTCCATTTAAACAAAAAAGTTGTTTGGTTGGTTTTTTTTAACTGGGGGTGATTAAGCACTGGAATGGGTTGTAGAGAGGTTCTGGAGCCTTCATCCTTGAGGATACTCTGGACCCAGCTAGGATAGCCCTGAGTACTCTACTTTGGCTGACCTTGCTTGGAGCAGGGGGGTTCCACTAGCCCATCCCTAGATGTTCCTTGTAACCTCAGCAATTTTGGGATTCTGGGAAGGCTCGGAGGTGAAACAGAGCTCTAGAGAACTCCATAACTCCCAGTGCTGACGAGGCAGCAGGACACAGCTCTGCAGCAGAGACTGCTGAGGTAGGAGCAGCTCTAAGTGCAGCACTTAGGTCCTTCATGGCAGGACACAAAGCACAGACTACTGTCAGCGAAACCCAGTTCAGCCAGTGGGCCTGGCCGAGGTGTGGCCTCGCCCACAGCCAGGGCTGTTCCTCCACACCAGCAAAGGCAGGCCAGGAGCAGCGGCAGAGCCCCTGAGGGTGGCCTGGCCACAGCCTGTCCTCCCCAGCAGCACGCCCAGGTGAGCCCTCGGCCCTGTCAGAGCTCACCTATGCCTCACGACGCTGCGCAGGAGCCGGCTGGGAGCAGATCCATACAGGGCCGGCACCCAGCGCGCCAGAGGGTGCCTGCGGATCTTCAGTGTCACCACCTGGATGTTGAGCAGGTCTGCCAGCTGCACGAAGGACTTCTTGTCTGCAGCAGAGTGGCACGTGTCAGCCTGATCCCATGGCAAATAAACAGCGTCTGCTAAACGCAAATCTGAGCCCGCAGGAGGGGCACCAAAGCCCAACCCAGAGCGGTATCCACCACAACAGGCTGAACTTGGAATTCAAGCAGCTTCTCTGCCTCATTCCTGGGGAATTGTCTCGAGCCATGGGTCAACAACCACCACGGAACAATTCAAAACTAGGAGACTGACCCATCTCTCCCAATATTCCTGCTCCAGAGGACTGTGGGGGGAGCCACATTGCTTGGAGGCATCTGATAACAAGGGAGGCTTTCCACATCCTCTGCTGAGGACAGGAGGCACCACACACCATGGAGAGCATGGCCTGATGTCAAATGGCCCTGAAGGCCATACAGTGTGTGGGACATGGGCTACAGCACAGGCAGCAGGAACAGCCTTTCAGGACTCCAGGAATCTGGAGGGAAACAGGAAGAGAATGGCCCCAACGTGTCCGAGGAATGACTGGACGTGGCACTCAGTGCTCTGATCTTGCCGATAAGGTGGGGATCAGTCACAAGTTGGACTCAGTCATGGAGGTCATTTGCCACCTCAATGATTCTGTGATTCTGAGTCTCTCTGGGGCCATTACAGATCAAAAATCCCAATGCCAAACCCCTCCTAGCCCCTAGCTCCTCCCCAGTCCCCACTGCTCACCTACAAACCCTTTCTGCTCATCATCTGAGATGCGGAGCAGCAGCTCCCGGTGGGAACTGCTGGTGTCAGGAGCCACCAGCTTGACCAGCTGCTTCCACCGGGCTTCCCGAACCACGAACTGCTCTCCCTCCTCTTCCTTCAGGAGGTTGAAGGCCTCGATCATCTTGCGGCGCTTCATGTAGGCGAGTTTACGGATCTCGTTCTAGAGAGAGCATCGGGAGTCAGGCAGCTCCAGGCACCCTTCCCCCTTTTTTTAACAAATAAACTCATTTGCACAGTGCAGAGATGCAAGAAGAGACCCAGGGGAATGACACTGGACAAAGCACAGCACAGTTAGTGCGGGGGCGTGAGAAATGGTGTTTAACAGGCAGCTGTGGGCTCTCCACAGAGCTCTGGAAGGATCAACAGATTTCTGGATGCTGGGACAATGCTGAAAAACCGGAAGGAAAGACAAAGGGTAGTGCCAGACAGGAAGGAGGTGACAAAGATCACGGGATCTGCATGGCCACAGAAGCAAAGAGGATGTGTCCACACGTGCTTCCCATCCACAAATGAATCCTGCTGAGAGCAGGGGTAGAGATCCTCTTCTGCACATGACTGTAAGCAGAAGACCCAGCTTCCTCAGAAAGATCCAACCCCCTCATGGGAGCAGCCAGGAATTGCCAGCTCTCCCCCTTTGATCACAAGTCCCAAACTAACCCTACCCAGCTTGGGTAGAACAAAAATTCTGATTTACTCAGACCTCCTATTTCCAGTTCCTTTGCTCTAAGAGCACATGCAAAGATGCTGTGCAAAAACAGTTCCCTGCATGGAGACAGCAATGCTGAGCTAGGACTAAACCTCCAACATAATGCAGAATGTGCTTCTTATCTGCTGGAAACACCACAGAGCACATAATTCAATGCCAACAGCAGAACTCCCAACAACCCCACAGTATGAAAGGTGGGTCTGTGCTTGTTGTTTGCAGAGCACCAAAGGCAAGAAGCTGTTCCCCCCTTCTCAAAGCTTTCCAAGGGAAAGCCAGAGGTTCCTTACAGAGAACAGCAGGAATCCACTGGTCACAAGCCCCTCCACACATTACCTTCAGATGTTTTTTGTAGTTGTTGTAGACCACGGCCAGGAAAAGAGACATGAAGATGTAAGTGTTGATGATGACAAAGGCGATGAAGAACAGGGCGTACCAGGAGCTGAAGTCAAATGCTGGCATCCTAGAGAAGGGGAGAGGGATTGCTGCTTGCCAGACTGACAAACAGGGAAAGGGAATCCACGAGAAAACAGACTCCCAGATGGATTTCCAAGTGCTGTTTTAGACAGCCAGATCAAACTTATCAGATAATACCCAAGCTAAAAACTGCATTAAGTCAGCTGGAAATCACTTTTCTTCTGCTGGGATTTCACCATAGTTTGTCAGGCCCCAACTGAAGGGGCGAAAAAGACAGCACAGAGATGAAATCTCTGCCAGTGTGGCCAAATTTAAGAGCAGACATGAGGTGATGTCTCAGCCATATGATAGTTTTTGGCCTCAGACCCTTGCTGCACTCAGATCTGCTTTTCCACTTGCTCTAGGAGGATAAGCAGCATTTTATTTCTCTGTTTAAATTCCCAGGGTCCCTGTATCATCCCAGTCATGCCCACGGTATTGCCAGCACATAGATGACCAAGCCATTCCTCCCTGTCTTACTCTTGACAGCACCTTCCCAGCACAAACCAAAATGGGAACCCAGAACAGATGGGGGTGAAAAGCCCAACACTCACAGAATTTTAACTGTGCTGTGCAAATTAGAGGCTGCACAGAGTGCCCTGAGAACACTATGAAAGAAAGATCCGATCATCTACACATGACATCCATACATGACATCCGGGCTGTTTGCTGTCGTCACCAGCACGTAGAGGTCAAACACAATCTCCAGGTAGTTTCTGAAGTAGGGCAAGCCTTCTGCTGTCTGGAGATTCCTAGGAGGAAGAGGACAGCCTGGAGTTAAGCACTAGGATCACGTGCCCCACCACAGGAGCTGCACCTATCAGCAGTGCTTGTGTTCCCTAGGAATTGTTTGGAGGCCGTTCAGAGTATCCCAGGAGCAAAGAAGTAGCCATACCTCTCTCCAAACAGCTTCAAGGCCATGAGGGAGAACATGAGGAGGCTGAACATGAAGAGCAGGAAGACGTAGGTGATCTCGGGCAGCGTGTTGCGGATGCTGCGGAAGGCCCTCCGGATCTGCCAGGGACAGGGGAAGTGTTCAGTGGCAACATGGCACCCCCTTTTCCCCTCACAATCCCATCTGGATCAAACCCCTAAACTGGGGTGCAAGAGCCCCAGGCCTTTCCTCCTCGCTCTCCAGGAGGAATCCTAGAAGGAAAGGCCCCAGCTACACATCACAGTGAACTCAAGAACCAAGGGACAGAGGGCCCCAGGGCACTGCTGAGATGCTCTTGCTGCAGGGAACCAGTCAGGGACAAAAATCCATCACTCCAGGCCACAAATAACATGCTCCAAGCTGAAATGTTGAACTGCTCCCTCCCCAAGGCCTCCACACCACAGTTTATTCATTTGTAAGTCAGGACGACACCAGTCTTGGGCAGCAGGACAAAGATCTCCCCATGATGAGAGGAATCAGAGTCCAAGTCTGGACTATACATTTGAGAACAGCATGACACTTGTTTACCCAGGAGACTTCCAGAAATCAGTAACCTGGAGCCTGACTCAGGGAGAAACACGGTGGTTTTTTCTGTGGTACAGTGTGAATCCACTCTTTTGTCCACCATATTATTGCCTCAGGCCTCTTCTGAAACAAACCTTCTCTCACAGGACCCTAAATTCTGCCATAAAACCTTTCTGCTAAATCCCCTGGATCATGGAAAGCAGCAGGCTGTCCGAAAAAACAGCACCCTGGACATTCCCACCACACCTTTTCCTTACCTGGCGACTCTCTGCAAAATTGATGAGGAAGATGGGCCTCACAATCCTCGACCATCGGATGCTCCTCACATCATATAGCCTGAGGACCCCATATATGGCCAGGTCTGTCAGGGATAACTGTAGAAAAAGAAGGAAAACTCCCAGAAGTAATGCTGGAATGTGTCTAGATAGTGAACAGTGTTCGCTGATACAGGAGAGGTGCACACACAACAGGTTTGTGAGAGCTGCTTGGTTTGGCCATGGCTCATGTATGCCAGGTCTGGGAACCCAGGAAAGCAACAGGAGGGGGAAAAAAAACCCACCTCCTCTGGGCCCAACTCACCAGGACTGCCACCACGATGCAGATGTTCTTGGTGTCCTTCCAGAACACGTTGTGCAGGGTGACTTTGGCAAAGTGTGTCAGCCGGCCGAGGAACACCAGAAGGCACAACACCTCCAGCACTGACGTGGCCTGCAGAGAGAGCAGGGCTCAGCCAGCACAACCAGGAGCAGCAATATTCCTTTTTGCATGATAAAAAACAGGCAGAGCAATAGTTTCAGGCTTCCTTTTGTGGAATTGCCTGCCAGAGGCAGGTTAAAGCCAGCCAAGTCTGTGTTTGCTTAGATTCAAGGAGTACATCTTTCACAATCACACTGGGGCAGGGCAAATAAAGGCTGCAGAAAAGTCTGGCCTAAAGTAAAACTTGGCTTCTACTTTCACATGTGACAACTGGACTTGGGTCCCAAAGAAGGCTGGAATTGCTCTCACAGATGGAGAACAGCAGCATGGCTTTGTCCACAGTCACATGGGCCATTGCTGATGGCCACAACAGCTCCTACAGTCCCTGGCCAGCTCCTGTGCCCTTTTTGTCCCCATTTCAAACAAATCACAGAATTATAAAATCACAGATCATTTGGGTTGGAGGGGATTTTAAGGATCATCTCGTTTCAACCTCTGCCATGGGCAGGGGACACCTTCCACTATCCCAGGTTGCTCCAAGCCCCGTCCAACCTAGCATTGGACACTTCCAGAGATAGGGCAGCCACAGCTTCTCTGGGTAACCTTCTTTGGACAACCTGTACCAGGGCCTCACCACCCTCACAGGGAAGGATTCCTTCCTAATATCCCACATAACCCTCCCCTCTGGCAGTGGGAAGCTGTTCCCCCTTGTCCAGGCATGCCAGGCCCTTGGAAAGAGTCTCTCTCCATCTTTCTTGTGGGCTCCCTTCAGGTACTGGAAGGCTGCAATTAGGTCATGCCAAAGTTTCTCCAGGCTGAACAATCCCAATTCTCTCAGCCTTTCCTCACAGCAGAGCTGCTCCATCCCTCTGATCAACTTGGTGGCCTCCTCTGGACTCATTCCAACTTTCCATATCCTTTCTGTGGTGGGGACCAAGGGCTGGATGCAGGACTCCAGGTGGGGTCTCACCAGAGCAGAGCATCAAAGATACCCCCAAAAACATCAGCATCCATTGTCTCTTGGCACCTCTGACAACCACTTTGAAGCAAGAAGCCCTTGGTGGCTCCAGCAGCTGCATTTGCTGCTCCTACACCACAAACTCACCAGGAAGGGGAGCGGATACACAGCAGGTTCCTCAAACAGGGCAAGGGACAGGTTGAGGAAGATGAAGAAGTAGGTGGCTGTTCGCATCATCCAGTGGTTATAGAGCTGATAAAGCCTGGAGCAAGAAGGCACAGGCACCATAAATAAAGACTTCAGGGCACATCCCAGGGCATCACCAAATGCATCCTGGAAGAATAGCACTTGCTGTCCCAAACAAACATTTTTGCCAGCCAGGAATCTGGCAATTTGTTTTCAACTCAGTCTCAGAACAGATGGATACTATACTGCCTTTCAGTGAAGCATGAAATAGCAGAGTATTTATTATAGAATATTTATTGTAGTAAAGAAAACATAACTGTGCAGCCCCCTGGTTCTGCCACTCCAGCACCTTCCACACAGCTGAGGGATGACCAAACCTCCCAAACTCATCGTTCCCACAGAGGCTTGGAAGATTTTACTTTTTTTTTTCCCCTCCAGCGAAACACAACTTTTTAATGTCATTCCCCCATCTTCAACATTAAAGATGCGCTGAGCTCCATTTTAAGCACCTCAGCTTAAGTACAATTTTTGGCACCCCACCCATCCACCTTTCTTAGCACCACACTTTTTTTGGCTGTTGCTGCTTGGCCACGAGTGTGGTTGGCTTTCCACAGGTGTGGTTGGGATGGGGGGTGCAACTCTCCTTACCTGACGGCCTCCGGGGAGGTCTTAAAAGGAATATTCCTGTTGTACTGCGCATCGGAGACAAACGCTGCTGCCAGCAGGAGATCCTGGGGAAAACACGGGGGGAAAACACAAGCCAGTGTGAGAGGAGCTTCGGGGAAACTCTGCGGAGTCACTGAGGGGAGGGAGACAAGGGTGCCTGGGGGACCCGCGGGGCGAGGCGGTACCTGCGCTGCCGCCTCGGCCATGGCGCGGGCAGACGCGGCGCCTCCCCGGCCCCGCCGCCTTTAACGGGGCCGTTGCCGCCCCCGCGGCGGCGGAAGCAGGAGGCGGGGCCGGGCTCGGGCTCGGGAGCGGGGCCGGGATGGTGCTGGAGGCGCTGCGGCCGCGGGCCGTGCGCTGGGCGCTGCTGGCCGCCTTCGCTGCCGGAGTGGTGGTGGGCTGGCAGGCGGGCCGGGCGCGCCGCCGCTTCCTGCGCTGGCGGCAGCGATACCTCCAGCGCCGCCTCGCCGCCGCACAGGAGCAGCTGGAAGCGGCCTGAGCGCCGGGAGCCGCAGCCGGGCTGCCCCTGGCTCTGGCAGCGGGCTGCGAGTGGCTCCCCGGCGGCCTCGGTGGGCGCTGCCTCAGCCGCTGGAAAGCGGTGAAGCGCTGCTGGGGAAGGACGGCATCCGTGGAATTACAGTGCTGCCGGAGAGGACGGCATCCCTGGAATTGCAGTGCTGCTGGAGAGGACGGCATCCGTGGAATAGCAGGACTTCTGCCCTTCACAAAGCAAGATCCCAAACTGTGTCAGGCTAACCTAACAAAGAACTGAGGATATGCAAGCAACGATACCAAACCTGGAATGGACTGCTCTGGGAGCTTTGGAGTCCCCATCCCTGGAGGTGTTCAAGGAACAAGTGGACGTGGCACTCGGTGCTCTGGGCTGGGTGACAAGGTGGGGACATTGCACTCGATGATCTTGTCCAGCCTCAGTGATTCTGTGATTTCCATATTCCAGAGGGTTGTCTGCACTTGTCCAGCTCTAAGCCTGCCACTCTGCCCTTGTCCGGAAGCGCTGGCGACACAATAAACTAGCAAAAGTCATCACATGGTGTTCCTAGGTGTTTATTTCTGGAATAAATGTGAAAACCTGCCTTACGGGCACGTGTAACAAGTCCCATTATGGGTGTGCGTGGGGACAATTAAGTGGTGAAAGAGCTCATGTGTTGGCTGGGTGAACGAGCAAGTAAAATGACGGAGTCGGAATTCCTCCAGGCACTTTGGATAAGGAATTGTGAAGGTTGCGGTAGCAAATTCTTTCTTCCCATTGCTAGGGAACTCCAGGAGAAGCAGTGCTGGGGGATTCACTGCAGGCTGCTGGTTTTCAAAGGTATTATGGAGTTCTAAAAGCTCTGGGGGAGAAAAGGCACTGCCCAGCGCCCTTTAAGGCTTGGCCTTGATCTTGGAGCTCATTCCCGAACTTAACGATCCTGCCATCAGACTGCACGGTCTCCAGAGGTGCCTTCCAAACCCACCTGTTCTGTGAGTCCATTACTGGCATCACAAAACGCCAGATCGTTTGTGGCAGACGAGTGGTGCTGGGCAGGTTTCAGAGCTCCGGCGCTGCCGCGGCCGCGTGCTGGGTACGGAGCGCTGCCGGCCCCGCCCCGGGCCCGTCATCCGGCGGCGCCGGGGCTGTCCCGTTGCCCGGTGACGATGTCGGAGCGGCGGGCGCGGGGGCCGCTGCAGCGGGTGCAGCGCCGGAGCCGGGAGCTGCGGGCGCAGGTACCGGGACTGCACCGGAGCTGTACTGGGGCAGGTACCGGGCTTGTACCGGGGCTGTACCGGGACCGTACCGGGGATGTACCGGGGCCGGTACCGGTGTCTCGCCCCCCGCCCCCGGCCCCTGACCGCCCCCGTGCCCTGTTGCAGGTGGAGGCGCTGCGGGCGGAGAGCGCGGCTGCAGCCCCCGGGCAGCGGGAGGCCCTTTGGCTGAGGTGAGGGAGATCCCGACCCCATCCCGAACCCTATCCCACCCCATCCCTTGCTCCCACCGCCCGGGCCCTGCCCTCACCCTCCCCTCTCGTACCTCTATGCCTTTCGTACTGTTCGTTCCCTCTGTGCCTTTCCTCTCTTCTCCTAATTGTACAGCTCTCTCCCTGCCCCTTTCACTCCTGTTTTCCAGACTGGCTCTTTCCCAGCCCTCTGAGGCTGAGGAAAGTCTGGAGAAGGGAAGACTGAGAGGGGAATCTCAGCAATCTATAAAAATATCTCCAAGGCAGGTGCCATGGGGATGGTGCCAGGCTCTTTCTGGTGATGCCCAGCAACAGGATGAGGAGCAAGGGCCATAAACTAAAACACAAGATCCACCTCAAATGAGGGAGAATGGCAGAGAACTGGAACAGCTGCCCAGAGAGGGTGTGGAGTCTCTCTCTTTGGAGACATCCCAAACCCACCTGGATGTATTCCCTTGTCACCTGCTCTGGGTGATCCTGCCTGGGCAGTGGGGTTGGACTGGATGATCTCCAGAGGTCCCTTCCAACCCCAGCTATTTTGGAATTCTGACAAATGCTGCTGTTTGGGCTTGGAGCTCTCAACCTGCAGGGACACACAGCACCTAAAATGACACCTTTCAGTCATCAGGTGTGTTTGGGGTCAGAATTTTAAAGAGAATACCATCTGCCTGTCTTGCTTTCAATGCAGATGTACACAGCTGAAGAAATTGGTGGAGGAGAATACAAACGCTCTCTATGCTTTGAAAAAAGTAAGTATGGAGATTAATTTGTGGTTTTCTCCAAAATTCACCACAGAGAGCATTTAAAGAACACCAACCTTCCACTTTAAATGCCTCAGGACAAGAGCAATACCCAGCACTGCACAGTCCCTGCTTGTCATCTCTCCAATTTATACTTTTTATATCCATTTATATAATTTTAAAAACTCATTTTAATGCTTTATTTTGTCCAAGTCCTGCACTTAAAATCTTTGATAAAGTATTTTTCAACCCAATGCATTCTTTGGAGGCAGAGAATGCAATTTGAAACTTAACAAAGAATTTCACCTTGGCAGAGTGAAAGGCTAAGAAAATTGTCACTAAAGAGGGAGTGACAGCAGCCCAGGAAGGGGAAAGCTTGCAAGGCATGTCTGGAAAACTAAATTTATAGGGGAACTTTTGATTCTTTGAGCAATTTACTGGGGAACTTTGATTCTTTGGGGCATTTGTTGGGTTCTCTGTCAGGCTGACGAGCCCGCGCCGGTGGGGAATTACAGCCAGAGGAAGGAAGAGGAAGAAAAGCTGTTGCTAAAACTCTCCCAGCAGCTGCAGAAGCTCCTTCTTGTCTTGGATCAGGATAACGTGACAAAGAATTCTCCAGGGTGAGTAGCTTAAACACACAAATGCAACCTGTTTTTTTAAAGGATGGCTGGAATGGACCTTGAAAAATCATTATCTCACCCCCTTTATTAGCTGAAAAACAACAGAAGGATAAAAAAAGAAGTGCTCACGAGAGAAGTCATTTATGACTTGCTGAGATTTTCTAAGGGTGCTGGATAATGGCTGGAATATAAGGTTTGGAGGAGTTTCTTGAGGACAGAGAGTAAAACACAGGAGTGAAGATGCTGTGTCTGGATAAAGTCCTTGCAGAAGCTTGACAGCATTTCAAAAAGTTTGGTGGAAATGATAATAAAAGAAGTCTGATTTGTTTTGGGTAGGGATGAGGAACACCAGAAAGGTCCTCTTGCAGAAGATGGAAATGAAGAGGAGGAGAGTGAAGATGAAGAAAGTGAGGAGGAAGACACTGAAGAAGATGAGGAGAAGATGTTGGATGATCCAAATGTCAGAGAATGTGTTGCTGTTGGAAACTTCGATGCCCAGCAGGAAGGGGATCTCACATTTGTGGTGACTATCTCTCTGTAAAGGGTTTTTACTGCAGATCACTCTGAATTAAGCAGTAACCATAATGAAATCCTATGCTTTTGGGATTCAGCCAGTTTTGGGATTTGGGGAGAAATTGGAGTTAGGTCCTTTTTAATTTAAATATTTGGTTGTTTTTTGTCTCTGTCTCTCCCTCCAATGCCAAAGAAAGGTGAAATCCTGCTCATACACAACAAGAAGGAGGATGGCTGGTGGGTAGCTGAAAATTCCAAGGGGGAGAGAGGCCTCGTTCCCAGGACCTACCTTGCGGTTGGTGTGCTGCAACCTCTGTCCTAATCTCATCTCTGCTCTTTTATATAGATTAATGATCCTATATCTGCATAAAATGGGTCACAGTGCAGTGTGTTGTTTGGAAATAATGCCAGTTATTTGGAAATAATTCCATGGTTTTATCCATAGGGATGGAGATATCCATCAAAAGCAGCATTTTTGTGCCTTGTGAAGTCGTGGCAGAGAAGTTACTTGAATATAAAAGTCAGAATCTTTGTCACTAAAGGTCAACTCTGAAAACCCCACGCTGCTTGGATTAATTTGGGCTTTTAATAATTTATCTGAAATGGGAGTCCATGTAAACATGGGACAGTTTTCTGCATCACAGACAGAAAATCTTCTATTATAAACTTATTTAACTTATTCTAAACTTACACTAACATGGGCTGTGGTTGGAGAAGGCATTTTTAAGAATAGAGCTGGGAAGAAATCAAGCCCTTTGCCATTTTAAATCTGAATTCCAGGTTCCTAAGGCAGAGGAAGAAAGCCAGGAGGAGTCAGAAGAACACATAGAAGTGGTAGATGAAACAGCAGATGGAACTGAAATTAAAAAAAGGTAAATGGCGTGTCTCAGATATGGTTATGAAGCTGCTGCTATTTGAAAACAGACCAATATTTAGTGGTTAAACTTTTGTTCACGTGAGGATTTATTATAAATCCCTCTATTTTTCTTCCAGAACAGATTCCCACTGGAGTGCTGTCCGAGCCATCACAGAGGTAGGTGCCCCTCTTACAGAGGAGCTTTACCTGCCATAATCTTCATTGTTTTGTAGAGAAGTTGTGCCTTTTCCCAAACACTGTGTCTCATATCACAGACCCTTGTTCTTAATTAACATCTGTGTTTTGGGAGTCCTTGTTAGCAAGAAATGCCACAGAAACGCTTCAGAGGAGGTGACTGAGATCCCAAGTTTCTGGTTCTAAACAGAGCTGGAAATTAGGATGAAATTTGCTGTTAAATAGCAGGAAGAGTAGTATCCTTTTTTCTTTCTTTTTGCTAGAATGACACTGTGGAGGTACTGACCACCATAGGTGCAGTTCCTGCAGGATTCCGCCCATCCATGCTTTGCCAGCTCTTGGAGGAAGGTAAGGATTTCTCCTGGCAGGATTCTCTGGTGTCTGTGGTGGCTTTCTCACCCTGGTCACCAGCCTGGTGGACTAAAATCAGTATTGCTTAATTTTAATTGGGTATTTGGCTATATTTGACCCATCAAATAATGTATAAAAGAATTTTTTCCCTTAAATTTCAATTTATCAATATGAAATCCTGACAAATTTCCTCACGGTTTTAAAGATTTTCCTCTTTGGAAGATCCTTCCTGTTGACAGTGCAGGAAGTGTTAATTTGTTTTTATTTTATTTTAATCTTCCCTTTTTCCTAAAGGTCTTTTGGAGTCTCTTCACTAGATATATTAAGACATCTCATGTTTTGTTAGTCTTTCTATTTAAAGCTGTTTCATCTCCCTTTTTTAATTAAATCACTGTGCTTTTGGGATGAAATACTTCAGAACACTTACAAATAGTAAACAGTGCTCATGGGAGATAATACCATACTTTTGTTTAGTCAAATATTCAACTGGACCTGAATTTGGGGTGTTGTCCATTATAGGGCAATAAAGATAATTTTAAAAATGAAGAGTTTTTAAATTTCCTCTTGTTGTAGGTGAAGAGTTTCGAGCAAGTTATTATTTGCAGCCTGAGCTTACTCCATCCCAGCTGGCTTTCAAAGACTTGGTGTGGAACTCTGAGAGAAATACTGTGAGTATTGCTGCTAAGGGGCCTCTGATGCTTTTGGGTTTGGGAAGTGTCAGGATCTCTGGATGGAAATTGCTGGCAGGAATTCACATTGGTGGGTGAATATTGCTGGGAAACACATGGCAGATTTCCATGTCAATCCAGACTCCTTAGCCAGTAATGTTACCGCATCCTGCTCTCCAAAAATCAGCCTAAATTGTCATGTTATATTTCTTTTAAGAGTCACCAAAGTTTGTGGGTTGCTTCCCTGTCTGGGGTGAGGCAGTGGGTGACTTGTGTGAAGTTTTAAACTGATGGACACAAACTTAATTTGCCTTCTTTCCGTTTGGCTAACAAGTATGTCTTAATTTGCACCATTTCTGGAATATTTCTTCTGCTGGGACCTTCTGTCTGTCCCACTGAAACATCCTTAGGGCAGAGCTAAAGGCTGGTGAAGAAATCCTGCTGCTGCCACTGCACAGGGGCTGTGGTTGGGAGAATCACCTCAGTCCATAAACACAAAATGAGACCACGTGCAGAGGGCCCTTAGGTTTCATCCTCCTCCTGCTGTGTTTCAGATCCATCCTAGACCCACCAGAGTGTGCCTGATTGTCACTTTATGCAGCTGCAAGATGATCCCTCCCCCTGGAACCGGCGTGCGGGTCCTCAGCCGGCATGTCCGGCTCTGCCTCTTCGATGGCAGCCGGGTAAGGAACGTGCCTGCTTCCCAGAAAAGGACTGAGGAGGTTTGCAACTTCCAGGATCCTTCAGGTTCCGGTTCCTCTGGTATGCAGCTCCTCCAGCTGTCTCACTCAGAGAGACACACACAACCTGCCTCCCAAGCTGCTTAATTTATGCTCAGATGAGTCTGGTTTGAGCCCACTCACCCAGAAAAATAGAATTTAATGATAAAACAGGCCAGACTGCATTGATGGGCATTGGGCATGGCGAGGCAGGCACACTCAGCCTTGTTTCCCACCCTTGGTACTGCACAAAGCACTTGATCCCTCCCTTTTGCTGCCTTTGGTTTCTCCCCCTCTGCTTTCCTCCCGTGGTAAGTCAGGTGCAGCCCCAGAATGCCCCTGAGCAGTGTGAGGTGAGCCAGGGAGCTGCTCCTGACTCAGGGTGACAGTCACACCCAGCCCCTGGGGCTCAGGGCTGTACTGGGTGGCCCTGGGAGGGGCTGGGGTGGGAGCTCCATTGCTCTGAGTCCCTAATTTCGGGTCCCCCACCTGCCATTGTGTCTCCTGTCACCTTTGTGCTCCTGGAGATGAGTGTTTCCCGGGCTGATCTGTCTCCTGGGATGGGCCTGGGAGCAGCTGGGTCAGGGTCACACTCCTCCACATGCCCTTGATCCTCTGCTCCTTTGTGGGTGTGCAGAGCAGGTTTTTATAAAACCATAACTTTGATTATCCAGCAGTTTTCTTCCAGATGTCTTGGTTGTGTGCAGTGTTGGATCCATCTGGGATAACCCTGCATTTTCTGAAAGCAGCGGGGCTTTCCAGAAAAACTTGCTTTATCTTTTTTCCCCACCTCAGGTGCTGAGTAACATTCACACAGTGAGAGCTACGTGGCTGCCTAAAAATCCTCAAACATGGACCTTTTCTCCAAGGGTAGGTGTCACAGCCACTGGCTGTTTACAGCTTCTTCCTTCAGTATCACTAAAGTGTTCCTTGGTGGCACAGCTGTGCTCCATGGAAAGACAGTAAGGGGAGCAAGGTTTTCACTGGAATTGGTTCTCTCCTCATTTTTAGATGCAGTGGGATTGGGTCTGAGATCTTGTGTGAGTGAGGGATGTGGTTGATGGCCTTTAAAAATCAAGATTTTTTTTTTCTTAGGTACATTAACTTCTCCTTTTTTTTCCCCCTCCCTCTCTGTATCAGGTGATGGGCATCTTACCCAGCCTGCTTGATGGTGACTGTTTTGTCAGGTCCAACTCCCTGTCTTCAGACATTGGGATATTGTTTGAGCTTGGCATCACTTACAAGTGCAATGTGAGTTTGGGAAGGTGCAGTGGAAATCGCTCCAAGTGCAGGCTTATAAAGAGAACCAGCTGTCCCTAGGTAGAGAATAGGACTAGGGAACATCCCTCATTAGAGAACAGGATTAGAGAATAGGATTACCTGGAAAGACCTACAAGAAAGATGGTGAGAGACTTTTCACAAGGTCACGTAGTGACAGGAGAAGGGGGAATGACTTCCCACTGCCAGAGGGCAGGGATAGATGGGATATTGGTGAGGAATTCTTCCCTGTGAGGGTGGAGAGGCCCTGGCACAGGTTGCCCAGGGAAGCTGGGGCTGCCCCATCCCTGGAAGTGTCCAAAGCCAGGCTGGACGGGGCTTGGAGCAACCTGGGATAGTGGGAAGTGCCCCTGCCCATGGCAAGGGGTGGAACAAGATGATCCTTAAAATCCCTTCCAACACAGACCATTCTGTGTTTCTCTGATGGGAGAATATCCCTAATTAGAGAATAAAAGTCCCTCTGACTCATGGATATGAGTGTCCCTGTACAAACACTGAAATAAATTGTGCCAAAAATCCCATGTCATGGGATCACAATGGACCAGTTGTCTCTTCACTCCTGCAGTTTTCTGTGATTTATTTCAGACTAATGTCCTGTGCAGTTTGAAAACTAAAGTTTTAACTGCTTCAGCAGTATGGACAGTGGTTTCCAGCTCCAGTTTACACAGATAGAGCCTGTCCATCTGGGATATGCTGCTGGAAAGCACAACAGGTAGTAAAACAATAGATGGTAAAGCCAGAAAAACTACCCTCAGAGAAGGCAGATTGTGATTTTTAAACACACAAGGGTGAAAGAGGAAAAGGGGGATAACTACAATGATTTTGATGTGGTTATTGTCATTAATCGTGGTTCAGTCACTCATTCTGGGTCAGCTGCTCAAATAATTTACATTTCTCTTTTTTTTCTAGTCAACAGGTGAAAGAGGAGAGCTGAGCTGTGGCTGGACCTTTCTGAAGCTTTTCACTTCCAGTGGGATTCCTGTTCCTTCCAAGTGAGTTTGTTGTGTGTTCCTGCTGTCCCTGTACTTACACATAGATGTACATACATCTATTTCAGAGTAAAACTCATCTTTCATACTTACACACTGCTGGGGCATGGGGCATCCAGACCAGTCCTTTATGATTCTGGCTCTTCTTCATGTGCACTTTGCTGCATTATCCCTTTCCCATGTGAAGATTGGGAGACTGGTTTCCAAGACCTGGAATCAGGTAGGAGCTGTTGTGAATGAATCTCTCACTGCTCTTGGAGTGTGAATTATATTTTGCAGCTGATTTATTATTAGTGGGTCCAGTCATCTGAAAGAATAATAAATTGTACATTATTTTATTAAATGTAGGAAAACTTTCTGTTCACTGACAGGTATAATTCATTGTAGCTCAGACTTTCAAGACTTGGTTTCAACCAAATATTGGTGTATATATATGCACTGTGTATATGTATTCTGAATTTATCTGGGTTACAGGGGAAAAGAAATACCCACAGGACACCCATTCTAAAAAGTCTCTAAATCTCTTCTAAATCTCATTTTTTAAATATTGTTCTACCATTTCATTAAGTAAGTATGGTATTACAGATTAAATTTCATGCTTGCTTCAGCAGTGACTTACTCTTGACAGAACGGGGATTACATTATTCTTTAACAAATTTTAAATATGAAAGATTTTAAATGTTGAAGTGGTGATTCCTCAAAACCATTTTAATGAAGGAATTGCTAAATTCCATACAAGAAGAATATTTGGGCTGTGGGAAAGAAACAGTGTTATTAATGGCTTTTTAAATAATTAACCTCCCAGTATAATTAAATTCCAAGAATAGTTAAATTCCCAATATCATACAGGCTTCAAATTTATCTTTATTAACAGGATGTACGAGCTGGTCCTGAGTGGTGGAACTCCCTACGAGAGAGGTGTTGAGGTTGACCCATCAATATCAAGGAGAGGTGTGGTTTCTTTTCAAAATAATTTAAATAAAACAATGTAATTAATGCTGCATCTCCTTCACAATAGTCCCCAAAGCCTGGCTTGGGTTTGTGTGTTCTATTTTTGCATGTATTTCATTATTTATCTGCTTTTGCCTTGACTGTGGGGAGCTGGGTGGTGCCAGGCGAACTAAACTTGAAAGAGTTCTCAAGCCACTGAAATGTCCATTTTTGTAATGGGCATTTGATGAATGTTGTTTCAAACGGACTGTTTGAATCTGGGGTGTTTATTCCTGCAGCAGGCTCTGGGGTTTTTCAGCAGTTTATGAGCCTCAGGAAACAGCCTGTGCTTCTGGTGAAAGTGAAGTCACCAAGCGTGCACTCAAAAGACATCCTGAAGTGAGTCCTTGTGCTTCCCTAAAATGAAAAAGTATTCCAGATAGCCTAGAGAAATCTGCAGTGTTTGCAATAAACATCTCAACTGCTGTCCTTTATTTTCCCAATAGTTTTCTCCCTGAAACATTAGTTGGGAGCATGTGCTACATCCATCTCCTGGTGTTTTATCGGCAAATCCTTGGAGACGCCCTCCTGAAGGACAGGATGAGCATGCAAAGCACAGGTGAGCACCAGAGGAAGATCAGGTTCATCCAGGGAACGACTCTCTCCAGAGTTCCCTTTGGCAAGAGATGGTTTTGGCATTCAGGCTAAGTCATCCTCTTTATTTTTATTTTTTAATTATTATTTACTTACTGACAGTAGGGAGAGACACAAGTTGGAGAGTTCTGGTTTCAGAATTCAGTGTCTTGCCCTGATTTTGCAACTCTGTGTCTTATTCAACAGAACTAATGATGGGTTATAGCCTTCTCCATTTTAAAGCTGATTTGAAATATGGAAAAATTACATTTCTTAACTCTACTACATGTGAATTTATATAGGTGAGAACTGCCACATTTACCTGATTTGATCTTCATAATTTAGGACAGTAGATCAGGCTGACGATCTCTCCTGGAGTTAAACTGCATCCCTTTGGATTTAGACTTCATTTGAAGCGACTGAAAGGCTTTATCCCAGAAGTTGTTCTGGTAGCTGTGCAACTAAAGAAGGTTTCTGTTATTTCAAAATCCACCATCACTTTAGGGATAGACAACTGAAAATGTCTGTTCTACTTCCCAGAAGTCATCAGTCCTGGCTCACTTCCCTGAAATATTTTGGCATTAGTAAATGCTTTGTGTTTACTGAACTTCCCATCAGCTTCAAGGTGAAGAAACAAGTGCACATTCACTATTTGAAATCACAAGAGAAAGAAAATGCTTCAGCCAAAATCCTGCTCTCTGTCACTTGGAATATTATCCACAGTCTCATTAATTAAAATAATGACAGGAGCAGAGTGATTTCTCATGGAAGTGACCCAAAAAGCACCAGGACACCTGTGCAGTGGGATATGTGCCCCACTGGGTAAATTCACCGTGCACTTGGTCCCTGGTTCTCCTAAAATGCCACACCAGACACACCAGGCTGAGGTAGAACCCAAGTGTGTTTATCCATAACATCCAAACCAAGCAGCACAATTGCAGCTGTGTGTAGAAAAGGCAGGTGCAGAAATGAGGGAAAACACCTCTGGCAGGTAAATCAGGAAGGGCTCCTGCTTGCTGGCATTCCCAATAAACCAGCACTGGGGTTTGTGTGTCTCCTCTCCTAGTTTAACTGTCTCTCAGCCACTGAGAATTGGCTGCAGCCAGAGAACAGTTTTTAGGGAGTTCTCCTACCTTCCCTGCTCTGGAGAACTGTTACAGCTCATTTTCCCTTTGGGATAATCTGACGGGAGGGGTTGTGTTGACTACCTGGATGTGCCAATACTTTGAAAACCATCCTGATTCTTCCTTAGCCTTGAATGTGTTTGTGTTCTGTTTCAGACTTAATCTGTAATCCTGTTTTAGCAACTTTCCCTCAACTCCTGGATCAGCCAGACCTGATGGACGCACTTCGGGTATGTTACCTTGTCAGGATTTCCAGGCAAAATTTGATCTTTTCTTTGTCTTGTGAAATGATAAAGTTCTCCACAGCCTTGGTCTGATTTTACATTTCATTTTAGAGTGCCTGGGCAGACAAAGAAAGAACATTGAAGAGAATTGAGAAGGTAACAAACTACAGGTTTTTCTTTCCATAAATGCAGGGTAATTCCAGCTAGCTGCTCCCTGCCAATGCAAGTGCTGCTTAGCTCTTCCTCTCACTGTACATCTGTTTAGAAAATAGAGATATGTAAATGCAGTTCTTAACATTTCTCACCCAGATTTATAACAGTAAACCAGAAGCAGGAGGAAAATTAAATTAACTTGTAAATTTTTATTTCAATGTTGTTAGGGGGGAACCTGTTACAGGTACCCAGACTGTGGCTCCCTGTCATGATGTGCTCCCAATACTTGGCTGGTAAAAGCTTTCCGTGGATACAAAAGGGGCTGTGTGTGCCCACAAAATTATCTTCCCTACTCCAAACTCTGAGGTCCAGTCCTCCCACAATCTGCCTGGGAAAAGGCCCCCAGATTCCTCAGATCTCCCTACCCCAGAACAGTTGTAATCCCACATTTTGGCGTGTAGAACTGACCTGGTTGTCCCCAGGCTCACTCACACCTTGTCCTACCCACTGTCCCCTAGACAGAGAGCAGCTGCAGGGAACTGAATGAGAAAGCCATTGGCTCTCAGTGCTGGATTTCCTGGGAGCAGCAGTGGGATATTTCATTCCCTGTGCACGCTCCGGAATCGATGCACAAGGATGGCTCCCCGTTTATGCAAAACAAGCACCCGCTGAGTCAGAGCGTCTTTTTCAGGGCCATTCATTCAAAAGGAAAGCAGATTGCTCACGGAATTGGTAACTCCCCGGGATCCCAGAACCATCCAGTTGTACCTGACTGGCATGTGCCACTCCCACGGGAGGATTGTTGCCTGCTGAATGCTCACCCTTCCCGCGGTCCCGTGAGGCCAAACTGTGAAATGCTCCCTGCCAGGCACAGTGCTCCCGGGGCTGGGACACTCCGCACTTGGATCTTTTCCGTGTGTTGGATAATTTACCAGGCTGATCCTTAGTGTCTGGGTTTTCCAGCCTCATCTTTACAGGGGAGCACACCATGCACCACCACGAGTGGGACAACAGTGCCCAGGGGCAGCCTCGCCTCCTGCTCCAAGGAGTGGGATTGGAGCCACTCTCCACCTAAGACAACAGGGAAATGAGAGGAGTTTGGGCTTCCAGGGCAGGGAGGATGTGACACTGCTTTTAAGAAGAAATACAAATACCCCACGAGCAAAGGGCTCTTGGTGCCTGTGGTTTGTGGGAAGGCTGACAGAGTTCAGGGAGCAGGTTCGTTGAAATGCTGGAGGCTTATCCAAGATAACGGATGTGTGTTTAGGAAGGTCAAATCTCTTCCCATTGTTTTCCTGGGAACTGGGAGGGAGTTGTTCAGGGTTTTTCCCCTGTGTACTATACTTTGAAGAAGTGCTTGGCAACACCACATGTTTGCACTGAACTATTTTCAAACACTCTTCTCTGCAGAGAGATCAAGAATTCCTGAAGTCTGCATTTGTCCTGGTGTACCACGACTCCGTGTTCCCTCTGCTCCACACCACGTTCCTCCCCAGCTACAAATGGGCTGAGGAAGAGGTGGAATTGTCTCGCTGGAAGGTGATCCATGACTTCCTGAAAAGGAGCCGGGAGAACGATGGTGCGCTGGAGTACCTGCTGTCATCAGAAAACACCCACAGAGCCTTTGACATCTCAGAGCTGGCCTATGATTTCTTAGGAGAAGTGAGGGAAAACAATCCAGGAGAATGAGCAATCCAGGCTCTCTAAGGATGTGGTAACAATAAAATTAAATTCTTACCAAAGAGATTGTGTAGGATCTGAATTGTAATGGATATTTTAGCACAATTAAGATTTTGAGAGAGACTAAAATTATTTTATCAGTTTGTCTACTGGAAATTGTATTTAAAATTTTTAACTTTGCAGCATTAGACAAGGCTCTGGTTGCCTGTTAGTACCTGTTGCAGCCATGTCAGGTATCATATTTTGCCGAAGCTGAGGTAGCCCTCTTCTCTTGTGCAGCTTCCAATTAATTTCCAGTGTTATTTTTATCAGGGTGAGCAAAAGGCTCTTTGTCCCAGTCCCCTAGCAGACTGGGAGCAGGGAAGGGAAAGAGCAGCAATCTTTAAGAATGCTGCTGAGCAAGGGCAGCCACCTTAGGGGAAGAATCTTCTCTTGCCCAACCAGTGACCAGCAGGGTGCTCCGTTTTTAGACTGTTTGCCTGTTCTTCTCCCCCACTCAGGAGGAGGCTGGGTTACTCCCAGGAATGTGCCTGACCCAACACAGTAACAGCTGGTGGGAATCCTGGGAATGCTGCAGTTCCCCAGGATGATTTCCTCTGTGCTGACCCCTGAGCACTTTGTAACCACAGGCTCTGTGTGCTGCCCACTCCCAGAGGAAAGTGATTAATCCACTTTCTCTTTAGTGCTGGAGCATCTGGGTGCTTCCTGCAGGGCAATGGGGACACTGCCACCACGTCACATGTGGATTTAAGCCCAGGTCAGGCACAATTTTGTCTGGTGCTATTTAAAAGAAGATCTTTGAAAGCCTCTGCTGCATGGAGCCCAAAACCAGCTCCCACTGGAGTATCTGTAAACTGGAGCCTGCAGAAATACCACAGAACACTTGCCCAGCCTGGGAAGGGCTCAGACAAGAGACACGGATTTGATCTTTGCTCTGTGTTGCGCAAGAGCTTGGTATAGAAGCCAAGGTCCTGAGGCATCACCTGTCTTGGCTACCGGAGCTGGGATATCTCACTGGGACAGTGCCCTCTTCCTGCTGTAGCCCACTGCCCGAGTTAATGGGGTTGTTCTGTTCTCTCTGGGCCACCAGGCAGAAGTGCCACCCCCAGCCTTTCATCCCACCCCTTATCTGGGACTTCTAGGGCAAGGCAGAGTGTGCTGGATGAGACAGCAAGTGCTTCCCAAATCCAAAATGCATTTGCCAGGAGGCAGAAATTCCTGTAGCTCTCCTTCAAACCTTACTGGGCACTTGGGAGCACATTGCCAAACCCTCCTGGTGTGTTTGTAAAAATTGCCTGCTAGTTTCTGAAAGGTTGGATATGCCTGGAGGGTGTGGAGGGGTCTGACGTGACCAAGGAGCAGAAACCTGAACAGAAAGGGGAGGAGACAACAACACTGGAAGCAAAAATATTTCAGGCTTGGAAGCGTGCCAAGGACAATTGTTTGCAGGAAACATTTCTGTCCCGGCAAGGTGTAGGACGTTTTTTCCTCTCCCCCGTAGTTAATGACCTCGCCCTGGTGCGCGGTGGGGCCGGGGTCCTGCTCTGTCCCATCCCGGCTGGCAGTGGGATGCACAAAGCCGCCGCAGTCTGCGGCCGGGGCAGCGGCGCGATGCCAGCCCGGGCCGGTTCCTGTGCTTACGTCCCGCGGGCGTGTCCCTTAAATCCCGCACGGGAGCGGCGCGGGGCAGGCGAGCGCCAGCGGAGCTGAGAGGAGCGGTGTCAGCGGAGGAGAGATGGCCTCAGTGGGTCCCTCTGCAGCCTCCACGCAGCCCGCCCTGCCCTCGGGACCCGCCGTCTTCAAAACCATCCCCTACGCCTTCATCCTGCCGGAGATTGTGAGTATACCTGGCTCCGCTGCCTCACGGCACCCGCTCCTAGATAAAATCCCCCAAAACCATCCTGAAGGCACCACTAATGGGAAGTGACATCTTGTCTTTGAGCTTATGCTGAATGCACAAAGGCAGTATTTGTGATGGGGATTTTAGGAACAGCTTGAGGACAAGGTACACCAGCTCCATCACAGAGTCTTTGCGAGGGTCACCGGCTGCCGTGGGGTTGGGAGAGGCTGAAGAGCTGCTGGCTCGTCCAGGGCAGAAGCAGCTCTTGTTGTCACATAGAAATGGCTTGAAAGTCAAGGGAATTTTGCTCTCTGTATCAAATCATTCCAGGGGTTGAAGGCAATTGGGCGTCTTGTAATGTGTGACATTCCATGATTCTTTCAATTGCTTCTGGGTCCAGAGGGCATCCAGTGGGACTGGCTAAGATAGCAGCTGGTGTACTTTTCCACGGTGCACGGGGCTGGCAACCCACACACCCATGCTCCACAGGCACAATCCCTGCCCATGGCGGCAGGTTCAGCTCCCCGCTGCAGTTCCAGGGGTTTCACCCACCGCAGCTGGGATGGCACAGGACAGCACAGGCTCATCCCGATAACCCCGTGTGCTGTTTGTGCTCAGTAACTGCTTTGGGTGGATCCAGAGCGAGCGACTCACTCCAGGCTGAGAGGAGACTTCCTCGTGTGGTGATTCCAAGCCCTGGAGATTAACGAGCGGGCAGGGCTGGGTTGAGGCAGCCATTCACTTTTCCCAGATAAAAGCACATTTTCTGGCTTCTCCATCAAATCCCTCGGGGTGAGACACTTCCTTGTGTAGAAGGCAGCAGCAAACCCTTCCCTTTTCTGTGAACACTCATTTCCCATGAGTGTTCAGAGAAACCAGTGCCAGCTTGTTTGTTGTCGCGCCGGGATGCTCTTGGAAAGAGGCAGGGGTTCCGCTGGCTGCTGCGGCTGGCCCAGGAGGGAGATGAGAATTAGGGAGGAAAAGGTCTTTTCCTCATCTCACACTCATCGGAGGCGCCTGTTTGTCCCTGGCAGCTCTGTGGGACCTGGGTGTGGATCCTCGTCGCTGCTACCTCCGTCTCCTTGCCGCTGCTGCAGGGATGGGTGATGTATGTGTCCCTCACCTCCTGGCTCATCTCCCTGCTGCTCCTCTTAAGCTACATCCTCGGCTATCACAGGAACAGCGAGAACTGGAAAGTGCTGGTAAGGAGAGGAAGGAACATGGGCAGATGTTGGCAGCAGTGGTGTGGGAACGGGACCACACCATGGTGACCCACCAGCCCTTTCCTCCTTTTGCCTCGATTGGAAAGTCCAGGGGAGCTCTGCTGTGAAACCACTGCCTGGGAAGGTTCAGTCCCAGCCCTATCCAGGCACGTGTCCCACTCTGGGGCACTCACAGGTGCCTTATTTTGCAGGACAGTTTGTACCATGGTGCCACGGCCATTCTGTACATGAGCGCCGCAGTCCTGCAGGCCAACGCAACCATCAACTCTGAGTTTAGCATCAACGGGCCGCTCAACTACCAACTCAACAGCGCCGCATCGGTGAGTCCAGAGCACCCTGCCAGCTGCAGAACACACAGTTCCCCCTGGGAGAGGCAACAGCACGTGCTAAAGCCACAGCAGAGCCACCCCAAGCCCCACGGTGTCACACTGGGCAGAGCTTCAGCTCCTCACCTGTGTGGGTCGTGCAGCCAGCGTCGGCTTCTCAGGGTCCACCAGTTCACGGACAGCCTGGCGTGGCTGGATCCTGGGAAAAGCTGAGGTTTTGCCTCTCCTTTGAGGCTCAAAGAGAGCTCTAGGCTGGGAGGCTTCCCCAGGCTGAGAGCACTGGGAGGAGATGGGGTTTGATTCTGCCAGCTGACCCTTCCTCTTCTTCCTCTCGTGCAGTTCTTCGCCTTCCTCACGACCTTCCTGTACATCCTCCACGCCTTCAGCATCTACTACCAGTGATCCTGGCAGCACTGGATTCACCTTTGCATGACAAGGGCTTTCCCAGTGTGAGGGACCCTGCTGTCTTCCCAAGGTGTCCCTGCCCCAGCCCTGTCACCAGGCCTCAGGAACAGCAGGTCCTTTTGCACTTCATCACAGGAGGGATGTGTTGGCACACCGTTGGCGTGCCTGTGGGACATTTCCTGCCTTGCCTCGGGGCTACGCCAGGGGAGGGAGGGGCGCAGGCCCCAAGCCTCCAACTCTGACATTCTGCCAAATATTGACAACCAAGGGAAGGGGGAAAAAAAAAGATCTCTCTTCTTTCAGCAAACAATCTCCTTTCTAATGTTATTTGCCTTTCTCCAGTTCAGCTCCATCCCTCCCCAACACAAATTCTGAACAATGATACAAGACTGTGTTCCTTGACTTTCTGTTGGTTTCATTTGGTAAATGTGGTATTTGGAATAAAGTGTCAACTGACAGATTTTGACTACTCTGTAAGGTGTGTTCACTGAACAAGCTCATTTTACTCCCCAAGAGTTAGAAAAGAAACAGAAGATGTTTGCTTAGAAAGCTACAACAGATTTTAAACAAGTAAATCACAGAACTCCTAGGAAATTTCTAGATGTTGTATAAAACTACAGCATGAAAAGAATGATTACAACAGGTATTTACAGCAGTTCTCCACCCGTGTCTCCTGATTCCCATTACAAAACCTGCAGCTGCGGAGTCCAGGCACTGGCACCGCCGTCACCGAGCACTGGTGTTACTGGTGTCCCTCCTCCATATCCTCAGCCTCGGAGTGACTGGAAGGAGCTCCCTCCTCTCTCTGCTCCAGGGAATCCTCTGCATCTGGGACAGTGTTGGCTCTCAGCACATCCAGGTAGAGCAGGTAGTCCTGGAGGCAGGCTGGCAGCGGCAATTCCCGGATCACACGCTCCGAGCGCAGGCGCTCGCTCCCCAGCAGGGACCGGATCTCCAGGCGGCACAGGTGAGACAGGGAAGGAAGGAAGGCTGGAAAATGAAACCCCAAGTCAAACACAGAGCAGCTCTTACAACACTAATATATTTACTAATATATTTACTAATCTCAATTGCCCCAAATAACCCCCCCTTTTTTTTAACTCCAAAAACATCCTCATTAGTTTCAAACATTCCAAAGGAAGTATTATTAAACGACATTATCACTTGAACAACTTAAAAATGATTACAGACCCTTTTAAAGAATTTTCTTTGAAAGGAATAATTAACAAAGACACAAAGAATAATTAACAAAGTGCAGTTTTTCAGTCACGTAACACGACCTGCTTTTCTGAAGGCTGAACTATGAAAAATTCCCGCACAACCAATTGAAGCTTTTTGCCTGGTCACATTTTGATTACATTTTTTATGGTTTGTATTTAATTACTGTCCAATGCCTACAAAACAGGACAGATGCTTCATTGGAAATACAAATCAAATATAAAAAATAAAACATAAGTAAGTCATATTGTCATCTTCCACTAAATCTCCCCACTTGCAGCCTGGAAGCTGGATACCTGGAGACATCATTTTCCTGTCTGTATTTCTTACCAAAATGGCTCTTGGAAGTCCAAGTGAACTTCTCCCTGTATTGGGAAAGGTGTTGCTCCACAACTGGAGGAAGTCTGCTCCAATTCATGAACTCCAGGATGAAATTAAGGACATCCTCGCTCATGGAGAAAATCCTGCATAACAAAACCTCCCCTAAAATACCTTTTAAAAGTATTTGTGGATTACAGAATAAAAGACCAAAAAGCATCACATGTGATACACAAGGACAGTGGGATTTGTTCAGTCACTGAGTTGCAAACTTGTAGTGTGTTTACTACAGCCTGCAGAAAATACAAATATTTCATAACTCTAAATATAAGTTTAATCATGTAGTGCCCAATTAAATAGAAAATATCGCCAAGCTACAAGTTATTTGTATGTAGAAAAACTTCAATAAAAAAAACAATTAAAAAAAATCTGACAGGAATTTTTGCCACATTGTGTTAAACAAAACAGTCTCAAACTGCATCCGTTTCCTCTCCTCCCAGCCTTGGCCCAGCATCACTTCCCATTTGTTTCCCATCCCTCCTGAGCTATTTCTCCCATTGGAATTTCTTCTTAGCATGGCTGTATTGAAGTATCACACACACAAAACTTGCAGCTAAATTTGGGGGTTAATAAGAGATGTTCGATATAAATTTGGGAAGTGATGCTTTATTGCTACCCTAGAAAAAGGCAGTTTCCAGTCTGGCATTCTTCCTAAATAAAACTGTTTTGCTGCCCCCAGACATGACGTGTGAATGATTTATTTCAGACTTTCCACAACCCCTCCCATTCCTGATGGTGGCAACTGATTATCAAGGGCCATCCTGTGAAAGCCCTCGTTCAGCAGCAACTTTGCACATTAGCGTGAGACCTTTAAGTAAATAAAGACAAGGCTCCCTGCTTACCAGAACCTGCACATGAAATTCACGGGGTTGAAGCCAGCCAGGAGCAGACAGGGCAGCCATTCCTTGTATTCCTTCTGCACCGTGCTGCTGTAGTGGATGAAGTCTGTTAATTCCTCCTCTGAGGGCAGGGAACAGCCCAACCTCAGGAAGCGCCGGAAGAGAGCAAACTTCTTATGGCACAGGCAGTGTGCCAAGTTAATCCCACGCAGGGTGATCCCATATTTCAGGAGAACATCAATGAACTGATAGTACCTGTGAGCAGGAGAAGCAACAGTGCACCCCATAAGTTCTCCCTCAGGAAGCACCTCCCACTTTTTACATCTGTCTCTAACAAAACACTTTAAAATGTTTGTATTAAAATCCTTTTGTCATTACCTGTTGCAACAAGGTAACAGGATAAGGACTGAGATGATGACTGATAATTAGTGTTGCTTTTTAGGGCTTAGATGGCACATTACCTCATAGAAGTGGTGACACGTTACCTGCCTCATTCACAGGACAGTTCAGCAGCCACCTGCTCTGCCATCCCTTCCTAATTTATTTATTATAAAGCAACACCAGGACAGAAAGAGAAAAATGGTGTCCAAGGATTTTTAAAGGCAGCTTCCTAGGAGCATGCCACGAACTAAATTCACTACTAACAAACCTCATTAAGGGAAATGGCAGCACCTACACCATAAATAAATTTCAACCCATGTACAAGAAATAATCTGTTAAAATCTGAGAGGATTCAAAAGCCTTTTTTGAAGGTGTTTTCCTTAATGCAGCACATGAGCCACATTCCAGGACTCCACATTAACATTCCCAAGGAGGAATATTAATGAGAAGTGCTTGCAAAGGGGGAACACACTGGAATTCTGGAAAATTATTATATGATAAACAGCAATTGAGGGAGAAAGGCAGGAAATTGCATGTCTAAAGTAAGTTAGTTAAAGCGAATATAATTATGAATAATTTCAAAATAGAAGAGGTTACTTACTGCTTTTGGAAGATCATACACATGGGGGACCTGCAGTCGAAATCCAGGCATTCCTGAGCATCTGGGCTGAAGCCCTGCTCAAGCAGCATTTCCAGGCACTCCCCGTACCCGCCGTAGAGCGCAGAATACACGGGGCTGACTTTGCCCTCGCCCTTGTCACAAATCCGGTCAGTGATTGGAATCAGCAACTCCAGTATCCTGCAGATATTTAAAACCACTGCTTTCTGATCTTAGGCAAGGATTAATCTTAAACACACGGTCAGCTTTTCACAGGGTCATTGCAGCTTTGGAAGAAAATAGTCGTTTTTCACTCTTGAGTTTGCAGATTTATAATTCCATACACAGACCCCTGGCAAACGCTGTGCTTTGGGATGGATTTAGGCTGGAAAAGAAGTATTTGAAACCAAACCAGGGGCAGCTACTTCCTATAACCCAACAATTCTTTTTACAGCAGCAGAACACCACTGCACATTAAATCCCAACTCCAAGGAAGTTTGGAAGCAAACTGGAAATGTGAGTTGCAAATGAAATTAATTCCTAGTTCTATGAAAGAGAAAAATCCTTCTGTTTACAGTTCACACCCCAGGCCACATCACATTAGTGACAAACCCACGTTCCTCTGCAGCTGGAGATTACTGGTGCTGCTTAAGGGTTGCCAGTGATGTATCATCATTTATATATTTAAATGCTGTCACATGTGAGAATCGTGGAGTTCCTGAGAGATGCTTCTCCCCAGTGGTCTACTCCCAAAACTTCCTTCCACTCTTGGCTCTCTGCTCTGCAACTGGCTTGTATCCCTGAAACTGAGCAAAGCTACAAATGCATCTCTGGAAGGATTAAAGAAACTGTTTTGTGGCTTTGATTTTTCTGGCTGGTCCAGCTAATTCAATTTGCATAGAATTACTTCTGCTACTTAATGGTTAGGAATATAATTGTAATTAGCAGCTGTTCAAGTCATGTATAATGTATAACATTGTTACTTATACTTTTAAAAGGAAAAGTAATATGGCCATGGAGTGAATTGATATCTGGTTCAGCACTGTGGAAAACCCTTTAAACACTCTAGGATACGGATCAAACCCAGGTTAGATGCTGAATTAAAAATCACATAATCACAGAATGTTTGGGGTTACAAGGGACTTCAAAGGTGATCCAGTTCCACCCCTTGCCATGGGCAGGGACACCTTCCACTATCCCAGTTTGCTCCAAGCCCCATCCAACCTAGCCTGGAACACTTCCACGGATGGGGCAGCCACAGCTTCTCTGTGCAACCTGTGCCAGGGCCTCCCCACCCTCACAGGGAAGCATTTTTCTCTAATATTCTATCTAAACCTACTCCCTGTCAGTGTGGAAGAAACTACTAAGAGACATTTAAAATAGGAAAATAATCAGGACTTCTAAACTACAGATCAGTTTGAACACTCAATTTTTCTCCCTTTTAAGGCTGAACTTCCTCCTTTGGGGATCAGATCTGTGTGACCAGGACCTTCTGTCTGAATGCCTTTGCAAGCACCTACTTTGCATGGCCCATCTCAGCTGCTGCATTAATGGGTAACTGCCAGTTATCCTCGTTGCAGTAGAGGTTTGGGTCTGCCCCTGCTGCCAGCAGCAGCTCCACGCAATCCAGGTGTCCCTCCTGCGCAGCAATCAGCAGGGGGGTGGCCCTGTCCTTGGCCTGGCAGTTGACATCTGCACCTGACACAAAACAAAACCAGAGTCACATCCATCAGTCGTTAATTTTCACAGGATGGCTTCAAACTCAGCAAGTTTTCTGCAGCAAAAAGGAAATAAAACCTCTACTATTCAAACTTGTATTTAGTAAAAGTTGATGGAAGCAGCAAGGGAAATGAAGGGTCATGGTTACCATGGGACAGAAGCAGCCGCAGACTCTCCAGCCGGCCATACTGAGCAGCCACAAACAGAGGGGTAATTCCAAAGTCATCCCGACAGTCCTTGCTGGCCCCCTTCTCCAGGAGCATTTGCATAATCTCAGTGGAACCCTGAAACAAATATTTATTCTTAACCAGCAGGAAAGCAAGATTACAAGATCTGGTTTTCCCCCACATGTTCCAAATAGAAATAATAGAACCCACAATATATTCAATATTCTGAACATGCACTGAAAAATTAACGGTAAAAGAAATTAGACAAGTTCAAATTGATCACTTTTGCTCATTTACATGAAAAACTCATTTGTATGTGTTAGAACCATTAAACCAACATATTTTTAAGTACAAGACTATCACTGCTAGGGTAAGTTAGAAAAAATTATGTGATAAAAATGCAATAATTATTAAATAAATAATTAGCCCTCAGAATACACCAGTTACATGGCAATTATATGATGTGCTCACAGGTTACCTGAAAGGAAGCTTGGTGCAAAGAATTCCATCCAGACCAAGAATGAGAACCTTCAACATTTGCTCCATGTTGGAGCAGAAACTTGACAACCTCTGCGTGTCTATTTTCAACAGCTTCCATGGAACAGTAGTTAAAAAAAAAAAAGGAATTCTTATTGAAGAATTTTTAAAAGAAATAATTTAAGTATTTGGATTTAAGAGCTCAAAATGTCTCACTGTCAACATCCTGAAACAATAACAGTAATTTTTTTTAAACTTGCCCATTATATACTTACTTGTCTTTTATATCTAGATCCCCAAAACAGTGTTGGAGAATGGAAATGATACCAAAATTCCCCCAAACTTGGAAAAGACTTGGAAACAAAGGTAACATGGTACCCATGATGTCTGGGTACAGAGGTGAGTACATAAATAAAATATTTAATCAGACGATTTAGACCCTCAGGATTCACTGTAACTGAAGTTTTAAGCATTTAATTATGTCAAACATAAATCATAGAAAAAATGCTAAAATAATGGACCTTGATTGCCAAACTAGGAATGTCAAAAATAAGTCTTTTTACATAAGAATTAGGGAGGAATTAGAAAAACAAAAAATACTTGAAACAGCCTCATACAGCCTGTACCTTCTAAAGGTTTTCTGTGCTTGATGCAGAAAACAAATCTGCTTTTGTAATTTTGTTTGAAAACACTGTCTTAAGAAGATACACGGGTAAGTAAAAGGTCATTTCCACACCCACTCCACCTCTGAGTCTAAAGCCTGGCATTTAGGCTACAAAAAAATGGAGCATGGCAGGCAGCAAAGGAATTGTGGCGAGTTTAAACTCGGAGAAACTTGAATTTAAACTGGTGGGTTTAAACTCTTTGGGATTTGAGGAAAGCTCATGTCACCTAGGAAGAGTGGGGTGGTGGCAGATTCAGTGGTGACATTGTTGAGGTCAACCCCAGCTTCCAGGAGAACCCGGAGACATTCCACAGAGCCGTGACGGGCTGAGAGGTGCAGAGCACACAGCCCTTCAAACGTCCTTGAGTGGATGTAGTCATCAGATGGAGCTGCAGAGGAGTATAATGAGGGGGAGGGGAAAGGGATATTTAGCAGTGAATTACAAAATACAATCATTTTAAGAAAATAACAGAGTTATTTGAGATGTGTGGCCTATGGAACACCCATGAATGTCCTGTTATCACCTCAAGTATCACCCATTAACTGAACCGTGCCAACTTCTCTTTACTGCAGCTGTGAAACCACACACAAAATCCCCAAACAAGAACAGGATAAATCTATGTAAATTGGACCTTCTATGACAGGGTAATTTAGCAGCAAACCACAATATTTCCCATTAGATTTTCCTTACCTGTATCAATGAGCAGCTTCAGGCAATCACTGGAATTGTGTGCTGCCGCTTCATGGATGGGCAACCACCTCCTGTTATCCGGGACATCAACGCTGTATCCCCGATTAATTAATTCCTTCAGTATTTCAACGTTTCCTTCTCTGGCTGCAAGGCCCACAGCCGAGCACCGGTCGGAATAGGCTTCCGTGAAATCCATCCCTGGTGTGGAACTCTGCAGGAGGAGGAAAGGAGGTAAAAAAAAAGAGAGAGATGAGTGTTGGTACAATATATAAACGAGGGGGGGTTGTTTGTTGTGCAGAGGATTTGGTTTGGTTTGTAGGGAGATGGTGGTTTGGGGGGGTTTGTTAGCTTGGGGGGGTTGGGGCAGGAGGTTTGTGGATTTTGAGGGGAGATGGTTGTGGGGTTTGAGGCAAGGTGGTTATTTGGAAGGTGTTTGGGGAGGTGGCTGGGGGTTTAAGCGGAGGTTGTGGAGTTGGAGGAGAGATGGTGTTTTATGGGGTTGAGGGGTAGGTCTTTGTGGGGTCTGGGGGCAGAGGTGGCTGTTTAGGAGGTGGTAGAGGGATTTGGGGCAAGGTGGTTGTTTGGGGCGATGCGGTTGTTTGTAGGACTGGGGGGCGAGGCGGTTGCCTGGGGAGGTTGTTTGTGGGTTTGGGATGCGGTCGCTGGTGGGTTTTGGGGGGAGACGGTCGTTTGTGGGGTTGGGGAAGGCGGTCCGGGCCGATGAACACCTCCGCGGCAGCCGTCACAGCGCCGACCCCGCGAGGCTCCGCAGCCGCCCCAGCCCAACCGCGGCCGCCCCGCTGCCGCCGCCGCCGCCTTCGCCCGGGGCCGCCCCGCGGCTCTGCGCAGGCCCCGCCGGGCCGGGCCGCCATGTGGGTGTTCGGCTACGGCTCCCTCATCTGGAAGGTGGATTTCCCCTACCAGGAGAAGCTGGTGGGGCGAGTCCGGGGCTACAGCCGGCGCTTCTGGCAGGGCAGCACCGACCACCGCGGGGTGCCGGGCAAGGTGAGCCGGGGGCGGGGGGAGCGCGGCCGCCGCGTCGGGCCCGGGCCCTGCCCCGCGGCCAGAGCTGCCCGCAAGGGCTGCCAAAAACCCCACAAACAACACATCTCCCTTTAAAGACGGCTCAGAAATGCCCAGATTTGTCATTTAAGGCGTTAACTCTCGGTGAGGGGCGGCTGTCAGGCTGTGCACTGGGAATCAGAAAAGCCAGAACTATTGATCTAAGTAAACCCCCACTGTATTTTAACTTATTTTACTCTCATATGAAAATTCGTGGATTAGGAAATACTTACAGTTCTAGAATTCTTCACAGTTTGGAAAAGGAGAAAAGAAAAAACCCAGCAAGAAAAAGAAACTAAAATTCCAAAGTGAGCATTCCCAATGCCATGTATTTTTAAGTCACAGGGGTGAGGATAAAGGTATAACCTGCACCCAGGTAACTTCACTGTAAACCTGGAATACGGCTTTAAAAGAGAAAAGGCGTCAGGATTATTTTGAATAACACAGCTTGCTGCGTGGAAGGTTTCATCCAGATGTAAATGACACTCGTTAGAACCTCAAACACCGTAAAATAACTTGCACGGAGCTCAAAGATAACACAGCTTGAGCCACCCCTGACACGCGTTAAAGAACAGCAACGAGGAAAAAACAGTTCTTACAAATATACAGCAAATTACATGTTAGCTGTATGTAAAAAATATTTTCACAGGATTATCCCCAGTAGTACAAACAGTAATTAATTCCTCCGATCAATAAATATTTAGTAATTTGTTTCTTAATGTTTGTTTTGGGTAGTTCCAGGCAAGACAAGGACTCTGCAAAGCAATTAACTAAATATGCTGCCTTTCCTTAGGCAAACAGATCCTTGCTCCATCACACAACCCACCTGAATATGAAGTTCTCCTCAGCACTGCCTTTCATATCAAATCAAATTAGATTTAAATGAAATTTAATGTATTTAGGTTACAGTTACAGACACTTCTGGCAAAGACAAGAAAGTTGTTTTCCACCACAGAATGTCTCTTTAATCCATAATTCACAAAAGTCTTTGTGACCCATTGTGAGTGCACAAGTCAATGGCTATGGAAAAAACCTTCCAAAAGGAACACTTTAAGTTATCTGTGATGAATCATGGGAACAGACTCGTTTCGCCCCAGGAAATAGGAATCATTTAGTGTTCTTGTAGCTTTGTTGCCTTATTTTATCAGTCAGATCAGGAATAAATGGCTCATGCTGGGTGAGAACTAATTTGATGCCAAAAGCAGCAGTTTTAAACTGCAGATGTAGTTCAACATAGGGTTTTATGTTTTAAAGTTTTATGCAACAAATTTCAACTATTTTATTTCCGGTATTTACAAACTGGCTTCTTACTTTTTCCTACAAGAATTAACTTACTGGGAAAAACAAGCCATTTACAAGGTATCCTCCCTCTGTCCAGTGAGGCTCCAAGGGCTCCTTGAGGATAGTTAATTAAATTAATTGTCACTGTTTTAAACAAGAATAGAATTGAGTCTGGACAGCACATGTAAAGCAAGGACATTCAAACCCTCCCCATTTCTGACTGCCTTTAGTTTAACTTTTGTATCACAGGCACTGTCCACACAGAATTTAACACGTTGTCTGTCAAAGCTTCTCTAAACTGTCAAAAGCTACTCCCGGAAAATATTTATACTGGATCTGGACCTTACTGGAATTGTGCTGGATTAGTTGTCTGAGCCTTTCATTCCCGTTCCTTGCTTTTTTTCTCATTTTGGTTTGCTTTTTGCTCATGATTTAGGGCAAAAGCCTCTGACTGAATGACAATTTCTTCTTTTAAATTTTAGCCTGGAAGAGTTGTGACCCTTGTGGAAGATGCTGAGGTACGGTACTGCTGTACAGAAAGTCCTGTTGCACTTCCACTCTCTTATTCATTTTTGCTTCTCTACAAGCAACTAACTGTTATCTTTAGGGAAAAATCCTCTCAGTGTTTCCCAGAGTTACACCAAGGGCTCTTGATTGTTTCAAATAAACTGGAAGTAGTTTGGCTCTGCTATGACCACAGGGATATTTGAATGTATATTCTGGAGTAGTCACTTTGGCTATCCAGTTGTGAGGTGCAGAATTTGATATAAACATATATCAAATATACATGATTTGATATAAACATCAAATGATAAATGTAACTGCTTTAATTTCAGCCTCACAAGGTGTTAACATGATTGTGAAGGTATCTCAGCACACCACACCAGTTCAGGTGTGTAACAGGTGTAGGTGACACTCAGGTCCTTGCCAAACCGTCACTAAACAGAAGGGACCTGATCAAAATTCCTTCAAATTGGGCATTCATTAAATTGGTAATTTTCAGACATAAATTTTATGAGGTCAGGGAGAAACTCTGTGTCCATTTTGCCAGCTCCTTAAGTGGTCTGCACTGAGGCTATTTACTACTTCAACTATTAACAAAACAAGAAATTGCTCTGTCAGAAAAACCTCAGCATTAGCAGGAAAGAGGATGATCAATTTGCCCTTGTATTTTGGGACTGTTACAAACAGTGCCAAAGCAGCACAAGGGTACAAAACTAGTTTCCTGCAAGTTTTGCCTGAATACAACGATGTTCTGAGTATTCTCTTAACCAGTTCTCCTCGGCCAGGGGTGCGTGTGGGGCGTTGCCTACAGATTACCAGCTGGGAAGGAAGGAGAAGTGAAGGCCTACCTGGATTTCCGGGAGAAGGGCGGCTACAGGACTACCACGGTCATCTTCTACCCAAAGGACACGTCGGTGCCGCCCTTCGACGTGCTGCTGTACATCGGCACCCGCGACAACCCCAACTACCTGGGCCCCGCGCCCCTCGAGGACATCGCGCGCCAGATCCTGGCCGCCGCCGGGCCCAGCGGCAGGAACACGGAATACCTGTTTGAGCTCGCCAACTCCATCAGGAGCCTCGTGCCAGAGGATGTGGATGAGCACCTCTTCTCCCTAGAGACACTGGTCAAGGAGCTCTTGAACAAGCACCAAAGTCTCAACTGTCTATAAAGTAACCTCGTGCTTTTAGCGACCTGGGTCTGTCTGCAGAGGACAGGTTTTGTTGGCCATGGGTGTGTGACGGGGAGGAATGTTCCTCTGTACTGTGCTATCCTCATTAATACTGCATATCTTAATTAATGCTGCATTCAGAATAGGAGTTGGTCACTTAAAACAAAATTACCAAAATCACTCTTTCAAGAGTCCAGAGAGAGGGGAGTGAGGAAAGTGGTTTAGGTTTGATTTTGGTGTTCTAGCTTTTCATCCGAAGACTACACCTCAAGACCTCCACTTAAACTTCTCTTCATGTTTTATTATTATTTCAGGTTTAAAATAAATATTTAGAATGTTTTTGAGGTCAAAATCAGCATGCAGAGACAAGTCCCATAGATTTAAGTGATAGTTTCTTGTCATTCCAGACCACAATGCAAGAATTTTAAGTGGTTGTCCTAAATTGCATAGTAGAACATTTAAATCAACATTTAGCTTCTCTGAAATGATGTTATGCCACTGAATTACTCATTTCACCCTTTATATAAATGCAGAGGATAAACCATTTTACTGTCAAAGAAATAATTCCTTCCCTTGGCTGCTGATGTCGAGCCCTGGAAACCAAAGCTCTGGGCACTCTGACTCAAACAAGCCATAACCTATCAGTGACTCATTTTAATTTTTAATCCTAATCTAAAGAATAACCCCAAAATATCAAAATTAACTAAGAGCATGACTTGAAGTCACAACACAGCAAGAACAGAAACTCTCACCTCTGTTACTTCAGATGCTGTTGTGGCCCCATCTCTTCAAAAATCCCAGCTCCAAGGACAGACTTTAAGCCTGTTTCAGGATTCACCAACAGAAGGTAATTAAGGAAGGAACCCTCTTTCCAGTAACCTTAGGGGTGTGTATGGACATCCCAAGGGGGTTGGGAAGCCCCCAGTCCAGGCCAGTAGGCTTCCTGATGCAATCCATCAGCACAAAGAGTATCCATCCCCACAGGGATTTGTCTCGCTTCTCAAAACTTTTATTTTTATTAACTTTTTTAAAAGTATATTTTTATATCTTAATATAAAAAGTCCTGTTTCAAACACCACATACCGTCCTATTTTCCCATGCAGTGAATGTTTAAGTGTTTAGTAGCAGCCTCGAAGCCTGGATGCTGCATCAGTAATTGCAAAAACATGTGTTTTTCCCCTACAAAGGTCGACCTTTTCTCTTCTTTACCTTTTCCTGGTTTATATTTGTAAAGGTAAAAATGTGCAATGGCACTCTCTGCTTTCTTGAAAATCCTTTTTAGATTTAAAAATTCTTTCCTCAAAGACTTATCCTTGTTCCTTAAAACAGGGCAGGGGATGCTTGTGCTCAGTAATGATCCAGAACTGTCAGGGCTGTCAGGGCCGATTCCCTCTTTAAAACGCTAATTATTTAAATGCTGTGATTCTGCGTGGCTCCACATTCTCTCTCTTTAATTGTCTCCAAGGCTTTGTTGGTTCATTTGCTTCCCAAATCCATAAACATTGCAATAATATACGGTCCAGTGCGTGTGTGTGTGTATGACTTCAGTGCAATAAAAAGGCATTACAGTGATAATGGGGTTGGAAATCTCCAGAAATGTTATGTTTAAAGTGTGTCCATGTGAGGATGGACATCAAGGTGTGTCTTCATTGCACCTCATTATAAAACTGCTGTTGGGGCTGAGAATGAAAACACACAGGGGCTACTATAAACTGTGGCACATCAGGAGTTAATTAAAGCATGGGAAATAGAATAATACATATATTTGTTCTTGCTGTGTGGGGTTAAGCCACTGCTCTGCCCCAGCTTTGGTCACCACCAAACACCTCACAGATCTGTTACCTCAAAAATTATAGGCCATTTAGGCTTCATTTTTTTTTCTGACTGGCTATACTCAATCTATATTTGTGAAAATACAGATTCTCAGATCTGTAGGCTTCACTACACAGCCACACACACAAAGGCGCTGCTAAACCTGTTCCCAAACAGTGTTTGGGGAAACAACAGCCGCATCCATGACTGTTAACAGAAGATAATGCAGAGAGGAGGGAAATCCAAACTTAAGGGTTGGACTCAGTGATCTCCAAGGTATTTTCCAAGCAGAATAATTCCATGGCTGTGTAATGAGTGGATTCTCCGTAGCATGGCCAATTAATTTCCTGTCTTTCCTTCAACTGTTTGTCTGCTCCGTTTCCCATGGATCAGATGGGACTGGCCTAACCTGCTCTGATGTGAAGACTACCGGACCCCTTCGGTTCCCAGGTGTGTAGATACATACATGTATATATATACACACATATATACAAGTGCATAGAGAAACACACACAGAGGAGCCCTTAAAGTGCTTTTACACTCATAACCTCATACCTATTGGTTATTTTTAACCCTTAGTGCAGCCACTAATGACCAAAGTTAATTACTCGCACCCCATTCCCCCCCACTCATTCCCTCGTTACCCCCCTCCTCTCACTCGGCCCCCACCTACCCCTCCCTCACTCCCCCCCGCACCCCCTCACTCGCCTCCCTCAGTCACCCCTCGCTCCCTCACTCCCACTCCTCACTCCCACTTCTCTCTCACACTCATTCTCTCAAGCTCTTCATTCAAATTCCTCACTCCCTCACACTTCTCCCGCGCTCGCTCACTTCCTCACACTCCTCACTCCCACTCTTCACTCGCTCCCATTCCCCCCCCCCTTCCCGTACTCACACTCCTTACACCTCCCTCCCTCAGTCCCTCACGCTGCTCTCTCGCCCGCTCCGTGCCCGCCCAGCCCCTCACCTGTGGCGGCGGGCGCTGCCCCGGATGCCGCTGGCGGCGGCGGGCGCTGCCCCGGTTGTTGATCGCGGCTGCCGGAAGCCGACGTGGCGGCGGCGCGGCGCGGCCTCGGCGGAGCCGCCGGCCGGCATGAGGGGCTGCGGGCTGCGGCCGCCGAGCCCGGCCCCGGCCCCCCGGAGGGGCTGCGGGCTGCGGCCGCCCTGCCCGGCCCCGGCGCTGTTCTGCGGGCTCCTGGCGGCCGTGGCGGCGGTGGCCGAGGGCGGCCGAGCACTCCCGCAGCTCAGCGACGACATCCCGTTCAGGGTGAACTGGCCCGGCACCGAGCTCAGTCTGGTCGGTACCGTGCCGGGCCGGGGGGCCCGCGCGGCCGCTCCGCCCGGGGAGGGGTCTGAGCCTCCCCGCCACACAGGGGGGCTTGGGTGGGGCTGCTCCGCCGCCGGAGGGAGCCCGGCAGCTGGGAGAGAATCCCGCGGGATTCTGTGCTGAAAGCGGCTTGGGGAGGGCTGGGGGCGAAGGGGGATGGCTGGGGCTGGGGGCTGTAATAAAGGTCTGAAATGGGCGAGCAGGAGTGAGGGGATCATGGAGGGACGCGGGGAGCTGGAGGGGATCGGGGAGCTAGAGGGATCCATGATATGGTGGGGATCAGGGATTTGGAGAGGATCGGGGAGCTGGAGGGGATCGGGAATATGGCTGGAGGGAGAAGGTCCAAAGCCAAGGCGACAGCAAGCAACTCCCAGTCAGCTTAACCACCGAACCCCAGTCTTGTGGTACCATTAAATCCCAGGAAATACTCTGGCGCACCACTCAGGAATTCAGGGGTATTTCTAATGAGTAGCATTAAACCCCCCCCCGCCTGTCTGATCCGTGGGTTGGTTGTTTCCTCAGCCAACGACGGGTGTCCTGTACAAGGAGGACAATTATATCATCATGACCACTGTGGATAAAGAGAAGTACAAGTGTCTCCTGCCATTGATAGCCAGTGGCAACGAGGTGAGTTCAGGCGAGTTGTTCTGTAAATAAAAACTGTAGATGAGTCTTTACTAAGTTTTAATGTCATGAAATATGCTTCTGTTGCAGGAAGAAGAAAAGGACTATAAAGGTCCTACTCCAGGGGAACTGCTGGAGCCTCTCTTTAAGCAAAGCAGCTGTTCCTATAGAGTATGTTACCTCTGTCTTGTTCATTAAATGCCAGTTAAAAGGTTACAATCCAGTTCATGTCAAGGTTTAGGGTAGTAAATAAGATACTAATAAGAAACAAGGTCTTTACAACTTTATGCCTTAACATTGCTGACAAAATTCTGTGTGATTGAAGATGTCAGGATTCAGATAAATGGGTTGCTGTGGTAGCAGTTAAAAATGTGGATTTTTATTATTTTTTTAATTTATTTTTTTTCCTTTGTTTTATCTGTGTAAAAGTCAGGGAAGTTTTCTCTGGTGTGTTTGTTTGGGCAAAACTGAGACCACTGGCTGTGCTCTTGTTTTTGAGGGTGCTCCAGCAGTTTGCTGCAAAATTCAACATTTGGGTGGTTTTGTGGTGTGTAAATACATATAAAGATAATTTTAAAAATGTATTTTATTTCTAAGATTGAATCTTACTGGACTTACGAGGTCTGCCACGGAAAACACATCCGTCAGTACCACGAGGAGAAGGAAACGGGGCAGGTAGGCTGCTCACAACCCCTTTCTCCACTGGCACGTTCCTGCTGAACTCCTCCAGCAGACTTGAATGCCCTGGAAAAGCTTGGAAGGTGGTAACTGATGTTTGTTTTGATTGTAGAAAATAAACATCCAGGAATACTACCTGGGGAATATGATAATGAAGAACCCATTGTCAGAACCAGGTGTGTTTTAGATGATTTCATTCTGCTGATGTTAATGATTTTTTGGGGTTTTAATTATTCCAGTCTGACCAGTTTGAGAGCTTTTTCTAGGGAGGGAACCTGGTGCAGATCTTTACAAACACTCAAGTACCTAGAGTGGGACTTTGGTGGAAATCAGGTTGCTGAGTCCCAAACTCAAAGAACAGTTTAGAATAACTGATTTCTGGAGCATGTTTTGCCTGTAAATTAGTTCAAAGAGGTCTTTCAAATCCACAGACTAAGTGTTCATTCAGAGTTGATGGAAAGAACAGAAACAGAACAGCAAAACATCACCAGGGCTGGGGTGTTTGTTTCATTCCAGGCTAGTGTGTAGAAGATGGGCACCAGTGTTTTCTTGGAAGTGATTAACTGGAATCCTACAGTCTTTTGGGGGGGATTTAATGCTTTTCATCCCATTCCTGGATCCCCAGCTGCAGCCCTCAGTTAGGGATCTGAGTCCTGGAAAGAAACAGGGCTTCAGCACCTGCCGTGTTTGGCCTGTCTGGGTGAGTGGGTGCAGTGGTTGTGCAGGGGTGCCTTGTTCTGCTGCTGTACAGAGCACAGAATGTTTGATTCGAGTCACCAGTTTTGTGGGGCTGGATGTTGATGTGTGATGGTCCTTCAGGTCACCATAGCTGAGTCTGTCAGGCTCTTACCCTTCCTGCTTAGCTGGCAGACTATGTGTCCTGTGTCCTTTTCCTGCTTCCTGTCCAGCAGCTCATGCTCCTTCCAAAGCACCTGCCTGTCTCCTGTCCAATTCCCACCCTTCCCAAACAGCTACAGTGACGTGTTCTCCAGCCCTGCCTTGGTGTCAGGGCTGGATTTGGCCCGTCCTACCAACTCCAGGTGGTTTTGTGATGAACTGATGTGTATTTTGCTCTGTTTGCTCTGGGCCTCAGACCAGTGGTTATTTCCTTTCTTTCCTCTTTCGCACCTGCAAGTGGCTCTTGGCAGTGTATAAAGCACCAGCAAATACACAAACCAGAAAAGCTTCTCTGTATAAAACTTCATTCTATTTCAAGTGCACAAACTTACCTCATTCTTAATTATTCCCTAGATCAAGAAGAGAAGGAACATTCCAAAGACAGTGCAAAAGAGGCAAGTGAAAAACATCTATTTTAACTTCTGCCATCAGTATTGGAGGCAATTTATGTATGATCATAGAAGCCCAGAATGGTCTGTGTTGGAAGGGACCTCAAAGATATCCAGTGCCACCCCTTGCCATGGGCAGGGGCACCTTCCACTATCCCAGGTTGCTCCAACCCTCGTCCAGCCTGGCTTTGGACACTTCCAGGGATGGGGCAGCCCCAGCTTCCCTGGGCAACCTGTGCCAGGGCCTCCCCACCCTCACAGGGAAGAATTTCTTCCTAATATCCAATCTAATCATAAGATGATGTAATTAGTCTCCTCCCAAAATGAGTATCAAGAAATGAAACTGTTCCTGAACTGCACTTCTCTTGCTCTTAATTATCAGTCCCAGCTCAGAAAATCTGTTTAGTCTTGCTACTCAAATGACTTACACTTAACAAAGCCCTACAGCACAAAATCCCTAAGAGATGGAGCTGACTTGCTGACCCATCCCATAAAACTCTGTGCTTCCCTTTCCCCTTAGAGGACTTCCCCGCTCATTTAGGCCCCATAACTCAATTCTGAGTTGCTGACTCTGTAGCGAAACAATGGGAATACCTGAAGCATGCTGGAGTTTGGAATTAGTGAGAGCAGGTTTGACCTTACTGCCAGTTCCCCTTCATTTTCATGCTGAAATGAAGTTTTTGTGTCTGTGCTCCTGGAACAGCCCAGGGTGGTGGTTGTCCAGTGATCTCAGCAATACCCAGGCCTGAGGAGCATTTTGGAGGTTGTGTGGGGGCAGAATGTGACAGCTGTGCCTCTTGGAAAGCCAGGAAAACAAAGTGTTTTCCAGTGCAGCTTTTTTTCCTTCAGCTTCAGAGGAAATTAGGTCTTTTATTGCCTTTTTCTTGGACAGTATTTATGATGCACTTGCCATGCATTCCTGGAATCTCTTATCAGGAAGGGGCATGTTGGCTCTTTAATCTCATGAATGTCTTCACTCGTGGTGGAGCAGTTTCTGGGAGGAATCAGTGGCCTGGGACAGGGTGACGCAGCTTGAAAGCTGAAGCAGGTGAGGGACAGAAAGGTCCCAGATCCCTGGAGTGTCCTGACCCCAGAAGGCACCTCTTGTCTTTTAGCACAGAGCCCTGTCTGTTCAGCTCTGAAAACCTTCAGTAGCTCAAGCAACACGGGTAAAAAAAGGGTCGGTTTGGGGAGTTGGATGAAACACAAAGGAACAAACCTGAAGAGAGCTGACTTAAAAGTGTGAAAAAGTGGGATTTACTTTGTGTACACCCTTAACTTTGTTAGCCACAGCCATGGGTGGTGTGGGATCCTCTGAATAAGGAACATCCTGGAGCTGGGAATGATGAGAGGTGTAGTGCAGGTGCCAGGATGACTTTGCAAGGATGGTTTTGGATTCTTTAGGGCCTGGTGTTGCAGGTGATGAGCCTGGCAGACCCAGTCTGGGTGAACACCAGGACAGGTCTGGATGTTGCAGAAACACTGAGTAGCTACACAGGGTCTGATTTTAACCCAGCCATACTGGCTCTGCACTCAGGAATAACATTTTTTGTTTCAGAAGAGTCTCGGGAGCTTTCCTGTGGTTATGATCTGTTGCTTTCCCTCACCCAGATCCCCACAAAAAACATCGAAGGGCAGATGACGCCCTACTACCCCGTGGAGCTGGGCAATGGCACACCCTGCAGCCTGAGGCAGAACCTGCCCAGGTCCAGCACAGTGATGTACATCTGCCACCCCGAGGCCAAGCACGAGATCCTCTCCGTAGCAGAAGTCACCACCTGTGAATACGAGGTGGTGATCCTGACCCCGCTGCTGTGCAACCACCCCAAGTACAGGTACAGTGCCCAGAACACTTCTGTCTCCTCTTACGTTGTGATTTCTTGAGGGATCATCTTCATGGTATTTGAAGACTGCAGATACCATGTGTGTACACTTTAAAAGTCTACAAAACCAAAAGTACCTTCTCCAGCCATAACCTTAACCTCGATTTTAGCTCCTCCCAACATGAGGAGCTCTCCAGAAGCCATTTCCATATGGAGAATTCACAGTTTCAGTATTATTTTCCAAAAATCAAGTGTAGGGTTCTTGTTTCCTCCCCTTCCCTGAACTGTACTATGTATCTGAGGGATCCCCTGAGTCTTTGGGCCTTCCAAGGGGTGTAAAGAGAACTACAAAGGGAATGTGCCATACAGACAAGGGAAGATAATGGATAGGAGTCATGGATTTACACAGATGTTGGAACAAGGGAGTGTTTTATCATTGATCTGAAACAGGCCACAGAGTCTGAAGGCAAAATCCTGCATTTTGGAAACACTTGGCAGTTGGAGTTATTAAGTGCTGCTATTGTTAATGTTTGGTCTCCACTGTAAATTTTCTCATGTGGATGAGTTTGGTCATACTCTGTTATCTGCTGCACTTTCTGTGGCACTGTTGTCTGTTTACTGCTTGAGTCTTCTAAGCCTCTGTAGCAGTAGGGAAAAAACACACAGGCAGCTTGTTCTGTTACTTGATAAGGATACAATCCAGAGCTGCTGCCTCCTTCCCAAGGGCAGGCATGGAAGGGTCCCTGGCCACCAGCAGGAAACTCTTAAAATAAACGCACAGGATCATCATTCCCCCTCTTACGTCACCTTGGTAAATAAGGAAATGTGGAGGTGGCAGCCTGGCAATGCTGCCCAGTGTCACCACAGGGATCACAACCCAAATTTCAAGTCTAATGCCCTTTCTTCCTGTCATGTGTTCCCAAAGCACCCCCAAGCAGTGCCTCAGCCTCCAGGGCTTTCCCTCTACACCTGGCATCTCATCCAGGGATGCACCTGCAGCACCTGAGCAGCAGCAGATCCAGACACTCAGAGCACTGAACTGATTTCTGTACTTGAAGATGTAACAGTGACTTGTTCTTACCTTGCTGGGCAGGTTCAGGGCTTCCCCTGTGAATGACATCTTCTGCCAGTCCCTGCCAGGATCCCCACTTAAACCCCACAACCTGGAACAGCTGGAGAAACAGCAGGAAATGCTGAAGATGCCTTTTAGGAGGGTTAAGGAGGTAGGATTTGTTTCATTTTAAATAGAAAAATCTTTATTTTCCCTGTTTAACACATTTTATAAGATGGTGGCAGTCTTTCATTAAACTTGTTGAAACTTTGGAAGGAAAACAGAGCAAGGGTGGGCTACTAATTTAAAACTTTGTAGCCTCTGTAGCCTACAGTTCACAAATGTGTGAAGGTTTTGACTGGAATTTTCTTTCAGCTAAAATTGACCAAAACAGATTCAGTTTCAAAATTGAATCTATGCCAAAAGACTTTGCAGGGGACTTAATTGTATCCTTTAATTGCAGGAAGAAATGCCTTCAACAAAAGAAGAGAAATTCTCTTCCATCCACAAGCCTGTGGCTGTTGGGAGCCACCAGCTGTTAACAGTGGGGACAACCCACATCTCCAAGCTGACTGACGAGCAGCTCATCAAGGAATTCCTCAGTGGTTCCTACTGCTTCCATGGGGTGAGCAGCAAAGCCATGTAGAATAGAGCTATGTGGAATACATCCTAATTTATGTATTTGTTTAATTTTTATATTGAACTTTTCTGTTGAAATTCAATTTATTTGAGCAGACAGTGAAATGAAAGTAGGTAAGGGAATTAGCTGTGATGGATTTTCATTAACTAATAGATACCAAGTTTTACAGCTGAAACAGCTGGTTTAGGGTCTGGGGGGAAAAGGATGGGTTTGTTTTAGGGGTTGTGTTTGGTTCTTTTTAACACTGAGGTTGTTCTTCTCCCCAGGGCGTTGGCTGGTGGAAATACGAATTCTGCTATGGCAAATATGTTCACCAGTACCACGAGGTGTGTTCAAAGAGTTCTGTTAGTTCCTTTAAGTTCCTGTTAAGAAAATACAATCCTCTGGACAGGGTGTAGTGATCAGCTTTTCCTGTTCTAGGATAAAGAGAGTGGCAAGACCTCTGTGGTGGTGGGTACGTGGAGCAAGGAGGAGCACATCGAGTGGTCGAGGAAGAATGCAGCCAGGACCTTCTACCTGCGAGAGGACGGCACCCAGACAGTCAGGTACCAACCAGGCTCTGCCCTGCTCTCACACTTGGGAGACAGGGCCCAGTCCTGTGAAATTTGGGTTGTTAACAGATGAAAAAACTGCCAAGAGGAGTATGTTCAGATTCACCCCCAGTCAACATCACAAATGAGGAATTCAGCACTTTGGATATGATGCAGAGAAAAATCTTCCAACACTGAGCAACACTTTCCTTCTGCAGTAACTGCAATACAACCTATTGCTGTTTGTAACAGTATAATAGTTATATAGTATATAGTATAATAATATCTAGTGTAGTATAATAGTGTATCTGTTACTATTGGTTTGTATATTGAACACTTGACCAATGATGAGGTGCTGGATCGCACCAATGAGCTGCCTGCTTAAAAATTGTGTTTAATACTTCCACACTCTTCCATTCTGCTCTTTTGTGGCAGGATGGTGTCTCATTTCTATGGAAATGGAGATGTTTGTGACTTGACAGACAAGCCAAGGCAGGTGACTGTGAAGTTGAAGTAAGTGAACTTTTACAAAGTGATGTTTTGTGTCTGTTTCCTGGGTCAGAGGGGAAAGCTGCTGCTGTTGTCACAAAGCTCAGAAGGCAGTATCTGTTAACTTAATAAAATGCTGCAGACAGCAGTGAAGTACATGTGTTACTTTGTGCTTATTGCCTACCAACCCCCCCAATTTCTCCTCTATTTTCAGATGTAAAGAATCTGACTCCCCTCACGCTGTGACCATTTACATGTTGGAGCCTCATTCTTGCCAATACATCCTTGGGGTACGTACAGGCACAGCCTGAGGTCAGGGCTGGTAGTAGAGCACATCTCCAGTTCTATGTTTAAGGTGGCCCCTTTCTCCCAGTGACTCTTCCCAAGATTCCTGCAGTGCTGAGTTCATGGTTTGGTCTCTCTGTTCCAGGTGGAGTCTCCAGTGATCTGTAAAATCCTGGATACAGCAGATGAATACGGGCTCCTCTCAGTGCCCAGCTGAGGACAGCAAAGCCCCCAAGGCCAGATCCTGGCATTCCCATGGGAACAGTGTCTGTGAGCTGACAAAGGCCTCACCAGCACAGCTCTCCAAGCTGAGGGACTTGTGAACCACTTTGTGTATAACTATGTGTATATAAGAGCTTATTGATAAACTTTTAATGATTAAAACCTTGTCTTGCACTTCCTGCCTGGCTCGTGTGTGACACGTTCCCCCTCATCAGTGGCATCATTAAGGTGTAAACTCAACTCAGAAAAAGCACAAAAAACCTGAAGCTTCAAGGGAGGAGTTCAGCTGCCAACAGAAGGAAAAGGTGAAGCCAACACTTCGTGCTCAGGAGCCACAACACCACTCATGATTCTCCTACTGTTCCTGCTTTCTCCAAACACCAATGTTACCTCACTCTGACTGCTGGGAATTGTATTCTCCTGTCACTGCACCTCACCCCTCTTCAGCTGCTATTTCTGGGCTGCTTCCCAGGACATTCCATTTATCTATTTAACACCGTAGGGTTCATCTTCATATAATTATTTTGCTGAACATCCTTCCTGCCACCAGGTCCAGTTCCCTGTAGTGTGTCTACGTCACAAAGAGCATTTGGGAAGTTTTAATCTGCTGGCACTAGACATTCCTAGAAGTGAAGTGGGAGGGCTCAGATAAGTTGAAATACTGCTGACAGGATCTGAAGTGGACTTATGTTATATTTTTGAAAAAGTTTGTAATGGCCAACACCCAGCAGAGCCTTGGACATTTGGGGCTGTAGCAACAGTGTCCGGTCTGTGCCTGTTGGTCACTTCCATGTGCCCACCACATTTCCTTTTTTCTGCAGCCCTTATGCAAGGCCCAGGACTTTCTAATGGCTGTGGGGCAGGACCTGCCAGCCACATGGCAGATGAGTGGACAGATAATGCCCAAAATACTCCCCTGAGTGGCTAGACTGTTGCAACAGAACCTGTTCAGTGTCTCACCAAGCAGAAAACCTAAACAGCAGCAGCAGCATGATTTGGCAGTTAAATTGACAGTCAGTTTTCTTGCTCATATCCTGATTTCTGAGGCTCAGCAAGGTGGCAGAAGGAGCTGGAAAAGGGGAAGAAAGAGTCTTTTACATAGATTGTTTCCCCCAGAAAAGTCTTGTACCCAGATGTAGCCAGATTCCCCTGTTCCCAGACTTCCTGTGAAGCATTAGCTAAACAAGCACAAAGTTTTAATCCAGGAACCTTTAGAAAGAGAAGACATTAAAACCAGAGTTCTCCGGACTTCAGATCCTTAACTTTCTTCCTTTACTCCCCTCAACAGTCACAGCTGGACCAATCTCATGAGGCATCCTGTCCTGTCTGCCAGAGGCATCAGCAGCCAACACAGAGTAGGAAAAGATGAAAGCATTTCACCTGCTGCCTGTGCAAGGGGGTGGCTGGATCCCCTCGTTATGGCTCCAGACCTGCACGATCCCTTGGAATGGTTTTATTTTGGCTCAAGGCTGCCCTGAGGAAAGGCTGGAGCCACCCAGCTCTGGGCAGCCTCAGCATCCCTCAGGCTGTGCCAAGGAAGGGAACACAACACACCCACCCTTCCTGCACATCCCCCCTTGTGGGGATTACATCAGAGGGCAAGCCAAGAATAGTTATTTTGTGGGATGTCAGAATTCCCTGCATGGGAGGGAACTCCCTGGTGGGAGGGGGAAGCACATCCCTGACTCAGCAGCCACAGCACCTGGTGCCCCCCAACAGCAGCTTTTGCCATGATGTGAGCAAGCAGGCTCTTGCCAAACCCGTGTTCCTCTGTCTCGACTTCCCCTTGTGCAGGAAGCTCCACGCTGACAGCTATTCCTGCCCCAGCACCCACATCCACCTCCAGAGGGAACATGCTTTGCTCCCCTTCCTCTCCCATCCCTTTCTGACCAAGAGCTGACTTAAGTTTGCTCCTACACCTTCAGGAAGTAGAGCTGCTTCACACAGACCAGTCCATTTCCAGGTCATAAATATCTTACATTGTCATCTAGCACCTAAATCCAAGCCCACCTTAATAAGAGAAGCTCCTGTGAGGTTTGGTCTCCTCAAAGCTGGTGCTGATCCTCTTTGGATTTGAGCAGCTCCTGTGCAGGTTCAGATCTCCCTTAAATCACATTTTCAGTGCACAAAAAAACCTTTCCCTGCAGAGAGAGACAGAACAAGTGGCACATGACCTGTTTTGGGAATGAAATCACTGGTCCTGCTCTTGGCCACATGGTGTGGACCTTCCAGGCTCACTCAGACCTGTCTCATGTTCTGCTCTTCCCTCAATCCCCAAAATAAGAGGTTGCTTTAAAAAAAAAAAATACACCAAGAGGGTGTTGGATGAAACAAATGACAGAATAATTCCAGCACAGAGAATTGGTGGAATAACTGTGATTGTACCAAAAAACTGTCTTTTTTACTTTGTCAATTCCAGCCATGACTGACTCTCCCTGGGATTTTGCTGGCCTTGTAGATGTTCCATCTTCCCAAAGGGAAGAACAGCTGGAGGTTCACAAGCAGCACCACTGTATTGAGATGGAGACTTGTCCAACTGCAGGGGCTCACCCCACACTGACAGCAGGAGCAAAAATTTCTCCTGACATATTCCAACTTCGGAATTTCCTGTCCCTGTTACCAAAGCAGGTTGGAATCTGCCTGAAGAACAGATGACTGCAGGGCAATTCCCAGAACCTGCCACAGCAGGAAAGTGCCGGTCAGATCAGACAGACAGCACAAACCACCCTGGGTTTTCCAGCCCCCAGGGCTGGACAGAGGGGCCTCTGGGCTGCTGTGAGTTTCCAGCCACTGGTGGTTGTGAAAGAGTGGGAAAAAAATTTGGGAGTGATATAAAGGCAAGCTGTGACCCCAGTGAAAGCTCCAGATAATTACTAAGAGTAAGTTTCTTACCCAGGTGTCCCTGTGGGGCATCAACTGACCCCAGGATGTGTGATGGCCTCTCCTCTGACCTCCCGCCCCACTCAAGCGGTTTTTATATTATTTTATTTGAGGGAGAGGCAAAGGTGAGGTTACAGTTGATGTCATTTCATGGTTATGAGGAGTTTGAGTGACTTTGGTCATCAGCACGGGATAATAGCACAAGTAACCTGAATTTCTGAGTGAATGAAGCCAGGGTCAGCTTTGTCTGGATCACTCCTTTGTCTCTGTTCCCATAAGCTGTGTTGTTTTTGGCGGAGCATGAACGCAGCCACCACGGTGTTGCTCCATCCTTTGTTCTGTGTCCCCCTGGCAGCAACACACCACGCTCCCCTGGCATTCCTGCTCCCAAGGCCTGCAGTCTGTCCCTGGCGAGCTCTGGCCAACCCATGCACTGCTTGCTGAACTTGGTTTTTCAGTTTTCTCCCCAGCTTGTGCTGCTGAGGCTGAAGCAATGCCTCGGGACGACACCGTGATGCATTAAACGAGCAACTTCCACCTTTTATTTCCCCCTCGGCCACGGGTTGGGCAACGCCTGGGAGCGGCGCGAAGGGGAAAACTTGACAGATTTCACCGGGGAGGATCATCTCCGGCACCACCTCCTCCTCCTCCGCCGGGCACAGGGGAGGGGGCGAGGCTGGGCGGTCCCGGGGGTGCCCCAGCCCGCCCCGCTCCGCTCCCAGCTCCACAAAAGGCACCCGAGGCAGGAGAACGTGAAAGAGGAGCGCCCAGGAGAGCAGGTACAGGGGATCAGAGGGATGGGAGGGTGGCTGGAAGTGAGGAGAGAGCTGTGTGATAAATTCACGATGCTTTTCACACCTCGGGGGTTCCTGGCTTGCTCACCACTGAGCCGGGTGTCTCTGCGGGATGTGGGGTGGACTGGGGAATCTGCTGGCAGTGGGAGAAAGAGCTGGGAAGTCACTGACGTCCCTTCCCTTCCCTTCAGTCGAACCTGGTGGCCCAAGCCCGGTGGGCAGCAAAGGGGACTGCGGTGACACAGGTTCCTCACCTGGAGCTCTGCACCTGCCTCTGCAGGGAACAAATACACGGCCTGGAGCGGCGGGGCCAGGGACTCGTGACAGAGACCCGGGGCAGGGCTGGAACCGGGCAGCGACGCTCCCGGCACTGGGAATGTGGGGCAGTGACCTCTCCTGGCTGCTTCCCATGTCCTGCTTCCACGAAAACTTACTCTGACAGGTAAGGCCAAACAAATGGTCACTGGTGAATCCTCGGCTGAGCAAGGCTCCGGGGGCTGGGATCAGGGGAAGATCCGGGGTCACACAATTACGTGCAGTTCCCTGGGATGTCCCTGAAGCGGCTGAACAGGTTTTGGAGGGGTCAGACTTACCTGGTTGTTGTGCACCGGGATGGGAGACATAAAACCTGAGTCCCACAGAGCCATGAAGGACATTTCAGATTTTCCAGGGGGAAGATGATATTGCAGGGGCTGGCTGAGAAAAAAAAAAGAAATAAAAAATAATTCAGACTTTTATCTACCATGACCTCATATGATTAGTGCTCTACTTCAAATAATTCTCTGACACTCTGTCTCTCTTACTCTGAAGTAAGATGTGTTTTATTTTGGTAGATAAAAAGGGATTCATGGATACAATTAATGAAACAATTTCTGGACTTGCAAGTAAATTAGGATTATTTTTTATGGTATTCTTTAAAATATTATAATGATGGATTTAACATTTCTTTTCTCCAGGATGAAGATCCTTCCTGGCTGCCTTCATTTCTACTTCATTCCTCTCTTACTCAGCAGAGCACATGGATTCCTAACATGGAGAACACCTCCAGCCTTCCTGGTTTATAACTACTCCTATTCAAACCTCTCCTCTGTCTCAGAAGCACAAGCTCCAAAAACAGCGAGAGCTCTCAATTTCTCACACAATGTCATTGAAAAAATAACCAAGAGAGACTTGGAAAGATTTGCCAGGTTGGAAGTTCTAGACCTTTCCTACAATCGGATCAGGGATGTTGAGCCTGGAGCATTCCAGAGTCTGCTCAGCCTGGTTTCTGTGGATTTATCATTTAATTATGAGAAGCTGCTTCTGTCAAATCTCCCACCCCACCTGAAGCTCTCACCCGCGGGCAAAACTCCGGGGTCTTTGCAGCTTTCCAAGAATTCTGACAAATCCTATGGGGCTGCTCTGGAGCCTTCTGTTCCCACCGAGGAGCTGCCGCGCTCTGGAGTTCTGTCTCTCCGGCAAATCCTTAACCCCAGGCTCAGGAGAAGCGCAGGGAATCTTCTTCGGAGGGGAGAGGGGAACACAGTGGCCCCTCCCACAGCCACACCCGAGCCCAGCCTCTGTGGAATTCCCATTAACGGGACACTCGACCTGTCCCACAGTAACCTCACCACGGAAGAGCTGATGTTAAAACTGGATGAGGATCTCTGCCAAGCCCAGCTGGGCAGGATTTTGGAGCTTGACATCAGTCACAACAACGTGGAAATGGATCTTCTGTCACTGTTTAGCCTGTTCTTTCCAATGGAAAACACGCTGTCCATCGACGCCAGCTCCAACAAGTTAACCATTAACATCCTGGATGCCGAGTCCCTCTGTAAGTTCCCATCCCACCAGCTTTTGTTTCTAAACATCAGCAACAACCCCATCAACAGCCTGGATACGCTGTGCCTCCCTTCCAGCATCAAGGAAATTGATTTGTCCTTCACCAACATCAGCCAAATTCCAGTGAATTTTGCTAAAAAATTGTTTAACTTGGAAAAAATGTACGTTCAAGGAAACCACTTCATCTACACAGCATTCTCAGATAGTGGGAATGCACTTCCAATGTGTGTCCCTCCCCCCGGAACTGTACACATCAACGCCATCTCCTTTGTCAGGAACGTGGCTGGAACACCCATTGAAAGCCTTCCCGAGAAGGTGAAACACCTGGGAATGTCCAGCTGCTCCATTGTGGAGCTGCCAGAGTGGTTTGCTGAGACAGTGGAAGAACTGTTATTTCTGGACCTCAGCAGCAACTACATTTCTGTACTTCCCAATTTCCCCTCCTCCCTGCAGCATCTCGACATCAGCAACAACGACATCGAAGTCATCCCCCCCAGTCTGAAATCCCTCTCCAACTTAACAATATTTACAATACAGAATAACAAAATTATGGCTATGCACACCGAGTATTTTCCATCAGCCTTAAAAAAATGTGATTTCAGTAAAAACAAGGTGAAGGTGTTGTCCTTAACTAATGCCCTGGAAAAGCTGGAACATCTAAACATTTCTGGGAACCTGATCACACATCTGGAGCCCACTGGCCGCCTTCCTGCACTGACCAGCCTGGACAGCAGCCACAACCTGATCCCAGAGCTGCCCGATGGCTTTGGGGAATCCCTCCCAGGGCTGAAGTATTTTAATCTATCAGGGAATAAGATCTCCTTTCTGCAGCATGGCTCTCTCCCAGCTTCTCTGGTCGAGCTGGACATCAGCGACAACGCCATCACAACCATTGTGGAGGCCACGTTTGGCCCACTGATGAGTCTGAGGGTTCTGACTGTCCAAGGGGAGCATTTTTTCTGTACCTGTGACCTGTACTGGTTCGTGAACGTCTACATCCACGAGCCCCAGCTGGAGATCAGGGGCAGGGGGGCCATGACGTGCAGCTTCCCCCCGGAACGCCGGGGCTCCCTGGTGGGCAGCAGCCACCTGACACTGCTGCGCTGCTCCCTGGGTGTCCAGCTGGCCGTGACCGCTGGCGCTGCTGGCCTGGCTGTGCTGGCCCTCACCGTGCTCTGCTGGCGCCTGGACGGGCCCTGGTACATCAGGATGGGCTGGTACTGGTGCATGGCCAAAAGGAAGCAGTATGAGAAGAGGCCAGAAAACAAACTCTTTGATGCCTTCATCTCGTACAGCGAGCACGATGCCGACTGGACCAAAGAGAACCTGCTGGAAAAGCTGGAAAATGATGGGTTCAGGATATGTTACCACGAGAGGGATTTCAAACCGGGGCATCCCGTGCTTGGGAACATTTTTTACTGCATAGAGAACAGCCATAAAGTGCTTTTTGTTCTCTCTCCCAGCTTTGTGAACAGCTGCTGGTGTCAGTACGAGCTGTATTTTGCCGAACACCGGGTCCTGAATGAAAACCTGGATTCCCTCATCATGATCGTTCTGGAAGATCTCCCGCCCCACAGCATCCCTCAGAAATTCAGCAAACTCAGGAAACTGCTGAGAAGGAAAACCTACTTGAAGTGGAGCCCTGAAGAACACAAGCAGAAAATATTCTGGCATCAGCTAAAAGCTGTCCTAAAAACAACCAACGAGCCGCTCGTCAGAGTGGAGAACGGATCTGCTCTGGAAATGCAGGAGCTGGAATGAAACCCAGGGAACTGTGAGGGCTCTGCCTGGAAAGCCTGTGGTCAAACAAAAGCACTTACCTCCTGCAAAGGCTGCTGAGATGCCCAGGGCTTTGCCTGGATCAGCTCCAGGAGAGGCTCCTAGGGGGACTGCAGCATGCCTGTTATTGCCTCTGATAAAGAAACCTGAGGGGATGAGACCTGAGTGCCAATAAAAAGCCTTTTCCTCCTGGATGTTTGAATTTGTCCAGCTATTCCCAGCATTTCTCTAAGTGCTGTGGATGTCACCTGAAAGGAAGAACTGCTCAAGTCACACTGCATGTCCTCGCTGCCTTCCTGAGGTGGTGGCAGTGAGAAGCGGTGTCTTAGGACTGGACTTCAGATTCCTGATTCTGGGACAGCTTAAGGTGGGAACACCTGTGTGCAGGTAAGAGAGCCACAAACCACGCTGGTACACAGGGAGCAGCTCCTTTCTGTGCTTTGGCAAGGAAAGATTAAAGATTGACTTAATTTAGCCCTCTGAGAGAGGCTAAACACACACTGCTACAGATTTTGGATTCAGTGACTGCTGGAAGAGATGAGACTTGAAAATATTTTGTAAATACAGAATAAAATATACAACCAGACAGTACAAAAAGAACCAGCTGAGTGTGTTGGTCTCTGCTGTTATATAACTGGAGTGAGCTTTGTTTAATCACAAATCCCTGGAGAATAAGCAAATTCTGTACATTATTAGATTTAGGAAAGTTCCACCTGACACAGTCACCTTGGCCCATTTCTAATGGATTCAGTGCATAGTCCTTGCCCTAGCCTAGTGCCACTTGATAATTTTATTTATTGTGCTTGGGAAAAAACAAAATAAATACAGCTGATCCAACTTTCACATTCAAGGGAAATCAACAGACTATGACAGAAACTAAACACCAGGCGAGGACAAATGATTTGGTTTAGCACGACCTGGACTTGCTCCTATGATGAGCAAACCCAAAAAACTTCCCCACAGAAGATCCCAGATCCAGGAATGCAGAATGTCTGTGTGCAGCATATTTGGAACACAGACTCTGAAAAGGAATTGGCTCTGCTGTGACAAAACAAGACCAAGACCAACCTATTTGCTGCCAAAAGGGGGAACAAGAAACAAATACCTCCATTGACAGAGATCCCTTGGAACTCAGTGCAAACCCACCTTTCCTCAGCAAAATGATTTGGCATCATCAGCTTTGAGGCTTTATGTATTAAGGATAAAACCCACAATCCTGCAGGCCAGCAGCTGAAAAAGCCAGCTCTTACCACCACAGAGATCTAGGGCTTAAAAAGACCATGAATTATAAAAATATTACAAATATTTTTGTTCATTTAAGCAACCAGAAGTCACTTGTTAATGAGCTTAATGAGCCCAAATTAATTCATCAGCTGTTTTTCTAATAACCTTTACGCTTTCCTCTTTCTAAACTACTCAGTGGTCACATTTCTCCCTTCCTCTCTTCCCACACATTTTCCACCTCCGCATTCCGCTGCTTCCCTCTCAATTCCATCGCTGCTTTTTAAGCTTGCAGTGACTCTTTACTGGTTCTTTACTGGAGCTTTACTGGTTCTTTACTGGTTCTGTGCTCAGCAGGTTTCTGATAGATGGGGCTAAGGGGAAAAAAAGAGAAGTTACACTCCAGAAGAGGCTAAACCAATTATTTTATCAAAAATTTGATTATTTCAGTTCATGATTCACTGCAAAGTTGCACCTGCTTTCAAAATCCAGTTTTGATTTACTACATCCATAAACCTCCCACAAAACTGTTATTTAGTACAACTGGCAACTTAAATTTTGTTCCTCCTGCAGATTAAAAGGTGTTGCAGTTTCCCGTCTGGCACTATGATACTATAGAGATTAACACCAATATTAATTACACAGGTGGTGTTAAGGGCACAGCTGGCACCAGGAGTTAACAGAGAGCAAATTACAACGAGCTTTGATGGGGACGTCAGTTCTTTTGTCACATAAAGGCAAGAAAACCTCCTGCTTGGCCCCTTCTTGCTTTACTCCCACGTAAATACTCAATGTAAATTATTTATGAGATGTGAGTGGTTGAATTTTGAGACCTGTGATGAAGTTCATGCGATCTAAAGGCACAAGAGAAGTTGCCCATACACACAGCAAACCCCCAAAAACTACCTCATGTATATTTTTCCCTCCAGTACAATTTGTACTGAAGAGAAATTCAAATACAGAACAGCCAAACAGGACCTCTTAATTATCTTTTATACTCAAGTTTAGGCAGAACCACATTATTCATTTAGAGAAAAAAAAATATCTGGGCAGAGAGAAAGGACTCATGGAAATAATTTCAATTTTACATTTGTATTAGAAAGTTGTTCACACTGGTTTTATTGCAAGAAAGCTGGTTTGAATTATTCAGAATTAATTCATATTCAGTGTTAAACAAAGAACAGTGTTCCAGGAGAATCTTGAAAACAGTTTAGTTAACAAAAAGCCGGAACCAACAACTCACAGACAGCAATGATGTGGACATTTCCTGTTTCTAAAGTAACAAATCACCTTCCCATCACTGTCATTTTCCTGAAGGTGTGCAATTTCCTATAGCAAGGCATCAAAAGTCTGTGGCACAATTATTTTGGAGACACTGAGGTTCTGCTGAGGTCCACAGAAGCTGAAAGGTGATTGCTTGTTTGGAAGAGATCTGGCCACTTAGAGCAAGAACTGTCAGGAATTCAAATGCCCCCTGAGTTGTTGTCTCTAAGGGAATTCCCACAGTAAGTGACAACACAAATTGTTGGATTTATTAAAAAAATATTTAACTTCTGTTATTTGCTTGCTGTGTAGACCAACGGACCAAATTTCTAAGCAGACAGATGAAATCAAACTGATGTCAGACTTCTTAACAAAAGCTCAAAAAACTTGTCATTCTGGTTTTAAAAATATTAACAGCTCTCAGTTCTGCCTGTCAGGAATAGCCAAATCCCAATTTATACAAAGTCAAGGGCAAAAGAGCAAACAGCAACACGACTCTGCCTGACAGCTGACCAGTTAGGGAATTCTAGAGGTGACTGTGCTCCTCCTGGTGTTTCAGTCCCATAATATTGCAAAATTCATCTTTATCCTCAAGTAATGCAAATAATTAGGTAGTGCGTGTTATTTCTATCAGATGTAAAATAGTTCTCCAAATTATTTTGGGATACATAATGCCACCATCATTAAAACCCCAATGCCCAGCAGATATTAATATATATACTGCAGTGGTTTATTCCAGTGCCACACTTCCCAAATGTCCCTCCCCAGTGGCAATATAACACTGACCAAACAAAACCTTGTCCCACTTGAAGAAGCCAAGAGTGAAATCCCGAACTTCAGCTGAGTTCATGGGAATTTTGCCATTTACCTCAACAGAACCAGGGTTTCATCCTGTGAAGAGAAAGGGCTTCTGTTATTACTGAAAAATGCTGATTCTTCCAACCTTCTGCAACGGGAAGAGTTTAAACCCAAGTACACCAAGCATCTCCCTAGTTCTTCCTTCCTGAAAATACAAGGTATTTATAATGCTCTGTCTTATTATAGAATGGGTTGGAAAGGACCTTAAAGATGATCCAGTTCCATCCCCTGACATGGGCAGGGACACCTTCCCCTATCCCAGGCTACTTTGAGCCTCGTCCAACCTGCCCTTGTGACATAATGAACCACGTAATTATGGCATCTACTTTTTTTTCACTTGTCCAGCAGTAAAATTTAGTAACAAAACCACCCTCGTGCAACAATTCCAAATCTAAAATATCCCCCTTTCTGGCTCGCCACGGGAACTCCAGAGCGCGTCACGGAGGCGACAGCTCCACGTTTGCTTCAAACGCAAACGGGAACGGCGTTTGTATTCATTGGCAGCAGTATCATGGAGTTAGGAGCAATTCCTCCGCAAAGCAGAGCAGGGGACCCTCTGGAATGGCTGGGTGGTGCCAAGGCTACACGGAGGGCAGTGGTATGTGCCTGGCGGGAGCAGCGCCGCAGTCCCACCCTGCGCCGCTGGAGTGATGGAGCGCGGGGATGCAGGGCTTGGCAAAGCCGAAGGCGGAGCCCGCGGGCTGCAGGCTGTGCGGGGTGCTCACCTCCGCCGAGGGGCTGCTGTTGTACACGCTGTAGTAGGGCTCGATCCGCGTGTTCATCGGGGTGGAGCTGCTCTGCCCGTAGTGCTGCTGCCCCGCGGACGCCTTGGGACTCAGCACGCTGTCCTTGGAGTGGCTGGCACCGCACGCCTGCTCCAAACCCTTCTTCTGAGGCTTTGGAGACAACATGTAGGCTGAGTTGGTCTCGTGGTGGGACGACTTGTTCCTGTTGACCTCCAGGCTGCCTTTGCCCATGGCTCGAAGCCTCGTCTTGTGCTTGCAGCAGAAAAAGACCAGCGCCACGTACTGCAGGCACCAGACCACGCGTCTCCGCAGCCCCGCGCTGTTGCGGGAATATATAAAGGGATTTAATCCCGACTTGAAAAAAATGAGGGTAAACCCACACAGCTCAAACTGGTAGAGCACAAAGCCACCGCTGCTGGACAGCATGTCCTGCACCAAGGAGATGCCCAGGGGCAGGCAGCACACCAGGACGGAGAGCACGATGACCACGCACGTCACCACGGCCTTGGAGTCTTTGGCCGTGGCCAGATTGACGGCCGAGGCCAGCGGGAGCCGGCCAGCGAGCTTGGCGTGGCCGTGGGGTGGCTTGGTGCAGCTCTGGGTCCTGTATAGGGCGGGGACGGCCCCGGGCCCCGCGAAGAGCTGAGCCCTGGGGGTGCCCACGGCCACCGCGGGCGGGCACTTCCTCGCCCGCGCGTTCCTGCGCAGGGCCTGGGCGATCATCACGTAGGACACGGACACGACGGCCACGCAGCAGATGAAGTCGGTGACGTAGAGGTAGAGGATGAGCTTGCCCTGTCCGCTGGGCAGGCTGGCCATGGGCAGGCAGAGGCGGGAGCCGCGGGTGCGCAGCGTGGCCAGCGTGGCCAGGGTGAAGCTGGCGGCCCAGAGCAGCAGCGTGAGGAGCAGCGAGCAGGGCGCGGAGGCGGCGCGGTGCGGATGCTTGCCCAGCACCATGCGCAGCCGGTGCAGCGCGATCACCGCCACCGTCTTGAGCGACATGATGATGAAGCCGGAGCTGGTGAGGTGGAAGGTGAAGCAGAAGGTGCCGGGCACGCCGCGGGCCGGGCCGAAGAACAGGACGAAGGCGAACATGGGGGCGGCCACGCCGCAGATGAAGAGGTCGCAGAAGGAGAGGTTGAGGATCATGAAGTCGAAGTCGGTGCGGAATTTCCGGAGGGCCGGGTCGAAGAAGGAGAGCAGCACGATGAGGTTGCCGTAGGAGCCCAGGCAGAAGACGAGGGCCAGCAAGGAGGCGCAGGCGGCCAGCGTGGCGGCGTGAGTGCCCTCCCGCAGCTCCGCGGGGCCGCTGCCGTTCGCGCCCAGCTGCTCCGCGGGCCCGGGCGGCAGCCGCCCCGACCCGTTCATCGCCGCCCGGCCCCTTCACCGCCCGCTCATCGCCGCCGCGGGGCTCCCGCCTTGCCTCTTCACCGCCCCCTCATCGCCGCCTCAGGGCTCCCGCCCGGCCCCTTCGCCGCCCGTTCACCGCCGCCTCAGCGCCGCCCGCCCCGCCATGGCGCCCGGCCCGGCCCCTCCCCGCTCCGTTCCGCTGCCTTCGCCGCAGCGGCGCCGGGCCGGGGCCGGGCTGGGCGGCGGGGACAGAGCCGCAGCCCCCCCGCACCGCCAGGCACAGGCGGGTCCGGGGGAGGCGGCACCGAGCTCCCCAAAGCCCCGCTGGCGCTGCATCCCCGCCGCTCCAGCTCGGGGAGCAGCGGTGATGCGAGCGGCTGGAGCGGCACTGAGTGTGGTCTGGAGAATCACAGAAGGGTTTGCGTGGGAAGGGGACTGCAAGACCATCTCGTTCCTCTCCCTGCCATGGGCAGGGACACCTTACGCTAGCCCAGGTTGCTCGAAGCCCTGCCCAACCTGGCCGTGGACTCTCCCAGGGATGGGACAGCCACAGCTTCCCTGAGCAATCTGTGCCAGGGCCTCACCAACGTTGCAGGGAAGTATTTCTTCCTAATAGCCAACCTAAACCTACTCTCTTTCAATTTGAACCCATTCTACATTGTCCTGGCACATGATCTTGTAAAGAGTCTTGCCTCATCTTTTCTTTAAGTTCCCTTCAGGTACTTAAAGGGAGGCTGCAATTAGATCACCCTGACGCTTCTCTCTTCCAGGCTGAACAATCCCAAGTCTCCCAGCCTTTCCTCACAGCAGAGCTGCTCCATCCCTCTGATCATCTTGGTGCCTCCCCTGTACTTGCTCCAACAGCTCTGTGTCCTTCCTGTGCTGTGACCCCAGAGCTGGATGCAGAGTTCCAGGTGGGGGTCTCCCCAGAACAGAGGATCTGTGCTGACTGTGCGCCAACAAAACACCTGCCCCAACCCAAAACCTGTTCAGCATCAACATCAAAGTTCTGCATGCTGCCTCCTGCCCTGCTTGCACTTTTGCATCACGTTCCTGAGCCAGCTCAGTGGGGCCGGGGTGCTCTTTGTATTTACTCGGAAGCACAGGATCTAAGACAAAGCACCTTCTATGTTCCCATGGGGACAGAAAACATAATCAGCATCATCTCTTTATCTGTTTGCTGCCAACTGCTGTTGCAAATATAGTAGTGATGGAGAGTGTTGGATATCTGAGCATTAAAGGGGTGGTTTTGAAGTACTTACAGGACCATGAGGGTGAGGAAATGCTCAGTGAACATTCTCCGAGGCAGACACAGGTGAGGGGCCTCCATGGCACTGGAAATCCAGGTGGAAGAGATCAAAATCCAGCCAGACAAGGCACAAAAGCACTATGAAAATACAGTAGATCCAGTATTTCTGACTTATGCATGGTATTTGTCTCAAATCAATGTATATACATTAATCTGTTGTTTTAATAACCATCCCCTACCCCAGGCGCTTTGTAGAACCATCCAGCCAGCCACCAGTGTGCAAGTTTGACACCTGACAGCTTCCCAGTGCCACCTGCCTGTTTATTTTTCAACACATTCCTTTCTACACCCCAGAGCAATGTTTTTATAACCCTCTGGCTGGTGACAACAGCCTGGCCCGTGAGCCTTTGCCTGCTAAAAACACTGGGAATGAGGGTGGATTTGTTCTCGGGGAAATGCCAGCAGTTGGCTGCAGCAGTGCCTTGCAACCTGGGCAGGTGCATTTTGCCTTGGGTTTTGTCCTTAAACTGGCTGTGTACGGGAGGAGGAAGGTCCAAAATCCAAAACATGGTTTCCTGTGGCTTCAAGTTATGTTCTCTTTCAGCTTGGCTGCCACTTATTTTCCCTTACTTGTATTTTTGTTTTCCAGTTGTGGTAATTTGAAATCTGTGGGTGAATCTTGGCCCTCCTGAGTCATTGACAAAGTGGGATCTCCCTCCTTGAATTTTCTTATTTATAAACATCAGAGGATGCTGAATTATGGGATTAAACAAGAGTAACAAAATATTAGCCTAAGGCAAGAGTGAGGTTGGTTAAGATGTTTTACCCCTCTACAGTTACTAACTGTGGTTTGAAATGAAGAGGAAAGTGTAGCTGGATCAAAGGCTGAGAGCCTCAAACATTCCAGCAGAAAAGGAGAAGGGATTGTTCTCAGGGAGGAAGGGAATGAGCTGAGGCAAAAAGGATCCACGGGAGCACAGCAAAGTGTCTCACCAGCCTGTCCCTTTTGAAAAGGACTTTTTAGCTTTTAAAAGAGCTTCCAAAGTCTGAGTGGGGGAGAAAAGCAGTGGAAGAAAGTCTGTTTTGCAAGAAAGGAGACACAAGAGCAACAACTTACCTTGCACAAGGTATGAGGGTATTCACTCTTTGCAGCATTCAAGGCTTTCCTTAAACTAATTCCTTAAAAATCCAGTGCTCTTTACAGCTGTCAGGCTTCTCATTGTTCAGTCTTGGGAGTTCCTACTGCATAAAGGGAAACAATGTTCCCAAGGCATTTTTGACAACAGTGTTGTTTTGCAGATATTTACTGGAAATTACTTTTAATTGTTGAAATCTACCCCCATCTCTAAGAATTGTACCTTGTGATTTTAACAAAAGAGTTCTAGGGGAAAGCAGCTGGAATAATAAAAGGGGATTTTTTTTTTTTTTCTGGATTAGAAGTAAAAGCCAGGAGAGAATATTAGAGTAGCAGTGAGAAGCTTTTAACAGAACCCTTTCAGGGTGAACTCAGCTGGGCTTCTACCTGGAGTGATTGTAATCTGAGTGCATTTATTGCTAGAACAGATTTATTTGGTTTATTGCTGGTTTTCTTAAGAATGCCAATCAGAAATGTTGGCATCTCATATTCCCCAAGGGAAATGTGTGTCCAGCTCCATCTGCAGCAGCAAAATCTGCTCAGCAATATTCTACATCTTCCACAGAGTTTGTCTTTGACATTAAACCAGGCTGTGAAACTACCACTGCACCAATACCATGAGGACCTTGCCTTGGATTAACCACCTGGAACCCTTTCCTTGGAGCATGGATTCCTTTGCCTGCTGGCAACCTGGATGTCCAGAGCAGGCTGAGGTGAAATTCCCCTCCTTTTGTTAGAAACCCCCAAAAGTTGTCTTCCAGGTAATGCAGGATGCCATGAGGATGTAAAACACATCAGCTGGTGACTCACAGCAAGGTTAGAGTTAAAATCTTCCCAGAACAGTGGCCAGCAAACCTTTCTACCGCCATGTGGCTTTGTTTTTGCTCTTGCATCTTACCAGATCATTGCATTTTGCACAGCCCTGGGGTAAAGGGAGCTGGAGGCTCTGCTGCAGGATTCCAGGAAGCCTGAAGCTGTGGAAGGAAGTGTGAGACTGAGCAGGGTGTGGGATGCTGGGGATGCCTAACTGTGAAAAACTGACAGGAGACATCATCACATCATCCAGTGTACCCAGCACAGCAGTCCCAGCAGCCTGGGGAAGAAGTAAGGAGGAGGAAAGGGACACAACAGGAATACAATCATAATATACCAGAAATAAGGAACCTCTTTAATTACACATGAATGCATGAACTTGTTAGCAACACAATCCACCAATGCCGAGACTGTGGCACCACCCAAAAGCACAAGTTAAAAGTCTTATTTTCCTACTTGGTAATTTCCTTATGTATTTTTTTATCAAAATAACCACCAAATATACCCACCTGATTACGGAAATATGGGAGATCACACCACTTAATGGTCTAGCAAGAGTCACTGAGCAGTACATCACTAGTAACCTGAGCTCTTAAAAACCAAACCCTCAAAAAACCCCAACCCCAAAACACCTCTCAAAGCCCCCAAATTCTGCCTTACATCTCTGCCCTTCCTTGGTGCTTCACTGAGGTGGTCACAGGTTACCTGTGCAGTCTGATAGGTGGTCACTAAGGATGTTGAGGCTATCAAACCATCTCCAAGGTATTTTTCCATCTCCTCTGCTGTTCCAAGGGGAAAAATCTGTCTTCTTGTGCAAGAAATCTCTCCCTGTTCAGACTGAGGTACTGCAGTTGGTTCATCTCAACAGCTTTAGGGAAGAGACAGTGCAAGACATCAATGATGGAAGTTCAGAACTCAGGGAAACATAGGGAATAAATCCAGTAATGGAGTTGTGGTATTTGGTGAAGATTTGGTGGTAAATAATTGTTCCTGCATTTTCAGGACAGGAGACTAACAACCCTTCCCTCACCAAAAGTCAATCAGTACAAGTTTGCTCACATGACCACAGGTGTGTTTTATCCTGTAGAAGTGTATTTTGAACAGGTGCTGTATTTACTGGGTGATCTGTTTGGATAAAGCAATTTATTGAGGATTTATGAGGTGTTGGGAATTAATACCACTCCTGACCAGAGCATGATTCACTACAGTGTACTGCATCCTGCACCCAATTCCAGCTACACCCTGACTAAGGAAAGAAATTCCCAAGTACAGCATAAAGCAGCAGAGCTGCAGAACAGCATGTGCAGTATCTGCTCCAGCACTTCACCAGCCAAGGCCTCCTTTAAAGATGATCCTCTGCAGCAAATGCTTTCCATCACTTGTAAAGATTTAATTCTATCAGCAAAACCCTCTCCAACACAAAGTAGCTTCTCCAGTTCTCAGCAGTTAACAAGTGTTTTCCTGGTACAAGGTATTTTTCCATAAATGTAAAAGCTGACTTCCCAGACATCAGAACAAGATCTTTAATTAATCCTTAATGTTGCCTTAACTCACTACCAAATCCCAGGACAAGCACAGGCTTCATCCAAAAGCTCAAAAGCACTGTAAAAACCTGAAGTTACGGTCTCAAACCAACAAATCTCCTCTTTAGAAATACAGGAAGATGCAGTAGTTACAAACAGTCCATTTATTGGGTCTTAAACTACATACACAAGTGAAATCATAATTTTGGCACTACGCTATACAGTGGTTACATCCGTGTGCTGACACTCCTTAAATACTGCCCCAGGAGCACTGCTGTGCTTGGAAGTTTGGGATGAGCCACACAAAGGTCTCAGTGCTCCTGGGGTTTTGCATGAAAGATGAAACACACACCAGTTTATGAGTTATTTCCATGTACCTCACATTCTATGAATGGATCACACCAGAATATGTGACGTCAGCATTGAGAAATGGCCACACGTGCTGCAGTAAAATCTGAATGAGACACAGTCATGAGATACAGGAAAAGCAAAACAAACCCCCTCAGACACAGAGATATTCTGTTAAAGAAAATAATTTAAAAAACTAAGAATGGCATTTGATTTGATACAAAAGCCAGAACCACTACTGTATTAACATCTAAGTATGAATCTTTACAAATTAATCTCACAATGGTGTTATGTAAAAGGTTGCAAACTGTACAATGTTTTGTCAATGCAATGCCTCTACAATTTATACAGTCTTTTACAACTATGTAACACATATTAAACAGGTTGTTAAACAGCCAATTGATACCAGTCTCTGAACAAAGCTGCAGGCAAAAAAACACAGAGCTTCCACAATCTTCAAACGAGATATGCTTGCTCAATCTTTAGGAGAGTACACTTAAAAACTGCCTTTCCACACTGTGCATACATTTCATTCTGTGAATTCAACCTCCACTAACAGTCCATCATTTCCTACCTGTGGGCTCTAATTACATGGAAACACCCATAGTCTTTCCCCCTTACAAATATGCAGAGAATCATATATTTTTTTATTCCACACGTGGTCAAGACACCCCCGAAGGCCTGGCCAGGCAGCAGGAGCTGCCCATGCTGCATCCTGCCACCCCTGCACCGCACAGAGCTCAGCTATTTACATTTGCACAAGGGAGAGAATACAAAAAGGCAATGCTGCCCTGAGGTGGACTGGATGGTACTCAAATCCCAGTAGTGAAAAATAAAACTCTGAGGAAGGCAGGCTCCCAGGGCTGTGTGCGGGCTGGGGGAGGAGCTGCACCGGCACAATTGGAGAGCTCCACTGAGAAAATTCCGGTTTGTGGCACTCTCTGGTTCTGCACACAGGGGGCAGAGGAAGGGGGTGAGGGATGTGCAGTGTAAGTCACTGTGTGCAAGGAAGCAGGAACAAGACTGATGTGTGATGCAGGCCAAGGAGAAGGGTCTTGCCATGGACTCACGATCAGGCCCTGCAGGTGCAGCCTCGGGGCTCCCCGGCTGCTCCCTGGGGAGGTGAAATTCCTTTTCAATAGAACCAGGTCTCTACGTTTGTATTTAAAAGTGGTTTTGATTAGGCATCAGGACTCCAGCACAAAGTTTTCTACATGATCAAATTCTTTCGAGTTTCCTTTATTTTGCAGAAAAATTCCTACATCCTCATTTTCCCCAGGAGAAACCTGAAAAGAAAGAAGAAAGTTCAAAACACAAATATTGCCTCAAGCTCTTGTTTATATGAAAAGATAAATTAAAGCTTCTCTTGGAATACTGTCACAAAACATCACAATACAATAGAGAGGGGAATCTTGCAGTGTAACAAAGAGAAACCCCAGGAATGGATTCACTCTTTGGGGACATGCCTGTGTGAAGAGCCCTGGCAGCAAAGCCAGAGTGTGGAAGAGGAAACCGAGTGGTAGCAGCCATTCCCCATCCTGAGATGTAGGTGATAGACTGGACTGGGTGGTGTAAGGTCCTCAGAGGCATCAGAAGCACAAAGTAGTGCTTTAGGCACACTGCCATGCATTTAAAAGGCAGCCAACTGGCAGAAAATGGAGAAAAGGAACATCAACATTCAAGAAAAGAAATGTAAATGCCTTAGCAAAGCACAGGGATGCACAGAAAGATGGGCAATACTTAAAATATTTAAGCAAAATAAATCTGACCAAAACCACTGGAGGGGCAAGGGCCAGAAATTTGGCTGCAGCATTTTCCATGTGGTTAAGGATTCTTCTCTACTCTGGAGCAGAATTCCTAAGAGTGAAATTTATGCCAAAACCCATCAGCTGACCCACCTATGCATAATAGCAGGGTGAAACCAGGAGGTCAGTGAGCACCAGGAGCTGGTCATCTGTGAACTGCTGCTTGTGCTCCTGCCAGTTGTCGTGGTGGGTCCTCCGGAAATTGGACAGCGTTTTCTTCACAGTCATCTGCCAGCACAATTGGGATGGAGCTGTCAGTCAGGGAGTCCAGCTCCACACCAAAACCAATGTTGGATACAACAAACACAACTGCTCAGTACCACCAAGGGTTGGAGCGGACCCAGAGGACAGGAGGGCTCTGGGGAATTCAGCCCAGGATTTTAATTTTCACAGTTCTGGTTAGTGTTTTGACCAGGGTCATGACTCCAAAATTCTTATAAAAAGGATTCCTGGACCTACAATTTTGAGCTTGGAAACCTTTAGAGATTCTTATAAAAGAAAAGCCAAGTGCTTTTCCCCCCTGCCTTTTCCTCGGGTGTTTCAAATGGGTGTTTTTGGTCTGAAAACATCTAAGCAATTCTTTATCTCACTCCTCTGGCTAAAAAAGCAAAGGTCAACAAAACCCAACAGACAGGACAAAAAAGTAAAAGTTGAAGGCAACTATTTCTTTAAAAAACTTATTTCTAGGGCCGCCCCTAACACTTTGTTTTAAAAATTCCAGACTGATGTTTTGGTTCAGGTTGATGTTTCCTAGAATGGCATGCACAAAAGGGACATCTTTAATGAAAAAAAAAGCCACTTCCTTATTATAAATACAGTTCCTGCAGCTTTCAATGTAATGCTTTAAATTTGAAAGCAAGGATAGATCTACCACAAAAAAATACTTAAAAAGCAGTCCATGCTTTAAAACCATTTGGAGTCATTTAGTAAAAAGCAGCAGAAATTAAATTTCTTAATAAGTTCCTATGCTTTTCTAGGAAAAGAGAATTAAGAATGAGTCACAGGTATTCAGCTGTGTTCTGTTGAATAGAGAACTGCTGTATTTTTACCTCAATGGGCTGGGGATCATTGAGGTGGGCACTGAGATCCATGAGGAGCTGTGGCATCCAGGTGGGCACATCGTAGGGACTGGACAGGATGCAGGCACTGAGCCCCAGGACGCCAGCGTGGCGCTTCACCAGGTCTGCAAAAACAGGGCATCAACCCACATCACTTAAGGAAAATCAGCAACAAACCCCTGGCACTGCAGAGACCTCCAGCTTCTGTAGAAATCCAGAGGGTTCTACAGACACAAGCTCCAGATTGGTTCTGCTTCCTTACTCAGAATCCCAGATTCATTCTCATATCTTTATTTTTTTACACATTCTTCCATTGGAAATCGATCTGCAACTGCTGGACACTTTATAAACATTTCAAATGAGCTTTCCTCTCTCAAAGAATCTCATGAATAACTCATGAACCACATCTCCATGTTTGCTATTTCGACATTCAGAGTGTTTTCTCAAATCCCAGAGCTACTGGACAATATGAAAACCCATTTCTGGGTCAAATGACTGTGACTCAGATGCATTAAATGTCCAGGCAGAAGCCAAAGTTCCAGATCAGGGTTAACTAGGGGGTTTTTGTTCTCTTTATTTTTTGGTTGGTTGTTTTGTGTTTTGGTTTTGTTTTTTTTTTAATAAAAAACCCACACTGCTAACAAATAGAAGGTAAGGTGGGAAAGGACTGAAACTATGTTGTGACAGCCGATGAACTTTATTTATTGAGGAACTTGCTATCCCTCATCACCTGCATCCTTATCCCTGTGAACTGGAAACTGGAAAAACCTCTTTAATGTTAATTCTAAAAGAATAAGAAATTAATTTAATATAGGAATGCATAATAAAAATATTTGCTTTTGCTGTGTATTCTCATTCACCATTTATGTTGCAAATCAAATTCTATGGCAGTCTATGTAACACAAAATACTGATTTCTTCCTGAGCTGCTTTCAGCCTTGGAAACATTTCCTTACCCCCTGAAGGAATTGTGTCCCCCATTGAGGCCAGGTCCCTCTTCCTCTTCTTGGGGAGCCTCATCTTGCAGAGCTGCTCAAAGTGAGTCTGCATGGGCCCGTCCATGGTGAGGAAGTTGCACTGCAGGAGCCCGCTGAGCGTGGTGGCAGCCATCTCCCTCACCTGGGCACAGAACACAATTTATTTATGCCATTACTGCCCTTTTAAGCACACCCAACTAACCCACGTGAGCAAACTCTGCTCAGCAAAAGCCTTTGAAGTATTATCCTGCTATTTATAGTTTCCTATATGGCTCTTTAAAATTAATAAACATGCTCTGCTGTAATATAGAGCTACTGTCACAAAATTTGCCATAAAGTGACCTGCTACTCAAGCAAATAGTGTAATTTAACTCCACTGTCAATAGAGGAGCTTTAGAAAGTTTAAAAATAAAGTTTGACCGAGACCAAATAATCAACCTGCTTCACAAAATTCCTAGCAGGCTCTGTACTGACATCAGTTTTAAAGTGGGCTTTATTCAAAAGCATTTAGTTTTTCATCTGACAAAAGCAGAAGAGCTTTTCCAAGAAAAGGCAGGAGGAATGTTCCAGAGACTCAGCTGATTCTGTTCTACCCACAGCACAAGAATTCTTTGAAAGACACAACAGATGCTGGATTAATAAGCTACGAAACAAACTTTATGGTCAACAACTCAAGTTCTGTAATGCTCCAGCACGATACACTTCTTTGTCTCAAGTACCAGACCTCTGCACTACATGAATAAAATCAGAAATCCAGGTTGGAAAAATATTCTTCTCAAGGGTAACACAGAAACTCCAAAGAACAAGACTAAACTTAGCTTTCATCTAATTACCAAGCCATTCAAAATACAGATCTCCCATTCCTTTTAAACTAGCCACAGCACCTTGTTAGTGAATTCCGAGTGGAGACAACTCATCCTTGCTTTTAAAAACAAGTGACTAACCCAGCAGTATTACTAAGTTCTCTCATCTCCTCAAATCTCCCAAAGCCAGGAAGTTATAGATGTGTAGAAGTGTATTTAAATTGGGAGTCCCTCCAAAACTCACTCCCACTTTCCATAATTACGTTCTGACAAAAGCCTCCCAACGTTTACAAACTTGCAAACCAAATCAACTGGTTGAGATGCTGCCACCAGATTTTTGGTAGGTACATTCTGTCACAGGTAACTGCAAACAGAACATTTGTCTCTGTGGAGCACAAACACCTCCCAGTGCTCTGAATCCAATGCAGCAGATTATAATAATAAATCACATCCTTGAACATGATGTTCTGAGCCTCACAAAGCCATTAAGTACAGCTGCAAGAGCTGCAATAATTAAACAGAGGAAGTTCAAATAAGCTCTTGAGACTCTGGCCCAGTCCATTTAAATTTCTACAAGGTACTATTCTAACGTGATCTACTTTGCTGATAGTGAAGAAGGATGAGGTGAGAAGCTGGCAGTGTTGTTTATCAGCAGTTTGTGAGTCCCTGAGGAGCTGAGCTATTAAATGAGACATGATGTGCTAATACAAGAGCCAGACACAAAGCAGCTTGGCTGGGAAGTGAGCGAGCTCCCAAGAGAGCTGGGCCCATTTACATCCCTTCTCCCTGTATTACAACCACTTTAATTTCTAAATTAATCACTCAGCTAGAAGGAACACTTTGCTGTGAGGAGTACCTGGAAGCAAAGCCTTTAAAATCATTCATGAAGGCAGCTGATCACTCACCACCTCTGGCACTAGAAAATTTATAAATTATCACACTCATGGTGAAATACAGAATATAAAAACTACAGAGGAATCTCCCCATCACCTATGGGGTTTGGGGGGTTTTTTTGTCAGAAGGGACTGACCAACATCTATAAAAGTGCAACAATATCAGAAAAAAACCACTCAACAGCACCAGCCAAACTGCACAAGTTGCAAGGGACTACTTACATAGAGAGAAAATACTCTCATTCCTATAAAATTGCAGTGCAATACAAAAAAGGCTTATCAAGACATGAGTGCTGTGCATATTAAAACAATCATCATCAGGTCTGGCCCTTCATATCAAAATAAGCAAAAAAAAAAAAAAAAAAAGCAGCATCTTAAAATCCAAGAACCAAAACCTCAGTTCTACAGAGCAAAGACACCAAATCTTAGTTAAAGCTAACAATTGTCATCTTAAAAATCCAGCATCTAAAAGCTACACAGGAATTACTCAGCAGGGTACTGCATCTTGACAGTTGTTACCAAGAAAGGACAAGATGACTTTTCAGGGAAAAGTGAAAGCTTCCATGGCAACAGCATGATCCAGAGTGGTTATGAACACAGGTAGGCTTTTTGGATTTGCACCTCTGTGGTGCAGAGGGATAATTTGGTGCATTTAGAGTAACTGGATAAATTGCATTCAAGTGAATAAAAGGTATTTTTTCAAAATGGTGTGAGATTATGAGGTAAGTGCTCTGACAAACAACTTCTGTAGGATTGCAAGGTGATGTAGAATCTTTCTTCTAGAAGGAAAAAAGCGCCCAAAAGTAGGATTTCACTGACATTTGTCAACTGCACAAACACCAGGGAAAATGATGGTACAGGGGAGATGGGCCAGACAGGAGGTTACCACTAAAGAGTCTTCACTGTGCTTAAACATGACCTAAATTCACATCATTTAATGCAAGCCCCTCAGTTGTAGGTAGTTCTTGATGTAAATATAAGGAGTACTTTTGTCATTAATATAGGATTAGATGGGAAGCAGACCTATAGAGTAATAAACAGTGGTTTCACACACTTTTCACAAAGGAAGAGATTTGACCTTGCTGCATGTTGAATTTTCTACCAACACACATTTATAGTGAAATTAATAACATCCCTATTTCAAGCTCCAAGCAATGCACCAATCTGAAAAAGTAGAAGCAATGGAACTTTAAAAAAAAAAATCACTAATGGAACATTTTATTATCAACTGTTTTCTTGGAATGAATATGAAAGAAACAAATCCTGTAAAGCTCACTTTCAAAGTAGGAAGAATGCTGAGCTAGAAATACCTCCTGGATTAATTTACACATCAGCTTTTCCATAAAACTTGGCAAAGGCAAGAATCAGTGGTGTGAGAGCAGTGCAGAGAAGGGATCACTTGCCTCGAGCTGTTCATCTTCCAGGAGTTTTATCACCAGCCACCTGATGTCATTGACTGCCTCACTGTTGTTGAGGAAGATGAAGAGATTGTAGAACACCATGGTCTGGAGGTAGGTTAAGATGGTGTATCGGGCATGCCAAGAATTGCTTCTTGCTGTCTGCAGTGAATAAATCAGGGTGAGAAGGCAAAAATGTCAAAGAAAGCAGCCCCCTGATGGAAAGTGGACAATATTTAAGAAAAAAGCTTCTAGGGGAAGTTGCAAAGAACTTCCTTTATTCAGGTAATTTCGTTTCATACACCTTTTATCTCCAAAGCAGGCAGTTATTATTTAGGTAGTAATTTTCACAGGCTTCACTTCCAAAGCAGATTGTTAAACAGACATATATCGTAAAACCCTAGAAAAATCAAATTCAAGGGCAGTTCTTCAGCTGAAGATTCATTCTGAAACTGGATTTTGGATTCTTATGCTTATGAGGAGACTTAAAGTGATCCACTACTGAACCAAATGTTAATATATCTAAATGCTGTCCCATTTTTTATCAAAATTAAGTGGTTTAAATGTTAAACAAGACACACTAAGTGTTTTAAAACACTTTAAATAATCTCTTCCAGATCTAAATCAGTATTTGATTTGCTTAGAATCCTAAGTATTGTATACTCTTAAATAAAAAGCAGAGGGTGCCTGAGATGAGAAGAAGCTTTAAGCTGTTTAGACCACACTCACTTGTTTTAGCACCTGAAGTACCAAAGGCACTTGCTGAGGATACAGCAAACCCTGAGACATCAAGGACAAACACATCTTAGCATCTCTTTTGAGCTCATCGTAGCTGTTGTCATTCTCCACGGGTGCAATCTAAGTAAGAGCAGGGAGGGAACAAAACTCTGTTAGCAAACAGGCACTGGTGACAGCAAAATCCTCAAAGAAAGGTAATCTCATGAAAGGACAGCTGTCTAGGAAAAATGCATTCAATGTAATGCTGAAAGATTAGGTTAACTGGGAAAAACAATCGCTATGACATGAAATAATCTCAATAAATAATCAAGATATCCTGGTGAGACTTTGGTTCCCCAGTGCCATTCTCTTGGTATCAAACCCAATTAAATTCAGGTTTTAGATCCAGGTCCAAAACTGAGAAAAAAGGGAACTTTATCAAGTTCCCTTTCACTTTAATAGACCTTTATTTTGTGGTCACATAGATTATTGCTGGGTAATTTATTGATGTTTGTGCACTTTGGGCACATAAGTATGGATTATTTCAGAGAGGTAAGACTGGATGACACAGATTCAAAGATTCAAATACAAGAATTAGAAAAAAACAGAAGCTGCTTAGAAAGAATTGTGTAGTCAGGGAACTCAAGGTCCCTTAGAGAATAATGGAATGGTTTGGGTTGGATGGGACCTGAAAGATGATCCAGTTTCACTCCCCTGCCATGGACAGGGGCACCTTCCACTAGAGCTGGTTGTTCAATGCCCCATCCAACCTGGCCTTGGAATATTAAATAGATAGATATATAAAAGAACTTCAGTATATTTACACATGCCTTTTTAAATCAAACATAACCAATAAAGGAGAAATTAAAGGATGTACCTTGAAAAACAAAGGTAACAGCTGGAGTTGCTCTGTGACAGCTGTAGAGAAAGATCGTCCTGCACTCGCCATCAACCACTTCAGAACTGTTTGAATAAAGAGAAACAACCACTGATTAAGAAGAAAAACATTAAAAATTCTGCTACACAATTTGCAGACATCAATCATCATATACCAAAATACCCCCCATTCCCTGACCTCCTTAACTCACTTGTTTTCAAGAGTTTAATGCCCTGAGTTCGCTCATCTTGTTCACCAACTCCGTTCTCTTCCATTACATGATTCTGGATTTCCTCATCTGCTTCCATGAGGGGTTTGAGGTTTTCAAGTATCCGGGTAGTAAATTCATGGACACGAGGAGATTTAGTTGCAGCAGTGTTTGGCAAGGAAACATCTATCATGAATATGTAGGTCAACACACTAAAAAAAACAAACAAAGCCAGCAGGAACACACAGTGAGCACACCTCTTGTCCAGAGAACAGTGACCTGTGAACTCCAAATGATCTCAGATCAACTGGGTGACCTTTGAAGGTTAATACTTAAGAGAAAAATTGCTCTCATCTTCACTTCAAAGCTATTTAAGATCAAATGTTTCTTTTAAGAGCTTTAGAAATGTCATACATAAACACAGACAATAAATTGGTGAGGCCCTGGCACAGGCTGCCCAGAGAAGCTGTGGTGCCCCATCCTTGGAAGTGCCCAAGGCCAGGTTGGATGGGGCTTGGAGCAACCTGGGATGGTGGAAGATGTCCCTGCCCATGGCAGGGGGTGGGACTGGCTATCTTTAAGGTTCCTCCCAACCAAAACCATTCTATGATTCTACAAATAAAAGACAAAAATAGAGAAGTCACCTGAAATTCCTGAAGCAAGTCTGTTATTAATTTATGTGACTTTTGTTACAAGCATTAATGCTTTTCAGTGTCATTATTTAGCTACTCAATTACCAAATAAAATGAAGAGTTAAAACCCAACAAGGACTGCAGCAGACAACACTGACCTTCCTATCCTCTCTCGGACATTCTTGTAGACCTGGGTGAGTTTGGGCTCCAGGTACTTGAGCAGCCTGTGCAGCAGCTCTGGCACTCTCCACTCCTGCTGGGCAAGGCCCCCTTGCAGCACATAAAGTCGGCTGGGAATCAGAACAGCTCATCTTTAGTCATACAGAACAATCCTCCTTCCCCAGTCCCCTCCAGATTTTCTTTGGGAATGTGCACCTGTGTGTCAGAGCACCAGTGTGTCCTTCAATGAGCAAAGATGAGTAAAAACTGCCCAATGAAACAACACTACCAGTGCTCTGCCAGCCCCAAACCTTCCCATCCTGTTAAATGAGTTATATTTTAAAAATAATCATGACAAACCTGCCAGTGTGTGTGGAAAGCTAATTGGAAAGCAGTGCCTTTGTGTTCCCCTCCCCTACAATCCAGCTGGCACAGCATTCTCTCAGTACAGCCTATCCAGGCTGTATTTCCTCCTCTATTCAACCACAATAAACCAGCTCAAATTTATTTTACCAGGCATCTACAAATGATCCTCCTTCACCACTCAGTGGAGATTCCAACAGCAATTCAAACAACCAGTGCAGTTTCCTAGGATCTCTGCTCTCCTGGAAAAAAAGAGGGAGAAGAGATATAAGCAAATGAGAGGGTTTTAAAATGTAAATAATGTATAAAGTAAGGTATAAACAAGGAAAGTTATGGCAGATTTTCTTTGCATCCCTCGGGTTTATTCTGTTAAGCAAGGGCAATGTTCAGTATCTTTTCACAATGAACATCAATAGGAGGAAAACCCCATAAAGCTATACACAGTTCTCATTAACTGGTAAATACAATCAGAATTGAAGGAATTTTAGCTTCATTTCTGACATATCTGAATAACCATGTCTGAATTTTGCTAATTAGGGTTCTGGCTGACAAACTACACTGAGTTCTGCTGAGTGACTTGAAAGAATTATTGAGCCAAGATATTTGTGGCCTATCACTGACCCTGCTGTGCAGCACCACAGCTCCCAGTTCACTGCAGGAATGTTAATCCACAGTGGATCCGGCTTTAGAAGACAAAAAATGGGATACTTACACAGGAGGTGGCAATGCAGGTGCCCCAGTCATTGTATGTTTCCACTGTGATGTTGGATAAAGCTGTTCGAAGCAATGGACACAGAAGTTTCCAAAGTTTTTCCACCTGCCCAGCAAAACACAAGAGACAAGATTTTGCTATTTAGGGATCTCAAACCCAGCTCAGACACTAAAATGTCTTCTTTATTTTTGTACTGATTCTCCTGGGATTATTTTCTGGCATAGAGATTCAGCATGGACAGCTAGGCCTTTATTAAATCAATATTTAATAGTCCAAGGTGGCCATAAGCACTTATTCCTATTGGAATTACAAACCATGGCAGCTTTACCATCTCCTTAACACCAAACTGTTCCTACTTTTAATACTGGAACATTTTCCTAACACCTGGCAAGAACAGGCACCAAACCAAACAGTGAATTGTGCTCCAAGTTTGGCAGTCAAGACCTCAACTATGTTTAAATGGGCTAATAATTCAAAACTACTCCTTAACTTCCAAGAATCATCCAAAAATACTGCTCCAGCACCTTCTCAAAGGTCCAGTGTTTAGAACCTCTTATCAGGCCAGCCATGATTTCAGCTAGGCATCTCTGGGTGCTTTCATGGGAGTCTGCAACCAGTTGCTCCAAGTGGGGCTGAAGAACTGGCAAAAAGGCATCATCAAAGTTTCTGAAAAGGCCCTGGAAAACAAGAGGGGAAAGGGTCTTGAGGAATTACCTAAAACACTGTCTTCCCAAGAATATAATGAAATTGTGAAACACTTGAGTTTGAAGATGTAGAAAGTGAAATTTCTTTGCTTTTTTTAACAGCATTATACACCAGTGTCCTCCAGACTATTACATTACTCTAAATATGTTTCCCTAAGTAGTTAATCAGAAGAGAGGATTAATAGGATTACCCAGAGCAGCTTTAAAAATCAACATTTTGCAGCAGTATGAGCCCAGCAGTCTATGGCTTTTCCATGCTCTGGGAATTGTAACAAAATGAGAGCAATTTAGTGATTGAACTCCCCTTACCTTGAAGAGGCAAAATCTGCGAGGATTAAATTTGTCCTTTCCCTTCCTGTCTTCTAAAGACAAAAATTTTATTAACTGCTCAACAAACTTGGGATCAGAAAAGTGATCATATATAATCTGTTCTGCCTGTAACAGGAAGAAAAAAAAAAAAAAAGATTAGCTTTAAGGTCTTTGTGTGTCACAGTGAGATCCCAATCTTTCCAAGTCCCATTTTCATTTGCATTCTCAAGGAAAGAAATCGTGCCTTGGGTATCCCATTCCCCCCTTGATTTTATCAGGAATTATCACAACCCCCTAAAAATTAGTCCTTTCCACAGTCATTAATGACCTTGTTCTCAACTCTGATTATGATTTGAAAGGGAACAAGAAAGTGCTCATTAATACAATTACTCCGTGATCTCTGACTAAAAAGCAGCAATACATTAAATTAATAATTCCTCCTTGTATGCCAACACAATAAGTAGTAGAAAAATACAATTAAAAGTATCTTGTGGGGATCTCCACAGTAATCTGTGGACAGTATTAAGAGGAGAAAGGAGAAGTACTATTAAAAACCTCACAAACTTGCAGCTCTTACCTCTGTCAGCTCATCTCTCCTTCGCCCAAGCTTTGGTTGCTGCTCAACTGGTGCATAAACTGTCATAGTTCTGAGTATCAAAAAGAAAAGATAAGTAATAAAAAGTTAAAAATAAAAATACACCAGCACATGTTGTTGCTTTCTATGTGGTTGTTTTCTATGTTCTCAGTATTAAATAGGATTGATCCTCAATTCCAAGAGATCGAAACTTAAAGAAGAAAATTTACAACAGAACAGAGTTTGTTATTAAAGGTTTTGCTATACAAACAATGCAGAATTATTAGGGTTAGAATACTCTACATACATGTAATTTCTAATATGCATATTTCATTTTAACAGCAGCAGTTAAACAGCCATATGGAATTTGTGCCTACAGCCCACAGAGAGAAAATGGATAGAAAAGAATTAATAAACAAAAAGCTCCAAACCAACCAACACAAAACCCAGCCAGAAATGGTAACACAAGCAAGCAGCACAAAGAATAATTGAATAATAAATTGGTTTTTTTGGTGGTTCAGTTAAAAAAAAGAAAAATCTAATAAAACAGGATTTAATTTCCCACAGAATTTTTCCTGCTGTCTCTCCCAACTCCACCTCAATGCTAATGCTACTCACTGGGGCCAGGTGTAATATCCCCAGTGTGTTTTCTCCACAAAACAGCAGGATTCCCAGGCTTCCTTGGTCTTTGGTAGGCTCTGGCTGTTGTAGTGCAGCCACTGGTTGTCAGCTCTGTCACCAGCCTGGATGCTGGAAGGCTTTGGGCTCCCACCTGATCCAAGAGGAAAATCAAAATTAACATGTATAGAAATGATAAAAATATATAAAAATCAAAAAGGAGACATACAAATTGTTCTCACAAATTACAAGCTTTTCAGAGAGGAGAAAACCCCCAAAAGCAAAAAGAGCCCCAAACTGAAAAATTACCAATTGTATTACTTCTATATCATATTTACCTATTTGCTTAGAACATTAACAACCAGGGAGAAAAGAAGAGCTCTTGATTCTATGTTTAATTTAACCAGAAAAAACCCATTTTAGGATAAATGTAAGATATATCTTACATTAAATAAAACCTACTTATTTCATAAGGGCAGATGGGCACTTTCTTGTGTGTTCTCTTAAGCTGCTTAAGAATCCCAGCCACAGCTGAGATGGCCACCTAAAGAAAAGGAAAAAATGGGCATTAATGTATCCATTCCATATGCTTCCTTCAGAAGCATAAAAATTCAGTGAACACTGGAGTGAACCCATAAGGAGATAATCCTGATTACTTCAGGGGATACAGGACATGACTTGCTTTATAGGCCAGGAAAACCTCACTAATAATTTTGTCGTAATAATTTGAATTTAATACTGTTTTAATAATTTTTGGGGGGTAAAGGAGGTTTGTTTTGGGCTTCACTGAGGCAACAACAGAACAAACAAAACACATCGATGGCTCTGTTCAAATAACAAACTGCAGGTGGGAAAAGCAGCCATCTGCAAAAGAAATTCTGCAAAAGAACTCTGAAATAACTAAGGACTCAGCCCATCCCACATTTTCACAGTTTACAGATTTACATATGTCATGCTACAGCGCTGCCAAGACTGCCATTTCTTGGATTGGGAATTTTGTACACGTGCGTAGCTGGAAGGGCGAGGAGGGAGTTCCACCTCAGTTTTTGTGCTTTATCCCAGCAAAACCCCACAAGCACCTAATGTAAACCCCAAAGAGCTGCAGACCCAAAGCAAATCCTTCTCCTGGGCTCACCTTCCGAACCACAATCGCATCGTGGTTGAGACACTGCACGAAGAATTTTATGGCACGGGTGGGCAGGACCCTGTCATCCCTCAGGAGCAAGGACAGGAAGCCAATGCTTATGTGCTCAAACTTCCAGGGCCTGGAAAAAATCACATATTCAAAACAGAGTGTACATACCAAAGTTTAGGTACTGGTGTTACACAGAAATTATATGTATCGAGATTACACAAGAACATAAATAAATGACCCTGCTGTAATCAACAAGCTTAACTCATTTTGGGAATGAGCCTTTTATTAACAATTAAAGCTCCCAGTGCAAATAAATCCAAGACTATGCTAACTGCCCTCCTGGATATTGATCCATGTAACCACCTCCAACCCACCCCAAAAAAACCCTTTCATGCACAAAAGGGGGACTTACAGATTTCTCTGTTCCACGCAGTCCAGCAGCATGTTGACCAAATTTTCATAGTTCCTGAGAGAAAGAGAAGGAGTTATCAACCACATAGTACTGGGGGATCCACTGAAAAACAGAGGAAAAGTTTCTCAACAAAGGTTTGTGAAGGTGAAAAGGAAGATGCACAGAGGAAATAGAAGTATAGAGAGAAGATGCAGCCCAACAATCCTTGGACATTCTGGATTTTTCAGTTTCGCCACTTTGGATGATGATGACATTTAATGTGCAGTTCAGGGAAGCTGAACTCACCTCAGAGCCTCAGAGTTCTTCTCCTTCTGTCGCTGAATTCCCAACTGAATTTCCTCTGATCCCAGAGCTGTGAACTCTGAACTTGGCTGTCCCGAGCTCTGCAGCAGAACAGCCACCTCCCTGCATTTCTCTGGAACCTGTTGATGGACAGTGCAGAGATTTGGGACTTGAACTTAGAAGTTTTTAACATCTCTGCTTTGGAATCAGCAGAGTACAGAATTTCCTTGTCCATACAGACAAGCCTGAACACCAAGGAACTGGTCACTCACTGCAAAATCCAGTCCAATGGTTTCATACTGCCGATGGATTTTCTCTGCCAGGTCATCAAAGAGTCTGACTATGGATGGTTTTTCCAAGGACATGGCTTTGCTAAGCCCAGAAGAGACAATTGCTGGCCACGTCTGTGCAATGCAATCCCAGTCATGCAGATTGGCCAAGCACACCCCACTGTGATTCCCAAGAAGACAGTATAAGGCACCCTGTGGAATCGAAGATGGGAGTTTGGGAAGGTTAAAGCACTGCTCATCCGAGATATCGACATAAGCATACACCCACACAGAATAAAAATTCAGCTGCAGCTACCAAATCATTAAAATGTCCCATAAACATTCAGTCTCACTGTCAAATTACTGAAGATTTTTGCACTGAGTCCTCTTCATTTAATGAGATTGGAAGCCCTGCCAATTAATTTATCCACAGATTGGCTGCCTGATTTCTCAATTATGTTAGAGGAGATGATTCACAGCTGCTTCACCTTGACTACAGCTTTTCAATTTCCATTCCATAACTTAAAAATAGTTGCTAACTCACATTTTGGTAATACCTGAGCACACAGGGAACATATTTAAACACAGCGTTTCTCTTGAAAACAGATCTAATACAAATAATTCCTTACACCAGCCATGCCTATTAGCCATGAAAATATCAGTCATGCTGATAAACAAGCAAATCCCACTTTTCCCATTGAAAATTCTCATGTAAAAACACTTTCAAAAGACAGCCACAAAACCAAGCTAATGAAGCAGTACTTTAAATTGCTTCTGAGTGACATCTTGCCGGTCGGGACGCAGGAATTCCAGAACCAAAGGAATGATATCTCTGCAACAGAAATTGTAGGTTCCCAGAGCTGTGAAGAATGCTTGCTGAGCTTTACTTCTGACCTGAAACAAAAAATTTACTAGATAAAAATAACATCCTCATCCATTTCAGTTACTTAACTTCAGTTACTAAAGTTTTTATCATGTATTTGTGCCCAGAAACAAAATTATTTGTGGAAGGCTGTAAACACCCCACCCTGCTTATAAAAAATCTACTTCCTGTTTCTGGCATTTACATGAGAACAGCTACAAAGTTACAGAAGATTCTTCATGTTGCCCGAAGCAAGGTGCTTTTAAGATCATTTGAAAAGCAAACAGCCCGAACAACAGATTTAGGATGTAGAATCACTTGAAGAGACCAACAAAACACTCCATAAATCTCAGTTTAAAAGGGGCTGCTCCTCACCTGACCATAAGAACTCGTGGACAAACACAGAAGATCCCTGATCATCTCCTGGTGGGAAGTTTTGTATTCACAGCCTTCCATCGTCAGGGTTCTCAGCTGAATCCATGGGGAGCACAAAGAAAGGACAGATTGTTTTTGCATTTCACACGTATAAAAAACATCAGAGCAGGAATATTGTTACGATGACATTTAGCAAACTATGCAAAGCAGCTTTTCAAGCAAATTATGGGGATTGAAGGGGAAGAATTACCTCATGCTGCAGCATAACCCTGTCGATCAGCAAGGCTCTGATGTGTTGTTTCTTTCCTTGAAGCTGTAAAGAAAGACATTTGGTTTAGATTTCCATATCCTATCAGCAATTCAGGAACCTCAGCTTCACACAGCCAAGTCACTGACCCTGTTCTCCATTGATTTTTTCACTAGATTGAAGCTTTTCCATCGTGAATCAAACTCATGTTTGTGAGACCCTTGGAACTGTAAAACGTCACTGATAATCTGTGGAAAGAAAGAGAGGACAAGAGTGATTATGTTGCAAAACACATCATCTTGCCTTAAGCTTTACAAATGTAAAGCATACCTTTATTATTAGAAACAAAGACTTGGTATCATCTTCTGAATGATCAAGAATGTAGCCTGTAATTGGGAGAAATGAAATTGATAATCAGACAGGAAAAGAGCTTTAAAAATTAGCAATAATTTTATTTCTGCAAAGCTTAACTTTAGGAATTGTAGGCAAAGTAAACAATACAATTTCCTCATGTATACAATCATACTGAAGTATGACAGTTGGTTTTTGTTACAGGAGTGATCAAACTTACGCAGCAATTTCCTTGTAACCCTTGCAATTGTTTCTCTGTAATTCTCCCTGGATAAATCTAAAAGAGAAAAAAACATTTTATGTTTATTATACAACAGCATAAAAAGCAACTTATAGTGGAAAGCCAGAGCAGACTATTCAGAACTGGCAGTATGAGCTATCATAAAAATAACCATTTGTTATATCTAAGGACATGGCTCTCATCAGTTTATCAACTCAGCTGCTTGGGTTTTATAGGTACACAACCTTCTTTATCTGCCTTGACAGTTGGTTTTATTTCTAAGTTCAGGCAGTTCATTTAGCATATGGGAATTGAGGAACACACAGAGCTCCCATTACCAGCCAGATTCCTGCAGCAGATCCGTATCTTGTGTACCACTGCTGAAAACAAAACTGTGTGTACACAGAACTCTGGTGTTGGTCACAAAATCCCATTTATATGAAGAGAAGAATCAAAATTATGGTTCTCCAAAAGAACCCACTGTTTTTACAAAAAAATAAAAAGAAAGCAATTTTAAAAAAGAAGAAAACAACACTTAGAGCCTGCCTGAACAGAACTGGGATCTACTCACCATATTCAACACCAGTGTACAGCTTTGTCTCTTCCAAAGACACCAGACTTGGGACCCTGCATGAAAATAAACCAAGTATTACTACACATTACAGAAATCATGGAGTATGTGCATTTCACTGGCATTTAATTCATTTTAACAAGTTAAATTTAATGCCAGTAGCACAAAGACTTCTGGATCTACTAACAGTACATCTCAGTTCTCACATTTATAAATGAACCATCCCTTTGGATCAGACTTTGTCAGAGGCAGGGACACCATCAGGCCACCTTGAACCCAGAATCTCTATCTCCCAGTTAACAGAACCCCATCAGTTCTATTAAACAGGCAGAAATTTGGTTTCTGTCAAACCTAAGAACACACATTGAAACACACATGGCTCCTTGTTGTAGGGAAGGACAGGAGCACTTGAATCCTTTCCTGACAAGTGAATTTTCTGTATCTTGATATTTACTATCAGTGTTCCCTGAAGTAGCTTCTAGCAGCAGCTGCATGACAACAGCAGTGAGAAAGCACTAAAACCCAGCACGAAGGAACACAATCACTGGAATGTCTGGGATATAAAATAAATGTTACTTACAGATGAGCCACCCTTTCTCCTTTGAGAGGAGGCAGAATGTTCCCAGAGCCAATCAGGCAGTTGTGCACGATGGCAAGAGACTGCTGCACATCATCTCTTAAACAAAGAGGAAAACCTGGTTACTTATCTGTTAATTGCTTGAAAATAAACAAACCACATCTTTTTTGTGATGTTTTATGCGAGTTTTTTCTCAACTGAGTTGCATCAGTTCTACACACAGGAGGGAGTGCTGCAGAAATCAAGCTGGGCTTTTTTATGCCAACCTAATTCTTTTCCAAACCCCAATGTTTAACTTCATTTTCCAGAAAACATGGGAGATTTTATATTCCAGAACTGTGCAGGTGAGATAAACTAATATGAAAATTGCTTTGAAGGATTTTATCTAAATCTCAGATAAAACCTATGAAATAACTCCTTAACCCAAGGCCAAGACAATTAGATCTTCCCACCATGGGGAGGATGAGGGAATAATTTAGGAGTGAATATTTTACAGTCTGAAGATAAATTCAAATGTGAAATGCGAATAACTTATTTTCTGTGTTACTTCAAAGAAATCTTGATGCTATCTCATCTTGATGCTATCTATTATCACCAGCTGAACTAGGAACTTCAGAAATCCTAGAATAACATCAAAGTGCAACATTACAGTATTTTCCTCCTTAGTAACTACTGTGAGTGGAAAATACACCTTCTGCATCCTACCTGGACATTTCCAGCTCTCCAAGTGCATAGAGCTCCAGCCTGGTGAGCTCAGGCTGCAGGAAAGTATCCAGCAAATAAAAAGCAAAGCTTATTTCCTCAGATGAAGGAACATGCCACTGGATATCCAAGTTCCACAGGTCACCTGGTTTACCCCAGTCCTGTAGTAAATAAAGATGTTTCTTATTAATCAAGCTATTTAAATTGTGTTTTTAAAAAAAATAGTATTTAATATTACAAAAAAAAAAAAAAAAAAAAAAACCAAACACATGTGAACTAACTACTGCTATAAATTAATGCAGTTATCCTGACATTTCCAGGAAAAACAACACCATCAGAAAATCAAACAGAAATTCCAATCCTATATATGTCTACACATACCCAGAAAATAACACATATCTGAAAGCACTAAAATGAAAAGGATTGTACTGGTCTAATTGAAATATAACTTAATTATTCCTTTGACTGGACATAAATTCAGACACATTCTTAAGTACAACTCAGACTTTTGATACTCCCATAGAGAACAGAAAAGTCATTGTGAATGTTTTCAGAGGGGGAATTGAAAATAATTGTGTGATTGTTGTTTTTGGGGGTTCTGTTGATTTGTTTGCTTCATTGGGGGATTTTTGTGTTTGGCATTTGGGATATTTTTGTTTGTTTTTTAAATGATTAACTGGCCCAACAGGATGTTTCTATCAGTTGTAAAACTGGACTAGCTTTCAGTAACAAGATTATCTGCTGTTGGGAATTACATAAAAACACTTTTCAGCAAAATGCAGTTGTACATTGAAACAGGCCAGCTGAAAATTGCTGCCTTTAAACTGGAATATTGATAAATTGATGTCAAAGTCTTAACAAGAGAGCAGCACATGACTTTTGACAGTTTCAGTAACTTTTAATATTGCCTGGTCTGCTTTCATTTTATCTCAAGCTCAAGACAGAATCATTATTTGTTATTCGGCTGACATGTAAAACACCACATATCCTTGCTGTGTATTAACTTACTGTGTCATGCAATCATGGTAAAACACACATCATAAACCACTAATAAGTCATATAAAACTACTCAAAACTCTAAAACTACTCAAACAACAGTCAGTACTCATTTTTGGCTATCAATATACTTTAAATTAACCATCATTTGCTCTACATTTCAAAGCCCAAAGCATCACTTCCCATTGCTGCTACCACCGGTCAGAAATCTCCAAATAAAACCCTAAGAGCGTACGTATTTTTTTTTCCAAAAAAACCAAAAAAAAAAGTCAAATCCTCTAATCCTAAATAAATGAAAATCCTTGCCTTGATAGGAAAGTATTCAGAAAGAGGCTTGTCAAAGCCACCTGGCACACTGCAGTACTCTGTGGGGTAGATAAGTGTAGCAGAACGAAGAAGATGGTGCAGTAGGTTACAAGACAGAATGTAACCCTGCTTACAGGTTAAGTGTAGGGTGCGCTGCAGTATCTTCCCAAACTGCTCCCTGTACAGTAGCAGCTTCTTGCCATCCACTCGAGTGATCTGGGGGCACAGAGAGACATTGCAAACATCAGTTTGGTCCTGCAGGGCTGGACAGGGTCACACTGCACAGCCCAGCTGGGCCAGGATCCATTCTCCAGCTCCCACTGAAGTTGCACGTGAACTGATACTTCCACAGCTGCTGGAAAAGTTTCAGTGACACCACCTGCTTGATCCCATCCCAAATTTTCTAGCAATACTCCTATATTTTCTTTAATTAATTTAAAAATATATATTTACCAAAAGCTTCTTATGTTTCTCCCTGCATTGATCCCTCTTCTTTCACTCCCCCTCAATAATTACTTTAATTCATTCCACATGCAACACTGTTTATTTGCTTCAAACAGCAGCCACTCATGTCTCATTCAGAGTCAGGTAAAAACCAGAAGCTCTGCAGTGCCATTCATACAACATTTACTTTGCTTTAATAGAAGTTTATTTTTTTTTCTCCTTTCAGGGGCATTGAACAAGATGCAGTGACACACGAGCATGGGAAGAATGTTTTTGGGAATACCTCTGATAAAAGCTGAAGATTCCAGAGCAGCTCCTTATCTAGTTCTTCATCATGTAATACATCATCATCTAGAGGAACAAGGGATAAGCACTGCTGTAACCCCAATGCAGCCAGGTTTTCCAAAGAAGCTCCATCAGAATCCAGGTGCTTCCATCCCAAAAATCTGTCTCCCAACCCTCCAACTCACACCGCACCCATGTCCAACTGGAAGTCATTGTAGCCAATGTACCATCCTGAATTTGATGAATGTCTGGAGACACTTCAAACTGCCACATTTTTAAGTAATTGTGGTCTTGCAACCTGACAGATTTTGGTCTTGAAATTACACAACTGCTGGTTTGGATTTTTTAGTTGAAGTAATGCATCTTTCCATTGCTGAAATGAACTTGTGGAAAACACCCAGAAGTTTTAGTTATTATTTTAATGTTTAACAAAAATCAACCCAAAAGCAAGCCAGTAACACTGGAAATGTTAGAAACTTACTGCCTGTGAGGTGAGTTATGACGTTGCAGCAATGTGGTACAAACAGCTTCAAGGACTCCTCAGGGCGGCACTGCAAACAGCACCAGAAATAATCCATTTTAAACCAAAATATCTTGGGGAACTCAGCACACACCAATAAATACCCTAAGACCAGACCACATCCCAACTCCAATTCAACCTTGAGTCAGCCTGACTTCATGACTCTCAGTCAATAAAACCTAAGTTTAACATAGCTGCAAGATAAATACTGAGTGAACTAACCTCTTGAAATATTGCTACATGCAACCCACCAATTTTAGAAGACATGATATTAAGGGCCACCAGTATTTACATAAAAAAATATAGATATTACACAGGAAAAAGTAGCAGCACTGGCTTTTTTCTTTTTTAAACTAAAGAGGGAGTGAAATTAAGAGCATTTTCTCTCACTTTTACTGCAGCTCGGCACATATCGGCAACCATTCGACCAGCAACTCTTGTCTCAAATATATTTGAAACAGCAAAGTTAAAAACCTTCTCCAAGGCAACCTAAAAATGAGGACAAAAAGATGGAGGTTGCTTTTAAAGAAAAAAGCAAATTAGGTATCCCAAAATATTTGATATTACACAGAAGGCAGTATCTCTACATAACCCTGCATTCTTTTAAAGCAGAAACCCACAACAATTCACATGAAAAAGAAAATCAGAGTAGAGAGACGGAGAAAGCAGCTCTGTGGAAAGCCTGAAATGTTCCCTTTGGGAAGAGAGGAGGTGGATAACTCTTGATGACTAATAGAAGTTTAGGGTGATTCTGAGAAACTACACAGAAAATGTTTTCCAGGAATAAGTCACAGGCTGATGACAGGAAAAATTATTTCACATGTTACAGTGAAGGAAAGCCAAGACATCCCTTAGTTAAGGCATAATCAGGGAATTAAGTAGCAACTATTTAAGTAGCCAGTGTATTTAAAAGCAGATTATTTCCATCCATGCTTTGCCAAAGCAAGGTGAACTATATAAAATGTAAATCTCATGAATACTTGAATAATGGACAAACAGGAAAAATACAAATTAAATACTTAATGGCAACAAAGAATTAACTTAAGACTTGCATTTACCAAAAAATTCCAAACAAAAATCATACCAAAGTGCCAATGTTCAAAATGTACAAAACCTGGCATCTCCAAATATATATATATTTAAACAGATAGAAATGTGCTAACCCAACCTACAAGGAAAGAAGCTGTCCACGTAATAACCTGGATTCTCCACCCTCTCCCTCTGAGTTATTTTAATCCAGGTAATTTTTCTGATCCCATTAACCATGCAGCTCCTTGAACAGCCTCTCTGACCCAGGTGAAGAAATGGCAGGGAGATGGAGAGAAAAGGAAAGCAGAGGCTTGGGTGGGACAGCATTGCCACCAAGACATGAAAATCTGCAACCTAAACTGATACAGGGATAAAATAAACTGTTGGAATGATTTCTCCTTGTGTTTATCATCAGTTTGCAGGAGAGCTCTGTAGTGAGTGGGATAAAATCATAAACCAAACTGCCATGAAGTCAACCTCCCCCCTCAGCCCTTTCCTTGGTTAAATGTGGAAGTTCACATTCATGAGGGAAGGAAGAATTTGAATGCACCAGTTGTTGTCAACACAAAATTAAATTTCCTAAGAGAGATGAAAAGTCCACATTCTACATACCTTAAAGATATCCTTTGAACACTGGGTAAGGATTGTACTGAAAGTAGAAGAGAGACCCAGTTCCACCAGACTCTCCAAATGAGTCATTTTTTCCGTTTCAGTCTCCTCTCTGGTTTGTTCTAACGTGCTGCTCTCTATAAGTCCAAAACATCTACACAAATAAATGAAATAGTAGGGTTAGTAAGTGAAATGGGAAAGTTTTATGAAGTTGTTAATGCCAAGCTTCCCCCCCTATCCTTAGCTCACTCACCTATCCATAAACTGCAGCACAAAATCCTCAAATTCAGCAGATGCAGAGCACAATTCTCTTTCCACCTACAGTTTTCCAACACGAAGGAAACACACAAGGTTGGTTTTTATTAAGGAAACATAATAGAAAGTTAATTTCCTATAACAACTACTTCCAATGTCCAAGTGAAAACATCCTCCAGTGCATTTCCCATCATACAGACTCAAGTGCTCCATGAAACAGTTATTACACGTTCCTGACACTGTCCTGTCCCAGTTTCCTGCCTGGATGTGTATCCAAATAACCTCTCTGGTGAAATCAGGTCTGCCTCCATGGATACAACCTTTGGCCTCATCACTGATCCTCCTTTGTAGCAGGAGGTGAGTGAGCACCAGGGGTGTTGCCAGACCTGCTCTCCTGACAGATATTGACAGTAAATATTCACTGTACAAACTCCTCTTCATTTTTGAGTGCTGCAGCTCTGGGACAATGAAATTCACCTTTTAACTTGGGCAACTTGGGCAAAGTGTCCCAGGAGCAAAGAGGTGTGGTGATAAGGGGGATAAGACTCACTGTCTAATGCTGTTACTATCTCTTGAGTGGAAGAGACTAACAAGTATCTGGAGGGAAAGCAATAGAATCTCAATCAGGGAAGGGAAGCAGGACTTAAAAGAGGAGCAGGGGTTTATTTAGGAAGAAAACAGCCCCGAAAAATTGGGGAAAAAAATCGAATGCACTATTTAAAATAACTACACAGATAAACCTCCTCCTCAAGGCAGGGAAAGCTCCAAGTCAAATGACATCACACAGGGCCCTGAGCAACTTAGTTTTGACACAAAAACATTAAACTGCCTGAATTTAACATTCTCTACAACAAGCTGTGACAAAGAAGCATTGCTAAAGCCAATTTGCACACTGGTGCAAGCTCCACTGATAGAAACAAACAGGATTAATACCTGTGCATACACTGCTAGAAATTAAACTGAAAACTAAGTTACAGCTTTGTTTTTATACCAACCCAGCACTCTTACCTCTGAAAGATCATCTCTTTCTTGCAATACAGATGAACAATCTACTAAAGGCACCAGAGTAGAAAATGTTGCAATGAACTGGAATGTAATCTGTTGAGAGGTACAAACAGCTCTTTAATGAGTGTTTATCTACACATTAAAAAGCTTTTCCAGTTAAGGTATGGGACCTAAAGCAAATTATACTAAAAAAAACCCCAAAATCCAGAGCTCAATTCTTCCACCCTAAAACTTCAACAGGTATTTCAGATTTCATATATAAAATTAAACAGGCAGCACTGTAAAAATAGTTGCTATTTTCTAAGTAACATAGCCATTATTTTGTGCTGAACTTTAAAGTTACAAACCCCCAATATTTACATTGTTTTAAGTCCATTAATATGAATTTCTGAAAATGTGGACTTTTTATAATTTAATATAATGAAAACCTAGGGATAAAGAGCTTCCTTTTGATCTTAAAAGACCAGGAATATTTGCTAGGAGCTGTGGAGCAGCTGTTTAATCTTGCTTTTCAGAGCTGCCCAAAAAGTCAGTAGAATCCTTCTCACAATCACTCTGCACTGTTCAATGAGCCAAAGAGGCTCGTAATATTAAATTTTTTTTAATAAAATTGTGCAGAAAAAAAGGCTGATAAATTCTGGACATGGGCGTTACCTGCTTACACAGAAATATGAAAATATTTCTATATAAAATATAATATTAGCTAGTTGGCTGGTTATCTCCTAAAAAAAGGCAATATTTGTACACTCACCATGCATTTGCTGAAGTCATTTGGGTCCACCCCAGGCAAGGCTCTCATCAGCAGAGGTAGCATGTGTGTGGGACCCTCAGGAAACCACTTCCCCCCGGACACCAGGCTCCGAGCTACTCCAATGACACAGCTCAGGGTGGCTGTGAGCTGATGAGGCTCTGTCAGGGTCTCAAGTGCAGGATATGTTCTGTAAAATGGGAGGCAGTCAGATTGGCAACAGTAATGTTTCTAAAGCCCTCAAAGACAATAGAAGTGGACTGAACACGGTATTTTCTGCATTGAAGAAAAAAACATTTTAATGTTCCCAAAATTGTTTTCTCATCATTTTCCAATGGATTTAACACTGTTTTGTTACAATGTTCCTTCCATTGGATCAGTGCTATCCACCACCAGTTCAAGATTAAAGACCTTCCAAGCAGCTGCAGCACAGGAACTAACAACTGCTCCTGCATCCAAAGCTACCACGATTTCCCTGTTTGGACTTTGAAGCAATGCCAGCTGTAGGGTTCTCGTGGCAAACATGAGAACATGCCTTGGCTGCCTCTAAATCAGGAGGGGATCTCTTCATATTACTATAAAGTCCAGACCTCGTTATCAAAACCTGGGAAGTTACTGTGAATTTTAAACCTTTTTTTTTAAAAAAATTAATACTTTCTAAGCAAACTGCATAACAACACCTCCTGTTGTTACCAACAGCCTCCAGTTCAGAGAGAAGTCACACTGCTACCACTGCCCTCTGTCACCCAGAGCACAGCACACCCAAATAATCTGGAACTGAAGCCAAGGCAAACATTCCAGGGATAGTTTGAACTACAGAGCAGATGTTGGGTCTGCTCTGAAAAAGAAAGGGCAGCCCTACTCAGCACTGCTGTCCTGCTTGGAACTGCTGGGCTTGGGATGTTTGATAGAAGAGCAGATTTATCAAGTTCTTACAAACAAGAGTAAGGGTGGTGTGGAACACAGGAAGGGCTCTTCAATCAAACTCATTCCTCTGCTGTTTTGTTAAAATACAAAAGACTGCATAGGGAACATGGATGGGGGCTAGGAGGAAAGCTTTCAGTGGAGAAGGAAGGAGCAACATTTTTCTTTGGCAATTTCAGGCACGAAGGCATTAAAAATAGTACAAACCAAGTATTTCACAGAGGCACACAGTCTGGCAACTACAAAGTCAGCAATGCCAGTGATTTTAAACAACCTGCAACATGCTCGGAACCAAACGGAAATGTAAACCAGATCCTTATTGCTACACAAGCATCCTGTGTATCTGGAACCTACCAGGTGGCTTATGAATAAAGGATGCAAAGTTGCTTTTTCAACTGATCCACCCACTATCTGATACAAAATGCTCCCAGAAATGCAAGCCACCTGAGGACTGCCTACCCTAAAGCACACAAGCTGTCAATAGCTCCCAGAACTATTCCACTTGCCAGGTAATCAAAAAAAAACAAACAGCAAACAACAAAACAAATCAAATTCATTAAAATAAAAAATTGAGTCCTCCCTTGCTCCCAGTTCTGAGATGATTGCTCAGGAGGGTGTATCAGCAGCTCCTCTCACGGCAGGCATTCGCTCACAGCAAGCAATTAGTTTATTATTTAATACGACTGCTTTTCCTATTTATTTCTTGGGAAGGGCACACGAAGCTGCAATGTTCCTGCAAAACTTACTTCTCAAGTACAGGTGGAATTACTAATTCAGGACGCATCAGTGCAAGGTTCTGCAGGGCTTGGGCAGCCTCCAGGCTTCCAGTTTTGCTGAACATTGCCAGGAGAACAGGCTGGATGATGCACTGCACGAAGTCTGTCACGTCCTGGTCCGTGAGTTTGTGGCTCTCAGGGACAGGAGTTAACCAGGTCACCTTCTTGTAGCGCTCACGGTGCAGCCTCCTCACAACACCACTGGGCAACCTCTGGAGCAGCTTCATCAGCTTGTTCTGGGAACAGACCAGAAACGCTGGTCAGTGGCATGGCAGCAGCACAACCTGGCTGCTCAGGGCACAACAAAAAATTTTAAGGCAAGATCTTGGAATTACACAACCACAATAAAGGAAAACTCCAAAGAGCTCTAAAATACAGCATTCACAATTTATTGCTAAACTTCGTTTCCTAAAATATCAGTAATTGTGCTGCCAGCTTCTCATGATTTCAGAAGTCATGAAAATTACAAAAATTATACAGTCAGGAATCAAGATTATTAACCAGTAATTAGGACATCTTTGGGAGCATTCTCTCTACCTTCAGTGTAAGCAAACACCCTACTCAAGAACAAGCCAGCTCCCTTGGCACTGCTGTGACCAGCCTTGCTGTTTTAATCTCTATTTCCCATCACCTGTCACAGGGAGACTCTCACATTCTTTAACAGAAGATTCCACTAGTTACACCATCTAAATGTTACGCTTCAAACTAGACAATGCAGTAAAAATCCTGTTTGCTTTGTTTAATAGAATCATAGAATGGATTGGGTGGGAAGGGACCTCAAAGCTCATCCAGTTCCAACCCCCTGCCACGGGCAGGGACACCTTCCATGAGACCAGGCTGCTCCAAGGCCCATCCTAGATTTTGATAACTTGGAGACAATAGATCAGTAAGAAAAAAACCTCCATCACACAGGTAATACTGATGGTGTGTGTCACCCTCATTTCAAGTGCTGACTTCTTTTTCCTGGCTATATCAGACTTAGATGTCTTGTTTTGGACCTCTGCACTGCCATGAAAATAAGAGCATGGTTTAAATGACAGTGCAATCATGGATCATGATAATTCAAGTCTGCAAGCACCACAGATCAACAGACAATCTGGAGCACACAAGGTTGAAAGGTTGAAATCCCAGCCAAAGTTCTTGTCTGGACACTCAAACCACTCAACTCACCAGCCAGCGCCCGTTATTTGAGGGATGGTAAAAAGAGGCAATGCTGTTGAACAAGCCAGACAAGTGCTTCTGCACCAGCTTACTTGGTCCACCCTGAAACAGAGAAACCACAGAATTTCATCACACAGGCCAAGATAAAATGAACAGGTAACAGCAGCATGAGACACAGGTTTGTTCTCCCCACAGCAAGACCTCAAAGCAGCAAATCACATCCCACTCCCAGCTCAGCACTAAGAGCAAGTTCTCTCCATCCCATCTGCTGAGGCTCACACTAAAACAGGTGCCTGTTCCTTTCCAAAATGCCACAGGCAGCAGCTGTGAAACAAACCTTTCCAGCCCCATTCCACACTGACAGTAGAAGGATGGACTTGAAAACATAATTCGGAAAAAAGAAAGCCTAAAAACACACTTCTGCAGTGAGCTTGGCAGAACAAATATTCATCTTAAATACATGTTTCAAGCTTTGCATTAGTTTTTGTTTCATTTTATGAAGCAGCTACTCACCATCATGGCTGTGATCCACATGACTGCATGTCCTACGTCGTAAGCATTTGTTAAGAATCTTGGAACAACCACCTGATTGCTTCCCACGGGCAGATTTAAACTCCTCAAAATCCTAGTAAAAATCTGACGACAAGAAAAACAAACACTGGCATAAGTTAATTTTCAAATCCAAAGATGTTTTAAAAAACCAAACCCGCCTAGCAAGATAAGTAAGGGATGTCATGAAATGAGCATTGTTACCTTTGGTACATATGGATCCCAGTCTATGTACCCAATGTTGTCAGTGGCCAAGCGAGCAAAAAGATTGACTAAATGCTGAAAATAACCAGAAGAAAAGGGAATATTCATTAGAATATATTGAGAATAAAAGATGCAAAGCCCACCAGCTACTTCACATATACAAGACAAAAGTTACCCATGGCAGTAAAGCACTTGGGAAGGGAGATTTCACTCCATCAGAACCACCAAGACATGTTTCACTGGCCTAAAATAACATTTATACAGGGACATCAAAGAAAATTCCACCAACTCATCCATCTAGCTTTTCCCAATATTTAGCTATTTAGGACAATTAGTTCCTGCAAGATCCATCCTACTCAGTGCATGCTGCTGGCTGTCACATTTGCGTGCTTCGGTTTAAACACATCAGTGGCTTGTAAAGGTCACAGGCATCAGCTGTCAGCTGGGAGGGCAGTCTGTGACTGCCCATGAAGAATTAGATACTCCATCACCAGAAGACAGCCCCAGGAGTGCAAAAGGGAACTGGAAGATGTCCCCAGGAAAGGGAGTTATCAGGACTGAACAAAAAAAAAAAGAAAAGGGAGATGAAGTCTCACTCTTGTATCCTGATGGTGAAAAGCACAGCACCCACCAACTCTGCTTTTAGGAGCTTCTCCAAATCAGGAAAGACCTGCTAGGCTCTCGATGCTTCTATCAGTATCTTGAAGCAATGACAAAACCAAAAAGAAGGGCCTGAAATAATCCTGCCTAATTCCGAGACAGATAGCCCAGAGGAACAGGTCACCTCTCGGGCTGAAGGACATGTCAGCTTTGGAAAACCCCCAGGTTCAATTCAGGATATCAGATTACAGCCTGAAGACAAGGGTTACATTTTCTTTAATGATCTGCCTTTTTCACTTGATCTGAGGAAATACCCAGTGAAAAAAATCCTTACAATGCACACAAGGAATTGATTCCACAGCTCTCCTTCAAACAGCAAGTCTAATTCCTGCCAAAGCAAGCCGAGGAAAAGCTTGCAGCATACAGAAGCTTAAATTGGATTGCAGAGTCAGAACCCATGTGTCTAATTATCTGCATCCAGCCTGATGGAATGACCCTGACTTCAGGAAATGGACATGACAGCAAAGCAAACAAGAAGTGAAAGCTTTGGGGAAAAAAAGCAAGCAAACTGTCAGAATACAGTGGAAGAGGGAAAAATATCAGAGATAACTTGTGAAAGAGTGCTGATGATTATTTGTTACACAGTTTGACAGAAACAAACTAAATAATGATACTCAAGTGCAGGCTGTCACAGTTCTGTCAGAAGGAATAGACAGAATTACAATTTTTTGGGGGGAGCAGGGAAGCCATCAGGAAAACACAAAAAAGTGAACACAGAATCTCAAAACCAGCTTTGGCATCACCAGTGTTCAAATCTGGACAACTGCCAAGTGCTGGGCCCAAGGCTGCCTCCCTGGATTTGTGATGGAAGGCAGGAAGACCCATGGAATGTGTGACCACGGCGGTTTGGAAATCAGCTTTCTCCTCAGACACGGAGAAGTTCTCCTTGTGTATCCAGGCAGGAGATTAGTGAAAGGAGCCAGATGGCCAATGAGCTTATGCTCATACCGAGCAGGGAAAAAAAACCTGGGGATAGGCCAAGTTTCACTGCAGCAAAGCCAAGGCACAGCTCAGCTGACACCAACAGCACCTAAGCTGCTGCTGGGGCTGCCTCCAGAGGGAGGTCTTCATTTCCCAGCTTTGGATCTCCTCACATGGGACATGCATCAGGGGCACACAGGTACAGAGCAGACTATTTGCCTGGAAAGATACAGCCCAAGGCAATTTTTGGCCAAAGGGAGTACAGGTTCTTTGTTGTATCTCAAAAATGACAGCAGCTCACTGCAGTGAAGGCAAAACGTCACCACTCAAAATCAGGGACCATCCAAGATGTGCTAAAAGACAGGACAGAAGTGTAATTTCTAGAAATCACAACTACACTTTGCATAATTCCATGTATTAGCAGGCAGTCTGGAAAATGCCAGCACTCCCAAGGCTGGAATGAAAAGCTGCCTGAGCTGGCCATTAGATAATGTTCACCAAGCACAACTGCAGTCTCATTTATTCAGACAGTAATTGCTTGCTAACAATAATGAAATTATTGTCTCTGCTTTCTTGTACTAGTTAAAGCAGAAAGGAAAAAAACCCATTATATCACTGTATGGCTTCAATTCCTTGCAAGCACATTGGAGGAATACTTAAATGAAGATTTCTTCTAGTGTAGGTGAAAAGCAAATACTTACCCCTTCCCACTGGGGAAGATTTTGAACTGACACCCAAAGGCCTATAAATTCATCAAACCAAAGCCTGAAAGAAAACAGAAGCAAAATAATTTAACACTGAGAAAACAGCTCCCTCACTGAATATTTATCCCTCACTTTGCCAGGTGGTTGCAGAATTCACCTGTCCCTCAATTAATTCAGCAAGAACAAGGATCAACACGGACATGCTTTTATGAATTTGCCTCCCAGAGCATATTCCCAAATCTGACTTTCAGTCCTTGCTTTTTTTCTTTATTTCTCTTCTGACTCTTTTTTGATCCCCCTTTCACACAACTGTCTCCCAGGAGTTTCCTTATCTACCTCAGCTCTGCCATCCCAACACAGGTAAACCAGACAAAAACACATCACACTGCGTTTTCCTCTGCCTTGCACTGTGAGATTTGTCCCTTTTGACCAGTGGTCACAGCTGTCATTAGCTCCTTCTCTGAATTCACTTGAGGGCAAGGATGCAAACGCTCCACACCAGTCCCTGACTCAAATTCACCTTTATGAACTACATTTAATTCAATTTAGTTTGATTTGCTGTGTGCTTTACTCTAGAGAAGGCAGAACTCAGTAAGGAAGAAGGACTAAGATTCCTGCAAGTTACTTTTACAAAAGAAGCAGGTTGACAGTGTTTCTGCCTTGAACTCCTGCCAAAAAAGCTGCTGAAAGCCACCAGTGACTTCAAATCATCCTGTAAAAGATGATTCCTTGCATTTGGAACAGAGCACTTCAGTGACGCCTACTTGAAACCCTTGTGGTGGAGTTCAGGGGGAAGGGTGGTGGGCAGGAAGAGCTCAAAGTAGGTAATGGCCTTCTGCATGGTCACATCAAAGGGACACATCAAAGGCCTCCACTCATCCAGCATTTCCCCAGTGGCATCTTCTGGGAAATACCTGAAAACAAGGAAACCACTGAATATACACAGACCTGGCTTTAAAGTTTGGCTCTTTTTTTAGGCATATTGCAAGCTAGCTACTAATATGTCATTTTAGAGTAAAGCCATGTGCCCAGGGGCAATAGGCAGGCAGCCCTCAACTCCAAAAACCTTCACAAAACAGAGGTAAATCAAGGCCATTGTGGTACATCATTTTAAGACCACCAATTAAAAATATTCTTGTCTTGTTGAACCAGAGAAGAAATCTGTACAATGCAAAACCATTTCACTGTGAAGGCTGGTCCAAATCAAACAACTATTACTCACTTTTTATGCAACATAAAAAAAAAATTTATCACTTCAGGCACAAGGATCATTTATAGAAACATTACAGGAATGCTGGTGATTTAATTTCTTTTAAAACTCACTAAGTAAGCATGCAATGCAGTACTTAAAATGCATATTAGATACATTTTTTTATACAACAGAATTATTGCAACCAAGGCTGTTAAAAAGGAAAAAGAAAACCCAGAAAAGTCTCTACCCTCCACCCCAAACTTTTAAACATCAGCCAAGCAATGACAGGTAGAGTAGGGTCTTTTAAACACTTCCCCCCCCCGCTTCCTAAATTAATATTAAAGATACCAAAAAAAATCATGAAAGAAACACTTACGGTCTGCAGCTCTTCACGAGTGTTTTCAGAACACTTTCTACAGAACTGAAATGAGAAAAGGAAATGTTAGAAATAATATATTGCTACATTTCAGAGACAGCATAAAATAAACAACCATTTGCTGACCTTTCCCTCCAGAGCTTAAGATAATGTTGGTGCAATTAGATGTCTTCTGTGAACATGCATTAGCTAATTGCCTTCTCCACAGACTTAATGTAACGATTAAAATTGCTCTGCTCAACTCCTGGTCCTATTTTTCATATACTACTCTTGTATTTCCTGCATTTAAGTGAAGAATTAGTATCATTTCATGGAAGTGACATCCTGCATTTTATCCACGAGCAACCAGCAAACTGACTTCTGGGGGACATGAAAACACATAGAAAAATGAGTTTGTGGACTTCATGAATATTTGTAAGATAAATAAAGGCAACTTGTTGGTTTTAGGCTCCAAACACCATATTTGTCCTTTTCAGTGTGGTTTGGGGTTTTGTCCAGTGATTCTAAGAAGACATGAACTACCTGCAAATCAAGGGTTATCTCATTAGGGACCTTCCAAGTAACAGCTGATTTAAAAAGTGCTTTCATCCACAGCAAGAACACTTATTTGAGAAATCATTTCAACACCTATTGTCACAGGATGCCATCAAACCACTTTAAAAAAGACTAAATCTCAGAATAAACTCAAAGAATAAAAGGGAGAGGGAGCAGGGAGTGATCAACCAACGCAAGCACAAAGGTAGTAAATTGTCACGTTCTTCAAACCTTCCATTTATTACACAACCACCTCAAGACTAGCTTGCACTTTTACCCAAAAACCTCCCCCAAATGGAAAAAAAAAGTTCTGGCAGAACAAATTCTTACATCTTTTAGATATGCTTTCTGTAGAAATAGAAATATTGCACCTTTTCATTCACCATCCCAAACTAACATTAAAAAATGCTTTTCTGCTCAGAAAAAACGATGCAAATGTATCAACTTTAGAATTTTACCAAGATAAATTAATGTTGAGACACACAAATACTGAACATATACTATTGTCTCTCCAGCCCTACACAAAACAAACTGATCCCATACAGCCAGGAGAAATAAAAAGTGGATAAATCACTAATTCCCTTCAACACTCAAAGCAAGCCAGCAAAAGCCCACCCAGCCCTCAGAGCACTGCTTCGGTCAAGCAGTGCTCTAAAAGATGCAAAATTATGTATATTTTATGCAACAGTTACAAAGGCAACTCGGGGCCTCTCCCAGAAAGAAAATTTTGAGCTGACTGACTCTAAGATATGGAGAGGAAAGGCCAACCAGTCATTAAATGAAAATAAAATCAAACTCTGCAGGAAGCACAGGAAGATCCTGGGTTCAAGTGAATATTGTCCTTGAAGGAGTTAGAAAAAAGATAATGGTTGTTCCTAGAGCAGATAAATAAAGCACGAACAAGCAACATTCCTTAAGAACATTAAAAATTCACATGATAAATGTTTGTGTGACAAAAACAAACAAGCTCTCCCCAGACTATCACTCCACTCAAATCAGCTCTCACTAAGGAAAACCTGAAGGACGGGAATTTTAACAAACACTGAGGCCAGAGATCAACATATTTTTTAAATTAACAAGTTTTCAGTCAGATCTCAGCATCTGTCAGTGTGAAAGAGCAAAGGAGAAAGATTAGGATGTTCCCTCCTCTCTTATGATCACAAATTTAGGAAGCCAGAAAACAAAAAAAAACAGCAAGACAATTTTGTATCCAAGGAACTTCCATCCAAGAGTGTTCAGGTACAGCCCATCTACAGGAGACATCCTAGAATATTCCCTTCAGGGGACTGTTAGGAAAGGACAGGACATTGCAGCTGGGGAGATACATTAAGGAACACCCAACAGCACTTTTAAGCCCTATAACTTATCTTTTTTGGCACTACAGGATTATTTTCCTCTTTTGGAAAGGGTAGGATGATACCGATTAGCAAATCGGGGTATTTTTCCCCCGCATTTACGAAGAGAAAATTAGTAACATATAAATTGACACTGCTGACTATTACATTATCAAAAAGCAGTAAAAGACAAATTTCAGTTTTTCAGGAGAGGGGAAATTCTAGGCCTGAAGGGAAATTCTAGGCCTGAAGGGAAATTCTAGGCCTGAAGTGGACACTCCACCACAGAGCTTAAATTAAGACAATGGAAACAGCAACCAGCTACAGTTTCACAAATTATTTTAGTGATCTCCTAACTACAGTGAGCCATCTCTCACTGGATTAGTACAACTAAGCCCTTGTTTCTAAAAAAAACCCAAACAAAGAAAACCCCACTGCGATCCCACTGCCACTTCCACCAGTTTTCTGCACTTATCATACACCAAAACTCCTGATACTGTTTCCATGCAAAAATTCCAAGTGAACTCTTGACACAGAAGCTCTTCACAGTCCCAAGACTCTTGCTGGGTGGATTTTCCAGAAGCCATTACCTCACTGCTAAAGCACTTTCCATGATTTCATCGGATTTAAGAGGAAGGTACCTTCACTCCGTAACATGCTCCTGCATCAACGGTGATTTCATCCATAATCTTACAGAACAATTGCTCCAAAGCAAAATTTACCTCTCATTTGACCCCTGAAATGTATTTGCTGGTTAAATTAGTTAGAACAGAGCCCTGGAGAGCCACTCCACACACACTGCCTGGGTCCCCAATTAGCACGGTTTACATCCAGTGCGACATTCTCATCATCAGCAGTGGTGTCAGGTTAACACTGGGCTTCCAAATACAATTATTTATGCAGAGAATTCCACCTGTGTGACAGTGTTGCAGTCCAACAGAGCATGCATTGGCCAGAGCTCAAAAAAAATCAAAAAAAAAGATTCTTACCACCTATGCAACACATTAAGCACAAATGTTTTAGGTGAAGACCAGCCTGGTTGATATGAACTGAACGTAAACAAAAATAAAATTCAATTAAAACAGGAGATAAATTAAACAGCTACAAATCAGCTTTTAAAGCCTTGACTTCCACCAAAAAGATACCCCTCAAAAAAAGGATGAGCACTGTATGAGAAGGAATCGCACTGCATGGAGTGTCTGACATGGAATAAAGTTAATAAAAGCTGAATGCTTCAGTCAGACCATCACAACAGAAATCGTCCTTCCTGCTTTACCTCCTCTATCCTCCTGGAAAAGGTCCCTCCCCACTACACAGTGAGCAGCTCCTCAATACCACCCCCTCAGAGCAAGGTCTGCAGGTGCAAAAATTAAAAATAAAATCAAAATAAACCAAGGAAGGCTCTGCTCTTTCACATCTTACCTACAATTACCAAAATAATTCAATTTAGCAAACTGATTTTTTTTTAGCCACACAGACACAAGAGAAATTCAGCCTGAAATGCTCCATGTATTTCCTGTTCATGTCCCTTATCAGCAATAGGATCTTCCTCTCAGGAATCAGTGGCAGTGCTCCAGCATCATTCAGAAAATTATTTTTTTAAAAGCAAATGAAGCATTTTCTCCTGCATTTCTTGATGAAGTTTCAATTCAACCAAAGATAATGTGTTATCTATGTGCTATCTTTTATAATCTGTAATTTATAGAGCAGGACCTTTTCTGACTGGGATAATTATGAAAATTTTAAGTCTGGAAATATGACAGATGGAGAGGAATTGACAGTGCAGAGAAAGCAAAGAAAACAAGCTTTCATTTTTAAAATCAATACAACATGTCTAAAATACTTAACTGGAGAAAATAAATGATTTCTCCCTATCATGACATCACTTTGAGCAAATACATATATTTCCTATAGAAGGTACTTCATTTTTCTTGGAGTGCAGACTGATTTATACCTGGATTCCAGATCCTGGGAATGATTACAGTACAAATATTGAAGAACAGTACCACTTGTGTATTTTTCCCCACAACGTTACTGTGTTATACAACAGAACAGCACACATATAACTTAGTCTCTGTGCAGGTTTTGGCTGGGGTAAGTTAATTTTCTTCACATTATTACCCATCTTTAGCTCAACCCACAAGTTTTCTCACTTTTACCCTTCCAGTTCTCTCCCCAATCCCACCAGGAAGGGCAGCGAGCGAGGCTTAGTTGGCAGCTGAGGTTTAAACCATGACAAGATCATTAAATATTTCATACTAAATTTATTAAACTGTGGGTTATCACCCTAAAATAAGTTGAGCAAGACCTCTGTTGCAGTGTATTTAAAAATTAATCACATTCATAAAGAAGGAAACAGCATGACAAACACAAGCCACCAGCAGAAGGAGATACATGATTTGGTGCAGCCCTGCATGCAATTATTGAAAGGTGCCTCATGAAAATAGGAACAGAATATTTCCCCATGGATCAAATTCCAGATATTAAAAGCACATTGCACAGTACTTTAAAGCAGGTACTTATAGGCCTATCAAATGTTTTAAAACGTGAACTTACTTGGGAAACCAATTTAATCCCAGATGTTCTGTTTTGGAGTATAATATCCTTTCCAACATTTCATAGAGTGGTCGCCATGGTAACTCTAAATCATCCCTGGAAAGCAGTTCCTTTTTCCTAATAGGAAACAAAACACCAAGCACTTCAGGATTCAACACTGACATGGACATGCTGCACATGGGAATATCCCCATCCCTGCTCCCAGTTTGGCACAAACTGCAGGAAGGGCAGGCAGGACCAGGCTGGCCACTGGCAGCCTTCAGCATAAGTGACACTGTCAAGATTTTTCCTGACTAAGTGAAAGAAACATTATCAAGTTGTGAGCCAGTTTTCATCTTCTCCCTAGCTGAGATTCAGCCTTAATTCTTGGCTTTCTGAGCTGTTCGGTTTTCTTGATGGGGCAAAACTGGTATTCTTCCACTTTCAGTCCCACTCCTAAAGCTCTGAAAGGTGTTTGCACAGGAGAACCCTTTAACCAGGAGCACTGTACAGGGCAGATAAGTGAAGCAACCTGTAAGAACTCTGCTACATGAAAGGTACAACATTGAGCAAGAGATCAGCTGTTCTGAGACAGAAGTTTCCACAGTCAGCAGAAATATGTACTCACTTTAACAGGTTGATCAGCAGGCGTGCAAATCCTTGCATCATGCTGATCTCCAGCTTTGGAATTGTCACCAACTCGTACAACAGTTTGATGAACAGCACATGATCCTCCCTGCTGAATTTTCTCCCATACAGTCGGATGTATCTGCAAACCAAACACAGTATTTTAAACATCCCATTTTATCCAAGACCAGAGCCAGAATCCCTCTGATTTGCTGTTTAATGAAACAAAACTAAAACTTGGTTCTCAAGTCCAAATAGTACGAACTGAAGACACACACCAAGGGAAGAGTTACAACTGCAATTACATGAAGAAAATGAATGACCAGACAAAGTTTACAGCCCTATAAGATTCTACAACTACTGTAAGCTCATGAACAGGACAGAAACCAGAAGCTGAAAAAAAAAAAAACCCAACCCACAAAGTATCAAATCAAACCCAGATCAAATAGCTCCCAGTAAGGACAAATAATTGATTTAGATGCTGAGCTTTGCTGGTGGTGTGTCCCACTATCTTCAGCAAGGGTAGGTCCATCAGACTCACTCCAGAAGAAGTGTTTGCTGGTTTTAAGTTGAGATTGAAAAAAGAAATGTGTTTCAAGTCTTTAAAGATATTCTGCACCAGCAAAACCTATATAAGGTGCTAGCAGAGCATTTTAGGTGTGGCTCATCTGTAAATTACTGTTCACTGGGAGGCAACTTCCCTCTTTATTACTGCTCTGACTATTCTTAAAGATTCATAAGAAAGCTGCATTCCATTTCCTTTTTCCTGTCAAGTTCAAGGGGAGGTGTTTACACTTGATGGCCAGTGTTTTCACTAATGTTCATTTCAACATGTTGTACTTACTTAAAACACAGAAGGAAACAAACAAAATACGGGACAACCCACTTTTCCACCACAGGAACCTAAATAATCTGGATTGACCAGAGACACTACCTACCTACAGAACTACACCACCAAGAGCTGAACACCTACACTTTTCACATGCCTAAAAAAGACATGCAAAAAGAATCCTCAGAGAAAAAAAAATGGGTGAAACATGCATGATTAAAAAAAAAAGAAACTGCAGAAGCCTGGAAAATAAGTTTTAACTACAAAGAAACACAGAGATCCAATTTATCTGCCAGCATTGCTATATATAACTGAAAATAAAATGTTTGGCTGGTTCTCCTTCTTGACATTTTCTAAGAACAGCTCTGCTACACAAAATGCTGTTTAATTAAGAAAGGAGTAAAGTACACAGAAACACGCTGAACACAAAGATGTCACTATGCCCAAGCAGCAGGACTTTGTGCCAAATTGCTCCCATATTTTATAGCTTCTTTATGTAGGAGGGAAGCACAGCTGAAAGAGGTCAATTATTTGTATTAATCCAGCTGAGCATTAAGGCAGTGGCAGAAAATAAATACTTCTAGAAAGGGGTGCTCAGCCTTTTCCTCAAGATTAAACAAGTAAAATCTATCAGAGGGAAACTGCAATGTTTTCAGAATATCCCCTCAGAAGGGATGAAATATCACCATTACTAAATAAAAGAATAGAGGTAGAACTTCATGAGCCCTGAAGAGTGTCCAGGGGCTAATCAGACAGATAATGTTCATCATAGAAATGGTGTCTCTTCGGGATAATTGGGTTATTGGGGGGGGGGAATCTAGAACTAAATTGTTGCAAAATAAAAAATAAGACTTCTGAAAGCAAATAATACTACATTGAGATGACACCTGAAATCTTAAATCCACTGCCTTTTTGATTCCTTTGAGGTTTTAAGAGTTCTTATCCTGCAAAAATGATAAATTGATTGTCCTTCATTGTGCTGGTCCCCTGGGTCCAGCTACATTGAAAAAAAAAACCAAAAAACCAAAAAATGAAACCCACCCACACAACCAAAAAAACATGATTAAGAAGTGAAAATTCTGTTTCCAACTCCAGCCTTTATACACAGAGTACAAGGTCTCTGGAGATGACAAAAAAAAAAAAAAAGAAAAGAAAAAAGAAAACCATAAAGCCAATTCCCCAATTTCAGAGTGCTGGTATCCAATCTCTCCCTCCTCAAGTACAATAGGCCTATTTTTAGGAAGTGTACTATCATATCATGTGGCCATCCTAAACTGCCCTAGAAAGTTGGCTGCTCTGCTACAGTTAAAAATTACCTCTCCTCCAGAAGCCCAACAACACACTCTCCTAAATTCCTGGCTCTCCATCTGCATTTCCTAACACATAGGACAGGATCACGACTGGTTTAAATCTCAGTTTTTGACAAATGATGTGAAAAGCAATGAATCATGCTCAGCAGGACTGCTTAAATCACATGTACATGTACACAGCACACACATCCCTCACGCAGCCAAAGAAAGCTTCTATTTCCCTGATAAAGATGAGAGAAAGATATCAAACGACTTTTAGGCAATAGTGATTAAAATACTTGGCCGAGTCCCATGGAAACATTTCCATCCTCACTGTAACCTTGCGTCCTGTCATTCTCCTTCCAGTTGAGCTGCATTTTTTCCACACCTTACAGCAAGACAGTTGAATGTAATTTTGTAAGTCTACACCTGACAAGCACGTAAAATAACATTGTCAGGGACAGCAACTGAGTCCCTCAGCTTCACACTGACTGCTGGAGCAGAAAGCACAGAAAGGCATTTGTGTGTTTGCCTGGCGGCAGAGTTAACTCCATGTACAGTAACCATGAAATGTCTGTATTATATTAATATGCTCATTTACTGACTATATTTAGGGGGTTTTTTAATTTTTAGAACAATCCATAAATCATGAAGGAGGGAGAAGTTGAGACAGTAGCTACTGCTGACCTGGAGACCATAAAAACTTATGGAGCAAGGCTGGTTAAGCAAATTATTTTGATGCAACCTGCTTTTCCCACACATGCTGTGGCAAGCCGAGATTCACCCTTCTGCTTTCACAACCCAGTTAGTATTTTACAAGCTTTTACCAGCCAAAGCTGAAGGAATCTTGGAGCAATTGTTACAGATTTAACTGCCAGTCTCTGAGGAAAGTTCTACTTGCTTTGGAAGCTTCATCAAATCCTAAGTTACTCTCCCCACAGGAGAGAAAGTTCTCTCACCACAGTCCACACACACCCTCCAAAAGAACCAGTTGTCACCACTGAAAAAGACCCATAAAAGAATTATTCAAATCAGCTTAGAGGCATTTTGTCTGATAAACTCCTATTCTGCCTCTTTTCTGTCCCCCCTCCCTACTCAGTTCGTGACATCAGACAGCAGAAACAGCTGGTCAGAAGATAAATATGTGCAAGTCATGGTTCCAGCTGTGGGGGGTATAAAAAATACACAATTCAGCTGTCACCATGAAAGAGTTCTCAAATTTTTAATTCAAAAAAAGACCCGAGTTTCACTTTCATTCTCTCGTGTGGCACAGAGCTGTACAAAGCTGAGGAGGTGTAACTATGCAGGTGTATCATCTGCATGCCACTGTTTGCTTTGCTCATTCATATGTACACATATCCCAGTTTGTATTAACATTTGTATCTGTACAATAAATAAAGACAAATTATTTCACAGGATACTGCAAGAATCCCAGCCTTTGAAATTCAGACATTGACAACAATCTAAGCAGCCATCATGCCATTATGAAGATTCTGAGCATTTGCATTTTACTAATTATAGCTTTTTCCAGACGGGAAAAAGGGAGCAAGTCAATTTGAACATGAGTCCCTGACTATCTAGAGAGAGTAGAAACTGGATTCTATTGTCATGAACACCACCAATAGCTGGAAGTGTTTTATTTATGTCTGAACTTTTACTATTTCATAGAATCATGGAATGGTTTGAGTGGGAAGAGACCTTAAAGCCCAACCAGTCCCACCCCCTGCCATGGGCAGGGACACCTTCCACTATCCCAGGCTGCTTCAAGCTCCATCCAACCTGGCCTTGGACACTTCCAGGGATCCAGGGGCCTCCCCACCCTCACATGGAAGAATTCCTTCTCAATATCCCATCTGACCCTGCCCTCTGGCCGTTTGAAGCCATTCCCCCTTGTCCTGGCACTCCAGACCCTTACAAGTAGGCCCTCTCCACCTTTCTTGTCTGCTTCCTTCAGGTACTGGAAGGCCACAATTAGGTTGCCCGGTCCTTCCCTTTTCCAGGCTGAACAATCCCGATTCTCTCAGCCTTTTATCCCTAGAAGTACTTTGTCAAGTCAAACCGAGCAGCAACACATCTCTCACATTAACTACACCAACTTATTTTTTACACCAAGCCCACTATTTCCTTCCCTGCCCACACCAAACACACTCAGAGCCTCCCTGTATCTAAAATGCCGCAAAGAAAACCATGGTACTAACAGGCATCAGACAAGCTGCAAACACTCACAATGAATTCAAACTTCAAAGAGTAGGTGGAAAACCACAAATTGGAGCCTGCTGACCTTTCTGTGATTCATAAAGCAGCACAGCAGTGGTTCCCAACAGGCCAAATTCACTGCCCTGGAGCCTGAAGTGGTAACAGCAATTGCCATTTACAGAGTGAGTAACAGGGTGTTTCTAAGGCACACTTTGAATGAATTTCTGTGCCTACTCAGCCTATTTAGCTAAAGCCAATCTTTCTCACTGTAGGGACTCCTAAGTTTATTTCAACTCGATGGGAATAGGAAGTTCCACCACAGGTACAGGCAACAGGTACCACTGAAGCCAGTATGAGTTGGCAGATGGCTGGGGGGTGGGAAGGGAAGCAGTGTTGAACTAGTTCCAAGCAGGTTCAAACTGTCACATAACACAAACATGTGAGTCATTTTGCAACCACCACTGTAATTCTATCTAAGACTGCCTCTTGGGAAACAGAAAGGCGCTTATAGATTCCAATACAGTCGTACCTAACAGGCTTTGACTGACAAATGTATATTAAATGCTCAATTAGTATTATAAAAAAAAAGACTTGTATAAGGAGGGAAGTTGTGAGCGAGCGTTTCAAAACGGTTCAAAACACACGTATTTCGTTGCTTCTGGCACACAGGAAACGCTGTTTGTGAAGGCACACACAGCGTTCAGCAACAAACATGATAAACATTCACAGAATTTACTGTTTGAAGCTACAGGACTCACTGCCATATGATGCCATACCCAGCGCCAGTGTCCCGAATAAAATAGGGTCACTTTGTAAAATTCACGAGGAGAAACCTATGCAGTACTCGGTGCTATCTATGAAACCACCGAGGGTTTATCTGTATAAAAACCATCTTACCAGCACACAGCACGGCCAACATCAGCACAAACTACTCCACGCTAGAGTACAGCCAAGATATCAAGGGCACCAGCGGTGTTTATACAGCATTAAGCCAGAATTTAATCCTGCCAGCACTGACCCAACAAATCGCCTGTCTTGAGAAAGACTTCGTGTCCCTAAAGCAGAAGTTACACGGAGATTGTATCAGCCACCACTTGCTTAAGAAGGGGAGAGGTGAAACAGGTAGCCAAACAGGCATTAAAAAATATACACGTATTAAAAATAAAAGCACGAGTTAAACGCACAAGCGCTTAACTCGTAGAATTCGGAAGTTTCAGAGGCGGCAGGCGAGCTCCTGCGGCCGGAGCCACCTTTGTCCCCGTTTCCGATGTGGAAGCGCCGGCCTTGTGTAAGGCGGGGACGGGACAGCGGCCGGGAGCCCCGGCCCGGCCGGGCGCCGGCGGTTCCGTTATGCGGGAGGCGCTCCCGGCGGGCAGGGCACGGCTCGGCGAGCGAAGGCAACGCAAGGCAAGGCAAGGCAAGGCGAGGGACTGACGCGCCGCTCGCAGCCCGAGGCCCCGTTCCCCGTCCCGCCCCGGCACTCACGTCGAGAGCTTCCTGGTCCAGAAGAGCCCGCCGGGCCAGAGCTCCTGCAGCTGCACGGCGCGGGCCAGGTTGCCCTTGATGTGCGCCAGGAAGCGGGCGGCCTCTGCCTCCAGACGCTCGCCGTAGGGAAGCAGCTTGTTGTAGACGATCTCCTTCTGCGGCGGCCGGGCCATGTCGGCGCTGCCCGGGGAGGGCCGGTGACCGCGGCCGCCGCGCCCCGCCCGCCCCGCTCGGCTCCGCGCCGCTCACTTCCGGCGGAAGGCGGGCCCGGGGCGGCTCCGGGTGCTCCGCGGGCACCGGGCCGGCCCGGGCGGAGGGCGCAGCGCCGGGGCTGGCGCTCTGCCGGGGGCGGCCACGGCGCTGTCCCTGCGGATCCTCTTGGGCACCGCCGGGAGGAGGGGGCGGAAAGGCCGCGGCACCCGCCCGAGTTCAGGGTTCGCGCTCTGCGGCTTTGCGGTTTGTTAAAAAGCCCTTCTCCTAAAGGTGCCGCCACCTGGACGCTTAATTCGGAGTGAAAACATTCGCGCACCGACTGCTCTCGTCGGGAGGGAGTCAAGCGTTAGTCCTCGCTCGAAAATACTCGGTGTGAGGTGGGGATGGGGCGGGTGCTGGAGATAACGGGGCAGTCCCCATCCCTGGAGAGGTGCAGGCACAGACCGGACGCTCACTGCCGTGGTCTGGCTGACACGGAGGTGTCGGGCCATAGGTTGGACTCGATGATCATCTCCGAGGTCTTTGCCAGCCTAATTGATTCAGTGGTGCTGTAATTAGCCCCGGAGTTTGATAGCAGATTGCGCGGCTGCCTAAGAGGCTTATTTGAAATAATAAAGCTAGTCAGGAGAGCAGAGCTCGCCCGCGGGCCGTGGGTGTGGGATAAACTGCTGAGGGATATGTGATAACAGCACTGATAGCTGTTATCTCCAGCTGTCCTAATGTAATTGAATTTCCCCTCAAGAATTACATCGTGGCCATACAACAGCTGCAAACTGATTAGATTTAGAGCTACTGACAAGGGTAAATCCTGTTTTTTTGATCTTTATGCTCAAACTAGCTCTGCTTAAAATTAAAAATAAAAAGGCTAACTAAATTGTGGAATATGATAGGGAGAGAAGAAATGCCACAGAAAACCTAAGTGTGACAGGCAAAGGCATCATGGCATCTTCCTGAGGAGTGCACTTACATCATCTACTTTTGCCACCCTCCTACACCCATGTTTTTAATAAAGGAAGCACCAGGATTTTGTTTACTGTCCCATCCTTCTGAAACCCTTCCATTTGTAGAAGATTTTGTATCACAGGATGTCATATCCCATCTATCAACTTTTACATGATTACAAAATAGCTGGACTTCACTAACATTGTTGCCATCTTTCACAGGGGCTTTACAGTTGTGTTGCCTCATATCTACATGAGGCAAAACAATTCATAGATGAATTTCTGCCCTTTCTGGTTTGAATTAAAAATGAAACTTGATCATAGTCAGATTTCTGTGGGGATAAAGTACATCTTCGTTTAGTGTTTTTCTGGTGAAAACAGGAATAAACAATATGAATTTAATACTTTTATCACCAGTTCAGTCAAGGATAATAAATTGGCCCAAAAGCTGTAATAAAAAACCAATACCTATGGTTAGTGAAAAGAGTAAGTGAAAATATGTGTGCATTTAAACTGAAAAGTCTAAAATTATTTATTTTCTGTCACTTAGAGGCAATTCTTGATAATCAAAATGGTGATTTGTTCAGACATTTCCAATGTGGGAAAGTGTTTGTCAAATTTGAAGCATGCAGAATTTGTTTGGACTTGGAGGGGAAAAGTATCAGAATTCTAGCCCAATGTTCAGAAATTGAAGTTGGCAGATACATCAGGAGCTTCACAGCTGCGTTCTGTTGCTTCGTAGCCATGTTATAAAAAGTTATTCCTGCCCTTTCTAGCCCAAGTTAAAACTGAGCCTTGATTTTTCAGGCATTTTGGAGTATTTGGCATGTGAATGAACACCTCTGACCTCGGGGAAGCCTGTTTTGTCTAAGCCAACAAGCTGCCTTCTCAGCTGTGGCCTCAGACACATGAGTGCCTTCCACCGGAATTAAACACCTTTTGGGGAAAAACATGCCAAGTTATGCCATCAGCACCTCTGACAGCCATCCTACTAACTCATCTGATCTCCTCCATTCCTGTTTTCAGAGACTGAAACACAGGCAAAGGAGATTCTGGCTCCATTCATAGTTACAGTAGTAAGCATACCTGTAGTACTTGCATTTTGAATGTATTTTCTGCATTTTGATTAATTTACTAATTACATTTAGTAATTAGTAAAAAACTAATCCTTTTCCCCTCCCTGCTATGCCACCATTCTGCTCTTTAAAAGGAGAAAAAAAAATGATACATTTTGCCAAGTGAGTCAAAAATAAATGTGTTGTTCAAGTTTGCAATATGTTTTGGCTGCAGCAGTGTGTGAGAGCACATTTGGTTCCCGAGTCAGATGATGAAGGAAGGGGCTTTCATAACACAGGACCCGTCTGTGCCACTTCACATCAACAGCTTCTTCCTCTCCTATTAAGTAGGAGGAATATGAATTGCCAGCAACCCAAATATGGCAGCCACCTGTTGGTTTTGGCATTGCCTCCTGAGAATTGATGAATCCGAGTGGTGTAGTGAAGCAAACACAATCTCCCCATTCATGAGAAACTTTGAGTGCTGACAGTGGCGTAGGTCACGCTGGGGGTTGTTCACGTGTTCCCTCATTGGGCGATGCCCGAGGGCAGCCAGCACCAGCACTGGCACAGGGATTTGGGAATCTTGTCACTCGGCTTTAACCCTGCTTCCTGCTGCCTCAGCTCTCCAGTGACTACTTAGCACAGATGTTTTCCTTAGTGACCCATCTGTCCTTTCCCACCCAAGTTAAAAGTTGGATAATTTTTGAGTGAAAGGCTTCTATGTGTTTTTCAGTACCTGAGGCCCTCCCAGTACCTGAAGGGAGACTACAAGAAAGATGGAGAGGGACATTTTACAAGGACCTGTAGTGACAGGACAAGGGGGGATGGCTTCAAACTGAAAGAGAGTAAGTTTAGCTTAGATACACACAAGAATTTTTTCCCTGTGAGGGTGGGGAGGCCCTGGCATAGGGAAGCTGTGGCTGCTCCACCTCTGTAAGTGTCCAAGACCAGGTTGGACAGGGCTTGGAGCAACTTGGGATAGTGGAAGGTGCCCCTGCCCATGGCAGTGGGTACAAGAATGAGCTTTAAGGTCCCCTCCAACCCAAACCATTCTATGATTCTATGATTTTACAGTTTGGAAAAAGGATAGCCAATCCAACAGGAGCTTCATATTACCTGTATCATACCTGTCCAGGTCTATGAGCCCCGTATCTCACAAAGCCCCACTACAGAAATAAAGAGGAATAGCCTGTTTTTTTATGAGGATCCTCAGACCTTCCCTCAGCCCCGTGTTTCTAAACAGGTCAGTCATCCAAAGCTGGCACTGAAAGGTGCCAAGAGGCAACTCGGAGACATCCCTGTCACATAAACTTCTATTTTACAGAGGATTTGTCTATTTGGGGGATGAGGGCAAGAGTAATTACAGCATCTGAATGAAGAACTTAAGTTTCCTGTGTAGTATGGGACAAAAATAGGTTCTTCTAAAGTGTGATTCAGAGGAACTAATTTTAGGTCCCTAAAATAAGGCTGTCTAAGTACTCCATGATATGTTTCAAGTTGGATGGGGAGGCGGGTTCAGTGTCACCTACAGCACATACGCTGAATATTGTTCTTTTTCTGCAATGCCTGTTTGGATCTGTGTGTTCTAATGTAAGTGGAACATTCCTTGAGCAGAAATAAGAGGACCTTGTGAAGGGGTTAAAAATGCTATTATGGGCACCTTCATAATTTGTAAATCTTTATTACATAGACAAAGCTGACCAAATATGTGCAGCATTATCCTTCACTTTACATTCCCAGTGGTTCTGTTTATGAGAGTTAAATCCATCCTCAGTTATATCCATTCACAAGGTATTGTTTGGCCTCTGCTCTTTTCCAGCTGAACTTAATGTGTTACTGTGCTTACAATGGGCAGTCTTTGTTTGTACAACAACAGGACCTCAATTCTCCTTGGTGAAATAAATTAATTTATAGCAAAAGTGGTTTTTCCTCTCCACTCTCTGGATTTTTCTCTTTTGGTCCCTTATTGCCTAAGATTTGGAAAGCATAATTGCCCCAAATCCACAGCAGAGATTCTGCCTGTGACAGGCTGTTTCCTGTACATGTCTGAAACTCCCAAAGATATCCCTGGAAACTATTGTGCCGGCAGGGAGAAAAAGCAGTAGACTTGAGCCACTTTGTAAGAGGTTCTTTCCAAATTACTCACAGCTATTTGAAATAAATAATAATTCCTTGGACATGACAGAAATGCAGCCAACTTTGGGGAAAGACACATTAGGGTTTTTTTCTGTTCCTCTTGAGCCATTGAGATGGACTTTTCTGTCTCAGTCTCGTGCCAAACAGAAACCAGCCCCAGAGGAGCTTGTGATGACAGTGAACTTGCAAAGGTCATTCCTAGGGATTCTGCTGTTCTAGGAAATCAAGGAAACACAGTCCCTTGGCAGCCTGCAGTCACTGACACAGAAACTGCTCATTATGGACTTGGGCAGCGGCCCTGTGTTTGCCAGAGAGGATTGTGACACACCTTACCCCAAGTGCCTGGGTAGCTGATCATATTAATTGTCTTTAAGTGGCAAATGCATCTGTTGCAGCTTCATCTGCAGTTCTCTGGTTTGTCTGTTCCTTGTCAAGATGAAAAACTGGCAATGTCTATTTAAAAAGAAAATTTAAAAAAAGTATATAAGGTCTGTTTTCCCAATCCAGGATAAAGCAAATAGCAAAAAATAATTTCTCAGGTTTTCAGCCTTGTTTCAAGCAGCATTCAGCACAAATAATTGTGTTTATCATGGCCATAGCTCAAGTGGTTGTTCAGGCTTTAATTCTGTGGGTGGATTGTATGTTCAGTGTTTGGACATGTGAATCAGAAGTATTTAAATATTTATGAATTCTGGAGGAGAAGCAAGCTCACTTAAATATTCCCTTAAGCAACCAATCCTTTCTCTTCTGCTAAAGAATTAGCTTTCCTTTGCTTCTGGCTGTGTGGTTTTGTACATGGAATCTGCACAGGAGGCTTTTTTTTTGTACATTTCTAAAGCAGCAGCTTCTCTCACGGGGAGTTAGGGAGACACCCAGCAGATTTAGAAACCTTTGGGAGGATCACATGGAACAAACCTGGAGCTCTCTGGTGCTCATTTGGTCTAACCTGGCATGTTGTTTATGTCTATGCCTTGGTAACGTGGGGATAATAAGTGTAATTATGCCAGGGGCATGATTATGGCAGTGCTGGGCCTGCTGACTAATACCAGGATCCAAGGAATTGTAAATTGGTTTATTATTGTCCCAGGTATCCCATTTAGAAGAGTTCAAGGTGAAACAATGACTGTAAATTAATACTTCCTTACAGCCTTGGAAATAAAACTGTCAGAAAGGCCGTTTAGGACAGAAGGAATGTTCCAACTAAAGAGCACAGTAGGCCTGTAAATTCAGGGATATCCCAGGCAAAGGGAAAAGTTGCTTTTGCCACATTTGTGTGTTGTTACTTCGAGGCCAAGCACAGTGGAAAATTGAGCCTTGCTTAGTACAAATCCAGCAGCTGCCCTTCTGCTGGGCAAAGCACTGAGACCTGGGCGAAAGAGCTCAGGGTGTTTGGAAAACTCAAGTGAGAAACAGAATCTGCCTTGAACAAAAAGAGCAGGAAAGACAGCTTGTAATCTCCAGAGAGGGCTCTGCAGGACAATCTGGTGGGCGTTCACTGTGGCTGTGATACCACTATCTACAACCCACACGTGTTTTCTTTTTCAGCAGACTTGCAATGGATGGATACAGAACCTGATTCATGCGTTCTTGGCTTTGCAAAATGCCTGCTCAAATCCTGTAGCCATGCTCTGAATTAATCTGCTTACCCAAAGGCATGGCTGGAAAAATGGTTGTCCTTGGAGATTCCAGCCCCCTTCGCCTGGGAAAGATAGAGCCATCAGCATCTGGAGTGGTACTAGCAGGAGGCTTGACAGGCTCTGAAATCAGAAGAAACTGGACCAGAATCACTCTGGTTATCCCCAAATATCCCCAGCAAATTAGCACCTCCGAAAAGCAGGGAGTTTTGAGATGGGAAGTTGGGAGCAGAGGGAATTTGGGGTGGTGTCAGGGGTGCCAGAGTTGTTACCAAGTTCAGAGCACCCAACAGCTGGATGTGCACAGCCCCTCTGCATCACAGCATCTGCAGCACCCTGAGTGCAGCGCTAGCCAGCCCTGCCCAGGGCACCTGAGCTGATCCTGCACTGCACAGAGCAAGGATGGCATCCATCAGCTCTCCAGAGGCTTTTCAGGGAGCAGCTGGTACCATCAGAGCTACTTTGTTGAGTATCTCCTTCAGGTGCCCTCACTGATTTTTCTTGAAGTTAGATATTCACTTAGGTAGTCTTACTTTCTGACTACATTCCCAGGCTCTGTGCCTTTTTGTCTCTGTAGCCCCTGCAAGCGTTTATTTTTTCCAAGAAAGCCTTCAGCTTCTTTCAGACTGGCCTCAGTTTTTGCTGTGGAATTGTGCAAGAACATTTTCCTGTGACAAGAGTAAAACTCAGAACTAAAGATTAAGAACTGGGCGTGCACACAACCTTACTTCCCCCCTGCATACTCTCCATTTTCTTAGTTCACAGGCAGACATCCTGAGTCACAGGCTATTTCATTCTAATGGTTTAGTAGTCCTAAATGGGTTTTTCATCCCCTCATTCATCTGCTTTTTAAGCTCATTCTGTTCCGGCATCATGTTCCTCAGCTGTAATTTCTGATTCATGCACAGTGTGAGAAGTTGTTCCCTTTTGATTGTCATTAACTTTTTATCTGAGAATTTTTTTAGTGCCCTGAGTTTTTCTGTGTGAAAAATAACAAGCCCTCTTTGCCATCCATGGTTACGTAGACCTGTGTGGTCTACAAAAATCATGCTGATTCTTCTTGTTTTATCAGAACCACTGAAGTTTTTGCTAGGTTGGATGGGGAAGATCCTATAAGGTAATATAAAAATGGATGAAAGTTTGGGTCTGACAGCATTCCTCCTTTCAAAGACAAGAGAGCATCTTTCTTCACCCAGATGCTCATTTTCACCAAATTTGTCACAAGTTAATGTCTTTGAATCATACTTTTGAAAAGAGCTGGCCACAGGTTCAAAATTGGAGAATGAAATCCAGAAGTTGCCCAATTCCAAGTAGTGAAGCAGTAATCAATTCGGTGAGACTTCCCTGATGGCACAGGCTGCACTAATACAGGTCAAGATTCTGAAATACTCACTATTTTCTCTGTTGCTTTTGAGAATGCAATTAAGGAGAATGAATCAAATAGTTTCACAGAGCTGCAAAATGTAATGCTGTCAACCCACCTCCCTGAGAAACCATTCCTTTAGCAACCCACACTCTTCTGTGTGTTCTTAGATCTTTTGTAGAGCCCTGAATCCTCTCCAGATTTGACAGCATTGTTCTGGCAGCCGTGGGAAGGGTGATGCTTAAATTTCCTATGTTTCAATGGGAATAAAAAATTTACTGCCTTAAATGACCACAGATCCTCCTCCTCAGCATGTGGAGGAAACATAACAGCAGAATCACAAATGTTTTCCTCAAATGTTAATGAGTTTCCTGGATATTTCATAAATCAAATGTTGGATCAATCTGCTTTCCTATCAAAGCCACTTAAATGTAGGCACTATAGTAGGTGGGTTTGTGTTTGGATTTAGTCATCAAGCCAAGACTGACTTGACCCTTCATACCAGCAGAGGACTGTCAGACTTAACCCCAAATTCCACCTGGTTCCTGTGCTTTGGTACTGAATAGTTTAACTTTATCCGTCACATTTTTGTTTGAGATGGGATTTTTTTTTGCCATAGGACACATCAGTTCATATGCTCATGTTTTAATTCCCAACACTTTGTGGTTTAAAATAACTTTGCAGTGATGATGCAAGTTTCCAGGGCTGATTTCCTCATAGCAAGTATTTATATTTACTCAGTGGTTTAGTTCCTTATTCTGATTTCAGATTAAAATTTCACTACTACCAGCTAGGAATGATTTACCTGAAGATTCTTTCTTTTCTTTATGTATCAGTGAAAAACTTTCAAAGGCTTAATTTAGACTGAAAAAAAAATGAACTTTGTTTTCATGTGGTTTTACTGGTGGAGGTTTAGAGGCTTTTTGCCTAACTTAAAAAATAAAAGGTCCTTTCAGAGAAACAGTTTACAGGTCTTCACACCCTACAGAATCAGGATGTAACACAAAAAAAACCCCCAAAATAACACAAAATCTACACAATATAGTCTAGCCAGAGGAGAATAACATCCTCACAATTTTGTATCTGTCACTTGTGTTACCTTATGTAAGCAGTCCGGGATTCTGGAGCACGAGGGACAAATTTAGGTCCCATCCACACAAAGTTTGGCTGCACTCCTGAAATCTGATCTGTGTGGGCGTGACTCGTACCCTGCACAACACTCCCCTTGCTCAGGGGCTGCTGCACAGGTGGGGGATTCTTCCCACACGGACCATGTCCCTGGATTTGGATCCTGGAGTATAAATGGATCAGCAGACAAGTGTTATCACCAGGTCACCTCCCTGTGCTATGGGCACACTGCGGATTCATCTATAAAGTCATTAATCACTCAACCACCAGAATAAAGCTCTTGAAGAATCCCTCCCTTTGTGCCTGTTTCCCCCTTCAGGCTTCCAAATATAATCTGCAGTGCTAAAAAGAAGAAAGTTCCTGATAGCCAAGAAAGAGGAAAAACTGGGAGATTAAGACCTACAAAAGGTTTCAGTATATTTAGATATTATGTAAATAAGGACTGCAAAAAAGGCCCTGAAGAAGCTTGTAAAGCTTTGAAGTAGAGGTAGCAAACCCATTAATTTTCATTCAGAAATGAAGGGTAAGTGCAATTTAGGAGAAGAAAACATTATATGGTAATGAGCAAAAGAGGAAAGCTACTGAAAAAGGGAAGAAATTTATAATTTCACTTGATGAAGAAAACAGAAAGGAAGGCCAGCACATTATTTTAAAGCTCATTATTTTAAAGGATAGGAAAATAAAATCTGATGTGCATTACACTTTACAGAAAATAAGGAAAAAAATGCTGGAAAGGTCAAACTAAGCTTGCATGGCTTCCAAACTTTTTCCCTGATACTCCATGCTCCCTATGTAACAGCAATAACCTGGCAACAGAAGCAGTAACTTCTTTTAGCTGGAGGCATCGGGGTCCTTTGGAAACACTCATGAAAATCATCTGGGGACTGTTTGGAAGTGAATAAGGTCTAGAGTTTGGTTCAGATAAACAGAGCTGCACAACTAAAGATACATCAAGAAGTTCTTATGATAAAAGGTAGCAGTAGAGGGAAATGCAATCGCAGCAGGTTTGAGGAGGAGCCAGGTTAGCTAAGAATGGTGCAGAAAAATAGCAGCGTAGTTACAAGGTGAAGGATGAATCAAGACAGCAAGGTGGGAGGTTATGAGCCTGATGGGGTATCCATGTGAATGCCAAAGGCAGTCCTTTTGGGAGTGGCAAACATCAAGCGAGTGCGGTGGTGTGAGGTGACAGCCACACAGAGAGAAAGCGGGAGCAGTGGGTGATGAAAGAAAGAAAGAAAGAAAGGTTTTAATGGTTTTCCAACTATTCTGTGCCAGAGATGAACAAACAGCATAAATAAGGAACCTACATCTTTCAAATGACCAACCCAAAAGCTTAGTAACTGACATTCCTTAATCAAATTGCTTTTTATTGATAGTGGCCAGAGTCAAGGGCACGAACAGGTCTGATGCTCCCAACCAGCTTCACCTGGGACCCACCCACGCCCCCTCTGCTCTTTGGTGCTCTACTTAAGCTGAGGGCTGAGCAGAGCTCTTGCCCTTAAATTGTGGGTGTGTTCAGTCCTGGTTTTGCTTCTGTGTGGTAGCTGTGGCTCCAGTCCAGCCTACTGCTCCTGGAGGGGCTCTGCTGGAAGCCCTGGCTCTATCTGCCCAGGTACTGTAGGACTGTTGTCACTGCTGTGCCGAGGCTGCTCCTTGCAAAGCCACGTTTGTGTGGTTCCCTGGTGTTTGGCTGTAAGGGTGTTATTGTTGGGTTGTGGTGTTTTCCAGTAATAATAATTTTACTATGCCTTTTTCATGCCATAGCTAAAACCCAGTGTTGTTGGAAAGATTTACCGTGCTTGGAGTGAATTCTGGGAGTTTTTAAAGGCTTTATGCCCAGAGGTGGGGCAGAAGGCCTGGTGCTGAATTGTGTTATTGTTATTTTTACAACTGGCTGTAGCTTTGGGAAGTGCAGCCAACTGCTTCTCCTTAGGCCAATGCCACCACCCTGGAATAAACAGCTGGAAGTGGAAGGGCAATTCAGAACTCCATGCAGGCTGCCTGCATTTCTTAGTATTGTGTGCTAAAGCTCTCTTGCTAATTACTGTGTTCGAGTAACCTTTGGTTTCTAATATTGATTGTTTAGGCAGCAAAATATTAAATGGTTCACAGCATCATCTTCTGGAGTTCTCTGCTACTTGTCATGAAATGAGAAAGTTGGACTTATCTAAGGGAAAGACTGGCAAGATATTATGACAAATAAATGAAATATCAAAGACTGTAGTGATAGTAAGTGTCATTGTTGCTAGTGCTGGAATCTGCAGATAGCAAAGTGTCATCAGCACCAGGATAAGCTCTGCTTTCAAGGCTTCTGTGGCTTTTTAGTGTAATAAACTGCTACTGTAAATCTGTTTTTTACTGGTCTTGCTCTACACTGCTGCCAGATGGCAGCAAATTACAAAAGACTTTCTGTATTCTTTTCCTCTTTTTTTCAAAACAAAATGGTGCTGATTCCACATTAGAAAAATGTATGATGTCTGTGAAAGTCAAAGGTTTGATTTAATGTGTTATGTAGTTAAAGCATATGATGTTTTGTCCTTTGTGTTTCTATTCCCTGTCGTACTGGAAGTTTTTTGTTTCTATGTGAATATTTGTGTTCTGTTCTGAATTCAGTGGTTGTTTCTCTAGTTAACTGGTGTGTCTTGGAAAAGTGATTTCATTATTTTTCTAGGACTTTATTTTGAACCTCCCTCTAGTCTTAAGATCCAAACCTGTGAACAACTCGGGTTATGCTGCATTACTGTAGAACACAAAGTTGCACGTGGGTGGAAATTGCTTAATGGAGAGCATACATAAAACTATTTTGGCTTTTATTGTGAAGTTGCTGTTAACTTACCTTTATCTGTTGGTGAGTGAGAGCAGTCAGAGTTCATCGTTAAGGTTGGATAAATGCTGTTTCTAATGTAGAATTCTACCTGAAAAGTTGGGGTTTTTTTTACAAAAAAAAGCAAATAATGGGGGGAGAGTTAAAGTTCAAGCGGACATAGAACACACCAGAGAAAAACCTTTGTGGTGTATTCTTGGAGACTCAACCTACTAAATAATGCATCTTTGACTTATTTTTGTGTATGTAGACAAAATAAATTATGTTATGACAGCTTTAGAAAGGCTTGCTAACACTAATAGATACCACTGAAAGTTGGGTGAACAGTTTGTATGTGATGATCTTTCTTTCTCTGAGGTCTGCTGCTCCAGCTAAAGAGTTTGGCATTTGCCCCAGCACAGGGGAGAGAGGCTGTTAAAACTCTGGGTGAAGTTTTAAGTCATGTGGAGATGTGAGGTAAGTTGGTAACTCAGCCTCAGTTCAGGGAAGATTGCTGAGACAAATGTGGGGGTTTTTTTCCCCTATGTTTTACTTTTCAACTATGTAATTTTCCACCTTATCAGGGAAAATTACCTCAGTTCGGCAATGTACGGATCACACTTTGTTTTCAATGATTCCTGTAAAGGCCTGGGAAAAGCTAATGCTGCTCACCTGTGCCCTGGATGCTTGAGGTGGGGACTCCAGGTGTGTATGTGGCAGCATCAGCCCTGGAGGAGGAGACGATCCCGTTCAGACACTGTTCTCTCAACATATTTCTAATCTGAAATTGAGGTGGGAATGACACCTTGTGAGGGCTCTGTAGGACCACCCCTCAGGGCTGCGGGGCCGCGTCCCTCACGGCGGGAGCGTTTTCCCGCCCTCGGGGGTCGGGCGCTCTCCCCTCACGGCGGGAGCGTTTTCCCGCCCTCGGGGGTCGGGCGCTCTCCCCTCACGGCGGGAGCGTTTTCCCGCCCTCGGGGGTCGGGCGCTCTCCCCTCACGGCGGGAGCGTTTTCCCGCCCTCGGGGGTCGGGCGCTCTCCCCTCGCTGTCAGGTGTGTTTCTCCTCACAGGAGGAGCAATGTTTCCGCCCGCCGCTATCGGGTGTTCTTCCCTCAAACGCACGTCTTCTCCCCTTCCCCTCAGGGCTCTGTTCGGGGTGCCGTAGCCCGCCCCGTCCCCACGTGAGGCGGCCGCTTACGCGGTAAGCTTGAGCCTCTCGCGCTCCCGTCCGGGCGCCGCTGGCCCGCGGAGCACCGGCGGCCGCAACAGCGGCTCTTCCTCCGCCGCTGCCATGTCCGCCCTGGCCAAGGCCTCCGGCGCGCTCAAATCCGTGGATTACGAAGTGTTCGGGCGGGTGCAAGGTAATGGCGGGCTGACGGCGCTTGGAGGGCGAGGGGCGCCGCGCTGAGGCGGCGGCGGTGGCACCGCGCGTGCGCGGGGCGGGAGCGGCCTGAGGGGAGGCGGGAGCCGCTGCCGCGTTCCCAGCGGGTCGGGAAAGTTTTTTGGTTTTGTTTTAGATTGTTGTAAGAAATCCCCCGCCTTAAGGCTCGGCTGCCTTGGGAGCCCAGGCTGCTCTGTCCAGAGTAGTTCCCATTCCCCGCACTTGCGCTCGTGGCTTCTGTCAGCGCGGGTATGTGGGAATGCCCCTCCCGTCCTTCCCACTGCAGCGTTTTAATTAACACTTAAATACGTAAGTGACAATAATCATGTGACGAAGGGAAGGCTCAAACTCAAGTTCTGTTCAGTTGCCCTAATGTTAATGTCCCTGAAGTTTCCATGATAAAACACCACGGGTGACTTGTATGCACACTATTGCTCCTTTATATTAACTGAAATTCCTGCAGGTGATGTGCTTACGCACTACTTTAATTTCCTTTTTTTTTTCCTTTTTTTTTAGGTGTTTGTTTCAGGATGGTAAGGCAATGCTGGGTTTACTAGCTATACTTCATGGTATAATATTTCCAGTGCTAAAAATACAGCGGCAGGTCTGTGGAGTGTAAATACATCCAGCCTGAATTTGAGTGCTTGGTTGGATGGTTAAGTACTGTGAGTAGATTTAAAACGGTTTTATATTAAAATGGGTTTTTAAAAGCTTACTAACTGATGTGTTGCTTGTGTAGATTGTGGTTTGGATTTTATATATATATATATATATATATAACAGCTACAAGAATGTGGTAACACCTTAATCTTTAGAAAGGTTAAATCTGAAACAAGGTGTTTCAGTTTAATTTTTCAAATGGCAACATAGTACCTGTATTTAAGGAAGGTTAGTGTGGAAAAAATGTGCTGCGATTAAGCACTCTGTGGCTCATACCCTGAGCAAGTGACTCCAGCAGCTCTGAACGTGCAGCAGGTGGCTTTGCATTCCACAGAAACCCATGAAACGAGGACACAATTAAAGTAAGAACACTGGTTTTGTCTCAAAATAGGGGCCCATGCTTAATATTAAATCAGAAAGCTTTTATGTATAGTTTATATGTATTGTGAAACAGTGCCAAGTGGAAATGCATAGAGGACTGCAGTAGAGTTTGCCTTGAATTGAGTTACTCTATCAGGAAGAAAGGGTAAGTCCAGGCTTGCTGTGCCTCATTTTGAGCTGACCTGGAGCCACATGAACACACACCTCAGTGCCAGTCCTGAGCTGCTCTGCAGTACTGAGTAAAGGGTTTGTAGCTGCATTCCTGTGCCTTTGGCCAAGTTAGTTTGGAGAAGCTGCTCGTAATCACCTTGGAAAACACTCTTCATAGTTAGCACCATTTTTTCATTGGCTAAATCACCCCAAAACATGTTTTGTCTTTTGGAATGGGCTCATATACACCTGAAGTTTGGCTCTTGCTATTTGTGAATTTCATCACAAATGAGTTGCTGGGAAATCATAACTTTTTGGTATTGCAAAAATATGTGCTTTTCTTCTTTCCTAGTAATTAGATTATATAGACCTTTGCTGCTATTTGTCAGTAGAAATGCAGTAGCTGGAGGTAGAATTTAAAGGGCGAAAGTCAGGTGGAAAGGATTTGAAAAGGACCTGGAGGAAAGGAACTGGGAAGCTTGTACACATAAGCAAACTTAATGAGTTTAAAAACTGGTGGCTGAAGGGTCAAATAAGCAGTAATAGGGGCTATGGAAAGGGAATGGTGTGGGATAAGTGGAGTCCTTTGTGATCAAAATCTTGTTCTTTTTGGGAAATGGGCTGTGCCTTTTGCAACTCCTAAAGGAACATCTGAGTGCCTGAAGATGAGTATCACCCATGGATTTTTATTTTTCAGATGTAGCTCTTACAACTATGCAAATACAATTGGGGGGGTTAAGTGTTCTGTTGGTGGTGTCTGTGCTAGCACTGATTGTCCTCTCTCATTTCCCAAATCAGTACACAGAACAGGAAGCCAAGAAATTAGGAGTGGTTGGCTGGGTTAAAAATACCAGCCAAGGAACTGTGACAGGCCAAGTTCAGGGCCCAGAAGAGAAAGTGAATGAAATGTAAGTATTTTTGTGGTCTTTTTTTTTTTTTTTTCTTACTGTCATTAAAGAAATTTACAAAAGTGTTTTTAATACAAAGTGACAAGTAGATTCATGTGTCAGTAATGTAAGTGTTTTCATTCAGTTTGGAGGTAAGGAGGTGCATTCTTTAAGCTGTATAGTAGTCTTTAAGCTTTAGAAAATACTGTGTTTTTGTTTCTAATCACACAGTTTGTTAATGTATTTCCTTAACATCCCCATTTCTTGTGAAATGAAAAGAAAGCCTTTATTCGTGTGACTAAAGATCTGTTTTTTAATTAATCAAAACTTCTCGTTTAAAAAAAATTGAAGAACTTCTTGAAATGCTTTCTAAGTCTGTGCTTAAAACAATTAAAAGGAAACTGGGCTTAAATATGATTTTTTTCCCTGATTTAATAAAAACCGTAATACATAAATACACATCTTGGCCAAGGCCTGCAGTCTCTGCCTTTGGAAATGAGTTTTGAAGTATTTTGGTGTCTTTTAAAGAATGGGTAATGATTTTCATTATGAAATTGCCAGTTTCCAGCTTAAAGGTATCCCTGAGGAAATGATGCCTGGAGAAAACACAAAGCCCAATTGAGTTGCTTCCAACTATCATTTTTTGCAAGGGTATACAGGAAGATTGTTGGGAACTTTAAAAAATCCTTCAGGGGTTTGTTCTCTCAACAAAGAATGAGTGAGGGCAGAACTTTCCTTTTCCAGACGGGAAATTAGCAGTGCACATTCTGCCAACACTCCCCCATACAGGAATTGCTTCAATACTGAACTTGGATGAAGAGAAATTGGATTTGTGCACAGAAAAGTGTTGCACTTTCTAGTCAAGAGATTTAAATGATTTCCAATCATTTTCCTTGGTTTTGTGCTTAACATGAGGTTGCTTATCTTGGGCTGCAAAACATTTACAAAGCCAGAGAAATATCAGGCTTTTTCTTATATCAAGTTTACAATTAGTTTCTGAAAGAATTTTGTTAATATCCTGATCTCTCTGTGTTTTGTGTATTTGTTTTGGTACCACATTTTTATTTAACTTGGAACAGAAATTGACCTTGTGAGAAACTAGGGTTTGTTTTCTATTTATTGTCCTGCTTTTTTGTTTAAAAATATGCATCCAGAACAAATAAAAAGTTGCTTCTAGTTGCTGCTTCTTTATTTCATGTTGGAAATCAATGTGTTCCTCTGATGTGGGAATAACGCGGCAATGCTGAAGTGAAAGTGTGGTTTTTGAAGCGTGGATTATTAAATTTGGGGTCCTGGAGTAAAACTCTGAAGTACAAAGACTCTTCCTTGCTCCCTCTGTGCTCTCCAATATATGGAAAAGGTAGTGAGTTTATTTTTGGCATTAACTTGGTAAAGCTGCCTGTGAAAAGTGAACTCTTGTGTGTGAGCTGCTCCTTTGAAAGACCCTTATTTCTCTCTGCTGGTACTAGTGAATAACAGATCAAAATGGTTTTGAGGTTCTGAAAGGTTTTCTCAGCATTTTTTGTAATGCTATAATTTCATAATACTGTGTTCTCAGATTTAAATGTTATTTAAAATGCTATATTTAAAAAACAAAACAGCAAAATGGGGCTTGCTTCTGCTGTGGAAAGTTAATACAAACCAAGAACCCTAAACATATTTTGTACTCCAAATGTGATAAATCATCAGGAGGAAATTCCATCACCATCTGCTTGTGCAGGTTCTGGTTTGTGTTTTAGATTTTCAGGACTTAAAGACACTGTGATGCCACTCGTTAAAAATTTGGAGCTCCTGCATGTTCAAGGAAACCAATCACTTTGCAGAGAAAGAAGTGCGTGAGTCAATAGTCAGATATTTCAAGAAAGGTTCCTGGTGATGTTTGTTCCCCTGGAGGAATCTTTCCAGAACAGTTTGTGCAGTGGCATTTAGAGCAATATTTTCACACTTGCCCCAGCTTTTAAATTAAACATGAAGCACAGACCAGCCTGATTTTTCACAGGTGCAGCACTCTTAAAAATCACATGGTGATGTTAATCAAATTTGACAGTTGTTTTGTTGGTTCTGGGTTTTTAATGTTAATGTATTTTAGGGGGAAGTAGTAAAGGTGTTTTGGTCTGTCCTAAACAATATTTATCAATTTATGATGCTAAATAGAATTGAGCACAGCACATGGACTAAAGAGGGTAGGGATGCCATTGGAAAGTACAGAGGTTCTACAGGTAAATAGACAAAGCATTATAAGAGGGAGAAAGAGATGACAAAGGGATTGAGAGGGTGATAAAGATAGGGAAAGCGTAAAAAATGTGGGAAAAAGCCCATGAGGCTCTCCAGTGTTGCCAGAAGCATGGAGTGACTAACAAAGCCTGCCTTTGTTCTGGAGCAGGAATGCAGCAGACCTCTAACCCAATGGTTTTCCAGCAGCTCCCCTTTTTATTCTATTTTTGCATCACTAATTGTATTGTGAGGCGCAGCCACAATGTACCCAGTGCAGGCTCAAGATCAAGAAGCAATGGCTTTATATTTTATTTTTTTTGTGCAGGTTGCAAGGTAAAGTATAACTTAGGAGGAGCAAGAGGCCAAGCAGACATAAAATGTGGTCATGATAAATTACTTTGAAAGATGTTGTGCAAAATAGCTTGCTCTGGAGCAAACAGCTGAGCAGGGGCATCCTGGCTCTGCAGAAGTCAGTGTTAAATTTTAGATAAGTGTGAACAACTGGGACCTGGGGAGTGCTGCATGTGCAGGAAGTTGTATCCCTGACTGGACCATTCATTTAGTGTTGAACATGGGTATGAATTTCTTTGGAAGTGCTGGGAGGCTGATTCCTTGACTGACATTCTGTGGTGCTAAAATCCTGATCCCATTGAAAACTGGCAAAATGTCCCAACCCCCCCAAGCCTCAGATTGCAGTGGGAATGTCACTGAGATGCAAGAAGGCCAAAGGATGGATGAGCACACTTGGATTTTGGATATTTTCCTTTCAAATTTGCCTTCAGTTTGGTTTTAATGACAAAACTTAGGTTCTCAGGGATCAGGTGACTTACATAAAATATTTTAAAGCCAATTTTGAAACTGGGAGACCTTGGAGAATGTTTTAGAGGGTGTTTTTAAGAAATCTGAAGAACATTTTACCTGCCAGCTTGCTTTAATATCCCTTGGTTTTTAACTCTAGATGGAGCTGTTAGTTCTGAAGATCCTAAATGATCTCTGTTTGCGGGGAATCTATTTTTAGATTGTTATGGTAGAATCCATCTTTTTCCTCACTGTATTTTATGTTCCTGTTCCCTTTGCTGCTTCTGCTCCACGCAGATCACACCTCTTATCTGTAGGAAAAAAAGCTCATTTTCAGAGAGTTTTACGTGTCAAGTCACAAGAGAAGCAGAGCTGCACCATTTCTGTAACATAATAAGGTTTTATGGTAAAGTGGAGGCGTTTTTTTGCCAGCCCAGGTATGAGCTGCTGATAAAAAAATGGGGTAGAGGAGTACAGTCCTTTGTTTTATTTAATTTTTTTCCTCCCAGGACAACTCACAGCACAGGGTTTTTCATTATAGTGTCTTGTGCTGTTTTTTCCACTTTACCCATTAAATAATGTTGGAGCCTGCGTTGTCATGGTGGTTGTTGCCACAGCAACCTGCATTGACAGGCTGGAAGTTGCTTTCCTGGGAGAATTTTTTGAACTTTGATGACAAATTCCTTAGTTATCAATTAAAAAAGGAAGATAAGAGTCTTTGTAGAGTGCCAAATTCAGAACTTACTCCAAAAATCCAAGGTTTCAAATCAGGCTGACACTTGAAAATGTGAAATCTTAGGACATTTTTGAGGCACAAGTGTGTAACAGCACAGTGAGTGTTCTTCTTGTCTCTGGAGAAAGGCAGGATTCTAAATATAGATGGCTTGTCTTGGAAATGGGTTTTAATTAGGAAATTGATGCTAATTTCATTTGAATGTTGTAATTTTTATTATCACTGTCAGTTAAGAAGAATTAATATTAATTAAGATTTAACTGGCACAAGACTTAAATTACTTTAGTGTATAAATGCATAGAAAAGTCCAGATTTTTGCCATGTAGAAAAGGAAACTCTGTATTAGTTAATATCATATTTGTCATTGTTTCAGTAATGAGGTATACCCAAGGTTCATGTCTGTACCAACTGACATTGAATAAATATTTTTTTTTCTATAATTTCTAATTGTTTGGAGAGAATAGCCCTTAAATAGAAGTAAATGCTACTAAAAAATGCCTGTGGAAAAAATTCTAAATTTTAATACCCAATTGATAGGTAGTTATAAAATGAACAGATTTTAGTCAATGTTTTGAGATTTTTCTCCATTTAAAAAGGATTTTTTTTAAGTTTTTTGCTCAAACTGGAAGTGTTGTTTAGGAGAAGAATCCTTAACATTGATTTGCACATGATCTTGTCAGTGGGGCAGAGATGTGCCACAGTAGCATGGCTGAAATATTCCTGGGGTGTGCTGTTGCTGGGAAGCTGACAGTGACAGATTTTGGAGAAAAGGGCAGAGGAAAATGAAAATCACATTCTTTAATATTTTTTAAACTTTGTTAAAATGCAAACCAGTGAAAGGTGTTAGATTTGGTTTCATTTATGGTGGTAATGAAGAACAGTTTTTACATTAATCACTGCTGAAGGTGATTTACAGTGTTTCAGTGAATTAATAGCAGATGATGGGAAAATATGATGGGAAAATATGATGGGAATTTTCAGTGTGGCTCCAAATATAACAAGATTAGATTTTTGAGGTTTGATTATATTTTTTGTTTAAAGGTAAGACTAATGTATACTAGAAAACTGAATTAAGTGATAATCTTTGAGTAATAAAATGGTAAATGTGATTCTTTTCATACTGAATGTTTGAGGTATTAATTTCTTCATAATTGTTTATTGCTTAAAATTGACAATCTAAATTGTGAATTATTGTAGTTATTGGTCGTGTAAATGAAATTTACTGAACTGTTGCTGATGATGGCCTGGGAAAAATGGGAGTAAACCTTGTTCTTTGGGGTTTTTAGCCATGTAAAATTAGATAAATGAACTAATCAGTTTGTTGTAGCAACTGTACTTTGCTTAAAAGCCAAGGAATGGGTCAGAACGTGGAGTTCTTGGTGACTGAGAATAATGTGAGTGAGCTGTTTAGCTGAAAGAGAGCTGTGCATGGTTCCAGCACAAAACCAGAGGCCCAGTGGCTCATCTTGTGCAGTGTCCCAAGGGAATTCCCCTTCCTTTGTCCCTCTGGGGCCCAGGAAAAAGCACTTTTCCCTGTATGCCCCCAGGGGCTGAGGGAAGAGGGTCCGTGTGCCCTGAAGGTCACCCAACCCACCAGTGACAGCCAGAAATAGCAGTGGCCTCCTGGCACGGCTCCTCTGCTTTCCACTGTGCTGGAAGTGCCTGTTCCCTGCAATGCCTTAAACCACAAAAGCTTTTAGCTGTGCTTAGGTCTTTCTGGATATAGAATAATGCAAAAAAATGTTTTCCACACGCCTGTTTCTTCTGCTGGAGTATAAAAATAGCTGCCTTGCATGACCTTGTAGATTTTTTTTATAGTAGCTCTGTGCAATTGGAATTCTTTATCAAATATCTGCTTCCATTTCTTATCACTGAAGTGTTTTTGTTTATAAAGCATTTACCAGATAATAGTCCTTGAAACAGGTTTGAATTTCTGGGATTTTGGCTCTGGAGTAAGCAGTGTTAGTGTATGTAGTGTCTTGGAAAACTGTTTGTGATGTTGGGTGAGATGCTTTACTTTTTCCTTGTCTCTTGGTGGATGTTGCATTAATGCTCCCAGTCCTTTAGCAGTGTTAGTAACCAAGGCTGAGTTTGCTATGGAATTCCAGACTTTTATTGGCTTCGCTGCTGGGTATCTGTGGGAGCACTCAATTCCAACATCCCTGCTGCACAGTTAGGAAGGATTGCAAGGCTGTGTTGGATTGTACTGTAAACACAGGCAAATTGAGCTGTTTGAACACTCAATTTAGGCATTTTATTGCGTAATTAGGAGTCATGTGCCTTTCTTCCACTCTGGGAAGTCAAACTTGTTTTGACTCTAAATTAATCTTAACTGAACCACAACACCTATGTTCTATGAAGGGCTGGTTGAGCTTTGGGGAAGACTGATTTCAAAATAGAATTTCCAATGTAATGCATGATTTCTACTGGGAGCTTTTTGTTCATTTGAGTATTTATGCATTCTTTAATGCCGGTATTATTTGGGCCACATGTAATGCTTTGATATTTCTAAAGTGGAGGTGTTCTGTTATTGCTGATGCAGTCAGATGTGGTGCAGTTCAAAGCCATTAATTTGGCTTTTTGTGCTGAATAAAGTGTTTTACATGTCCTTAGTGCTCCATCACAACACTGAGAGACACTATTGAGTAAAATTCAGCTTAAACTAGGATTTTTATATGGCTGTTATTTAGGTTATCAAGGTGGGTAACTGTGCACACAGTCAAAAATAGATCTTTGGCAACAAACTGGTAATTATCAATAAAAGCATCTATTAACTGTAGGCTTCCTTGAAACCTATTCTGGATGTGATAGTTCAAACAAGTTCTGAAAATACAAACCAACTCATGTGACTCTTCAAGAACAACTTCTGAACTGCAATTTTTTTGCTTTCCTTTTAGTGTGCTGATATTTGAAAATTACTGAGCAGGGAACAAGCCTGTTACGACCATTTTTCTGTCTTAGAAGGGATGAAGATTCGAAGTGGAGATTTGTTTGTAATCCATAGGAAAAAGCAACATTAAACTAATATTAGAGTTGCCTAATGTGAGGGTGAGAAGGTCTGAGGATGCTTCTACTGTCCCCAAAAGGGGTGTCACAACTGGGCAGACGTTTAGGTGAAGCTGCTCCTGGTGGGAAATTAGGAGGGAATGTTTTTTCCAGGTGTTTTACATCACATGTGTATACAGCAGGAGCTCTCCCACAGGAATATCAAGGTGTATCCCGAATGGACAGTGTTTGGCAGACTTAACTGGGAGCCCTGTGCTGAGTGGGTGGATTTAGATGTGAATTTACTGGTGTAATTATGAACAAATCATGGATCTTGCTGCTACTGATGTTATCAGTGTTGTGGTGGTGAAAAGCCTCTTTTCTGGGATTTCAGCCCTTCCTTAGCCAGGTGAATTTAGGACTGGAAGCAAAATCTCTATTCCTTATGCCATGTTAGCCAGAAAGGGAGAGGAAGCTACTTCCAGCTTGTATGGGGAAAGAGCTCTGAAGCCTATTGATGTTGCTGTTTTGTTTTATTCCCTAAATTATGGTAGTTCTGGATTGGTTCATTGGCAAGCTGTGTTTAGTTTATTTACCATATTTTTATCAAAAATGAGTGTGTTTCACACTTCTGTACATAAGATACACCACTTGCCAACAGCAGAAAAATCAAAATTACTTCAGATGCTAACTTCAGAGGTTAATGTCATTATGTAACTCAATTTTGCCTTTTTCCCCACCCCTTCCCTCCTCTCCAGGGAAATACAATGTTTATTTGCTTAAGGTGGTGCCCTGAGATGTTTCCCTTGAGCTGTGCTAGATGCCACCAGCTATTGTGCAGAGTTAATATTACTTTTGGTATCTTTGTCTTTATGTGGCTCTTCTGAAGGGGAATCCTGAAGTCTCTTAGAGAGAATCACGTGGAGAAGTCCCTGGGTTTGGTCTGCCAGCCTTTTGCTTTCCAGCTGATTTACTGTAGTCACTCTGTGACTGGATTAGAAGCTTTCTTTTCAAAGCTGGTTTTCTTGGAGATGCTTTTTCCATAGCTGGGGTGAAACAGCTGGCTGGGCTCATCTATAATGAATGCTCTGCTTGTGTACCTTCAATGCTTTCTGCTGGTGTTCACATTTGTGCTCTGCTCTTGTGATGCTCTGGGCTCTTCCTGCTGCCAAAGGAACAAAGAAAATCAGTCTGGAAAGTGTTCAGAACTTCATGGGGTGGGGAAAGGCAGAGTTTTTAACTTAAGAACAAAAACCCAACAGGCATTAATTTTAATTAATGCTCAAGTTAAAATTGGGCAGCTGATACCCAGTTTGGGCAAGGTTTGCTTGAACTCCCAATGGACATTCTGGTGGGAGAGGATCCTGGGCAAGGAGTTTTCCTTTCCTTTTTGACTCTCTAGAACTGTAGAATTTTAGTGTTCTACAAAACAAACCATCTGGAGCAAACCCCCAATCTATTTCAGTTTGCAAATCCCACAGCGATTGTATAATGAGGTTTCATTCATTATACTTCTGGATCTGAACAGGTCTGGTGTATCATGTAGGAGCTCACTTGGAATCCTGTTACTCTAGAAATGCTGATCCTGAGCTTCTGTCTCTGCTCACTGTATAATAAAAACTCTTCCTTGAAATTAGATTTTAAGGTCTGTGCTAGAAACTTTTCAGGCAGCACAGCTCTACCTCCCTGTAGGTCTGGATAGGATTAAAATAATCTTTAATTTTAGATGGCTGGTGGTTTGCAGGGGAAGTTTTCAAGAGTTTAGGAAAAGGTGAAGGTCTGGGTGGGTAGTCTAGGAGGGGTGGAGAAAAGCAGCTGCCTGCTGCCAGTGTGAGATCTCCCTGGCCTGCCCTGCTTTTCCAGACTGTGGATCCAGGAGCTAGAGCCTGGAAACTGAAGTCTTCTTTGGCTGATAAGGAGCTGCAGGGCTCCACTTTGTTGGAGTGAATACTCCCAGCAAACTGCAAATTCAGTTCCTTTTGGAGATGAAGCTGTTCAACCTCCAGTAAATCAGTTTTCCAAGGAGTAACACCTGTAACCTACCCATGGTTGGGAGTGCATACACAGATGGAATTGTGCTGCTGCAGGTTTCTATTGCCTGAGCTGCTCCCTGCTTGGCTGGAAAGCTGCTTGAGCAGTGTCACTCCACCTCAGCAATGGGAAAACACCTTTGCTGTTCGTCACAAACATCACTCCTGTGTCTGTGTATTCTAAAAAGCCCTGGCTGGGATGTGGTCAAGATCTAATGGATTTCTGTGTTTTCCAGGTTTGTCTTGTCCAGCTCACACAACACATGAGCAGTTTTGTGTCAAGTTCAGCTGTCAGGACCTGCTGTTACGCAGCCTGGGGGTGTTGATGTTCTTACTGCAGTCTGTGATGTCCTAAATCATCAGCAATGCAGTGCAACTTGCAAAGCCAGAGTTCATAATTGCTTTTTGCCACTGTAGTGGAGCTGAAATTGAGAGCTGTGAAGGGACTACCTAAATTTGGAATGAGGGCTTAGGCAAAATTTGGTAAACACTTGTTTTTTAAATTCCTAGTGCAAATGTGAATTAAAGTTGAAGATAATTTTGGTGAGTGGTTACACATGGATTATTCCCTTGCTGCACATGGAGGAACTGGGGCACAGAGCAGAATCAGTAGTCTCTTATGGCAAATTTGTGATGGAGCTTAGAGGGAGTGTGGATGTGTTGATACTCAGTCCTATGCTAATCCTTGGAACAAGGTTGCTCCCTGTAAATTGTTGGGGCTCTGTGCATTGGTTAACTAATGTCAGTGAAGCACTGCCCAGAATTTCAGGGTGTATTATGCTCTTATCTAGTTTCCAGTAACTGCTTTTGGACTGCTTCAAGCCCTACAGCTGCATTATTGTATCAGCTGATTCCTCTGGCCCAGCTGGAGCTGTTGCTTTCTGCCAGGTCCAGAAGAAATCCATCTTTCTAATTGCAAAATGTTCAAGAGTACAAAGAAAAAAAAGCCTGATAGGCTGGAGTCAGTCAGGACCTCATTCTGCTTTATCAACATGAAATTCCTACTACCAAAAAACAGATAGTAAAACTAAGGACTAGAGCCAGAGAATGAGAATGTGCTGTAGGTTTCCATTTGTAAATTAGTACTGAGAGGAGCTGATTGGCTCAATTGCTCAGAAATTCTGGTGCTGACTCTGGACTCAAGTTGTTCCCTGTTCCTTTCACCACTCTACTCTTTGCTCTTCTGGTCCTGTAGTTCAAAAACAAAACTGTTCAACTTTCCTTGTTAGTAGCTATAAAATACAAGCATGCCCTTTGTAGTTCTCGCACACCAGAAGTGAAGCAATTGTTATGTATGCCAGCTGTTGTGTTGTTGTTGTTAAATGCTAGCATTAATAATAATTAATTGGATAATTACATAGAAATTTTTGTTCTGGCTCATGTCCATATGGATAGTATGGGCAGAAAATGCACTGTGGAGTGGAACATATGAGCAATTAATTGTTTCAGTGAGTACTTGTAAACAAGGTCAGCTCAGCAGGCATCCAGGAAATCTCTTCTGAAATGTGATGCTGTCTTCATTATCCTTTTAGAGGGGCTTGGTGTAGGACCAGAACAGCAGCAGGATTTCTCTCCTGTGCTCTCTGACTTACATACAGCAGATTTTGGAGGGCTCATAGACCCAGAGATGAACATTAAAAAAAACCCAGACCTGCAGTATTTTATTAGAGCTATGTATTATTCTCATCTTTGAAAGCTGCTCTTTCGCCTGAGTTTAGTCACAGTTATTCAGGCTAACAAAAATCTATTCAGCTTGGTGTCTGGTTTAGTATTTTAGCTAATATCAAATGGGATGTTTCTGGTTGGGAATAATAGGAGCATGTGGAAGGCTGACAACCTCAGTATTTACTGAGTTGCATGTTCTGAGAAATGCTAAGTATTTTGCTTGGTGTTGTTTAATAGAGTTAAAAATCATCTTGAGTTTTGTAGTTGTCAGACATGCAAGCCATGCCTGCTGGAGACCTGGGAGTTTGAAGCCAAGACTGAAGCACATGGGGCTCAGGCATGAAGCAGTGTGGTGGTGGGGGGGTGCCTGGGAGTTAAAATGTCCCCTGGTGATGTGGGATTGATGTGGGAAGGGATGCTGAAACTCTGGGATGGTGCTGGGACCTGTGCTAAGAATCCTTCCTGCTGGAGGCTTGCCCAATGCCTTTGCCCTAAGGAAACCACTCTGTATTATTAGTTCTCCTCTTCCTAATTATCCACCCAAATGGAGATAAAAAATGAACTTAATGGCTTTAGCTGGAGTCCTGCATGGGAATTTGTCTTCTCCCAAGGGGATCAAGTCACGGGGAATGTGACTCCTATAGAAAGGCCTAAAAGAGGTCTGTGTTACCATGGGGTTAGAAAATAGTACTTCCTGAAATGCTCTAAGTGTTTTTCCAGCTGATGTGGCTTTCCAGATGGATGACCTTCACCTTGAGATGGATGGCTGAGTGCAGAGCCCAGGTGCCTTCAGTGGGATTGTGCCTGTGCATATCTCCCTGGCTTGTTATGGGAAACACCTCCCTTGCTCCTCTGGCCTGTTTAAATCACAGTGTGTGCTTTGAGATGTGGGGGACTGGACAGAAATAGAATATTTGTTGTTCTGGGCCTGGTGATCTGTGCTGCCTATCCCAGTGTTTCCAGTGAATAGCAGGAATGGATGTGCCAGAGCACAGAAGGCAGGGACTGTGCAGCCCCTTGGGTTATGTGGGGCGGTGTCCAGGGCAGACAGGTGTTTGTTTGCATGGTGGTTTTCCTGGCAGCTTATTGTGGCTGTTGTTAGAGAGAACCTCAGAGGACAAAGTGGGAAAGGACAGAGTCTGTAGTCCTGTCAATAATGTGTTGATGTCAATGAAGTTATACCTGGTATGTAGCGAGTGTTAATTTTAAACAGCTGTCTTTAGGTAGGAATAAGTTCTCTCATCCACACACTCTCAAAATGCAGAATGGGCACGTTGAGCTGGTCACAAGATTGGGCAAATCCTCCAGTGGAGCTTGGTGATGAAAGGGACAGAGAGGTGCCACAGGCTGTGGGTGGAACACACAGTCCATTTCCAGGGAGTGTTGATGCTGCTTGTTTGGAGCTCTGTGGTTGGTAACCCTGTTCTCAGCCTGCTTCCCTGCTCTTAGAGTGGATCAGCGGGGGAATGTGCCAGTGGCTTTTGGAATCCATCTCAAGGTCACATCTAAATACAGGAGAACAAGAGGGAAGGGCTGTCCTCCATTCCCCCCCCCCCCCCACCCCCACCCCTGTCTAGGCAAGAGCAGAATATCCCCTGTATGGCTTTTATACAATGATCCTGGGATTTGCTGAAGAGGAAGGAAAAAGGTGAAGTACTCTAAATTCTGGCTTAAAAGAAAACATTAGTTCTGGTTCTGTAACCAGCTCAAAAAGCGGAGAATAAGATGGGCTGGACAACCAGGTACTTCTATTTTTGTTGGAGATTCTGTCCCTCTGCAAGAGAGGGAAGAACAGCTGTTTTGAGGCCAGCAGACACTGAAATCCAGGAGCACTTTTGTCCTGGCTCTGTTCCAGCTTGACAGGAAGCAAGATCCTCTGGTGGCAATTTAAGTTGAAGTTTTGGTTATTTTATACTGCTGTAGTGTAGCAGAGTGACTGGATGACAAAGAAATTCTGCCTTGATGACATTTAGTCTGTCTAGTGATAAATAAAAAATAAAGAAGGCCTCAGGAAGGGGTTTTTCAAAGCATATGGGTCTTGATGAAAAGGTTTATTTTTTAAGAAAGGTTAAAAATTAAATTCTTTTTGGAGAAAGGTTTATAACTTAAGAAATTATGCCAAGAGGGCTGTTGTTCTAGCAAATAACTTCTGGTGTGTTTTAGATGCTGAATAAAAAAAGTCTAGGAAGGGAGGTTAGTTTTAGCTAATTATAGAGAACGTGGTTTTTTAAATCTGTTTTCAGGCACACTAATAATATTTAATTCACTAATGACTCAGTGATAGCATCTTGATTGACTGCATTGCTAATTAAACATTTGTGACAATACTTGATGTTTTTCTTCTCAAGGCCCCAGTGCTTGGTACAAAACTACTCTATAGGAATTGAAATTCTGTTTTAAATAAAGGTTTGTAGCCACCCATATTGCACTGTTGAGATAATGCCAAAACCCAAAGGCAGGCAAACATCTGAATTTTGGTTTAATGATCTCAGATTTCAACTGGTCTCATGACTTTTTGGCAGTTGATTAATAAATCTGAGCATGAGGGATTATTACTAATCCTTAGTGAAAAGGAGATAGTAAGAGTATTATGAATAACTTCCAGCTATTTCTTACTCTGTTCAGGTTTCTTGCACACTTCGCTGCTCTGGTGTCTAGTTCTCCTAATTAAAAAATGGTAAATATAAAGAAATCAATTATGTTCACGTAAGGCCATGATATATTTAAGTCTTACTTTTTTTATCAGACCCAGTGTGATACTCATGACAAATGAGGAAAAGCAGATCCTGAATCAGTGATGGATCATTCCCTGCAGTCTGTCTCTGGACTGTGGAGGTTTTGTATCTTAGCAGGTAGGGATGTAAAAAGTAGTTCAGACACTCAAGGAAAACAAAACAAGCATTTTGTTCCAAACCCATGTAACTTTCCCTTGTTTTCAGTGTGTTTCTGCAGTAGTTACTTGGGGGTGGTCAGCCACAGAGCTGTATTGGGCATTTCTCCAGTTAATTTTGTTGTTTGGTTTCAAGCCCAAAACAAAAAATGGACAACATTTGGATTTTTTTTTCTTGGGTTCTGCCTGTTTGCAGTTTCTGAAAATCCTTAGATTGAGAAACAAAACTGGATGCATTTGAGTTTGGCAGGGTCTTGGGGATTGAGCCAGTTCTCCTTAGCTTTCACTTTAGAACTCTGTAGGGTTTAAGTGGTGCCAAGGAACCATTTTCTGGGTGACTTGGCGTGTACAGTGCCATTACTGTCAGGAAAGTTTGGTTCAGAGTGGTGCTCACTCCTGTGCCCCTGCAAGAATGGCCCTGGGAGCAGCCCTTGTTTCATTTTTCCAGCTGTATTTGCCATTTCAAGAGCTTATCCCAAAGTCATGGCTCACTTCTCGCTCATTGTGCAGAGGTTCCCTGGAGTCCTGAGTTTTCCTGAGTCATAACAACCCTTGGGCTGTATCTACAACAGCACAAACTGTCAGTTGTGTCATGGTTAACACATTGGGTCAATGGCAAGCTGAGGAATTGTATTTACTTTAAAAAAAAAATTAATTTTGGCATTCACCATCACTCAGGGCAATAGGATATCAGGACACAATGAATCACTGGGTTTCAGACAGATGTTCTAATATTTTTATGGAAAGTGAGTTGGGAATGAGTCAGGAATTGTTTGGATGCTCTTCTCTCAGCTTTTAAGATACTACTTCTTAGACATTGCTTTTGTGAAATTACTACAGGGCAGGAATGTGAAAACTGGGCTGAAACAGCCAGGAAAATGTGGTGAGGTCTAAAATACTTGCCAGTACCACCAATACTGGGAAGAGTAAAAAGGTGACAAACTCTTGAGATTACTTTGAAATGTATTCCTTTGAAAGGAATTAAAACATCTTTGCCCAAAGATATTTAATAAGCTAAATTCTGGGATAATGATGCTGGTACAAGGGGTTGATCTTCAGTGGCATGACTTTGAAAAGCCTTTTATTTATCTTTTCTACAACATATAAACTTTCTTTCCCTATTCATTATGTTAAAAAACACAGTTGATTAGAGATTATTTACACCTCTCCTCATCAGTCTCTGGGCCTACAACACAGGAATGGGAGTATCCAAGATCTTTTGGTTACAATTCTAAAATTAAAGCATGCAAGAATGGCCCTGGGATTGACCCTCTTCCTTTAGCTCTTCTACTTCACCTTATCCAGAACTGGAATAGGCTTCTCATTGACCAGCTGGCTGGCCTGTGTTCCTCTTCCCTGTCCTTCCTGCCACATTTTATTTCTGATTATTTTCTTATTTGCTGTTCTAATTCACTGCTGACATTTCATTTCTCCTCTGCTGGAAGCTGCATTTCCTCAGTCACTGGTATAATGTTTTTGGCTCTGTGTAGCTATTTTTAAAAAAATAATTATTTAAGGTGCTTGTATTTGGAGGTTTTGATTCTCTTATTTAAAAAAAAAATTAAATTAATCCTTGTTGATCTGTAGAATAGGCTTTGTAGTTCAGTGTTTTTACACTAGATGTCAATCTACTTGCATATGTGGAAGTTACTATTTTATGCCTTCTAGATATTTCTCTCAGCAACTCCCCTACTAAAATGCTGGTTTCCATCTGCTTTGCAGGGGAATCAATGCCAGGAGAAAAGGGATGAGTTGAAATATCGATTTTTCTTTTGGTGGCTGATGTTGAACAGGACTTTTTTGCAAGTAATACAGCAGTTTGGGGATTGTCAAGTGTAGTTAAAATCACTTATTTTGGTAAAGCTGGTTGACAGTTTTAATGGAAAATAAATTTCTAGCCAATGTAGAGAAGCTTGTTCCAGTTTTTATTTCTTAATCTTTCCCTCTTTTCAAACACCATTCTTGCGGGTTTGATTGAAATGAGATTTTTGAGTTTATGAAAGCATTTCCCACCTTGCCATTGCAGAGCCAGTGCTCCAAGGAGCTGTTTAGGAGTAAATGGAACTAATTCCTGCTAAGAATGCAGAATTCAGTGAGTTAAGTGGAAGTTTCTTGTTACAGAGCAACTAATAATTATTAATTACTTTTTAATATATAACGCCTTTCCTCATTCAATTAACCTCTTCTCTCTTCCTTTGTGAGCTCTTCTGCCTCTTCTGATAAGCCCCAGAATAAAAAAGCTTCTTTTTTCTAGTTAAGCAGTGTTTAAAACATGTTTTAATTTGTATTTGTGGAAGATGAACCAAGATGATGTCTTGTGTTATGCTCTAATCCTATAGTATTTTTATTTTTGGAGTGTATATCACTACCCTATTAATACAATTTTTGGAGTGTATATCACTACCCTATTAATACAATTTCCCAGGATTTTCTTTAATAGGTTAAAAATTCTAAGCATCATTGAAGAACCAGTGTCTGAAACTTTTAGTTGTTTGGAGAACTTTATTATTTAGAAATCAGTTTAAAAAGGGAAAGAATATATTCAACATTGGCAGTAAAACAGAGAAGCCAGACAGAGCATCATGGCTTGTTAAAAGAAAGTTATATAAGAATTTTAAATATGCAGACTTGAAAAATTTGTGCTTCTTCATTATGAAGTTAAATGCTGATGAAGAGTGAGACAGGCCTGAATTTCCTTAACTCAATCAACTTTAACGTGCTAATTATTGGGAGGTTTTTTGATTCTAAAGTATTGAAAGGCTTTTTGGTGCCCAGTCCCACTTGGTAGCTCAAAATGCTTTTGAACTTCTGGAAAATGAAAAATTCCTGATTTGGGATTTTTGAAGGGTTTACTGAAGTCCTGGGTTTTTGGCTGCAGGTTTCTGAAAGGTATATGGGAGAAGGTGACTTTCATAGTTATGCCTCATTTATTTTGTGTTATTTCATAGGGCTGCACATCAGTTCAAGAGACAGAAATTTGTGTGAAACAGCTGCTAAAAGTGGTGAATATATATAAAGTAATAATTAATGAAGAATAATTTGCTTTACAAAAAATCCTTTTGATGAGCTGGGATGATTTGTATTCTCCAGCCAGCAGCAGTTTCATTGTCTGAAAGAATTTTGCCATAAGGGAAGTGTTTTGCATTCCTTAGCAAATACAATCTCTCCCTGGATTCACTGAAGTGCCCTGAAGAACTGTAAGTAACAAGTAATTGCTTGGGACCTGGAATTCTCTTTGAAACTGGCTTTACTTTAAAAACATATCAGGAAAGGGTGCAGTTTGAATGTTGCATAGTAACATCATGGAACAGATTTGGGTCCTCTTTATCATTTTGCATAAAAATCCCCAGCTTTAAGTTCTGTTGCTTTGGAGCAGCCTACAAAGTGATTTTTATAGAAGCACAGGAGTGGAAAGTGTACCCAGTTCTTTGATTCTCTTCCATGTTTGATATGTAGTTCAAAAAGAAAGCTTAGTCCTTGTCATCTGTCACTTGGTGTCCCCTCACACACTGGAGCTGTTCTGTCTCTGCCTCCTGCAGACTTACTGGCAACCAAGGAACCTCCTCAGGAGGTTTGGGGTGGTACCCTCATTCTCTATAAACTTTTCCTGCCAACCTGCTGGAGATCAGCTCTGCAGAGAAGGACCTGGGAGGTCCTGGTAGACAGCAAGCTGTCCCTGACCAGCAGTGTCCTGGGGACCAGGAAGGCTGATGGGATCTGGGATGCACTGGAAGAGCATTCCCAGCAAGTCAGGGGGGTAATCCTGGTGAGGCACAGCTGGGATCATCCACACAGGAGGGACAAAGGAGCTCCTGGAGTGGGACCAGCAGAGGCCATGGAGGAAGAAGCTGAGGAAGGGCCTGGAGCATCTCCCTACCTGGGAGAGACTGAGGAAGCGGGGGCTGTTCAGCCTCTGGAGCAGCCACAGCTGAGAGAGGCCCTCAGCCCTGTCTGCAGGGCCCAGGCTCTGCTCTGGGGGGCACAGCCATGGCACAGGAGGAACAGGCAGGAACTGATGCCCAGGGAGTTCCACTGGGCAAGAGGAAGAACTTCTTGGAACAGTTTGCCCAGAGAGGCTGTGGAGTTTCTCTCTCTGGAGATATTCCAGAACCAGCTGGACCCAATCCTGTGCTGTGTGCTCTGGGATGATGGGACTTGAGCCACTGTCCTTCCCACCTGGCCTGTCCTGGGATTCTGCTTCTGCCAGTGTTGATGCATGTTTTGGCTGTTCTGAGCATAAAACCAGAGGATGTGGAGCTGAGGTATTGTGGAGAGGTGCTGCTCTGCCTTGGTCTATGCAGATTTAGGCACACTGATCTTGTTCATACTTACTCTTTGCCACATTTAACTCTGCTCTAAAACAATTTCTTGGCTTTCATCTCTCTTTTCTGCTGTGTTCCTAAGTCAACATTGTTCCAGCAACAGAGTGCTGGGAACACACAGCTTTCACTTAAGGAGTGCAATGGATTGTAGATATGGCAAGGTAGCCTTGATTTGTAAGGGTGGTAAAGAGAGAAAAATGGGAGAGACAGAAAGATTTATCCACATAAAAGTGAATGGGAAAGCTACTCCTTACTCTGAATTAAGTGCTCCCTGCACCCCCTTTAGTGTCTCTGCTTGGATCTGGTGTTCAGCCAGGTTTCAATTAGAGTTGTGTGGCTGCTCTGTTTAAATGTGGCAGCTTTGAGCTGCTTATGGTTCATGTTAAAGCTGTAGCCACACAATCATTTTTGTCCCCTGTGCTTGTGGTAAATGTAATTGTGTTAAAATTATACATGCAGATAAAGGCCTGAATTGTTTATGCATAGTTTTCTGTTCTGGTAATTTGTTCTCCTTAGGGTTCTCTGTGTTTGTTTTCTAATTAATCTTGTAAGGGTTGTAAATGTGTTTAGGTGGAATAAAGAGGTTTTATTTTCTGCTCTGTTGCTTCAGGGTTTGGTCAGTTGGTGTTTGCTGGTCACCCCAGTTGTGCATCAGTTGTCTGTCTGGGGAAAAACGTGTGTCTTCCTACTAAAATCAGTGATTTGTGTTTTGTGAAATGTAGGGAACTGTCATCCCTTTACCAGTTCTTGGGAGCCATCCAGCATTTTGGGTCCATGAGTGCTGTGGGGTTTGGAGAGAACCTGCTCCTGCAATTCAGAACACTTGTTCTCCATCTCCAAACACAGGTGGAGGCGTCAAAGTTTCATTAAACAATCACCTACAACTTGAGTAGCTGGGCAGGCTTTTCTGTCTCTTGTTTTTATCCTTTTGCTGCTGCTGCAGGAGCAAGGCAAAGCAGGCGATATTAATATTTAATGAAATATTCTGGATCTCAACTGTAATTGTGTTGCTTTTTGTCTGAAGGTGTCACCCCTTGAAGTTCCTGCTGGATTTCTTTGTCTGAGAAGCTCAGCACAGATTTCATAAGCTGGTAGACTTAATCCTTGAGTTAGCTATATTACCAGTTGTTTGGGTGTATTTGTAGGAGATCAGACTCTTGGCTTAAAAATACTTCTAAATTAATATCCAGAATAGAAAATTATTGTAGTGGTTAGGTTTCCTAGATGGTCACTGAACTGATTCTTAACATACACCTGGAAGATGAAGGATCCTTAAGAAATGGCCTCATCAATGTTTATGAATTTTGGGGCTTTGTCTTCTAGTATTGGGAAAGGTAAGTCATTAAAAATGTCCGACAATTAAAAATGGGGTGGAAATAATTATTTAAAGCTGAAATGTGGCATTTTATCTGAGAGGGCTAAAAATTAAGGAAATGTCATAGTATTTTTCTACATACTGGATCAATATATGGATAAATAAGCAAAATTACGTAGAGGAGAGAGGGCTGTTTCTATCATGAAGTCGAAGAATGAAGGAACAGAAGGATTCACACCACAATAGTAGAAGATCTGTCAATATTTGAATGCTGAACTCTTGTTTCCATTGTTTCAGTAAACAAATATGTAGGCAAGCCTGTGACATCCTGTACTAAGTTTAAAGCCAAAACGGATGTTTTAATTAAATAAAAATCCTTTTTGCTGCTTTATATTGTGGGGGAAAGTTGTTCTCTGGTAGAGATGCATTTCTTTACTTGCAAGCACCTTCCTAATAACCCTTGTGCTCTTTGTCCTGTAACAAAAGAGCCAGAGAACCAAGTTCCATGTGGGAATTCTGAACTTGCAATATGTGTTCTGGCTTTATTGGGGCCCAGAAGTCCACTCTTAGAATTTCATACAAGGGCAGGAAAGTGGTTGATGTAATTTGAATTATTTATTCAATAATCTGTCAAGTTCTGTGGCCAAATGCCCTTGATTGTGAAGAAAACTGAGGCAGCAGCTGTGTACTGGGTTGGTTATGGCATTGTGGGTGTTTAATGCTCGGGATCAGCATTACAGGTGTTCACTGGCTAATGAATTCCTAGAAGTCCTTGCTGACTGGCTTCTGACATCTGCTGGCTTCCCAGTGCCAGGATTTCCAGTTTCCTGGAGGAGTTTGGTTTGTCTAAATAATTGAGTGTGTCTGTCCAAGGGGAAATGTGCTCTGGTGATTAGTATCCAAGAGTTTGAGGGATGGCTTGTTTTAAAAATGCATGTCTGGAATTGGAAACCTATATGGGGTTGAGAATGTATTGTGTGGAGTTGTCACAGTAAAAAATAGCTCTTTATATGTTTTTTACAGTAGTTATAAATGCAGATTTGCCCTCAGTAGGATCTATGTACACAGTAGCAGCAGTTGTGCTACTTCAGATGTCTTTGCATGTGTGTTTGCTAATGAAAATTCCACTAGAATGAGCAACCACTCATTTCTCCAAAGACAGAAGGATTCAGCATGATGTAAGAAATGGGACTGACTTTGCACTTGTGTCTTAGTGCTGTGCTGAATGAAATGGCAATTATTGCTGCTTGTTGGGATTATAAAGGATGAAATGATCTTCCAAGCCTTTGGAAAGACTTGCAGTGATTCCTCCTTTTACTGGTACCCAGTCTGACAGCCTGGAATGTGACTCACAGAGGTGATGTGCTCTTGAGCTCCTTCCTGATCTCAGTTACATCTGTGTGGTGGTAAAATCTGTCATATCATCATAAATATTCTTAAAACTCGGTCCTTATCTTGGAGTGGGAATTCCTGGAGGCTTTCAGTGCCTTTATCTGGAGGCAGATCTATGGTCCAGCCGCTCTCTTCATCCCACACGTGCTCTGTCCTGAATTTCAGTGCAGCTGCTGTGAAGTTCATATTTAACTGATACAATTTATATAGTGCTTGGACTGTTTTTTCTGGACAGCCAGGCAGATTGTTTTTATAAAAGGCACGATGACATTAACTGTTCTGGCATGAATTTTCTGAAATTATAATTTCAGAGTGGCTCCCCCAGTCCTACACTGCTAATGTTTGCAAGTTTGCATAATTCCTCCTATAAATTATTACTTTTGTTGTTTTGCTTTGAAGGTGTTGGTGTTGCCAAAAACTCAAAACATCTTTTATTCTCTGTGCACTTAGAAATGCTCAAAAAAAGAGCCTGAGCTTGCCTTTTGAGAGGCTTTTATTCTAGGAATGCCTCCATGTGCTTCAGCTCCCTGCCTTTGGAAGTCTTTGTCACTGAAAGCACCACGGAATTTAGGGGTTATTTTGAAATGAGTTGAGGGTTTTTTGTTAAATACTTGCACATAAATTTCAGTAAAATGAGCCACTAGTGAGATTTGTGGCTTTCCAGGATTTTTTTGTAGATCTCAATTCACATCCCAACCCATGTAACTCCTGCAGCAGCCAGACTCCATGGGAAAGCCATCAGGAACATGTCTGTCCAGGCAGAAGGAAACTTCAACAAAGGGGGAAAGGAAAGAAGGAAAATAGCATAAATTACAGAAAACAAATGAGATATTTGATATTTCTTGACAGCCCCTGAAGCTTAAAGGAAAAAATGGAAAAAACCCAGGATGATGGAATTTAGGAACATACTTACGCTTTGCCAGTCATTCTTTTCTTAGCAAGTATCACAGAATATCAATACCTGCTGTATATTAAAGAATTATGAGGCATAAACAACAAAACGAAAAACTTCTACAGGACAAGGTAGTTATAAAGAGTTAACAAGACCTATTTGGGAATACTTAAATAGTATGAAGTAGTCTTCCAAAGATGGTTTCTTTTAATTTTGGTATTTTTCTTGCAAGTGGTTGTAGTTCTTTGTTTAAATTTTGTAAAAACAGAAGTCAAATTTATCTCTTCTGTCATAATTGAAAGTGTTACTGTTGACTTTGGTAGAAATAAGATGCTGCCTTTAGCAGAATTCTGCTTTTATTCTGATTTTTTGAAGTCTGAAGCTCTCACTACTGAAATCATGTATGGTTAAAGGGCAGATTTGGAATGAGCAGGAAGATGCCCAAACCCATGGGAAGTTTAGGTGGAAAGATGAAGCCAATTACCCTCAATGATAATAAAATCCATCTGGTTTGTTTTCTGTAAGTGCTAACTTCAAGGAGGAAGTACCAGAGCTGCCTTGAGAAGATAGTGGTTTGGGATTTTCAGTCTGGGTTCATTTTATAGGAAAGATTATTTAAAGAAATCTATTTCTTGATTAATTCATTTTATCATTCTTGCAAATAAACAGGAGAATGTTTTTAGGTAAATACTCTGAAAATGAGGTTTAATAAAAACAAGATGTAGTACAACACTGAACAGCAAGAACATGTATCAGATCTCATTTCAGTATGTATTAAAAGCCTTGTTTAACAATTTTTTTACACAAAGAAGCATTGAACTGCGATTCTTCTTCATGCTCTGATGGCTTCCTTAAATAGCTGGAAGCTTTAAGTGTGTATATTTTTCCTCAGTGAGAATATCCATAGTGACAGTCCTTGGACCCCAGGATGGGCTTTGCCCTTGGCATGCTGTGGTGAAAAAGTCTATTTTCTGTCAAATTTTCTAATATTAATAGAAAATATAAAGTCCAACAGTTAGAGATGTTGCATTGTAAACTTGTGGGAAATCAAGTAGCCTTGGTTAAGTTATATTTGGTTCTTTTATTTGGTATCTCAGCTGATCTATCCAACATCCCTCCTTTTGGAGTGCTTTGGGATCAGGGCTTGAATGGCTTCATTAGGGTGAGGTGTTTAATACCTGCCTGAAAAAGGTGGAAGGATAACTTCATAGAACTTGGAAAGCCAGGGAGAAGTGAAACTGAGATTAGATCTGCCAGAAATGGTATTTTGTATACAGGTGAAGTCATAAGAAAAACATGATAAAGAAGCAATATGTTGAAGAATGAAAATTGTTTTCTGACTGTAAGTGGAATACAGTTCCTTGGGATATGATTGTGGAAAGGGGTGGTTGCTTCCATAAGGTCCCTGAGGGGACAGCCTGGCACATCCCATCCTGGAGCCCCTCCTGCCTCAGGCTGTTGTGTCTGGAGCTTTACCTTGAGGCCAAGCAGACAGAGGGTCTTGGGGGGTACGTGATGGAAACAATAAATAATACATATCCTAGTCCTTGCTAACAAAGGGCTCTGCTTTCCAGGGAATATTGCATGTGCATGCTGTGTATGACAGGTGCAGTGTTCTCTGCCTTGTAAACACACCCTGCTGGATGCACCTCCGTGCTCTGGTGTGCTGGAAACCACAAGGAGCTCTTGTCAAATCAAGAACAGAATCCCTGCAACATCCTTCTGTTAATCTTTTGCTTCCTGCTTGTTGGAGCTATATCTGTAATACCAAAAAAAAAGAGCATTATGAAAAGTCTTGATAAAGCTCAAATTTTCTCAGCTTATAAAATGTAAGCAGGCTATTAGCTAGTGGAATCCACTTGGTGTTTTCCTGAACACTTGTGCTCTCTAATATTACATATTTAAAACATTTTCTTGTTGCTCTTATATTCTGAAATGTCTACAATGTTATATCACAGTTGCTTTAAAAAAAGCAGCTGGAGATGGGAGGTTAAAAGAAGGGGTATGACTGCTTCCTTGGAAAGTGTGCAATTTAAATTAACAAATTAGATCACATAGTGTAAAATCAGGGGAAAAAATAGAGCTGAGCTGGTGGAATGCTTGACAAAAAAAATTCAAAGCTCTTTTGCAAGCTAAGGATAACAAGAAACCCAAAGTTCTTACTTGTAAGCCAACCTTGTTAGCTTGTGAAGTGTTCCAATAGAGGCCTTCTAGGAAAAGGTAAATTTATGTACAGTCACTGCAACACTGGAAATGTTAAATATTGGCCCTCAGACTTGCTTAGAGCTCTGCAAGAGGATGCTTTAAAAGTGTTGATGCTTTTCTTTAAGACATTTATAATTGGAAATGGCAACTTCTCACTGAGCCTTCTAACTTGTGTTTTTTTCAATCTTTTAACTATCCAAAGAGATTTGTAAAGTAAGGGAGACTTTTGAGGAAATTAGCAGAATCCCAGTGGTGCTCAAAGGAATTCACTCTAGTTTGGCCTGGCATTATTTTTAGTTCTTGCATAATAAATTATTCTTCAGTGTGTCTCCTCCAAGGAGATGCAGTGAGGGTGGAACTGTGGGTGTTGTTCCTCGGCTGAGCCTTGCAACTGAAGAACAGGGAAGTGTTGTCTTTCAAATTCCTGACTGTGTTGGTCAGCTGGACTCAGGGCTCTTGGGTTTCTGCCAGGCTGTGTAAGGACATGGATTTGAAGTAATGGTGAACTGGTCAAGTGTGATGATTCATTATGGCTCTGAAATGGCCAAGGTAGGGGTTTAATTAACATTTTGAGGGGTAAAGTTGGTTGGAGGCTGAAGTCTTTTAGTCCGTGTTCAATCTTATGTGGGTGGTGGGTGCTGAGCTTTAGAAGGAACTTTTCTTTTGTTGGTACCCCTGCAGCAACAGTTCCTCCTCATTTAAGCTTCCTGTGGCCTTGGGTTTAGTAGCTGTGGAATGGAAGAGAACCTTGAGTGGCATTCTGTGTAGTGAGTGGGGTTAGCCAAAATTCCCAGTCTGCATGAGGAGCCATGTGTCCCTGTAGGGGCAGACAGATTCCAGGGAGAAAGCACAATGGGCCTTTTGGCTGCTGCTGGCTTCCTGGGATGTTTACTGCTCTGGGAGACAGGACACAAGCTTAACTGGAAATTCCCTTTGTCTCCTACTTTTCTGTAGGTCAGTGTGGACATAAAAGCTTTGTTTGAGTTACTGGAATGGCTGAATTTGGATTTACTTTTCACTCACTTCTTTACTTTGGAACAAATGACCACAGTGTTGCTGAGATTTTTCTGATAAGATCTCTGAAAGAAGCCAAAAGTGACTTGCCTAACGTGGCCTAAACAAAGAGGCATGCTGATAAGTTTTAATAAAAATATACTTATGATCTCATGTTGAAATGATTAAATCCTCCTTGAAGGTTACCAAGATGATTAACAGGAAAATGCACAACAGATCTTGGCATTATATGTGACAAAAACAAAACAACTCCAGGCTTGGTTTCTTTCATTGTGGGATAATTCCTCCTTTTTAAACTAATAGGTGAGGACATTTAACACAGATCAGATACCAGTGTCAGAGTAAGTTTGAGTTACATAGAGCCAAATTCTCTCCTGTTGCAAACTGGCCATAATCACTTTTACATTACAAAAGGCTTGCCAATACCATGCAGAAGGTGATGATTAACATGTAAGTCACTTTTGTCACGTTTATAAATAGAAATGCACCACCAAAATGTGTACTTGAGGCTTACTCGGGGCCCTGTCCCACAATATCTGTAATATCTCAGATCCTGCTAATCTGCCCTTGCTGTTGACATCCTTTCCAATATACCTCGAGGAAAAGCTCATCGTGGATTCCCAAGGGAAATGCTGGCCTTGAGTGCAGCAGGGAAGGAAGAAACACAAACAAATTAACAACATTCATCTGACATCTGTGTTTTAAAACAGAGTCAAACACCAGTTTTGATTAACTACCTTTCTCCCCTTTCTAAAATGCTTCCAGACCTTGTGTTAAATACCCGATGGGCTGAGGCATTCCTGCTGTTGGGATGCACGGAGCAGCCCGGCTCCCACACGCCTCCAGGCTGCGGCTCTATTCTGGGCCCCAGTGCCCACGCCTCAGCAGGTTCTTTCATTTCCAGCCACCCACTGGTTGGTCTGTATCCTTCAATCCGGCTGCTTTTGCTTCCTTGCTTTAATTCTCTGGAGTAACCCCTCACTTGGCTTGGATGTGGTGGGCTCTGGTGGGGCCATCCTAGTAAAGGGGTTAAAATTCCCCTCCCTTGCACTTTGCCTTGTTCTCAAATCCCAGCGTTCCCAACACACATTTTTTACCAGGGTTTTTATTCTTCCTGCTACTTTTTCACAACAAGAAACCCTATAAATTTTCTTTACAGTTACCTATTTTCCTGGCAGGAGGAGCAGAGGTGTAGGGACAATGGGAATGGCTCTGCAGTAAGTTTAGGAGGGAGAGGTGGGAGGTACCTTTATACAGGCTACTAGAGGAATTTTAGGTTTGTAAAAACAAAGGTTTTTGAGTAAATGTTCCTGGCCCTAAAGATTACAGAGCAAAGCTTGAAAACTGTGGCTAAAGTTCTTCCCAAAAGCTCAGAAGCCAGACAGCCATGAGAGAGAATTCCACACTTCTTCTGCAAATGTGGAAATATGAGGATTTATGAAAATTGGACAGTGCTGTTGTAGAAGGCAGCAATATTTTTGGAGGGATTTTTATAAGTACTTGCAAGCCTCATCTATATGCTGTCACAGATGTAAATATAATCTTCAAAAAGTAACATTCTCTGCAGTGTTTTATCCTAAACAAAGGGAAATTAAAGTGTAAACAAGCCAGTGTCATTATTTTCTCTCCCTTTAAATAAAAGCACAGTGTTCCACTTCAGTGACACTGTGCTTCAGGTGAAGAGACATGGAACATACTCCTAACCTGTGCCTAGTTCCTCATGTACTAATGCTGGAGGGCATTTCCAGGTCCTTTCCTAGCACCATAGACTGTAAATTTCTCCAATATCAGGATAAAAGTAGTCTTTTTGCTTATAAAAAATGAGCTGTTGCAGGAGTAGTTTTCATGTTATAAAGAAATACTTCAGAGAATAATGCCAAGCAAGCTGTTTATTTTAGAGAGATCTGTTTTATAGCATAGACTGGAGTTAAAAAGTAAATATTATTCAGGAAATCAGAAGGTCACTCTTGTTTTAGTATTCCAAGCACAGTGGGTTTTAGGGCTGTGCCAGTGTTATTAATTATTTTTATTATTAATAATGATAGCACTTAGTGCCATGGTTTAGTTGACATGATGGTATTTGGTCAAAGGTTGTACTTGATCTTGGAGGTCTTTTCCAGCCTTGGATTCTGTGATTATCCTGTGTCACAGAGATGAAGCTCCTTAAGTAACATTTCCAGGGAGCTCTCCAGTTACCTGGCCAGGCTCCATTCTGCCAAGTTAACAGGTAGGAGTATTTTCCTGCTTGGAATGCTGTGCACAGCTAGGCTGTTTCTGCACAGATCTAAAGTGGAACGGTGCAAACCCAGCTCTCAAGAGTTGTTTTCCAAGAACATGTGGAGTGGGAAGGGCTTTGTTGCCTGGGTGACAAGACAGTGTCTCTTAGCAAGGTTTGTTTTCGTTAATGAAATGAGAGAAGGGAAAGAGTGGCAGATCCAATTGTTTTAGAGCTCCTAGGAGTATCCCCCATGAACGTGGAGATAAGGAAGCTGTGTGGTTTGGTTGGGAAGCTGTTTCAGGAGCACTGGCTTCTCCCCTGGACAAGGGAGGTTGTGTAACTCAGAAATCCATGGCTATCCACAACTCAGTGGGATCGGAACACAGCCCAGAGTGACTTCATGGACATGCAGGGCTTGAGTTGGACAGGGAATGTTTGCAAGGGAATGGAATGACAGGACAAGGGGGAATGGCTTCAAACTGACAGAGGGCAGGGGGATATTGGGAAGGAATTCTTCCCTAGGAGGGTGGGGAGGCCCTGGCACAGGTTGCCCAAAGAAGCTGTGGCTGCCTCATCCCTGGAAGTGTCCACAGCCAGGTTGAATGTGGCTTGGAACAACCTGGGATAGTGGAAGGTGTCCTTGCCCATTGGGGAGGGGGGGCAGGAACTGGGTGAGCTTTGAGGTCCCTCCCAACCCAAACTAGTCTATAAAATAAAATGTGGTCAGAAACGGCTATTTGGAGATTAGCTCTTGTTCTGGACTCATTAGAGCAGTCACTTTGGGGATAAATCCTTTAAAACAAGAGTAAGCAGTGTGGTGTCCTCTCAGGAGTGTCCTTGTTCGCTTTAGATGAGCGAGGGGGAGGAAGTTTTGCACTCCTGAGGAGAAGTGGGAAGGAACAGTGAATTTTAACATGGATGCTATAAGTGACAAGCTAAGACTGCAAATGCAAGTAATTGTAGCTTATCTTGGCACACATGAAGAGATCTGAGGTGAATGGGAATTGAGAAGGCTGAGTGAAGCAAGAAGAGGGTGCAGAACCTTTTCTTCACTCTTGGTCTGGATACTCATAAGCTAAAGCCATTTTTAAAAATACCCCGGTAGTGATGAGGTTGGAGATGACATTTAACTTCTAGGAAATACTGATTTTCTGCTTTCTTAGCTTGTAAAAAATGTGCTTCTTCATAGTGCTGGTGACTGGGCTGTCACTTGAACAGAGAGAGGGAGATGGCTGAGGAAAGTCCCCCTCAATGGGGAACATCTCAGTGAAGAACTGAGCCCCAAATTTATGCAATTCCCAGGTATTGCCTCCTCTCCTCTCTCCTGCATTAAATAAGGAATAAAACACAGACATTCTGTAAAGAGTTTCCATGGAGCTGGGTTGCTCTAATAGGGTTTTCATAATTTGTGCTTCATCCTTATTCATGTGAGTCTGTGGAGTTAAGAATGGATTGTTTGCTCTGGAGAAGAGTTTGTGGTTATTTCTTCACCCAGCAGAACTTGGGAGTTGGAAGCACCCAAGGATGAATTTTTGTTGTGAAGGCTGGACAAGGAATATGTTCATTTTGGTTTTGTCCAGGATAAGCTCATCTTCAAAATGGGAAGAAAAAAGGAAATAGTGAACAAACGATCACATTACTTAAAAAACAATTTATACTATTTTTAGGAGATTAATTCAGTATTTCAGGTTCTTTCTTCTCACTCAAGGACATCCAACTTCATTAGAGACTTTCCTGCTAAATAAATAAGGGCCTTTTTCAGATATTTTTCTTGATATGAAACTGAAGGGACTGCTCTGTCCCTAGGCTTGTTTCCTTCTGTTGAAATATCCCCTCTGCCTTGAGGCTTCCAGCAGAACTGGGAAGTTGTGTTCTCTTGTTTTGCTTCTGGACTCCTATTTCTGTGTTATATTCCTTACTGGAAAGGCTTCATTGAAAACAGACAGGAAGTGAGGTTGTTCACGACATGCAGCGAAGAACAAGAGGTGTGAAGAAGTGGAAACATCTGACAGATATTTTAATTTCTCTATGCTAAAATAAGGCAAGTCACACTTGGAACATTAGATATCTGGGTCTGGTTGCTGTTTTGTAGGAAGTTTTTCCATATAGAGCCTCTGTTTTAGTGTTCAAGTCATACTGAATGCAAGTTTCAAACTGTCTGTGCCAGTGATGAGACCAGTCTGTGAGGGACTAACATGATTTATGGGGAAATTATTTGTCTCTGATAACCAGTGAAGCCCCTTGAGATGTTTTGCAGTGTTTTCGGGTGTCAGGAACTGTTCTTTAAAAAAATCTTGCATATAGGGTCTCTAGCAAGGTGTGGTTTTATATCTCAGATGTTATACACTGGTTTACTGGCTCAAGGTAAGTAATTTCTGTGCATGCTTCTCATTATAAAGACATCAAAATTAGGTCTCACTGCAAGAATATTGCTCAGTGTGATTCTGCAAAGGATTAATTAGCATAACTCTTAATAAGACAACTTCTATTGTTTTCAAATCAAAATTTAAGTGAATATTTGTTTATTTTTAATACTAATCAGTTAAGTGTCTATACTAACTTATAAAAATTATTTGTCTGGGAATATATTTCTCCTTCAATAAGGTATGACAAAATACTTTCTCTTTTCTACTTCTGGGAGTTTAGTACAACCGAAAATACTGACCAAGTATTTTTTGTAAATAAACCTCTGTGTAAGCACTCACCTGCTGCATTTCCCATGTTTGGCTATCCAGTTATCCAGGATAACATTCAGTATTTATTACAAATCAGTATTGCTCTGACACAATTGATGTCTTTTTGCTGGCTTTGAACTTATTCTTTTCCGGTTCCCATTCTTTTAGTTGCCAGCAAGGGGCAAACTGGCTGTTGGGATTCTGTTTTCCTGTCATTTTTCAGTTATCAGTGGTTTGTAGGTCCTTGCTAAAAGCACAGTATTGAATCTGCAAAGGTAGTTATACCTTTTGGAATGCTATTAATAGTGTTTAGGAGGGATCATTGCAGTAAATCTACTTTAGCCTTTTTGTCAGCTGTGTTTTTATGTAATATTGTGTAAATCCTCTGGAAACACTGACACCTTTAAAGAGCTTAGTTTGCTTTTAAAGGGGAAAGGGAGGGAAAACAGAAAAGAACAGATTTGGGGTAATTTCATCATTGAAAGATGCTTTTTTTTATGGCTCTTAAAAAAGTAAAAGTGAGTGAAGGCATGACAGAGAATAACCCCCACATGTGCAATTCCTTATCTGCCAACTCTCTTATTTTTCCTGCAGGAAATCTTGGCTGAGCAAAGTTGGAAGCCCAAGTTCCCGCATCGATAAAACAAACTTTTCCAACGAAAAGGAGATTTCCAAGCTTGACTTCTCGGATTTCAACACTAGATACTAAGAGGAGGGAACCTCACTAAGCACAAAACTCTGACATTTCTGCTGCATGATATTTTTCTGTGCCTCCATCAAATGTTGCGAGAGCATTTGGATGCTTTTCTGTGCTAAGGATAAACATAAATGCTCCCTGTTCCCACCAAGTAAGAATTCCTGGTTGCTGTGTTAGACATCTTACACCATGAATGTCAACATTTAGTGTCTAAAATGCCAATATCTAATTTATTGCAGCTTTGAAAGACAGATAAAAGCTTAGAAGTGCTGCTGGTTATTTGTGCACAATGAGACTTGTTACATACAACCAGATGGTACCTAATCTTTACACTGTGAGTCGTATTTTAGATGCAAAATAATAATAAATTTATGTTCTACTGTTTGTAATCTCACCAAAAATACATAACTACAGAACTGGAGAGCACTGAGAGTTTTGTGTAACAACTCTGTTATAGACCAGGTTCTTTGTGATAATTAAGTTATAGTGGTAATTTAAAATAAATATATGTTGTTTCAAACTAGGATTATCTAACCAGCTGTGGTTTAAAATTCTCTGTAACAATGCAGATAAATTGTTCCAAGGTGATGAAATGTGTGGCCTCTCATCCTGTTTTTTTCTTGTCTACCTGTAGTTTACATCCATTCTGACTATAAAGGGTGTTCTAATGTCTTTGCTTTTTTGACATTCTTACCAAAATTGAAGATTTCAGTGGTTTTCCACATGGAAAATAGATGTGTGTTTGCCCCTGAGTTCAGACTGTGTGGTGGAACCTGCACCCTCATCCGTCATCTGAAGTCCTGAGCCATGGGCTTGCAATAAGTCCTGGATAAGTCTGATGCATTGTGGATCCAGTTCCTGTATCCAGCACTCTCTCCACAGGCACCTGGGAGTCAGGGCTGGGTCAGACCCCTACCCTCCCACCTGCAGTACTTGAGTCAGGCTTGGAACATTCCAGGAGCCTTCATGAGGATACTAAAGCTGGTGTTCCCACTGGCTGCTCTGTCCCCCTTCCTGGGGTGGGTGGTGTCAGTTTGGGCAGCTGCACCAAATCTGCAGCTCATAGTTTGAATTTCAGGAAGGAGATTTCCTAAGTTAAGTACTGCACTTCTCCATCAGTGCAAGGTGTGCTTAGAAAGTTATTTCTGCTCACCACTAGATTGATTTTTCTTTGGACCTTTGCATTAAGCAGTAAAATCTCCTTTCTAGAATTTGCAGGAGCTGCTTATGAATTGTTCTGTGATTATACACAAGCCCCCATTGTTAAAGTCATGGTCAATAGCTCTTGTTCAGCTCATGGTAAATGGCAAAGTTCAAGTGTAGCAGGAGCTCAGTAGCTGTTCCATCCTCCTGAAAAACTGTATCCTGCCCAACAAAGTAGTTTACATTTTCCTTGGAGCTACCTGGCAGAAAACACCCCTTCAGTCAAAGACTTTCCAGCCAAGTGCTTTGCTCATATTTTGAGGAACAAGTAGAGAGGAAGGCAAAAAACAAAGGGGACATAAGATACGGAGGAAGAGCAGCCAAAAATTGTTTTGATGTGTTCCAGGGGTGGAGCTAGATGCTCATAAGGACTTGAAAATTTTACACTGACTCCCCTAGAAAGGCAAGGCTTGAGGAGAGGGAAGCAGCCATTTTAAGTGATCACTTTTTTGGGGGAGCAAATGTGAAGAGAGCATTTTTCTGTGCTGCAAGTCATGTGTTGCTGTGTTTCTGCAACTAATGGAGCCTTGGCTGGTGCTGTGGGCATTAATCTTCTCATTTTATTTAATCCTCAGATTCTGGTAAAGTATCCTGAGTCCAAAGGCATCCCATTTGTGGAGGTACAGTGTGTACAGAACAGCAGAGCAGTGTCTCTAGATTTAATGAGAACATCATTGATTTTGAGGAGCCAAAGAATCCCAATGGTAAGATAGAAAAATAAGCAAGAACAGTTGGATAACTAGACATCAAAACTGAGTTGAGATTCCACTGCAATCCTTTTCTACCCCTTACTAATGTCACTCAGTTATGACTGTAGATACACCTGAATTTTATTTTTTCAAAATGTGGTGCAGCAAGAATGTATGATGTGTAGGCCAGCTTCATTCTTGCTGTAAGTGTAAATAGTTTCCATGAAATAGTTTCTATTTAAATAAAAAAGGTTTCTATCTGTAGTTTCTATTCTGTTCTCCTAATAGTTTCTATCTAAAAAGGGCTGAGACTTGGAAACAAATAAATAGTGGGAACAGACTTTCACAAGTCATTTGTGAATTTTGGACAATGCTGACTTTCTTGAGGGGAAAAATGTTGTGCCCGACTTGTATTCTACTAGAATTTAAGAAAATTCACCTCATTAAGCCTAGAGGCCAGGCATGTCAATTAAAATCAGAGTTTAAAATGACAGGCATTTCAGAAATGTATGGATTTGTTTGTATTTGATTAAAGAATTTAAAAAATGAAACCTTGCCAAAGCCATGAGCAGAAGGAGAGCTTTGTGCTTCATCAGGAATGATGTAACCTTGCACAACAGGGATGTTCTGCTGGACCTGCTCCTTCTTGGTCTCTGTGTGGAGAAAAGCGTGGTAGCATCTCCTGCCATACTTTCTCTTAGGTGACACCAATCTATCACTTCTGATTTTCTTGATGTCCTCCAGAGCTGCCTTGCTTGGCTTGCTTTCTTCTTAGAAAACTGGGCATGTTTGCTGCTGGAATCCTCTTACTAGACAGAGTGAACTGGATTAGTCACTCGAGCTTCCTGATTAATGCATGGCTCCGTGCTGCTGCGAGCACTCTGATGTGAAGGGAATGCTGCAGTGAGGGATGAGGGCAAACACTGCTCTGTGCTATCCTTTATTTTTTAGAGTCTGTTTAGACAACAGCAATCCCATAAATTGGGATTTCTGTAGTATCATTCTTTCTTCAAGGCTCCTCACAGTCTGTTGTGTAGTGGGTAGAAGTATTAGGATTAAAGAGAGGTTATTTCTGCCTCAAAACACTGCAGGGACTTAAAATAACTAAACTTGCCTCAATTAATTTGATACTAATACTGGCATAATTGAATAAAAAATCCTGACATGGAAGATCAAAGGAGGAACAACCTCACTTTTGGTTAAAAGGGCTGCAGGAGTGGATTGGAAGGTTTTACCAATCAAATTTCCAGAATAGTTTGAGTAATTAGGAGGAGACCAGTTGTCTTCCACAATTAGATGATGTTACTGTAAATATTAATATAGATAAGTGCAAATATAAATATTTTAAAGTAGTTTCTGATTAATCACTCTGTAAATCAGTTGTGATATGAAGTTGTCTTTACCCCAGAAGGGAAAAATTACACTCTGAACAGCACTAAGGGGGGAGTAGAAGTTTTTTGCCCAAAATCCAACAAGCAGCTCTGTCTCTGATGAAAGGCACTGTGGGCTCCCCCATAGCTGTAATAACTCCTTGGTGTTAGGAACTAACACCTGTGATTCCTGCAGTTTGGAAATGGGAAAGTCTTGTAACATTTCATCCTCCATTTGTATTGTCCTAAAAGTGGGCAAGAAGCTCTAAGCCATGTTTTTGTTTCACAGACAATTGATCAGCACCAAGAAGCAAATTTTGTCCATCATAACCTTGGTGTGTATTCCAGAAAAAAGGGGCAATGCCCTTGTGGAATTTTGGGAGCAATTCTTTTCTGGGTCTGACAGGCTGAATTAGAGGAATACCCAGCATCCCAGGGTTTCTCCACTAGCTGGAAGGTAACCTGGCACTCACTTGGATTTGGCAGGGAGGTAACAAAACAAACAATGGAGAGACACAAGTTCTGTGCTGCAGGCACCGACTTATGTTCCACTGGAATGCTGCCATGGACTTTAGTGGGAACAGTAATTGGTCATGCAACCAAGGAAATGCATTATTAATGGCACAGTGTTTGAGCAGGGGCAGATAAGATAAAGACTAAGTCACTTTCTTGGTGCTGGTTTTGTTTTTTCCTAATTACAGAGGAATCACTGTGGCTTCAGCAACATTAGAAAAGCCAGAACTTTCTTGCATGAAGTTCAGCACGTGAAACCATGACGGGCATTCACTATCCCAAGCAAGCCACTAATTCCCACTTTGTAGTTACAGAGTTGTTCTGCAAAGGATGGGAGCAGAGAGAAGTGGATACATGCAACCCTTCAAAGCCTTATAGTAATAATAAAATTTAAAATAAAATTCTAGTGCTGGCATAGGGATGGTAAATAGAGCAGGAAGGGTGAAGGACAGGAGTTTTAAGAATATTAATGTGGAGAAATTTACCTGCAGTTGTTTATTTGGAGCTGCAGCCAAGGGCACCACTGGAAATCAGTTGTGTGTGAACAGCATAGAGAAAAGGGGTGGCTGGGGAAGAGGGGCTTGGCAGAAGAGGGTCTGAAAATGTGTTAGAAGGAAAAGCTCGGGAGATGTTTGGAGCATGAGAAGAGAGGCCAATTTTTATCAACTGGTAAGGGAATGCTCAGTTTAGATGGCAGCACCTGGGTGCTCTGGGCAGGTCACAGCAGGGGATGTTTGAGACTCACTGTGAATGTTGTTCAGCTGCTGGTGATGTTTTGTATTTTCTCCCTGTTTAAAACCAACCAGCCTCAAACTTTTCTTAAACATCTACTCCTGAGCTCTACAACTGCTGTACTGCTGTGAGTAGTTCAGCTCACTTGGAGGAGAAGTCTCAGTGCCAGGTAGGAAAACACCCCTGAATTGTGTGAGGGGCTCCAACAGTACCATCTCTTCCCAGAAATAACTGTCTGCTGTCAGGAAACAGGCAGACAAAAAATTTGCAGACCAAGTTAAAACTCATTAGCGACCCACAATATAACTCGGGGAGAAAAAAAAACCCTGTGCAGTTATCTAAGTTTGCTGACACTTTGGAAACAAAATGATGACTAAATAGTAGTGTGTGCTCCAAAGAATGAGTGATACACCAAGATGAATAGGATTTAGGCACTATTTATCACAGTTAAGCCATAGCCTGAATACCATAATGCTGATTCCTTAAATTCATTATGCAGCCAGTATAATCTAGCAGGCAGCAATGTGCCTGTGAGAAGGAAGAAACTATTTCCATTGTTTTAAACTGAACTGTAGGCACAGAGTGATTGACAAGATTGTGCTTTGTCTTATTTCTAAGGTACCACACCAACATTTGTAACACTTGTGTGAAGTGTTAAACACGCTGAATTCTTACATTTTGCTGTTTAAAGTGCCATTCATGGTGTATTTATCTGATGGATACAGGGGGATGTCATTCCATACATGTAAGAAGTGTTGGTGATGTTTCCATCAGCCCTGTTTAAAGCTGACAGTGTGTGGGTGCTCCCAGCTTCTATTTATGTGACTGGGATTTATTTGTCCTGTGGAATAAGTAATACTTCATTTTTCTGGTGTTAATACCCCGAGGTTCCTGAGAGCAGCCTCACAGCTGTGCACACAATTATTTCTAGAAATTATCATGTGTGAAATGACTTTGTTCTGGCCCAGCCATAAAATTTACTCTTTGGGTGGTAGGAAATGTGGCACTCCTGAGCTGCCCTTCAGTGGGAATTCTGTAATATTTTGGGAAGAAAGTAAGAGGAAGGGACAGAAATGGCCACAACAATTGAGATTTTTGGCTTAGTCAAGGTAAGTTTGAAACTCCCCAAATGTTCTGAATGAAATAAGTGAATTGTTCTGGAGGTACTGAGGTAACACTTGCTGGTTGCTTTTTTTGAATTTTCAGATAGCATTCAGGAAGTGTAAGGAATGAAAGCACTTGGAAAGCTGAGAGATTTATTCTTTTGATGTCCATTTTCTAGTTGTTGGTTTGTTGTTGTTTTTTTTTTTTTTTTTTTAGCCACAGCCAGGACTTACTTGCATTTTTTAAAACCTGTCTGTGGGGGAATGAAGCCACTAAAAGCTGGAGTGGCTGTGATGAGGCTGTGATAATTAACGTGGTATGATGTGCTCGATGCCTTGAAGCAAATCACTACAGAATTCCTGGTGCTGAGTCCTGGGGGGAAGGCTGGGATATATTAAGTTGCTTTATAGGAAAGCCCTTGGGTTTTTCAAGTGGTGTAAAGGAGACTGTTTGCAGCCATCCAGCTAAAAATGCCACAGAATTATCAATTCTGAAGAAGCTTAGCAACAACGTAGCTTTGCTACCCTCACTACAAAGCAAAAGAGAAAAAATGGATTTTCCTCTGTGCTGCTACAAGCCAGGAGGAATTCACTTCTGGAGAAGAGTAGGAGGCGGGTTTCACCTTAGATGCTTGTATTCCCTGAAATAAAAGATGGGATGGCAGCTCTACATTACTTAGGATCAAACAACTGATGCATCTAATAGGAGAAGCAAGGGAAAATACCCTCTGAATTTTAAATATCTAATTGAGGCAGCATACCAAATAACCACAAATCAAAGCCATGAGAATACTTGAGAGGACAACCTATTCACAGTGACCCAAAGCAACCACTGAACTAATGCACTTGAAACAAGGATTCAGGAAAGAAAATAAATCTGCTACCTAGAAAATTAGGGGAAAATGGGGATCTTTACCTCTTTTGTCCTGTATTTTTTGGCTGGATTAGTACCTGTAATCTCTGCTGCTCAATGGGTGAGGACTGTTTGGTTCTGCTTCTGTATATCACAATTGTCACAGAAAATGTTCCTTTTGATGAGACAAATCCTACCAATACCCTACTTCACATCTCCCCACTAATTTATTTTTCCTCAAACATCTTTTCTTGTGTTTTGCACAGCTGAGCTGCAATCCATCTGTCTGTCACAGAGATGTTTATTCTTAGTCCAAGATGGAATCTCAGGCTCTTGTTTCCTGGTTACCATTTTCCTTTACCCAAGAGCTGGAGATTTGGATGCAGGATATTGACAACCTAAAATTTCAAGTGGAGCAGCCTAAAAAATTAAAGCACTTTAAAGAGCTCTCAATGTCCTTTGAGATCTGCAGCGTGGAGTGTAGGGACCATCCACAGGCTTTTCCACACTGAGCTGCTTCCATTTTTTTTTTCCAGTCCTTTGTATCAGATTAGAGTTGTCATATCCCACTGGCCAATTCCAGGGCACTCCCTTCTCTCCAGTCTTTTTTAGTTCCCTTGAGTCTGAGGTCAGCTGGAGTTTGATAGCCTGCGAACTCCCAGAAACCTCTGTCGCTCTGCTGTGTCCCTTTGGGATTTTGCCTTTCCATTTCGTTTCAGGCTTTCACCACTGATTCATCTCCCTGCCTAAAGCTAAGCCAGGAACAACCTTGTATTGCCCCTGCTCACTGCTCTCCTCCAGCTATTCCACTTTAGCTGATAGTGATCTCTAATGGCTCCTGTTTGTGCTGGACTCGGTCTCCCTCACCAGCCACACTCCATTGGATCCTTGGGGGTGATCCTTCCTGACAGCGTAACCCCACTGGGGATTGCATTAGCCAGGCATGCAGAAAAGAGAAAGTGCCTGTCTAGTGTAATAAAATAAACACACATGGGGAAAAATTGCCAGCCAGGGGTAGAGCTGGGGTTTCTAGTGTGCTTCAAAAGCCCTCCCCTGCACAGTTATAGTAATACACCCTCTGATTCCCTCCAATCTTTCAGCTTTTCCATCAAGCTTGTGGGATTTTTTTCCAATAGGTATCCAGTGGGTTTTCTTTCATCTGTTCAAACTTCATCTGCTCCTTCTCTCATTATGAAGAAAATGTTAATATTAAAAGAGTGAAGTCATGTATGTGTGGGCTTAGGGAAGTTCAATCACTGACCCATCAGTTTAGCCCTGAGTCAAGTAAGTTTAATCCAAGAAAACAAAATTATGTGAACCAATCTTATTTCTTCTTCATCCTGCTTTACAGTAAACAGTGTTATTAGGATCCTGAAACTTAGTTTATCCCTCCCTCACCACCTCTAGCTCCTTCCCTGGAGCCCCCACTAATCCCTCTGTGACTGCATCCCCCAATCCTTTCAGAGGCAATTGGCTTATGGCAAACAAGTGGAAGCCCAGTATGGCACCTCGTTGCTCTCTTCAGGAGCCAAGAGTGCCTAAATCCTTCTGCAAGGTACCAAACTTTGCAAGTTCCTTTATTTTTAACTCTTGGTATAAATACAGCAGACAGTTTTCTCCGTGCCTTCCTCAATCTCTGCAGTGCACCCCGTTACATTTGCAGAAACATTTCACTTGGGATCCTGCACAGGGGGAACAAATCTGACACTGAGGAACTTAAAGCCACCTGTGATCAGGTTAAGTGGCTCCAGTGACACATTAAGGGTCACTTTCTTCAGGTGCTGGCTGTAAATGTAAACCCCAAACCCTCCTCCTTTTCAGGTAAGTTATTTCTTAGGAATGAATGAGGTTTCTGAAGGAAATATGGGCTAGAGCTGTCCAGTCCCAAGAGAAGAAACCTGCAAAAGGGTAATTTAAACTGCGGGTGGGTGGGTGTGTGTCTTAGTTCCTGTCACAGTGAAATGTCTCCCCAGGCTCTGGAAGCTGGTCTGGCTGCAGAAACATCACCCTGGAGGTCATGTTCTTCCTTTGCAGCTCATTTCTGCTTGGAGCTGAAACAGTAGTAAGTAGTTTTTTGGTGTAAACTGGAATTATAGGAAAAATACTCCGGATATGTTGTTTTTCCAAGGCTGTGAGCACCCACAGGCTGCTTGAGAAGTGTCTGGTGATGGAGACACTGAGCAGGGTGCAGGAAGGTAAAACTTCCCTGACTTCCTTATGGAGTGATATTGCAGCTGACCAACTGGAAACTGGAATGAGGACCTCAAACAACCCAAGGTGGATTGTCCTAGACTCCATCCCACACTGCTGAAGGGGGCCAGGCCATTTATCTCCATCAATGCCTGTTCCTCCTCTCTGCCTGCAGGAACAGCCCGTTTCAGGAGCTGTTTCCTCACAGCCAAGGAGGAAGGCTCTGCCCAGTGCTCCATGTGGAGCCGAGCTCCAGCTGTGTGCAATTCCAGGTGTTTCAGGCCAGGGAAGGAGCAGGAATGTCTCTAGCCTATGTACAGATACCTTTCTTAAGGGACTTCCTCTATCAAACTGCCTCTTTGGTATTTTTTTTCTTCTTATTCTCCTTTTTTTTTTTTTCAACTTAGCTGCTCCCATGCTGGATAAACAGAGTTTCAAAGAGCTTTCCAAATCCAAAAGATGGGGATGTTATACAGATTAATCTTATGAAGTGAGGTATTTCCTGGGAAAGCCTTCTAAAGGAATTTTTTTCATTAGTGAGTCCCTCATTATAGGATTAAAAGCTAAGCTCCTTCCTCCCTCATTTCTTCCACAAATGAGGTTTTCATAAGACCTTTTATGTGTTTTTCTAAGTACCCCAGGTCTTGCCTCTTCTGGCAGAAGTATAAATGTTAATAAAATTAATTACTTCACGCTAATCAACTACTTTTGGGAACTTTGGCTAGGAAAAACATAGGAATCCCTCTTTTTGCATTTTTTTTTGCTGTTGTATTCTAAGTGTAGTTGGAAATATCCAGGGCCAAATAATAGATAGATGTCATCAACTTTAATTCAGTCTTGATTTTGCAGAATAACCCTGTTTTGGCTTTCTGAAGTCATGCCTACTTCTAATACTGGTATTTTAAAGGGGATTTAGCTTTGTAGGGGAAACTCAGGCCCTGTTAAATCCCCAAATCTGGCAAGTGGTGTCCACAGGCGAACCCTGGATCCTCTAGAGATGCCCTTATGGGCTTTCTGTGTGGGGCCAAGGAGGGATCCTGGAAAGCATCAAGCATCCAGTAACTCCATACAGGGAAAAGCTTCCCGTTCCTGAGCTATCAAAGTTGTAAAAAAGCCCTGTCCCTTATGGAAGTGTTTGTTCTTCTGGGCACATCCAGGATTTTAGAAGTGCAGAACAATGGACAATAATTAACTGCCAGCCAAAAGAGAGATGTATAAAAGATGGAATACATACGGTTTACCAGCCTGAGAAAGGTGCAAAAATTAGCATTTTGGATCCAAGGGCTCATGCTCAGCAGTGACAAAACATGCACAGGAGAAGAAAAAAGGGTTGTGCCCCAACTGGAAGTGTAAAATTATAAAAATGTCTGAATTCCAGTGGAAAAAGGTCATTTGTCTTGCAGTCCCTATCTGAAAAAATGCTGGGCAGTGTCTAATGTTCTTAGAAGTGTCTCATTTAATGAGATCATTTGACCCAGTGACAAGATTTCATTATGACTTCATTTAGAACCCTTGAACAAATAGAAAGGAGAGTAACAGTTAACCTGAACTCTCCAACGATTTTAATACACCTGATTTTCTAGACAGGAAAAACATCTTTGCCAAGTCCAAGAAAATCGCTTAATAAAAGACAATTATTTGTAAATGGAATTGGAGCACAATAAAACCAGACTGGAAATTTTCAGAGATGTGATTCCCCTTCTTCCAGGAGGCAATGAGAGAAGTCTCCACCGTGAGAAGATTATCAGAAAACAGCCTTTGGCCCTGATGGAGAGCATTTATTTTTTAAACATTAACTGTAGATCGCAGTATCAGTTCTGGTTTATCACCGTGATAAAAGTTCAGTTCACCGTTGTCTTGAAATGACCGAACTGCCTGGTGCCTTTGTAACTGCGAACCATTTCCTTTTGTAACTTAAGCACTTAATTGCTTCTAACCGGTTTCTGTTGCAAAGGAGCCTCGGATCCAAGCGACAGGGCACAGAGGAGAGGATGGGGGAGCCCGTGGTACCTGCGCGTTATTAAGGTGTCAGTGGTGTGATCAGAGGTGTCACTGTGGGACAGGACAAAGAACAAGGCGGAGGAGACTAAGGAGCATCTCGGAATGCTCACAGAGAGGGGATCGGGGGTTCTGGGAAAGATCGCTAAAGATAAGTCCTGGCAAGCAAATCAGGAAAGCAGTATTTGATGAGGTAGAGAGTCCTCAGCTAATCAGTATCCAAAGCAGCTGATAAGAACAGTCAAAACCATTGAAATCAGCAAGTCATTAGCACTTGGGAGAGCTGGCACCATGGCCTGATCTGGGAAAAAAATCACAGAACTAAATCAGGAATTAAACACCAAAACATCAAACTCTCAAAATAGGCAGCCCAGTCCAGGAATTAATTTTGTGCCTTCAGGATCCATTGGTAGATGTGAATGAGTCATACTCTTAGTTTAGGAGAACCAAGGAGTCATTTTCAATGCAGTTTTCTGTACAACCTGACCTTCATTTCCCTCATATGAATCAGGAGTAAGTAGAAGAAAATTATCGTGAATGAGAACAAAATTTAATTTTTGGCGTTTGCAGAAACTTAAACCCAGATTATTCCTTGTTCTGGTTTTAGAGCAAGCAGTAATATCATCGAGGGCATGCTGACTTCTGAACCAGTACATAATGGTATGAACATATTTAAATATTATCAGTGAGTAGAGTTCATCTATTGGTGTAAAAATTCCTTCCTTGTCTTCTTTTTCTTCCAGCCCGAATAGTGATGGAATGTTTAATATTGGCACAAGGATTGCCAACAGAGACTTTGTATCTCTCCCAAGTAAATGCTGCTCATGTTCACCAGTGGCACGATAATGCCAATTACATTGTGCAGGATTAATTAGCTCAAATGTAAGGCTGCTAAATGAGCAGTTATACTACTGGGGAACAAAAGACACCAAACCAGGTATGAACAATTTGCACATCCTCTTTCAGTATTACAAGAGTGAATGGCTTCAACTGAGAGAGAGCAGGGTTAGATTGGATATTAGGGAAAATTCTTCCCTGTGAGGGTGGGGAGGCCCTGCCACAGGTTGCCCAGAGAAGCTGTGGCTGCCCCATCCCTGGAAGTGTCCAAGGCCAGGTTGGACGGGGCTTGGAGCAACCTGGGATGGGGGAGGTGTCCCTGCCCATGGCAGGGGGTGGGGCAGGATGAGCTTTAAGGTCCCACGTGTGTCATTAAACTGCACTGAATTGTACAGCCCCAAAGAACCGATCCAGACACCGGCCTGAGTTGGCTTTGCCAGCCGAGTTCAGTCAGCAGCACGTGGAAACCCTCAAAGTTTTCTCCAGTACTGGATGTTACCTGACTCGATTGCACTGTGGACACTGTCAATCAGTTGCTCTCTGCCAACAGGTTTAGCAGTTCATTTTTGCCTATATTCAGCAATGGAAAAAAGGTACATTTTTCAAACTATACTTTGTGGGGAGCACCTGTGTGAGAGATGATTTTTGACTCCTTGTAACAGTACATGTTAAAAATTACCCTGCTGATGTCACTTGAGGTATTTCCTCCTGGCTCTCTCCCCCATCCTGAGTAAACAGCTATAAAAACTGAGAGTTCACCTGCTGTATAACCCTGTATCAGTAACAACCCTTCCTCTGGCATGGATAAACCAAACACTTGGGAGTTACCACATGAGGAAATACTTCTACTTAAAAGCTCCACATCTGGAGGCTGTGAGGTTGGAAGAGCCTCCCTTCGGCTATTTGAAGGTACAGTTGTTGGTTTTGAGAGAGTTTGACTGAGTTGGGCCACGGGAGGCCAAGTGTTTGCAGTGTCCCCTGGCTGAACAGCACAGGTAGCACAGAGCCACAAGGGCTGTCTCAGGGCAGGTAAGATTCAGTCTCCTGTCCTTTTTCCCAGCCGTCTCTAAAGCAAATGAATGAGAGCAAGTCTAGACCAATTTTTAACCAACTGCTCAGACAGGCTCTCTCCCTCTTGGGGGTGTTTGTCAGCATAATGACTGACTGGCCTTTTATTCCCTGCAAGTAGAGCATTTGGGGAGCTAAGTGCTCCATAAAATCAGACTTAGGTGAGCAGGAAAGCCTCATCTAAAAGCATGTCTGTAGCAGGTGAGCTGCCTGGCTGGCAGAGTAGTGAAGGTGTCCCTTGGGGGGCCTGGGAGCACTGTCTGATCAAGCCACTCACCCTCAACTGCTGCTGCTGTGACTTTCATCACTTGCAGCTTGTTTCTGCAAGAAGAATTTGCTGGAGAGCAGCTGCAATCCTGCATTTCTTCACTCCATGTGTACTTATTCTGAGGCAACTAGTTTGGGAGCCAACACCCTTGCTGACTATGCCAAGAGGATCAGCTGAGCCTGCTGCTGTCACCAAAGGGTGTTCCAGGAGAGCAGTGTGGCAGCAGCAGCCTTGGAGGCCAGTGATATGGCTGAACTGCATTGTCTTCAGCTAAATAACTCCTGTCCTATGGGTCACTGTTTTAATGCCAAGAACCACTTGGAAACACAGCAGATTATACTCTAACAACTCAATGTATTTTCCCAACTACCCGAGCCTGATACATTTGAAATAAGTATAATTTTCCTCCAATGCTCTGAGCTGCTCAGTTTCTGTGTGCTGATAGAAACTGAGAGTTTCAAGTAGGGAGAGAGGGGCTCCCTACTTGGCAACTTCTGAGCAATCTGAGATGTGGAGGGAAAAGCCTTTGACAACTATGGAAATTGAGAGAGAGGAGGAAGAAGGGGAGATATTTCCTTGAACAGAGGGACAGTTTCTTGTCTGCCCTGGTTTAAGGAGGGGAAGAGCTGCTTGCTCATGGCTCTTGAGTAATTGATGAAGCAGATTCATTCTGCAAGACACAGAAGCCAAGGTGATGCTGACTGGGCAGATCTTGGAGCTCCCCAGGTCTCTGGCAGCAAAGGGAGGAAACAACATCAGAAGAAAATCATTTATGTGGCAGCAAGAACTATCATGTGCTGGCTTTCTTTCCTCCAGGGTGGGAGGGGAAAGAGAATAGCAGTTGTTGGCTCTTTTTCCCTGTTGGTGAAGGAAAGGAGCACAGACAGTAATGTCATGATACAGACAGGCACAAATCTCTGTAAATCAGTGCTCTTGGCTCATCAGGGGATCCCTGCCAAGTGTTAGCAGAAAGGAGAGAAAATCAGAGACAATCTTAACTCATAGGTGTATGTTCTGTTATATCCAGTGTCACCTGGTGCTCAGGGGTCAGGTGGCTGCTGTTACAGCCCAGCTGCTGCAAGGTTTTAATTGTGCAGACCCTCTTGCACTGAATTCACAGCCAAAGGGGAGTTATGAAACCATGCTTTAAGATTTACTCTGTATAGTCAAGCTTGCATAGTAGAAAATAAAAGGCCGCATTTAGAACCATGACAGATTTTGCTGAACACTGAGAAGGGTGAGAGATATAATCAAGGAATTATTTTTGTTTTTCTGATTCTTTCTGCAGCAAAAGTCATTGCAGAGGTAATAGTGAAATCTGGAGCATGAATACTCTGATTGTATTTACCTTTACCTGGAGGATCCTGAAGCCTGTGACTCTTCCATGGGTGGTGTTGCTGACTTAGTGACCTAAACATATGCTGAGCACAAAATCTTTGTTCCCTTGTGATAAATCTCTTCTTTCTTTGCAGGAAGTCTTTTGGGCTCTTCTAGGAAAGATCTTGGCTCTGTTTTCCTGGCTGTTTGGTGTTGGCGTTGTGTCAAGGCAAATGGAAGTGGTCTGTAACAGAATGCTGGATCATCTGTCCATGTCCAAGGAAGGAGAATGCTCTGAAGGGCCAACTCTTCCCCTTGGCAATACCAATTTACTGCTCCTAATATGGCTATGGTTACTGCCCTGTGCTTTGAGCAGTGATTTTTTGCCTCGTGGAACTTTGTATCCCTAGAGACTGCAGCACTGCCAGTTTAGTCTAGTCTGGAGCCCCAAACCGAAGACTTGTGGAAAACTTCCATGCAGGTACAGGTGGGAATACTGGGGGAACCTGTTTCAGTGATGTCAGCCAAGCTGTGGAGTAAGGATCAGTCTAATGAGTGGCTTATCCAAGGCTGTTTAGAAAGTTAAGATAATCATCTTTTATTATTGAAAAATCAGAACGATCAGCTGAAAGCACCAGCATTTAGGGAGTTAATGGCTGGCTCCTGGTCTGTGCTCCTTTGAAGCATCCAGAGCAGTCCCATCCCTACTCAGGTTCGGTAGGAGCTCCCTTGTAACTCCATTCTCCAGCAGTCATTGTGGGGGAAAGGGACTATGATTGATCCTGGTGATTCTCAACCACTGTGAGAGCAGCAGACTGGTCCAGTGTTCCCTAAATTGGTGCTGGAGTGCCAGGACTGGGAGCAAGCACAGGGCACCCCTGTGCCCTTTACCCTCAGCTCCAGTTGAGCAATGCCCCCCTGAGCTGAGTGTCTGCTCCTCCTAGACAGACACAGTAACTCCTCTATGTGAACGTTCATACCAATTAAATCTTATCATCAAATCATTCTGTTCCATCACTCCACTTAATTAGCCATGGTCTTTGGTATTTCAGCAATGCTGCACCGTGCCAAAAAATGAAAGTATTCTTTGTGTGGTACACACCCAACAACTGCCTGTCTGCCAGCCGGGGGCAGAGCAACAAATATTTCTCCTGCACCAGAGCAGTATCTGCTGGGAAATGTAACTGCCCACTTCTGGTTTTTCAAAAAATGAGTTAGAGACTGTGGTCTTTTCATCTGGGCACTCTGCTTTCCTTGCAGCAAAACCAAGCTGGTTTCTCCTCAGCTGTTTTGTGAACATAAACTGTGATGAGTCACACAAAACCCACAACTGAAGGGGTTTCTCGAGTGTTAGTTGTTAATATGGCCTTTCTGTTTACAAATGATAAATGCAAGAAAGGAGCACAAATTAACTGCTCGTTAGCAGCAGATCACGGCTGTTACCTAAATCTTTGTCTGCGGTAGGGCCCTTGACTTTAGGAATCAGGTCTGACCTAATTTTATTTTATGTTTGGAAACATCTAAACCCAGGCAGATCATCACATCCCACTTTCAGCAAGAAAGTGCCTGATTTGGCAACCTCTGTTGTAAATGGCTGCAATTTTTTTCCTCAGATTTGAGCATCTCCTGTGAGTAAGTGAGGATAAAAAGCTCTGTGACCTGCAGAATCCAGCCTGGAATTGCTCATCAACAAATGACAGCGATGGAAACATTAGGAATGAGGAAATAATAATGGTTAATTCCCTGCTGCCCACTGATGCTGAGACCCATTTTTATTGCCAGTGAGAAAGATGCCACCAATGTACCTGTGACAAGGAATCAGTTGATCCATGGAAATAGGAACTCTTTTAATAGCCCCCCCAAAGCCGTGCCCTGCTGCCATCTGAGGCATTTGTCAGATGTGACAAGGCACTTGGCCTATTTTTGTCACACAGCAAATCCTTTTTCCTACTCTACTTGGGGTTCAGTCCCATCCTTGGATATGAGCTCACTGCTCTCTTTCACTTGCATGGAAATGTTCTGTGCCTGAAGGCAGAATTTGGCTGGATCTGAGTAATGACATCTGTAATGTTCCCTCAGACAGGACCCAAAGGACACCAACAGGTGCTGATAAGCATCCAGCCTGCAGAGAGGTGTTTGTAGATCCTCCATGGTGCTTGTCTGCATCTTCACGTGCTTTTGGAAAATCTGCCTCGGAGAGGCTTGGAGAGAACTTGGAGTTGCTGCAGAACAGAGATGGGGGTTCAGTCTGTTTGTCTTGGTTGCCCAGACAGGACATTAACCATCAGAACAGCCTCTCTCCTGCAAAAAGCCCAGTTGCTGGTTTGTTTCCTGTACAGTACAGTGTCCTATACAGTACCGTTCTTCTGCCTCTTGTCCTCTGTGTGAAAACCTTGCTTTTCCTATAATCCATAGAAGAGCTAATTCCAGAGGTCACTATTCCAGTCTCCTGGGATACTTAAGGAGTGGCTCCAAAAGTGCCACCATCACTGGTGTTTACTGATTTAAAGCACAGACCCCTCCTGGCTTTTCACTTGTCGCAGCAGTTCTTAAGGAAGTTGCCTCTCTTTCCTTCACCATCCTTTGCTGTATGAGCCCAGAAAACTCCTTGAACCAGGCTTTCCTTGTATTCTCAGCAAGAATTTGCATTCTTGCTCTCTATCTCTGGATTTCAACAAAAATCCTCTTGATATTTCCTGTGTTGCAGGCCCATGGCAGCTTCATTGAGACAGAGAGGCTGTCACTGGTGTCAAAGCATGTAACCTATGGACAGATACTCACCTTTAAACCTTTCCCCTCACTTCTCTTGCTGAGGCTGCCAAGGTGTGGGAATTTCCTGGAGTCCTGAGGCTGGTTTTTGGCTTCACTAGGCTGCTCCTATTTAGAGTAGCTGGGATTTTGTTTCAGAGATTTTTTTTCTCATTAACTTTTTGGGTTGCTGCTACTTTTAAATGGCAAGTGTGGCTCTATATCAAGGGAAAGGGGAGAGAAAAAAGGCTAGAGGAGGTCTAACTTCAAGATTTAGCTGCTTTTATATGAAGCTGGAGCAAGATCTATGCTGTTGTGGGCAACCCAGCCTTGTCCAGACAGGCTCAGACCGGGGCAGCAGCTCTTTTGTGTTCTGCTCTGTGTAAATACCTTTGCTGCCCTTCCCACCAGGCTCTGGGGATCTCCACTGGATAACAAGTTAAAGTCCAAATACCGAGCCATTTGGGGTGATTGATGGAGGATGTTGTGCACACACCCAGGGTATGTCATTTCCAATCTGAAGGGAAGCAATTGTTTCCATATGTTGGCACGTTGGGGCTCTTGGTGCCGAGCCAGTTGTCTGGCTGCGATCAGGCAGCAGCATCTCACAGTGATGGAAGATTATACCTTGGAAGAGGGGTGCTAACTTTAGGCTGTATTCCTTAAAAGGATACAAACTCTGAACACTTCTCCGGGATGTAATTTATGGTTCCAGTATGTTTTGACTTTACATAGATGAAAAAACAGGCCTTTTCTGTATGCATATATGCATAAAAATTCTATCCTGCTCCGTGGCCCACTCTCCCCCCCCCAAAGGAATCCAATAAAACAATAGCTGAGGCTGGGTTATGTTGCTAACTTGGCTGCATGGGCTGCTGCCTGCTGAGGCTCAGAAGGATTCCCCCTCTTATTAACCCAATTCCTTAGAGGTATTTTAACAGCTACATCTAGTTTTGTTAACCAGATCTAGCTTTTGTTGCTCAGCTGGAAACTGGGCTCTTAAAGCAGATTTTAGAGATGCCCTGCACCTACCAAACCTGGGATTTTGGGATAGTTTGGGTTTCCTTTGTGAAGTGTCAAACTGGTTGCATATTGCTGCACAAATAAATTAGTGTAATTTTCAAACTTCATCAGTAAGATTCCTCCATGCCAAGGCCCTGCATCAAGCCCAGGTACAAACCCCAGGGAGGGGGGTAAGTTAAAAGCTGCTGGAAGAGGGTATTTTTGGCATAGCAAGAAGCCACCAATTTAAAATATTCTGTGAGTTCCCAAGTTATCCATGATTCTCTGAACCACCACCACTGGAGCAAAGCTCCCTGATGGTGATGCAGCCGATGAGGGATGACCACATCCTTCCTGAGGAGTCTGTACTCTGCCAACAAAACCTGCAGTAGAAGTTGTGTGTGCATGACCCCGTTTGAAAAGGACAGGCAGGTCATCAGAGACGTCATTCTGTGTCATATCCAGGCCAGTCCTTCTGGATAAAATTGGTCTGTAACTATAAAAAATGCATTTTTCCCTCCCTAAATGGTGAGCAATCATCAGGCTTTTAATTCTGCAGCCAAAAGCCTTTGCAACTGTGAGACACAGTGGGCAGAACCACTCAAATCACTGCAGCAATGCTCCTTCCTCCAGCTGACAATAAAGAACACATCAAATCGCTCTGCCACACACGCATTTCATTTAGGGAAATAGGCTGGATTGGCATTTTAACTCTGGAAATGTTTGCAGTGATATCTTTGAGCCTCTCAGGGTTGTGTATTGACCGTGGGATGATCTTCTCTGTGCACAACTTGGACAGGCATGGAGTGAGATGTTGGAATGCTGAAAGCCAAAGATGCAGGAAGACTTGGATTATTGTGAAAGGAAAATAGAGACACAAATTTGTGTTCCTTTTCAGTCATGTGCTTGGGGTTTTTTTTATCTGTTGGAAATATTAACTTATTAAGACTCCCTACTGGAATATTTACATTTATATATTACATGATCTGAAGAGATTTTTGATGCCTAAAGTTCCCCTCAGAGGAATGAACTAATGTCTTCTAATAGAAGATTCATTTGAAAAACTGAAGTTATGAGGATACATAATGTATTCAACTTTTTGGGTAATTTATTAAGAAAACAGTTTTGATCTTCAGAGCAGGTGTTTGGATATTGAGGAAAAAATGCTCAGTGCTTTTATGGGAGCTACATGCACACTCAAAATGTCAACAATGGCATTATTCACATGTGGTTTTGAGCAATGTGGATTCTACCTTGTCTCTAAATAATGCTTTTGGTGCCTGAAAGATGCCAGAGTCTAGAACTGATAACAATGTTGTTCACGCAGCTACTGCCGTGGTTGGTGTGAATATATATAAATGTATACCCCTGGATTCCAACATGAAAATTGGGAGCTAAAATTTCAATCTAATTTTTTATTTTTCACTTATAAGGTCCTCCTCAGTTGCATAGATTTGGTTGTTAAACATCAGGCAATTTATGGTTCTACCAAACCAAACAATTCTCTATATAAAAGAAAAAGTGCTCATTTTAAATGTGCCTTGTTCCTGCTCAGAAAGTTGTAGCTCCGGGGATGCCTCAAGCTTGTAGGGCTTCCTGAACAGCTACAAATCCATGTGTGTGCACTTTTGTAGGAACTCCAGAAGTTATGTTTGCATTCCTGAGCTGCAGGGATTGCCATTCCCCTCCTGCAGCTGGTGAAAGCCAGGGATGAGCCCAGGATTGCTCTGCAATGACTGACCTAAAACTGCTGCGTTCTCCTACAAAACTGCTCCATCCCACCCCTCTGGAATGTAGGTCTGCCCTATCTTCAGAGCCATGTTAGCACTAATTAACTACTTCCAGCATATTAACAGCCTTGGCTATATGTGTCAATACTGGATGGACGCTAATCTAACGAGCTGCTCCGTGTTAATTATGACTTCATTGAGCCAACCAGTTTGGGAAGAGCAGGAGATCCATTTCCCTCTGTGGGCTCCTTCCCTCCCAGCCTCTCTGCCTGGCAGCCACAGTGACCTTGAAGAGCTGCCGACCTCGGATTCCCAATCCTCTCCGCAGCATATCCCGATTCCCTGGCTGTTGCTCTAACAAAGGACTCCAGGTCATCACACTCAGACTCCTGTACCTGATCTGGCCTTTGCTGCTATTAGGGGCCCATGGACCACTATTTCTGTGTGATGGTGCATGTTCCCAAAATAAATGTCCTTAAATTAGCAGGTTCAGTTACAGGGAGCAGTCTGGCTGAAGCAGCAGAGAACTTGATTTAGGGCAATTTGGACTTTTTTTTTTTTTTGAGAAACTGTGCTCTTTTGAGGTTAATAATTATCTAATTACTTAGTTAATAATAGATGCCTCTCAACATATTAATGGGATGTCATATAATTTTCAAAAGGACCAGACCCTTTAGCAGATGCAAGCCTTAGTCCAGCAGTGTCATAGCAATAAATCAGCATCTGTTCAAGGGCTGCTGGTTGTATCACAGGGATGCCAACTACAGATTTACTCTCTTTCAGCTCTGCTTCCACATTCAGGGTTTATTTGAGGAGTTTGTTTCCTAGTGACTCTGACAACTCTGCCGTGTTGCTGCTGTGCAAATGGAAGTGCAGTGGCCTACATTTCCCTGGTGATCAGTGAGACAGCCTGACCCACTTGAAACATGTTAACCAGCCCTGCCTCCAGACAGCTGGGAGCACTTGTCCACCACTGGACCTGGGCTGATGCCATGCCTCAAGCTGAAAATTCAGAATTTCTGGCGGTTTTGGAGGATTTGATACAGATAATTTAAGTTGTGCTTGGTGCTTGTTTTCTTCCCCTTGTGCCTGGATGTGTCATGGTTCAGTGTAATGGGTCAGTCTGTGTTTCATTAAATATTAACAGAGAAAATGATTTGTGCTTGTTTAGAGGGTAATACTGCTGTGCTAATGGATGGAAAATTGCCTGGAAAGCTGCTGGTAAAGGTGTAGTGGCAACTGGTGCTGAACCCTTGTTCTGAACTGCCCTGCCAGGAGGATGGGACACATGAAGAGGTAAAACACCTACTGGAAAACAAGAAGAAAGATACTCTAAGGAATATTCAGGTACATGCCAAGTGATCTGATGGGCCTCTTCTGCTCTGCAGAGTACAAATGATCCCTCTGACATGGTTTTCATGCTGAGCCCAGCCAAAGGGCTGCCCCGAAGCCACCTCAGAGCACTGTCCCTCAGCAAACCCTTGTGTTACTGTGACACGTGTGAGCCCAGCCCAGTATCCCACTCCTGGCGCCCACTTCCCCTTGTGGGAAGTGTTGTGGTCTCCCTGTCTGGCAAAGGCACTCGAGCAGCTCAAGAGAAACAGCTGCCACTTGTGTTTGTTCCCTGTGGGCTTCCTTGGCCATGTCCTGCAAGTGCTCCCTGACAATATTATAACAACACATTTTTCAGTTCTGCTTGCAGCTCCCAGAGCATCCGAAGGTCTCCTGGAGCTGTTCCAGGAACAGACCTCCTTTAGCCATTGGTGCAATGCCAGGGAGTCTGGTAATGAGCCCATCCGAGGGAAGGTGGGACAATGTGCATCCGGTGTGATTAATGGCATCCAGGAAGGTGGAGGAGAACGTTTATGCCAGAGCTTCCGACTGTCTGGGCAATAGGAAGATTTGTTGTCAGATGCTTTAGATTTGCTAACAATTAATATTAACGACACGCTCTTTTGTGCTGCTGGGACATGCTCCCCTTTGTATTTGTGTGTGCTGTAGCACCCAGGCTTCCTGTGGGCTTGATAAACAATAACCTAATCATAAATCACATGATTTGGATTTCTAAAGAGGGTGTTTATGCTGTGACTTCACTGAATCCCACTGTCTCTGCCTGCGAAAAAGCTGGAATGAGTAAGATAAGAACAAGGCTAATGCAGAAGGGTCTGTTTTGATACAGGCACTTAACTCTTGCCAGGCCTTGGCTCTCAGGAGCTTGTACATGTAATTATACATTCCTTATAAATCAGTAACTTAGCATAAATAGGCTGTAATATATATAAACAGACTCTGATAGGCTTCAAGAAATCCCAAATACAGGATTTGACTGTGAAAAATATTTTGAGAAATGCAGGCCATGCTTGTTTTCTCTTCTGTTTATGTAAAAACCCATAATGCTGAAGTGAATCCTGTGTGGCTCTGATGAGCAGAATGGTTGGGGATGCAGTCATAAATCTCCTGGCCTACAAAAGCAGCGGTTCAGCATCGTCTCCATGGCAACGCATGGAGCAAGAAATGAAATCTGATATGAAGAGTCTCGCTGAGGAGAGCCGTATGCGAGTCACACATTTGCCGAGGCAGAGTGCTGGTGAAGCAGAGAAAATAAGATGCATTTTCTTTTACTTGTTGCTTCATTCTGAGTATTCCTGCTATGAATAAAAGGGGCTGACAAACCAGCCATTATTCCATGGCCTTCAGCTACTCGGAGCCAGGCCAGGGGCCAGTGGAGCGGCCGAGAAACAAGTGCGGGCTCTGCCAGCACTTGAGCTCATAAATGAACTCAGCTCACAGCTGCATCTCCGAGCTGCTTATGTTCCCCTGCTTAATGTCAACCTTGTTTCCCCTTCCAGCAGCATGGAACTTTTGTGTGTGCACAGATAAAACCAGTGAGTGGTCGATAGCTCCTAAGGGGACAGAAATATTCCCGAGCGCTGGAGGGTCATGTTCACCAGAACGGCCAAAAACAGAGAAAGGAAACTTAGTGAAAAGCTGAATGACCTCACCCACTTTCTTCCTGCAGAATTCCTGGGAGACAGTAGGCTCTGAAAATCACTTATCAAAACCAGACGTCAGAGAAATAGCCAAGGCATACCCCAGAATTCCTGTGGGAGGACACAAAAGTTCAGGCATTTCTCAGACAGCTGAGGTGGATGTCGGCTGCCCTGCTGGGGAGGAGCCCTTCACGTCCTACAGTGAAACACCTTCCATCCATACGGGAGGGGGGTTTTACCTCCTGCACAGGAAAACATGGAGACTGATCCCATCAGCAGCAAGTGACACAAAAAGAGCCTGGAGTCGCTCTCTTCGCTTATTCCAGTGTGTCAGTGACGCCAAACACGAGCTGACACCAGGGAGTTGTTGGAGGCAGTACAATCCTCCTTTGACGTACCAGCAGCTGCACCATGCTTTGATGTCTCCACAAAACTCTGTTTATCAGAACCTTCTCTAATGGTGAAATTTTACTGCCTCCCTGGTACCATCAGCCCCTTGATTCCTTCCCTGCATCCCGTGAGACGATTTTTAAGTTCGTCATTGCTTTCAGAGCTGCTGCTTAGAAGTGGAAGCCACTGTGATTCATGCAAAGGTACTTCGTTTTCCGAACCAGTTGTACTTTTCCTTTCATGTTTTTGCTGGTTGCTAGGTGTTCTGGGGGTTTTATTTACCCCATCCCTTTGGGTGCTGCAGTGTGAACAGTAATTCCGTATGCCCGGTGGTGTCAGCTCATGATAAATGAGAGCCATTGTCGCTTCCGTAGGAAACAATGACAGCCAAGAGGGACAATTTGCTGCAGTCCACAGGAATGCAAAAATAATATGTCACTGCTCTCCACAGCTAATGAAGACAAACCCTCTGAGCAAGCTCTTTTGAGGGAGAAGAGAATGCTTTTGCCTAAGATTTAAGTCTACTTTTTTTTTCTCATATTGGGGTACGTTAAGTAAGAAAACAGCAAATTTACTCAGGGTTTCCCCCCCAGACTAAGAGAAAATAGTTGTTCAAGAGGCTGAAGGACAAGTTTTATTAATATATCTCCAGTATATTTCCCTGTACTGTCCACTGGTCTTCCCAATAGATTTTCTCCCGTATTCTTGTTTTTTTAACTCAAAAACACCCCCCTGTACAACATGCTGTGATAATTGTTCATTTCCTCTTGCACACTTTCTCTGGGTAGGTTTTTTAACATAAAGTGGCAGCAGCTCAGCATTATATTTAATCAGATACTTACATAACCCACACAGATCCCCAAAGTGTGTTAATTTACTGGGAAGTTTTGCAAAGTCCAGTTTTAGACAATATGCCTCAAAAGAACAAAATGCCTAAATTAAAATCGATGGGAGACCAAGTCCACAGGATGGAGAGGGTGGTGCCATCACATGTAGTGCCTTTTCAGTGTCATGAGTGCCTGGATCATCTTCACCAACCAACTCTGAGGCACCACACCAGGATTCCTTGTACTTGGAGCTGTTTGATGACTTCTCTCTGTCAGATCTTTTTATTTTCATTGAGTGTCAGTAATATCAATTCATTGGTTATTGTGTTTAGTGAGAAATCGGTGCCATTTAATGTGAACCTGTTATATAATACCTTTCTGTATCCTGAGGAGTTTTAGGAAATAAGTGTAATATAAAAGAGATGGGTCTTGTTTTACATCTCTTTTTTAATCAGAGATTTTGTGAGCCCAAGGCTAAAAATCATGTGGTAAAATCTTTGAAATGTGGCAACATTTTAGGACTTTTGATAGCGGATACTAAACTCAGAAGTTCCCAGTATGTGCAGTTGAGTCTTCAGAGTGTTCACTGACTTTCTGTGACATTTAGATGCATTGTTAGGAGCTCAGGCACGAGGAGTTTCCTCAGGAGCTGTGCTACCAGCGTGTCTGGCTCATTCATCTGCCAGCTAAAAAATCCTGTGAGGCAGCAACAGGAGGATGAAAGCACTGGTTACGTTGTCACAGGTCAGCAGCCCGGCCTACAGCCACCCAAACAGGCACAGTGGAGAGGTGCCAACAAGACAGACCCTGCTGCCCTTGGCTGCTGATGTGGATCAGAGCAGAGCAACTGCCCAGAGCGGGCTGTGCCTCACCTTTCAGCCCGGAGAGGGTGTTTCACTGGAGCAGACTCCACAATCCTGCCCTGGAAGCATCCTTGCACCAGCTAGGAATCTCTGTCCTGGTTTAGGTGATGGGAACAGCAGACTCACAGAATGATTTGGTTTGGCAGGGACCAACCCCTTGCCATGGGCACCTTCCACTATCCCAGCTTGCTCCAAGCCCCGTCCAGCCTGGCCTTGGACACTTCCAGGGATCCAGGGACAGCCACAGCTTCTCTGGGTAACCTGTGCCAGGGCCTCACCACCCCCACAGGGAAGGATCTTGCACTGAACTCAGTTTACTGCTGCTTCAGCTGATCATAAAATGGCAAAACTTGTGGCTGAGGCTTCTGGCAGCTCCTGGCTGCATTGTTTGCTCTGTAACACACTCATCCTTCCCAGGCAGCTCTTGTCAATGGAGTGTCTGTGTTTTTTGAATATAAATATGAGAGGAACTTCAGGGAACATAGATTTATTTATTTTTCTGTCCTTAGAGAGGTGATTCGGGATGGTGGGTAGAGATCAGCTGGACAGACACGTGTGCCTGTTGTCCAGAGCTCAGTCACCAGGAATTCCTTTGGGATCTGTGCTGCTCAGTGTGTCTGGGTCGTGTGTCTGTCATTCTGTGATGTGAGTTACCAATCTGTTTGCATACCTGGACAGGCAGAGTTATGTGAAAAGAAACCTGGGAGAAGATTCCACAGTGTGCAGGAAACCCCAGTCTAGACAAGCTGAAGGTGGTTCATTATTCAAGGCTGCTGCATTTCTGCTGTGGAATGAAGACAGCAAGTGATTAGCCTTGTTGTTATCTCCACACCACTGATTTAACAGAACTTGTGAGATTTAATCTATCTGGGTGAGCTGGTGAATTTTAGGAACCCCTCACAATTAATCAGCAGCTGTAATTGCCATGTGCAGCCTAAGACTTTGTGTTGCTCTCAGCTGACTGAGACACAGGGATGTGTCTGCTTCCAGTCCAGTGGCAAGTTCATAAATTCCATCCTTCCATAATGCAGGAATTCACCAAAATAGCTGCAATACGTGATATTATGGCTTATCACCAGCTTCCAGAGCCAGTCCCAGGCTGGAACTGGTGTCCTGCCCAGGCTTTGGGTCACCAAACTGCAGTGCTGAGGCTACAATTGCAAGGTGTGGGGGCTGTTCCTTGCATCCCACAGAGGAATTTCACATCTCCTCTCTGCAGGACTGCTCGTGAAGGGCAGTGAAGCAGCCTGAGATGGCCTCACTGGAGCATCACACCGTGCTGTCATTTTCCATGGCAACTGGAGCAGGAATAGCCTCACATTCCCGTGGCATGTGCCATGATCTGTGTGCATCGTGGCAGCTGATGCTCAGCACCTTTACTAAAGCAGCAGCCACTGTGGGGAACGGAACACACTTGAAAATCCAAATAACTTGTAAGGTACTACGAAGTCTTTTCCAGTCAATCTTTAGTTCCAGGGTGGGGCCGGAGTGAATGAAAATGCTGCCAGCAGCAGTTGGATCCGGCCGGGTGGCGGCACTTTGTGTTCCAATTGTCTCCGAGGGCCGTGGCTTTCAGCGAGTCCCAAGTTAATGAAACTGCAGCGTCAGTGGCTCCAGCCTAACAAAAGGAGTGGAGCCCCAGTTGAACACACATTCCCCCTCTGCAGTAAGTAATGGGGGCAGGACAAAACTGCAGTCTTTGGAAAAGGCCCCAGCCCCGCCGTTGCGTTTCTTTGGCACAGATCAGCAGGGATTAAGCTGTGACCCATGGAAGTTCCTACTAGAACTCCTCTGTGAATACAACTGCTGTCACTGCACATGACGGGGGAAGTGGTTTGTGCAACCACAGAGTGTCTGTGAAACACTGTGGTCAGACCAGGGCTGAAAGTGAATATCTGATATGAAGTGAGTAAACCCCAGACACAGTGACCAAAAGGTTTGAAATTTGCTCTAGGGAATCATCCTGTAGAGTAAGTGCTGGTGTCCTGATCACTGTACTGACCAAGATTTTATTCAAATGTAACAGTAAGTAAACAGAGATTCACTGGGAGCTCGACAGGTGGTCTAGAACCCCTTCATAGCACAGCTCAGTGCAATTGTGCCTGTAGTCTTCTCTGCCTCCAATCTCCCTCCAACTCTCTTCAAAAAGAACATTTTTCAGTGTGAAACCTATTTTCCAGTATTTGAGAGGAGATGTGAGAGCAATGGGCTCATTAAAAAGTCCTAATCTGAATTTGTAGATGCCAAGAAGCCGTGAAGGTGCATGGGGAAGGTGAGCATTGCACACAGGTTTGGCACTGATCTCTTTCCCTGGTCCTTCCTCCCTGGAGCAGACTGCCTGGAAACGGCTCTGGACAGTGGAATGTCTCTGAAGATGGGGAGTGGAACAGAGACCGGGCTCAGCTGCTCGAGAATTATTCTTGTGAGAGAGCAATACAGAGAAAACACTAAAACATTTATTCACTGCAAATGTCAATTAAACATTAATAAAATGCCAAGGTAGAACGTGGGCAATCCGAGCAGTGTTTATTCTCCTGCTGAGTATCCAAATCAATCTAAAAAAGAACCTTCTCCCACACTGTTTTATTGGGAAGTTGTGGACTTGTTCATTTTTAAACCTAAGAATTGGAGTAATCCCAGCCATACAAAATTACAGAAAAATAACTTTGTTTAAATAATTAATAGTGAATGATTTTCTAATGCTTTTTACATACTTGGGGTGCTTTGCTGAGCTATAAACCTTTTTCATGGAGCAATTGCTACTCCTGTCACTGAAATGGGTCAATACACCGTGGATTTACATGATTTTATAGTAACCTTTCATATAAGCATTGCAAAGGCAACGTATCCTGGCAGCGTCACCACGATCTGTGTCTCTAGGCAGAGGCTTTTCAAGATTTGGTTCTCCTTATCAGAAAGAGAGGAAGGAATTTGCTAGAACAGAATGATGATGGGCTTTAGGCATTCAGGTGGGACTGGGGAGATCGCTGATCCCTGCCTCTCAGCTCCCCAGCCACAGGGTGACAGGGAGCCAGGCAGTTTTTAGGAGCATCAGCACTTCCTCTGTAAGGACGCTGCTTTCCTCCTTTGTAGGAATCCTTAAAGCTTCTCATGAATTTAAGGCACCACGATAACTGTGGCAATGTTATGGCCAGCCATAATATTTAATTAGCTGTCCTGGGAGTCTGCCGGTGTGGTGAAATGTCATGCAGAGCCCAAATCCAGTCTCAGGGAGAGTCTCTGAAGATGGGAACGCTAGGACACTGCCTTCCCATCTCCTAGGTGACAGGGGCTTGTGTCACTAATTGGTCCCTGAGCCTGCGGCACCCGGGATGACGCCATGGGGCTGGAGCACAGCAATTACAGCTGAAGGGATTTGGTAGAGAATTCGGTGAGAACGAATGTTGGGCGTGTACACAAGGGATTTAATGTGTGTTTGTTCACGCAGACCTGTTGTCTAGCGAGTTACTCCGAAGAGGAGCCTCAGGCTGCAGGATTAATGTAAGAACCATACCGGGTAAATGATGTCTTTTCTCTGACCAAATCACAGGTACAAAACAAATGTTTTGGTGAAGCCCAAACTGCTTAGTTTGTGTGCAGCTTGCTCACACATGCCTGCAACTTTACATGCTGGAGAATGCATCCTTTTGAGGAGGTATTTGCCATCTATCCCACGAATTGCTTTGCTGCTGTCTTGGTAGCAAGTTATAATTGTGAGTCAGATAATTGAGCTTGAAAAACAGTTTAATCCTATTACAGCACATAAGACACTGCCTTTTTTTGTTTTTCTTTCAGTAGTGCTGGTTCATGCACTACTCCCAGATATTAAGAAACACGTTTTAAGAAGTCTGTCTCCTCTAAATAAGGCGTGGACCCACAACAGATACACAAGCATTACATTCTGCTGTCCTTGTCCCTGGGACTCCCAATTCTCTTCACCTGTGCCTTGGTTCATCACCATTTTCACAGACCATCATGCAGATAGCTTGCTAAAATATTTGGGTGTGATTTTCCCTCATACACTTAACTTGCAGCAAACACCTGGATTAGAAACAGCAGGTACCAATAAACCAGTGCATTGTCTTCTCCGTGTGAGACAATGTGTTCAGAAAGAGAGCAGCAGCCCTCATTTGGTTAATGAGGCAGAACTATTATTAGTAGTAATAGTAGTAGTAGTAGTATTACTATGTTAACATAATAGCAGTAGCAATAATAACAATTATAACGAAGCAGCTGTCCTTTCAAGAAATGTCTGGGCATGGAGAATTTTTCGAGTGAGAAGCCCTCTGCCTTTAGGGTTGTGGCACAGGGCTCTGCTGTGAATGACCTCGCAGTCCTGCTTGTTGGCTGTGGAGGAACAAGTTTGTGAGCTTGTTATTCCATAGCAAAACTCTCCTTAGTACCTGTGTCTGTTTTCTGCTTGCAGAAGTTGGCTGCTCTCCAGCGCTGCTGCTCTCCTGCTCTGGGTGACCTTCAAAGGAGCAGCAGTCCAAGTTGGATTGTTCTGGGACAAAGGTTTGTTCCCATGACCTGGGACTCAGTGTCCATGGGACACTCAGCCACTCACTGACCTCACTTCCTCCACCTTCCCAGGGGTTTTATAAGCTAACCCAGCAGCAGGGACAATCTGTGGCAGGACAGCCAAATCTGCTGTTGTAACCACCACCACGTTCTGTAGTCCTGTGCTGAAACAGGGACATGCAGGTAATGGATATTTTATTCCAGTACTTTGTGCATATGGAGCAATATATTTCCCTACGTATGTGTCAGAGCTCAAAAGGAGGATCCATTTTTAATGAGCTACACCATGCATAGTTAATGCAGAAGCTTAATTTTAGACACAGATTTTGGTTTTATCTGTTAGGGAACACTGTAAACCCGTGTGGTGAGTTAGGGTGACACAAGGAGGGTGCTGTTCAGTGGTGCCTTGGAACCACCAGGTAAGAGGCACAGGTGAAGGTGGTCCTGCAGGTGCCTCAGTCCCAGCCCGTGGATATTGCCAAGCACAGCTGGTACATGCATAATGTAACAGTCTGTTCCAGCTGACCCATTCCAGAGCCTCTTAAAGGCTCAGTTCCCTGTAGGCAAGGTCTAAAAATAAATCATCTGAGAGGGGTACTAGCTCAGCTAATTAGCCAAGGAGCAGAGTTCTCACTGCTGCACTGATAACAGTGTCTGGCTGCCTGGTTCCAGTGCCTGGCACTGCCCACAAGGGTCGGGAAGATCCTGCCCAAAGGTGAACTCCACAGTGCAGCTGCTGTGCTGAAATGAGAAGCTCTCCAGCTCGGGATCCAAGCTCTTTGGCCAAATCCTCAATTCTTAGTGTTCTGGTGGTAGAAAGCTTGCATGAAGCTGGCATGGGGTCCATTTCACTGAAGATCTGTGACCCAAGTCCTGACCTGCCTGTGCAATAATCTAAGTCTGACATGATCACATTGCTGTCAGTGCACCCCACAATGTTCTGGACTACAATTAGAAGAGGTCAAACTCTCAGTCAGAGCAGACAGAGAGGCAGAAATGCAATAAGAGGAATTTTTCCCAGCTTCATTTTCTGTTGTATCCCACTTCTTTACCTGTTCTACTCACTGCAAAGTGACAGTTCTTCTTCCATGCTCTGTACTGCAAATTTGGGGTCTAACATAAACTTCTCTTTCTCCTAGTTCTGTTTTGGTTTTAATCTTTTTATTATTATTTTTCAGCAGTCAAGGAGAATTGTCAAGTACTACATTTATGCTGATTGGAAGTGGCAGAGCAGTACCACCAAGGCCTTTGTGCCCCAGGAAATCACTGAGGTCCTTTATGGCTGCTGAGCATATTCATCTAGAAGCACCTTTTTGCAATGTTCTCCCTCCCCTGCCAGTTGTTTATTCATGCATCGACAATGAGGAGCACTTGAAGGTGAGCTTACTCTTGCACTTGTAGTATATTAAAATTAAAGAGCTGTGCTTCCAAGAACTGCACTCTCCTTCCCCAAACAGAAAAAGAAAAGCCAGACCTGAGCAAAGTGCACCAGGAGATACGATATGAACGTCGTTCAGCTCCCGTAATTAAATACAGAGATCCACAGGATCAAAGGGCATCGGGGTAAATGAAAAGAAAAGCCTGTATGGAATGGATCCATCTCTGGAGCAGCTTCTTATGGATTAGAATGATGTGAAGCCTTATCAGTCAAAGCAAAGGTGAATATGACTGGGTTTTAACTGTTTGGGCAGAGTGCACTTCTGGTTTGAATTCAACATAAAAGCTGAACCAGACTGTCACCAGTGAAATGGGGAGGTAGCTGTCCTGGACCTGAAAGGAAATGACTGTCAGTGTCAGTGAGAGTCTTTTTGTTCACAGCAAGTGACACTGGGGTGGAGTTGTGTCCCCAGGATGTGTGTCTGAGCCAGGCAGGAGAACCTCTGGATGCTCCTGGCACAGTGCAGCAGGGAGGCAAGCCCGGGAGGGGAATGCTGGAGGGGCAGGGGCAGGCACAGCCGGTGGTGAATCGGGAACTCTGGGCAGCAGTGGAACCAATTCAAGTGGGAGTGACACGTGCAGGGGATGACAGCACATTCCTTGGAGTGCTGGGGCAGAGACACTGAGAAAACCCAAACCTGGAACAGGTGAGAGTGACTCACGTGGAATTTGTGGAACACATGGAACAGCTGAAGCTGTTTGGACTTGTGCGGAGTTGGTCCAATTTAGCATGAGCCATTTTCCAGGACACCAGTGAGAGCATCTCTGCTTGCCCAAGGAGTGTTTTTCATTGCAGGAAGGGGTTGTTCCCTCTCTTGAGATTCCCACAATGCCAGCCCGAGTTCGAGGCACTCCAGCATCCGTGAGGGTAAGGCAGGGCCCTTGAGCATCGTGGAGAACAGGATCTGAGGCCGCTGAGCAGAGTTTACAGGAACAACACACACTTGACTTTGTTATTATAAATTATCCCACATCCTTCCTACCGTACCAGTTGGAGCCATCCCGATACATCTGCAGGGTAAACACATGTCCATAAGAATCGAGTGCTTCTGCCCTGCTCTGTTAAGCCCTCCACTGGTTCAGAAGTCACTGGGGGTAAGTAATAGCTCCTGGAGCCAGGCGAGATGATTGTATCCTCATTTCCATTTCAATGTCTGCACTGCTCTTCCAGTTCACAGCTCTTTCGTGGCAGTGTTGATGATATCTGGGGACCGGGAACAAAGGAGGGATCTGAAGGCGTATGTCTGTGTGCGGAGCTCTTTCTGCAGCAATTAAAAAATCACATCACTTTGAATGACATGGGACCCTTGAAAACCTTCTCTTCAGAGATGTGAAACTTCAGAGGAGCTCAGCACTGCCAGTCCTGCTGCCTTGTCCTGCTCTCCAATTTCCATGTACACTTTATTCCTTGGAATAAAACATGTGTGTGCAGTGTCTCCGTGGTCCAGCCTCTGGTGCTACTGCAGAGGAGAATCTGACTTGACCAGAGTGTGAATAGTCTGGTAGATTTGTGCTGAATCTCAGTCTTAATAATATCAGAATACATATATAGATACATATAATATCAGTTAGTGATGAGCAGAGATTCCCATGGAAGGAGTGGGAATGCTAAGACTGGCAAAATTTTATGGAATTGAGATGATAAATTGATCACTAGGGATTGCTGCTAACTTAAAGCAAATTATTTTCAACACTTGGCTAGGCCTTTGCTAGGCTTAAAGGAGCTGTGTGTTATGATGTCCCAACATCCATAACCCTCAAAGCCTAAGGAGCAGTGGTGCTCTCTCTGATGAGTGAGGGCTCAATTCATCCCTGGATGTGCTGCAGAGCCTGTGCTGCCATGGGACTCCCTCTAGAACTCAGAGCAGAAACCCTGCAGATGCTTAACATGCAGATTTCTCTGTGATGACAGGACATCTTACTGCAATTAGTTTGAAGGGACTAAGGGGGACTTGGGAGGCTCCAAGCAGTCAGGAAAAGGACAGAGAAAATAGGGTGTGGAGACCTCTTAACCATTTTCTCAGTGTTTGGTGAGTGACTGTGGCTGATTTATTGTGCCTGAACTGAAGTGGAAGGTGGAAGATCTCAGAGCTTTGCATGCCAGGTCAGAGTCACAGATACATCCGGGACCACAAAGGACATCCACATTGTGTGAGCCCATGCCTTGTTCCAACATTAATTTGGAATCACAAGGCCTGTTTTCAATTGCTAGGCTGCTCTTCTCCCAACTTTGCTGTTCCTTAGCATAGCCAGAGCTATTTTTTGCTCAGTGGGCTGCCTGGGGCTTAAATATAATTTGCACTCCTGTCTTTCTGTTATGACTGTAAGAATAACTCAGCCTGCTCCCATAGACAATTCCTGGGTATTAACTGCAGGTTTATTAGCTTGCTCAGAAGTGTTCCTGGTTCACACAGCTGAGCTGTGACCTCAGGAGAAGATAAATAAATGTTCCCATCCTAGGAACATCAGTGATGGACTTTCAGGCTTAGCAATCCATTTACATTGCTTCTCTCCAGAAGAGGAAAGGCCGGGCTTTTGGTTTTGGTTTAGGAAAATCCTTTCTAGCATCACTGGATGTGGGCAGAAGAGCAGGTTGGTGTGAGAACCACAGGGCCTGGCTCTGAGCAGTGTAAAAGTACCCAAAAGAGCTTGACATGGCTGAGTGTTTCCTAAACAGAGCTGCAGGAGAGGGGAGCAGCTGGTGGAATTAATTGCCTGTAATTTTCTGGAGGTGATTGCTCTGCTGCAGCCATTCCCACTCAGCTGAGATCAGAAGGGTGGGAACAGGTTCTGTTTTTTCACAAAAATTATATCTGATAGAATATCTCAAAAGGAAAAGCCACATGCAGAGACTGTCTTAACATATTGACGTTGCAAGAAATTCAACTGCTGAAAAAACGTATTGTAGAAAGTTCAGGTGCCCGTGCCAATACATGACACACTCCCAGTGTCTGAGAGTTCCAATTCCCCTTTTCCAGTAGCTTGTGTGTGTCAGATTTGAACTTTTCCAACCAAAGTATCCTGCCCTCAGTGTCAGGCTCAGGTTGAACTTGCTTTTGCCGTGGGTTTTTAACTTTCAACAAAAGCACTTCAGCTCTTCCTCATAACCAAGTGTGTCCCACGTTATATGATTTGGTTTTTTTATAGGTTGGTTAAACTTTATTGACTTGCTCTTTAGGAAGGTGGTTGCCACAGAAATGTGATTTGCCACATCTGTGAAAGTAACCCAAATTTAGACATTATAAAACCTCAGTAACACCACCTTCTACCAGGGAGAGGCTTGTTGGAGTTTGTCAGGGAAGAGTCTGTGTGGTGAAACAGGCCTTGGGTGAGAGTCTCTGAGTGAAACTGGGTTGAACACTGAGCAAGGAATGGCCTGGTCCAGGGGTGGCAGATGGCTGGGAAGCCAAATTGAGGCCACAGGGGCATTTCCATGGGTCTGCTGCTCCACAGGCTGCTGAAAGATGTTCCTGAAGGCAGCCAGCAAGGCAAGGCAGCCTGACTCTGATATAGGAGGGAGGAGACAGCACTTTCAGGGATGTATCGGTGCAAGGATGAGGTCTGGTGGAGTGGAATTTAGTAGATCAGCATGAATGAAACAGGTTTCATGGAGCCTGAGTCTGACAAGATAAACAGAGGTAAAGATTGGAAGCCAAATAATGAGGATTGACGGGGAGGACTAGGAAGCAGCAGGGTATTAGTCATAAGCACCAGGAAAAACAAAACCAACCCAAAAACCAGCACAGAGATGAGAAATCAAGTTAAGAGCAGAAAGCCAGGCATCAAGTAACATGCAGAAAAATGAGGAGAAAACCAAGTGTCTACTCGTTGCTATTAGGGATCATTTTTCCTGGAGACAGAAAGAAGGCTGGGGCCCAGTGGGAAAAATAGTGTGTAATAGTTCATAACACAGGGAGGGCTGAATTAAAATTGCACAAGCAACTCTTCATCTGCGGAGGTGGGAGAGCACTGGAAAGTTGCATTAGTCAGAGGAGTGGTTTGGTATTTTTTATTTGTTCTGAGGAGTTTTTTTTGTTTTCAACAAGGAGGGTAAGTAATCACTGCAAAAAATGTAATAGGCTGCATAATGAATGAGTAATGAATTCTCTTCCCCTTGGAACCTCCAAATCTCTAAGGAAGACAAACCTAACAAAGATGTAATCCAGTTTGCCCAGGATTTGTTGCTGGGGAAGGAAATGATGGTGGGGGACGTTGTGGCCTGTGGAAGAGTGGCATTCAGGCAATTACTCCTAATGTGAAGTCCCTGTTCCTTCAATCCTGACATTTCTACATCTGCTCTGCTTGACCACCACTTGAATGCTGTTCCTTAGAGAGTCAACTTTCCATGAGCACATGGAACTGCAGGAAGGAACAGAAAGGCTTTCCCTGATTTGGTGGCAGCTGAATCAGTTCTACTGGCTCCTCTCTGCTGCGCAAGCCTGGCCTAGCAGCGTGAGCATCATTGGAAAAGCCAGAGGAGGAATCATCTTTGGAGGCCCCAAATCTCTCTTGGAGTTCCAAGGTCATTAGGGACCAGATGATTCTAGAAGGTTCTTTTTATTCTCTGCCTGCTTGCTCCCACTTCCAGCCTTCCCTGTGGGAACTGGCTGCTGAGAGGAAGCTGTTCCTGACCTTCAGGCCTCTGCTTGTCCCTGGAGACAAGGGATTTTTCCTGCAGCCCGGACATAGGCAGCGATGATGTGGCACAGGAAGGGAGGCAGGGTGAAGAGAGGGAAATCTCATTTTTCCTCCAAATGTGAGAATTATATCGATGCCTTGAAATATGCTGAAATCAATGAAATCATTTGGGAAACCACTGGAATACCTGCTATGGAGGCAGTGCTGTCCTGTGCGCTCTGAGCAGTGGCGCAGATGAAACAAGGATCTTTTCTGGAGCTTCACTACAAACCCCGGAGACTGCTGGCCTCTTGGAAAAGAGTGAGAAGTCCCAGGCTGTGTCCTGGGTGGAGACCTGTTGGCTCTGATGAGTGGGAAGGAGGCCAGTGGGCTGGGGCCAGCCCCGTGGCCTCTGCTATCTCCTGGCACGGAGGGCTCTGCTCCTCCCAGCCCTGCAGCCGACACACGGCTCCCTCGCTGCTCCCAGGGTGTTTGTCTGCAAAATCCACTCAAATCTCGCCTGGATTTTGCGAGATCCCTACTGAACTTGTAGGAAAAGATATACTGATTTCTGCCAAATCTGGGGGAATATTCTGCAGGGCCCTGCTTGCCCACGGCTGGGACCCTCAGCTGGTGCAAAACCACTCTGAAGTAATGGCAGTAAAAATCTGGGGGATGCCAATCCAGTATGAAAATCCCACTGTCCTGCTTTAGGATATGCCATCGTTTGGACTGGATTTTAGGGCAGACTTTTAGCATTGGAAAAGCTGAAGAGGTGCATAGAGAAGGGAGGGAGCACTGTGGAGGCTGTGACTGAAGGCCTGTCAAAAGAAGGATCTCAAACACAGATCTGGGTGTGCCCTAGGAATAGCAGTCCTCTGGGATCCCTTTCACTCCCATTTTCCTCTGGTCCAGGGCACTGGGAAGGTTTTTGTCAGTGACAGTTTTCTGAAGAGACACTCAGGGAAATGCAGCTGAGATAAGGCAGGCTGTCACCTGGGGACATCTCTCTCCCTTTTAGCTCTCCTGGCTTCCAGATAATTCCATTATGTGCACACATGAAAAATGGTTCTGTCCTGAGATGAGGTTACCAAGTCCAGCCAGGACTCTGAATGAATATTTGCAGCTCCTGGAGGGTTCTCCCCATGACAGTGCATTCAAAGCCAACCCACCACACAAATCTTTTGCAGAACACATAAAAACTGTCTTAAAATCCCTTCTTCACGTGCACCACAACAATTTTATTCCTTTTAAGTTTGGGCAAGGTGTTAATATTCTTGGCTGGCTGGAAACCTAACAAATACCTTTGACTTCTCCCTTGGCTGTGCTTCTTGCTGGATCTGCCAAGCATTCTTTAGATGTCAAGGTCTGGGATTTATATGCTGGAAAGCGCATGATAGTTTGAGGGCACGGAGTTAACCAGTTTTTGCACGGAATGTACTGCTTCTGTAAAAGTCATATTTTAGAATGGAATCGATGCCTTGTGGAAAATCCTAAGTATGGAAGCAAAGTGAAGCTTTGTGTTTATGTATACAGAGTGCTGATACAACCCCAGGCCTGGCTTTGCAGGATCCTCCACCCTCCTGTGCTGCTGTGCTTCAACCACGGCCTGAAGGGTTCATTGCAGAGGTGAAGAGCTCCATTCCTATGTCCCATCTCCTAACAAGAGCTTCCTCTTTGGCATGTTGTTTTGTTTTCCACTTTGTGTGAAGATCTGAATTCCAAAAGCCTAAGTAGCCAGATAGCACTGGGTGTCTTGCAACATAGACTAGTGGATTTCTCCTTGGCTTCCCGAAGTGCTGTTGATTTCTGGAATTAGGGGATAAGATGAACGTCCTCCTCTTGTCTTGCACCGCTCCCTCATTGCACTTCTACCCCATCCCAAACCAGATCCTCCTGTAGAGGAGGTAGATTGGAATCTCACAAGACCAAAGAAAAAAGGAAAGTGGGTGAATTTTTAGATTTGCCTTTCAGAGGTCTCAGGTGCACCTTAAAGCATTTTTCAATGGCTAAAAAAGAAAATAAACTTACTTTTTCTTTTTTGTCATGATGTGAACAATTAAAGTATATTAGTCATACCTTTATTTTAGTTTAATTAATGGAGAGATAATAAGATATTTCCAAACAACAGCCCTGGAGTGGAAACTGAGATTATGCTTTGCTTTTCTGGGCTGTAGCAAAGATCTGATTGGGAGTTTTGATGAACTTTAGTGCAAAAATACATTGAGTGAATATGGCTTTACTGTGAAAAGCAGATATGGATTACTGCTAGGTAAATTCCATAATGGAAAGTATCCCTTTTTAGGGGGATGTGGATCCACCCTGAACATGTCTTTGTTTATTTTTGAGATTGTTTCCTGCCTTTCCTTATCACAAACTTCCAGCTGTGAGTTAAAGAGGCAGCACTGATGTTTTGGTCTCTGGACTAAGGGAAGCAAAGTGGCCTTTCCGTCCAGGGAAGGACTTGGACAACTATCCAGGGGTACATGGAGGCAGAGAAGGCTTCTCCAGCTTCCTTCCTTCAGCTGTTGCCTCCACTGAAACAGAGGGAATAACAGCAATAACAAACCTGGACTGTTTTACTGTCATTTTTAGCCTGGTTTCACATGGAATTACACACCTACGTCTTCCTCTTCCCCAGTATCTTTTGGAGCTGTGGCTGAAGTCAACATCTGAATTTTTATCAATAATTAACTTTTTACATGTTTCCTAAAATGAAACTTGTTTTATACTTCTGTCTGATCCTTTTCCTGTACTAAGCTCTTTTTTCCAAGCGTAGTCCTCAAGAACAGGTGCAACATTCCAGCAGCATTCCCAGTAACAACAGAAGTAATGGCATCCTTTTCTTCTGGAAAACAACGGGGGAAGTGGGACTGGGAGTTGACCCAGATTCTCCCCTTGTCATAATGTCAAAGTCAGTTATGAAGATATCTGAACATGTAAAATTTTAAATTACTCTTCTAAAATCTATAAGGCAAGCCCTGATAAAACACATTTCAGTGACCTTTATGCTAGTAGTGAGTTGGGCCTCCTGTGATAAAATATTTTAGTCTATCCTAGGACAGAAATGATTTGTAGAAAAGCCTTCTGAGTAAAAACACAAAGCTAATTCCACACTTTTCAGTGTGCTGCTCCTTGGAATGTGAAAAAACCTCAGGCATCATTCTCTGCTCCCCTGACCCGACACCCATCAGTCACAATAAACACTAGAAATGTTGTGAAATAAATAAATAACGACAAATCCCAGTCCCAGGTGTTCTCCCTGCTCCGGGTGATGTGGGATGTCCTCGGCAGGTTCCTGCAGTGTGCAGCTTTCCCCTCAGCCAGCACAGAAGGTGCCAGCCTGGTTTTGAGTGGGTCCCTTGAAATCACATTGAAACCCTGCTCCCAAAGACCTGGCAGTGTTCGGAGTGTGGATTGGGATGGGCAGGGCCGGCAGTGCCTTGTGGTGACCTGTGGAGCAATGTGGGGATGGCAGCTCCGGGAGCTCGGGCTCATGGAATGACCCTTCCCTTGCACAGCTGCAGCCTTGGCACCCTCCAGGCTGCTGTCCCTGGGCACTCCCTGCTCCATGGGAACACTCTGCAGAGAGCAGTTTGCCCATATGGATTCATCTGGACAAAGGAATTTAGAAAAAATTGCTGGATCTGAATCTGGATCTCATTTCCATCTTGGCCTCTTTGGGAACAACTGTTCCGAGAAGGAAAGGCTCCAGGCTGGTTTCCTGTGTCCAGCAGCTCAGGGTTCTAAGTCAGGGAACATTAGCCACTGTGGAAGTGGCAAAACATGGGTGAAAAATAGGTGAGATGGGACCAGACTGCCAAGGGTGAACAGGGATATCCAAAGTTAGACCTATCACCATTGGGTGTTTTTTATAGCTCCCTGTCAATCTCTCATTCTAAAATGAAACAAAAGCACCTGAAGGTCACCAAAAAATCGGCATTTTCACGCTGTATTGCTTTGCTATTACATTTAACCCTTCCCTATTTTGCATTATAAACACAAAACTTTTATTCCAAGTGATAAGTGCACACTGAGTTCTTCCACCTTAATTGGAAAGATGTCGACGACTTTCCCTGTTTTCACCATGGACCTGATCCAAAGCTCAAGGAAGGAAACTTCCAGCAGGCGTTGGCCTGTGTGTCAAAGACACTTGAATGACTTTCTCTGCATGGTGGGAAAATAGAATTTTCCATTCTATTATTTTCCTTTTTAAAAGGACATGCAGTATGTACTGGGTTATTTTTTAAATTATTTATACAACTGTATCCTGACAAGCTACGACTTCCTCCCGGATAAACACAGCTCCAGTTTGTTTCTGTAGTGTGTAGCTGTGTTTATAAGGTTGGGGAAGGACCACAACTAGTGTGGGGTGTGCTGTCACAAAAGTCCTCCCCTTTATTTTCTTTACAAACTTTGTGGACATTCTTCTTGTGTGGGTTTCACAGGTTCTGGTTGCTTGTATCACAACACCTGTTTTATGTAACCCACATTTGTTTTTATTCAACATTATACCTATGGATTTTGAATAACTATATAAATAAAACAGTGAGTTCCAGGCACTTGAGAGGAAAGGTGCATCACAAATCTTTACCATTACACATTTATTTCCTCATGAAATTCTGGCATCAGACTCTCTTGTCATGTATTAAAGGTCACTTTTCCATTCTAGAAAATGGAAATATTTCCATTTTAGAGAAGATCAAAGCATTGAGTTGGAAAGTGCTTTGTGGTACCTTGAATGGGACTGAAGGAAAAAAAAATCAAATTCTGCTCTGTCAGGTGCTTAAAAACGTTCATCTGAGAAAATCAGTGATCTGTCCCCTGGGTTTGTGCCGTTTTCCATGGGTAGCACAGAGGCTCCAAAAGCACTTGGGAATTGGGCAAAGCAGCAAAGGCAGTCTGATTTTACCGGGCCTCTTCTCCCATCAGCTTCCCACTTTTCAGACTTTCCTAATAGCTGTTTTGGAGGTTTTTCCACAAGTAACAGTCTTTCATACAAAACTGGGTTCCCTGCAAATGCAGAAACCTCTGTATATTTTTTTTTGTGAAATCCAAACCCCAATTTTAGTGCCAGAGGATCCCGTGTGGGTTTGGAACTGCTGCTTCCCCAGGACCAGAGCACGATATTTACCTGGTGTTATCCAGGTAGGAGTAAGTGTGCTGAGTTCATCCCTATGGCTCACAGGGAAAGATCAGTTTTGTGCCTCTGAACAATTTACATTTTTCCTCATGAAAATACCCTGGATAAGAAGTCATAACCTCTGAAGATGAGGTGACCACTCGGTTAACTGGAAACAAAGCTGCCTTCCAGGAGACAGGGCTCCTGGAGAGGAAGGATGCAAGGAGCATCACCTGCTGTGTGAGTTTTGCTGGTTTTTTCTCACTTTGTTTTTGTTCCTAGAGGGAGAGTGTGTTAAACAATAGCCTTCTGACTTGTTCTAGGCTTTGGCAGTTTTGGGAATAACATACACGCTGAAAGACAGGAATTTAGACATTGTGACCTCTGGCTAATTATAATACAGATGAAATTTGAGAGTTTTCCAAGAAAACTAGCCCACAATTAAGATTTAATCCTGCAATTCACCATTCCCCCCTCAGCCATCCACTGATGCTGCTTTGTGATGAAATTTCCAACAGATGGCTGGGATCCTCGAGGCGTGGAGAAACTGTTATTATCGGAGTATTAGCAGGCTTTTAAACCTTCCTCCTACCTTAGCTGCTGTGCTAATGAGGCTCCCATCTCCCCTCCAGGGTTTGCTGCAGGGTTTTATCCCGCAAAAGGGACTTTTCAAGGAAGAAGTGAAAATGTTGAAGGAAATATTGTAGGTACAGCCTTGGAAGAAGATTTCCCTTCATATCCTTTCTGCAAAGGTCTAAATAATGCTCTTGGTTTTTTTCCCCTTGTGGAATAACGATGTTTGGACCTTGAATTGAAGTGTGTAGGAGTAAACTTCGCAAAGCATTTAAATAGTACCACAGCAAGAGGGGGAAAGCAGCATTCTGCAAAAACCTGCTGCTCTAGAACAAGGAGCAGGAGTGTATGGAATACCAGATCCTCTGCCTTGGATTTCAGGCAAGCCACTATTTATAGGGTGATCACTGAAGCTGACTCCAGACTTCACTTATAAATAGCTGAGCCTACATTTCCCTTCTCTGCCAGAATTTTCCCAACTGCAGTTTCATGCTTCCCTTGTCATGCTGAATGTTGCTGGTGGTTTGTGGACACGTGGCTGGGCAGTGGTGGGGGCTGATAAAATTGGATTCACCAGCTTCCTTGTTAGCAAATCCTGCATGGATCTAATCCCACTTTGGGAGTGATGGGGGAATGTGGGTTCTGTTGCCTGCATGCTCTGATGACACTTGAAGATGAAGCTTGGTACTTCAAAATCACTCCAGAACATCCATCTGCAGTATGAAAGTCAGATTTTGTGAAAAGGTGTGTTACTGTGTGGGATTCTGAAGAAATCCTGCAGGCCATGACTTAAGCCCTTAAAATCCACTGTGCTTGGCTGCTTTTGACTTTTTAAAATTTGGCCAAATCCTTTGTAAGGCAGAATCATGGCACTGGGGGGTTTTGCCCACCAGAGCATGGGAGAGTCACACTCAAATTCCTCATTACTGGGATTCATGTGGAGAGTTCCTCACTAAGGCGGTGACTGGTAAGGGCCAGGACATTTTTAGAATAAGCAGTCCTGCATGGAGGCAGGTGAGAGATCTCTGCTAAATGAGGAAAGGGGAATCTTCTTAAAGCTTCCCACAGAATTAAAAGTTGCCAGCTTGTGCTTGCAGACCTGCACCTGAGCAACAGCCCCAGTGTGGAGAGTGTCCAGGATCCAACGTGGAAGTTGTGAGCATGGGAGGGAGCAACTCCAGCCTGGAGCTCTGAATGATAGAGCAGCCTCTTTCTGCTGGTAAATAATTCCTGTTAATGTGTCTCTCTGAGGATCATTTCATCCATCTGTGTGGCAGCATTAAGGCAGGGAGAGCAGATGACTGCACCTGGATGAGGCTCCACTGATGTCAGACACATCCCTGCACATGGTCCAGCTGCATGGAACTGAACAAGGAATCACAGCCTCAGCAGTTAAAGCCCAGCATTACCAGAGCAAGGTAATCACCACAGAAAGCATTTAAAAGTTTGTTTATGCTGATGGGTTCTTGGAGTATGTGCTGATGTCTTAAGCTGACTTGAAAGATTCAGTTCCTGTAGGAAAAGTAAGCAGGTTGTCAGAAAAACGAATAAAATCTGGGAGAGGGCTAAGAATTTAACTTGTTTTCCCTGCAGTAGTTAATGGACCAGCTGCAACTGGCAACTTTGTTTTGTCAAATTACTCGGGCTGATGTGTTTTTTTCATAGAATCATGGAATGGTTTGGGTTGGAAGGGACCTTAAAACCCATCCAGTCCCACCCCCTGCCATGGCAGGGATACCTTCCACCATCCCAGGGTGCTCCACGCCCCATCCAACCTGGCCTTGGACATTTCCACGGATGAGGCAGCCACAGCTGCTCTGGGCAACCTGTGCCAGGGCCTCACCACCATCACAGAATTCCTCCCTAATATCTAATCTAAACCTATTCTCTTTCAGTTTAAAGCCATTAAATTTCTGATCAGGTGCATTTCTGGTGCATCCAGAGGAAATGGAGGACTAAAACTATGGTGAAACACAAGGAAAGAGAATAATGTTTGGCAATAAGGGGCAAAGCTTTTTGCAGAGAATTATGCAGGTTTTTGTGGGACAGATAAATGCTGAGCATTTTGGTCTGCTTTCCTCCCCATTTCTCTTTGGGTGAGGAAACCTTGCTGCATCAACACCTTTGAGGCATTGAGCCTCAAACTGCTGCACCATGAAAGGGGCTTTGAAGGGCCAAGAAGCTTCCTTTGCAGTTGTGATTGGATTTCTTCCGTATGGAGCCCACAGGACATGAGAGCAGGTCCCAAGACATTTATTTAGTTTTTTAATGTACTGCCTTGGACACAATGGAAACGTCTGCAGGGGATGTTGTGGTACTCTGGCCCCGAGCCCCTGCCAGCTCTCACTAGTGCTTCCTGTCCTTCCACAGGGATTCCTGCCAGGACTCCTCCCGGCCACTGGAGATTGCTGTGATGCTGGCAGGGAGAGCAGGAAAGCCATCTTGTCTTCACACTGTCAGCATTTCCACTGCTGACTCCGGTGGCGTGGGAAGGAGACAGCAGCTGGCTGAGGCCAAGGCCAAACTTTTATAAGTGCCCTGTGCTTGAGTCATTTTCCAGGGTTGGGGATGTTGGGCACGTGGAGAAATAGGCCTGGAGCTCACGGGAGCTGGTGGTGGAGAGTAAACAGCTGAGAATGGATACTCTGGGAACAGGGTAGGCACAGAGAGTTGGGGAGCACTTACAAAAATAAGACTTCCCCAACAAAAGAGTATTGCCAGACCTCTGAGGTGCAACCTGAGCATAGAGTTACAGTGATCTGCGTGTCCTTGCTGCTTGTTTCTCCAGGTAGAGCCCCCTGCTGTGTCACACACACCTTTCCCTGTGGCTACTGCATGGGCATACCTGGATGAGTGTTTACTCCCTGATGCAGAATTTTGGGTTGGTCAGCCTCCTGAGCTGGTTGTAGAGAGAAGGCAAACTAAGGATTGAGGATCAGACACATCTATGTTTTCAGTGACTGTTGGGAAACAGAAATATCCCAGTAAATCCATCCCGGGAAATGCATTGCTACAAAGTGTTCCTGAAAGTAAGGGTGTAACCCTGAGCTGGGTGTAACCCCGGTGCTGAGGCGAAAGAGGGTTCTGTGAGGAAATGTTTGTGAAGAGGAGCCATCCTGCTTCCAGACACGCTGTGCACACAGTGAGGGAGCTGAGTTTTTCCTCTGGGCAGATTCTTGCCCATCTTTGATTTTCTTCTCAAGAGCTTGGCCAAGTCTGCCACGAGACAAAAGACAAAGTTCCAGTCTGGATTTGTGCCTTGGAGCCCCACTGTGTGTCTGCAACCAGGAGTTACAGTTGGAGGAAAGGTGTGGCTGGCGAGGGGAATGGATCTCAGTCACGCTGGGAACCTGTGGAACTGGAACTGTCTGATAACAGGAGGCTCTTTCCAGTCTAATGGAACAGTGAGGGAGTTTTTTATTATAGTGTGAGTTTCTTGGTGTGCATTTTTGTTGTGTTCTTGGAAATTGCCACCATCCTTCAGTAGATTCTTTTGAGTTTTAGTACTGCCTTAACAATTGTGGCTCTTAATATCTCATCTAGATGTGTTGCTTTTGTATCTGCTTGGAAGTACCCTTATACAAATTCAAATGTGGGCCTTGGGGACATGGTTTAGTGGTGGCCTTGGCAGGGGGGGGTTAATGGTTGGACTCAAGGATCTTACAGGATTTTTCTGACCTAAACCATTCTATGATTCCAATTTTGATTCATTTCATTTTGAACAATGCATTCAGTTATTTGAACTAGGATTTATTTTTAAATTATCTTTCAGAGAGGTTGGAATGTGATTACCTGTACATACCTGTGCCGTGTTTTCCCCTTGCTGAAGGTGTCAATATGCACATGGATCTGTTTCTGTGGGATGAGCATCAAACAATAATATTGAGTGTGATGCCTGGTAGATTTTCAAAAGGAAAAAACCCGAAGATTAAATGTTGCTTTAATGGTGAAGAAATCCTATGTTTGCCTGGGCAAAATGTGTGAGGGGAAAAGCGTTGGGCTTCAGAGTCAAACTAACTACAAAGTAACGGGGCTGAAGGGGAGTGACTTTGCCCAACATTGTTGCTGCCCCTTTCCACTTCATTTAATAACAGTTTCTGTCATGGCCATTCATTCCAGTCCTTTCAGTTTGGTTAAAGGAGCAGGAATGTGGACGTCAGTGGGAACAACCTGTTTGTCTGACTGGCTTTACTCACTGACATTAGGAAGTGCTGCTAGTTTACCTTGTGCGTATTCCCTGCTGAATTGTCACCAGGCTGTAGGCTTTGTTCGTGCTGAAAATACAAACAAATTGGTGCCATAGTTTTTAAAATTAACTGAGCATCCTCTCTGTCAAATTGGAGATGCTGCTGTGAAGTATCAGCAGCAAAACCTTTGTATCTGTCCTGTTCTTTACCAAATGCTGGCTCTTTAAAAAGAAGAAAATGACTGTCAGTACCTGGGATAACTGATTGGAGCCCACAGTGTCCCCTGCTATTCTGGTTCTTGCTTCTCCAGGCATTCATTCCTACCCAGTTATTTCCATGGGAATCCATGGCCCACCCATCTTTGAGCTATGGGGGTTAGGGAATCCTAAAATACGCTGCATGCTCTTGCTCACTCCCAGGCATTGCAGACTTTTGTCCCTGCCAGATTGCTTGATGGATATTAATAATTGAGTGAAGGGTGATTTTTTAGGATGTTTCTTAACATCCTAGCATTTGAATGTATTTTTAAAAATTTCTATCCATATACACACATTTTTACTGCATCTCAAAGTCTGGATATGAACCAGCACAAGTGACAAACATGAAAGTATGTTCTTAGATCTTATCAAGAATCTTGTAGGCTTCATGTGACAGAACATTTTAAAGAGACTTTCTGAATGTCAGAGGAGCTTTTCCCGAGTTTAAGTGACTTAGTCCCTTTGGGCTCTCACTGGAAATTGGGAGGAGGACACACTGTGGGAGCAGTAAGGAGGTGGCTCTGGCAGGGCAGTCTTGGAAATCAAAGGAGAACAAAATATCCAGAAGAGCCAGGCTGATAGGTTTGACAGGCTGGAAATGAAGCAATAGTCCAGAGATTATGGCAGGAAGTGGATATTGGAAATTTTGGCAAAGTGGCTGAGTGTGAAGGGGCAAGAGCCAGATAAGAGGGAGTTTAAGATAGGCAGAGGACAGGAACTCCAGACAGCAGTTAAATAGGAGTGAGTGCAGGGATGAAGAGCAGGAGAAAAGGGAGAGATAACCAAGGAGCCAAATGAATCCAAGAGTGGTTTGTTGATTTTTTAAATAAAAGACGTGGATAGCACTGGTCCATAGCTATATTGCAAGTGAGAGGTGAGGAGAAGTGAATAGGAGGGAAGGAGCATGACCATGAGGAGGGTCAGGACAGGGAGGCAAGTAGGGGGCCAGGATTAGCAAAGGAAACCTGAAGAAGCAGTGTCTGCCTCTGACCTTGGCTGTGGACGAGGGGAAGGGAGGAAGGGCACACTGGCTGTGGGACAGCAGTTTTCTCTGGAAAGACAGGTAAAATCCTGCCCAGGAAAAGAGGAAAAGGGAAAGTGTGGCAGAAAGACAGCTGGGCTTGGGTTCTAGGATTCGGTTGCACTGGCAAAGGGAGGCCGTTTACGTGGGAAGGTGGCAGGACTGGAGCAAGAGAGGATGACTGCAGTGGAGGAAGTCAAACCCGGGATGGGGTTTCCACTAGGAATGACAGAGCAGCGGGAGGGAGAGTAGCACTAGAGGAAATGGATGCTGGGGGCGAGCCAACATTGTCTTTGCGATAGGAGAGGGTGTCAGAGGAGGAGGAGCGAGGAGGCTGGAGAGACCCAATAACCAAATAAATGTAAGAGAAGGGAAGGGGAGCCGGGAGCGGCTGGATAACACCCACGGGAGGCTGGGAGCGAGGGCCGGCGGAGGGGGAAGACCTGGAGTGAGCACAGGGCAGGCCCGAGCAGCAGCAGGAGCAGCAGCAGGAGCAGGTGAGGATGCGCCCCGGGCGGTGCGGGCTGCGGGCCGTGCCGAGCCCCCCGCGCCGCAGGGCCGCCGCAGGGCAGGGGCGCGGGGCGGGGGCTCCTCCCGCGCTGTCCCCGCCCCCCGCGCCCCCCGCTCCGCTCCGCGCCGGGCGGGGCACACGGAGCTCACGCAGCGCCGCGCGGGGCTGCGGGCACCGCCGCTCCTCCCGCACAGCGCGGAGCCGCCGCCCGGGCAGCCGAGGTAGGGCCGGGAGCGGCGAGCCGGGAGCCGGGAGCGCGGATGGGGGGCGGCCCCCCCTTCCCGGGAGCGTGTGCGCAGCGCGGAGCGCGGGCGGCTCCCGCAGCCTCTCCGCAGCCCCGATCGGCGCGGAGCGGGCCCGGCGCTGTCAGAGCCGCCCTGCCCCGCCCCGCCCTGCCCTGCCCTGCGGCGGCCCCGGCCCGTCCCCGGGGACCGCGGCCGCCGCCCCTTTCCCTCCCTCCCCTTCCCTCCCTCCCCGCCCGCGGTGCCGCCTCCGCCGCGCAGCCGCACGCCCCGCGCGGTGCGGTGCGGAGAGCCCGGCTCGGCTGCTGCTCCTGCGGTATTCCTTGCTAGACGGATGTAATTCCTTCTTTATTTTTCTTCGTCGGGGCGGTGCGCGGGGGGCGGCGCGGGGGTCGCGGCGCGCTGTCAGCCGGGCCCGCTGCGGGGCTTTGTGTGCGGGAGCGCCGCGCTGACCCCGCCGCGCTCCGGGTGTGGGGCTGCGGTCCGGGCGCGGCCATCGCCCGCCGCCGCGGGTGCCGCGGTGCCCGCAGTGAGCGGCTCAATGCGTGGGCTTGGTTCGGTTGTCTCGGGGATGGCTCTGGCTGTTAGGTGGGTACAGGCCTGATTTAACAAAAAAAAAATATGGCAGACTTGTGCTAGAGTCTGTGAGACTGCAGCAGCTCTGAAAAACCCTTGTTCATGGCACAGGGGCTGACGTTTCATTCAGTAGCTGATGTTTTTCCTTTTGGAGTGATGATCCAGAATGAGCATTGAATTTGTGATGTTGATGTCTTAATTGTGAGTGAAATTGCATTCTTGTTTAAAGGTGAGTAGTGATCTGTGTTTCTACGTTGTGCTCCGCATTGTCCGTAGGTGTAAATGCTAAATGTTCAAGATCAAGATTGCAGGGACAGGGAGTAAACACAAACTGTCAAGATCCGGAGCGTTTGGCTCATCCTTCGACCTCTATTGACAGGATACCAGCATTATGAAACCTGCTTATTGAACAGTTCAGGAAAAGGGCTGGAATTCCCGCAGCCTGGCATCGTGCTGACAGGCATCTTGGGGAACAATGCTCCCCGGAGCCGGGGTTAGAGAGGCAGGGCACGGAGAGGAATTTATTCTGAGAGATAGCAGCCTTGTGAAAATGTCAGGGGAGGCTGTGACTCCTCAGGCCATTGCAGGAAAACTCCGCTGGAGGAAGGACTTGCATATGCTCAGAAGGCTCTGGGGAGAGAGACAGGAGTGAAAATGGAACGGGATAAAGGGCTGGGAAGGTGGGTGATGGTAGTGGGATGTGATTTCTAAAGAATCGTTCTTATCCTTTAGCGTTTTTTTCCCCCCCGTGTTTCTGGGGAGAACAGAAATGGCTGTAGTGATGCCTCCATGACTTAGCAATGGTTGTAGGGCTGTGGGGAGGGACGAGGGGCTGGCTCATGTGTCACAACCTGTGCTGGAAAGGCAGGAAAATAGGGAATATTTTGTTACTTCATACAGTAGCATAAGCATGGAATTATGAATGTGGAATCAGGAGGCTGGGTTCTGTTCCCGAACCCGCTTTAGGTTTTTCTGTAATGCAGGTTAAGTGCAGCAAATGACACTCACTAAAGCAGGATGCAGCATTTTGGGATAAAATAGGAGCTTGCAGCAGCCATGTGGCAAAAAGCGTTAGAGATGCTGTTTCATCTCTGTGGTGGCACGGATGCTGCAGCCTTTGGAATTGCTGCGTGTCACTGAACCCTGCACACAGGAGTGGGACAGAGAGGAGCAAAACCCTCCTGCTGCATGTATGGAGACCAGGATACTGCTGTGTGCAGCTCCAAGAGCCCCGGGGGAGCAGGAGTACAAACCATTTTATGAAAGATGTTTTCTTTTTCCTTCATCATCTATAAAATGGAATGAGTTAAACCCCCTTTATTGGATGGGCCTGGATTGCTCGTTTGCATTACGTCACCTGACTAAGGATTTATTTTTCATGTGGGTCAGTTACAGGATTTAATATTGGTAGTTGGATTGCCTGCAAAATAATTGTATTTCATTAGTGAGGAGTGCATGGACATCTTTTGTGGAACACAGAGGAGAAAGCCTGTTTATGCAGATGTTTAAGGGTCAGACTGCAAAAGTTATTTAGACTGTTAATCTCTATAGGCACCTAAATTCCTTAGTCATCTGATCTGGGCACAAGTGAACAACCAGTACATTAGTTTATCATTGCCCATTAACCATGAGTCAGCTCCTAAATCCTGCCCAGGCTGGTGTCTGTGGCCACAGGCTTCCTGATTGCCCTTTCCCGGGTCTAGGAATACCTCTGGAAGTGTTGGAGCCTCAGGGGCCGGACAGGTGACCTGAAGTCAGGGCAAGGAGCCATCAGCTCCCCTCGGATCTCTCTGGCTCATCTGAGGTTGAGCAGGAGAGCAGTGCAGGCTCTTTCCTGTGGTGCCTGGAAACTCCTGATGAGACCAGGCCTGTGCTCCATGGCAGGAGCTGTGTGGAGCCATAAGGGCTCTCCTGGCATATCAGCTCCTGCCGTGGGCTGCTCCCGTTTCCAGTTGATGGAGCTGGGGAGTTTGCCAGCATGTTGGACCCTTACCTTTGCTGAGGCTCATGGCAGCTTTCCCAAGTGCAACCAGCAGGAATCTGGCCTAGAGGTGTGAAATGTGGAAATCCAGTGGCGTCCTCTTGCTTTAAACCTGAGAAACCATCTCGTGTTGGATTGCTCTGACCAGATACCACTTGTGTGGAGAAGCAAGTGTTGGAGCTGCAGCTCCACACCGAGGGGAGTGTGATCCATTAGGATCTGTGTCCTGCAGAGCCTGGTTTGGAGCCTGCTTCCCCCACTGCTGGGTTCATTTCCCCCCACCCACATGTGGTTTTCGTTTGTCAGCCTTTTATTATTACTCTTAAAATGATCTGTTGTGAATTTGTTTTTCTAATGAACATGAATACAACGTCGCAGCAGTTACAGCTGGACCTTTGGAGGCTTTTCCTGTAATGAAAAAAGGGTTTCAGAGAGATTACATGTTTTTTTTTAAAAAACAGAAAGACATAAGAAAAATTCTTCTTACGCCCAATAGACCCCAATTTATTCAAGAGCTTGATCAGAGTGACATAGATCAATTCTATATATACATATAAGCAGGCAGCTTTTTTTTCTATTTTGTCCCACTTTATTTCTTTTCCCGGTGTTGTTAATCCCAGACACATTTTTTACTGTCCATTCCTCATTAAAAAAAGCCAGTTTTGCATGGAAAAACTTTGATGTGTATTGTTAGGTGAGGGTTGAGTTCATAACCGATTTTATGGCTGGGGGGGGCTGTGTCTGGAAGTGTTATTTCTGCTTGCAGTGAAATGTATGTGATTATCAAAAGATATGCACCAATGTATAAAGGTTGTACTCAGGGATTGTATACATCTTTCTATGGCCTAGGACAGATTAAGGTTGAGGATTATTTTGAGCTACTGTTTTTCATCACTGTTAACATTTTTCTCATCATCTTCTCTGTGAGGTTTTTTCTCGTTGAACGGTGATAATTTCAGGGTGTTCTTACTTTGTTATGTCTCATCACTTTCCTGCTATTCTCTTAATGTATTATTTGATTGTTTAATATATTTACTCTCCTATTACATTGCACAAACTCATATTTGTTTTTAAGCTGCATGTGTTTTAGCCTACCAGAAATTCCTTTGGTGTGTCACCACTGCCATCGGAGAAACACGTTTATGCCGCTGTGCAGCCACTTTTATTCCACAATGTGCTGAGTGTTAGAACTTTAAAAAGAGCTGGAGAGTTGGTTTGATTTGTTCAGCAGCCCCTCATGTCAAGAGGGCAGTGGGGAGTGAACAAAAGAGGCACTGCATGTGAAGCCCTTGTGGCAGCAGGTGCTGACCCACACCTGTTGGATACTGGGAATAGCCTCGCTGGTCATACCAGCCGTGCCCTTGGAACAGGAGAGGTGTGCCATTAACACTCTGTCCTGAGAGCTAAAAATACTCTGCCCCCAAACTGTTCACAGGTAAATGTTCCAAATTTAGCAGTTTTTCTGTTTACTGGGATTCCAAACATAGGCTGTTCCCTTTTTGGGAGAAGTAGCCAGACCTGAAGTTCCACCTGCTGAGCAATTAGCCTGTAATCTGTGAAACATGTTCAGGAGTGATGTTCTTGGATTTGATCTCCTGGGTTTTGTTCACATGTCCAGAGCTGTGCACAAGAGGAAAGCAGTTCTCCTTCTCTGTTTGTGAGAACAGGAAACACAGATGCTTCTGCAAGTCATCAGAGAAGCTGTGGGCTTGCCTTGAAAAGCAAAGTATTTGTGTTTTATTTTTAAGACAGGAATAGGGATTGGCTGACAGCTCAGTTTGATTGGTGTGACCACTGGGTTTAGTCTCGTTAATCATGTCTCAATACAGCATGGAATGATTCCTGGAATGGGCAGCTGCTACTCTGCATGAGATGTGAGGTCTGGGAAGAGACGTAGTTACGTAGTTGCAGACACAGATCTAGGATGTGATCAGAGAAGAAGAGATGCAGATCTGGAGCCACCCAGCCGTGCCCCACTGCCCACGTGAGCGACTGGCACGGGGTTAATGGGTTTGAAGTAGCCAACTTAATGAACAAAGCATTTATGCTTCATGTGTTCAGTCTCCCTGTAGGAAGTGCTGGAGTGGCTGTTGTGATCCTTCCTGCCCTCAGTCCATGGGGACTTGCACACCTTTAGTTCTAGCTTTTGTTTTTTCAGTTTGCCCCGAGGTTTTGTAAAACAGCATCACACTGAGGTCATGCCTGTGCTAAAATTTCCTGGCCAGGGCTGCAGTGGTGCCTGCAGAGATCAGGGAGGATCATGCCCCACCCTGAAATGGTGGAGTTGGATTTTCCATTTTCCCCCTTCCTTGGAGGCGTCAGTGGCCGGGGCTGGGTGGGAGGTACTCCGAGGTGACGCAGAGGTTCCTCTCCAAACCTGGCCCTGACATTTTAAGGTTATACTGATTACCCAGTTTATCCCAGGCAGACATTTTTCCCAAGCCAGACCTACAGGCATCTTTGGGAAGTCTTTTATTTTTGCTGTGGGATTCAGCCCCAGTAGTGTCCCAAGAACGTGGTCAAGGTCTTCTACAAGGAGTTGTGGGGGTTTTCTGCCATCCAGCAGTAATCCAGATCTGCAGCTTTTGGTTTTGTAAGTTCCTGCCTTTTGTTCTGAATTAATCCTATTGCTCTATGGATTGATTTATTACATTATGACATGGGGTGTCTGCTTTTGGTTCTTACATGATAAAAGGGAGCCTTGTGTTTGGAAGGGCAAGGAAGCTATGCATGGATCCTGTTCTTCAGGGCATGGTGAGCTCTGGCAGTGTGAGCAGAGCCTGAGGTATGGTGGGACTGATCACTCTGGGGTTGTGCACCAGGACCAAAAGCTGATTTTTCCCACTCATAAAATCAATTTTGCTTAGTGCCTAGACACCACAAATGCTCTAGCTAATTATAGCAAGTAGCTCCTCTGGTTTTTTGGCTTAGAAGGGAAAAGGTGCTGCCTGCTGTATGTAAACTGATTTAATGTAGACACATTTATTTGAACACCCACAGATTTTGGGTTTGGGCATTCCAGATGTTGACTTTTTTCAGGAGCTAAACCAATGGTGAGATTTTCTTGCCAAGGGCTTTCACTGACTTTTCTCTAAGTAAACAAATATTTAATGAAAATATTTCAGGGTGATCTGCACCGGTCCCTGCAGATGGGGTGGATGGCTCGTGGCTCTGGGGTGCCAGAGGCACACACATTTACAACACTGGAATGCGGCTTGGAGCTAATTTTTGGAAAGGGACTTTAGGCCTAGACCTGCCTTATGGAAGTGTGATATTTGATAAAGGAGGATCATCCAGTAGAGCACCCTTTGCTAGAGCCTGGATCATGCAGGAGTCTAGTTAGGAAGTCAGGACAGTTCTCCATGACTTAACAGGAATTCCTTGTCATGTAGGATCCATATGGGGTAAGGATAACCTGGTTAGCTTAACATTTGCTTTTATAATGTAGAATACTGTGACCTTTTTTGGACCATAATGCCATGAATAACTCTCTACAATTTCATCAAGATGAATGAATTAATTGCTACCTTTTTATTTTTAATACTTTTTTAGAGTAATGTATTCTTATAGCAATTTTAGATGCTTTTAGGAGGCCAGGTCCTGAGCCTGAAAGAAATCTGGTTGATTTTGGTGGAGCTACACTGATTATCACAAGTTGAAAAATCTGCCTTGCAGTCTTCAAGTTTTCATAAAACAAACACTGGAGCCTGTTGTGTTTTATTCTGTTGGTGTTTTTGGCAACAGAGAAGCTTTTCCTGATTGTTTTCCTCATTTGAAGGCTGATTGTACTGAGTGACCTCTTGCTACTAAAGGGTGGGTCAGTTTATGTGGGAAAGTCTTAGTCAATGTGTCTGGGAGATAAGTGGGACTGCATCCCAACGAGCCTTGTGTGTTAAATACTGGAATGTGCTGGGGATGTGCCAGGAGATTGGAAGCAGGACTCTGCGACAAGCCCAATGCAGTCACACTCTCCCTAAAATAGCACTGTGGATAACAGGAGATCTGCAAAGTTATCACTTACCTCATTTTCGCACGAATTCTTTCCTAAAAATGGATTATTGACTGAGGGTTCAGGCGGGTTTTTTCGGTAATACATTCCATTTGCATTTTGAGAGCAGTCATGTCCCTCTTAAGTCTTATGCTGCAGGTAAGAGGGAAAAAGCTGTGGTGAAACCACACAAGTCCCAGCACAGGAAAAGCCACTTGTATCATCCTCATCATCACCTGAAGGAGAAATGAGATGGCTTTTACCTCAGTGTAGGTCAGTAGGAGCCTCTTCAAATTCATCTTGAACTATCTGGAAGTATCAAGGCAGAGATGAATCAGTTCAGCAGCCTCAGGCATGCCTGGGCTGGCTGTGGGTGACAGGATTTTGGCACGAGCCCCTGGATGCAAACAGCCAGTGTTTGGATATTCAAATGAGCAGTGGTTTACCACTGCAGACCGTAGATGGTTTTGTTTAAGGGGAAAAAGAAGCAAATTTGATTTTCGGCCCTGTGTCAAGTTTGCTGAGGGAAGAATCTGATTGTGCAGCTTCAGTGGTTGGCATAAGCCAGTTAAACTTAAAACCTGGGGTGCCTGAATTAGTTTCTTAGGAAAGAGGATGAGTTGGCTGCTAAATGGGATAGTGTGAGGAAAGTGCGGGGGCGGCCGGGTTGGGAGCAAGGTTGGGAGATCCTGAGTCAGCAGGTGCTTGTTTAGCCCCGGTGAGAGGCTGTGTGAGGAAAGTATGGATCCAAATAACCATTCCCTGGATGTGTGTTTGCACTGCAGCTCAGTGAAAGGGAAGATAAAAGTGGGATTGTCAGGGAACCATAAGATTGAGTACGAAAAGCCTGGAGTGCCCTAAGTCATGACCTTTTAGTGCCTGCAGATTTGAGGACGAGCTGCACTCTTGGAAAGGCAAATGGATTAGAGGTCATTTGTGGAAAATATCCCTCAGCTTCTGGTGTGCACTGCCAGCCTGGTGTCAGTTCAGCTCCTGAGCCCCATGAGATGCGACTTCCAACAAGCCTGGACCAGGACTGACATCCCTGGCCCCGGCAATTAGGTCCACATGGATTGTGCTTGGAGCAGAGTGGTGTCACATCCCCTGTGCTTCTGAGGTTCTCCATGGGGAGGACACTCACTCAGCAGCAGCTGCCAGGCTCTCTGTTATCCTGCTCCACAATCCCTCGGGAAGGGAAAGCTGTGGCACTCAGGATGAAGTGGGGCATTGTGGTTGTGCTCCGAGGTTGGCTGGGGAGGAGGATGTGGTGCAGCAGCCCCACCCCTGTGGCCCCGGGGGGATTCCCTGACCCCAGGTGCCCCATTGATCCAGCTTTACAGCTTCCCAGCACCCGAGTGTGTAAAGGAGCTTTATTGCTGCTCCAAGGAGGAACGTGATGACATCAAACCCAGGTAAAAGGGAAAAAGAGGTAAAAGCCTGCAATCCAACGGAGTTGCACTGAGCTCTGCCTTCTCCAGTCTTGCTCACTTTCAGGTTTTGTATCAGGAGGCATAAAAATTTCCAGAAATTGCAGTTTATGTAAGAGATGTGAATAATGGCTAATAATAAGTGAAACTGCCGTGAGGAGCGGGAAGAGGGGGGAAATAGGTTATTTTTAGAGACCTATTCTCATTGTATGCTAGACAAACAAGAATAAGGTGACTTTGCATTAAAAATGTACCACAAAGAAGTGAAGATATTTTCCCCAGAGAAATCCCCATGGTGCAGTAATGGTCTGTACTATCTGCCAGCTTAGGAATCAGACTCAAAACTGCTTCTTCACTGTTTAGTAAGAAAAGAGGGACCTTCCATGCTCATTTTCATTGCAGTACTGTGATTCTCCTTGCTCTGTGAAGCTTGAGAATGAAGGATCTGAATCCCCACTTGTGCCAAGTTATACAACTACATCCCAGCATGGGATGTCGTGTCCATTTACATCATCACAGTCTGGGGCTTGAGGTTTAAATCCTCTTCATAGAGAAATATGCACAAGAACATCTCAGAATCACAGAATTAACTAGGTTGGAAAAGATCTTTGAGATCATTGAGTCCAACCTATATCAGAGATAATTTTGTGTTGCTCAGTTATGTCTCAGAACCATGTTAGAAATGTAAAGATTGTTAAAAAACGTGACAAGATCCCAAAATGTTGGAGTCAGGGATGGTGATCCCTCTCTGTGGGCAGGGAGCCCACAGCTCTTATGTAGCTGTGTTTTTAGTCTGAGTAATCCTAATCAGGTAGTAAATCCCGAGTGAGATTATGCTGTTGCAGCGAGTGCAGCAAAGATCAGCTGCAGGGCTAGAGGGGGATCTGGAGATGCCTGCTTGGATATTCAAGCAGGCAAACCAGAACTTTGGAGGCTTTGTAGGATCTTCCTCTGAAGGAGTGGGGAAGAAGCTCAGTGAAGACAAATGATGTGTTGGCTGCAGCAGGGCTGACAGGTGAGGAGCACATGGGCATTCCAGGGTGAGGCGCAGCGCTGAGGGATGTTTCTACAGCTGCTGCTGACCAGCAGAAAATAACATGAATCACTTGGGGTTGCAGTGGCACAGCAGAGCTGCTGCAGAGTTCAGAGAGTCCCAAAGTTCCTTGGATTCCTGGCATGGGGTGATGAACCCCCGCGTTACCTTTAGGGCAGTTTTCCGAGCAGAGCATCCACATTATTCCGGGGTGCCTCTAACAGTGGGACAGCTGTTTTCAGTTTTAACTTCTGGTTGTCATAAGATGTGGCAGGAATCCAGGGAGCCATGGAAGAGCCCTGGGCCTGAAATTAATTTTCAGCCAACTCGATTAGATGGGTGCCTGTAGCAGACTTACCACTACAATTTTATGTGTATTTTGGGTTAAATGCAGCTCCTTGCTGGTATTTAGTAGCTTGGCCATCGTATCTAAAGGAGAGCTAGGAGGGCGTGCAGATACATAAAACAAGGGGCAAAAATATCCTTGTATGCATTTTTAATGCTCTGCTTTGTGGCTTGATCAAAACAGTGCAATTTGATGGGGATGAATGTTGAGAAATGGTCACTATGCAGCAGCTCAGCTGCTCCATCAGAGGGGAATGAATTCCCAAATTGCATCCCAAGCTTGTTATTAGAGGATTAAAGAGCTGGGCGACTCACCTTGGCTAACTGTCCTGAAACTGTGCTTGCGCTCATCATACATATAAATAACTATTATGCAAATATTACTGGAGCAACAAGGCAGGTTTTGAATTTGCTTTATGCCTTGCAAATGGCCAAGTCACTTGTCCCTGTGTTCCAAATGATAATCTTGTTTTCCTCAAACACAAAGCACTGAAATTACCTGTGTAGTAATTGGAATATACCACTCAATTCCTCTTTCTCTGAACTGGCCTCAGCATACAGTAGCAGACTGGAATGTTTGGTACATAATTTCCTTCCTTGATTAAGTTAAAATTTAAGAAGATTTCCCATTTGGGCTGTCATCAGGAGCAATAAATCTTTGTTCCTTTTAAAAATCTGCCCATTCTGGTTTTGACTGACATCACCTGCTGCCTGGATATGTCTCTGCAGAGAGGAAGTTGTCTCAGTTTGCACCAGGAGAGGTATAGGTTGGATATTAGGGAAAATTTCTCCATGGAAGGGGTTGTCCAGCTCTGGCACAACTGCCCTGGAGGGATGTAAAAGCTGTGTGGATGTGGCACTTGGGGACATGGTCAGTGGTGGTCTTGTTGGGTTAATGGTTGGACCTCAGAGTGGATCAGGAATCAGAGGCTGGGTGGATGCTGGGTTCTGCCTCTAAGTGCTCATGGGTTTTGTGCAGGTACCTGGTCCTTGAATACTGTACCTCGGGGATCTCTTCCCCAAGAATCACTTGGAAAACCCTTTGCTACTCCTTGGAGAAGTCCTGGATGTGACTTGCCATAGAGAGCTCCCTGTTCCCTGGGGTGGTGGTTTGGGAATCAGGGTGTTATGATGGGAGGTTCCAAATTAACTGCAACCTATTTTCTTAATAATGGTAATGCTGTGAAGTACTGTTAACAGCTCCTCCATCAGTGGAATGGCCATGTCAGCCTTGCCTGGGGTTTGGGCTTCTCCTACAAGGACTGATGAGGCAATTCCCAGAAGAAGTGACAAGTTTGGTGAAATGATGTGCCACTCTGTTTGGTGACTGGCACTTGGCACGTTTTCCTAGATTTATTGCTAGGGAACCCAGGTCTCCTCAGGGACAATGAGGAATTTTCCTGGCTCTGTTGGTATGGAGTTATTTTGCTCTGACCTGTTCCTGATGTTGGCAGGTGGTAGCCATGGGAGCCAGGGGATCCTCCACAGGGTCAGATGGGATGGATTGGAATGGGATTAGCTTCATGTTTGGAAGTTTGTGTTGTTTAAAAGTTGCATTTTGTGGTGGGGGAATGGAAACAACCCAAACTTTGTGGGCTTCTTCCCGAGTTGCTGGGTTCATAAGGAAGGCCAAGAGCTGTCTGGTGATGTCAACAACGAGGGGGAGGAGGCTTTGTAATTTGAGTGTTGCAGCAAACAGAAACTTGGCAAAGGCCAGAAGAAATGCAGCAGAGGGAATTTTTTTACAAGCCAATGGTTAATTTTAGCTGGGAGTTTGGGATGTAGGTATTTTTAATGACTTTTCATTTCAAGGGCTGCTGAGGGATGGGGAAGAAAGGATGTTGTGTGTGTGTGGACCTCCCAGTCCTGGTTTTAGCTGTGACACCTGTCTGGGTTTAGCAGCTGGATGTTGGAAAGCTTTCATAATTAGTATTTTAATGCTTTTGTGCACAGTGGTTTCTGTTGGAGGCTATGGTAAGTCTCCTCAGCTCTGTTTCCATGCAGAATTCAAAATGACATGGGAAGCACAAACCTTTGCACAGGGCTGTGTCACAATCTCCTCTTTGGTCCCCTCTCCCTATTACAGTGCCATGATTGTGAGGCATCCATAAAGCCAGTGCTTTGCTAAAAATAGGCCATTCCTCTTGCAAATGCTATTACAATTCTGATATTCAAATATTAAACCTTCTCTGCAGTGTTAAAAATAGCTGTGAACGGAGAAATCCTTTCCTTATTCTTACCTAGAAGCTGAATATTGAGCGAATCAAAGGTTTGCTCCTGAGGCTGGAGCTGTGTGAGAGTTGAGCCGAGGCTTCTTCACCCCTGTTTCTTCACCCCTCATCTGCTGTTGTTGTTGTTGAACACAGAGGATGAGTGGGTGGGAGAGAGAAATGAGCAGGAAGTGGATCAAAAGAGAATGAGGAGTAGCCAAAATGAAATGGAGGAAATAAGAGTGGAAGCAAAGCGAGAAGAAAAATCCGGATTTAAGGTAGAAAACTGCATTGAGAGTGTTTCATCAGAATAAGGCTCCAATCCCGATGGCTGCCAGACAGGGATTTGGGGAGCAGCTGGCAGAGGGTGTGAGGCAGACCTACCTCTCTCCCAGGGCTGTGGGTTCAACCCTCTGTGTCTGTGGCAGGAGCACTGAAAATTGCAGCAAGCCACTAATTGCCTTTGGGAGGCCACTTACAAGGGTGGGAGCATCCCGAGGATTGAGCTCAGTGGGAAGATCAAGGGCTTGGCAAGTTGGGGTGTGTGCTCCAAGTGCTGATATCCTCAGCCTACACGCTCCAAGAATGCACAAATTGAAAGGCAGGTGTTTATTTTTCTCCCCCTTCCAATGCTCTTGGGCATTAACTAATGCAAAATTTAATAATAAAATACCATTTCAACAAAATAATTTCCTTCCATTTGCCATCAACAAAAGATGCATTGGAAAAGAGAATTTCCTCTAGGGTGAAATAAAGGACAAGCAAACAGAAATGACCGTTGTAGATTTAATGGGGAAAAAATGGATTTGTCATGTGGCTTGAAAGTCATCTTAATGATATTATGAGGCAAGGAAGGAACCAAACAATGCCCACCTTTTATCATGGAAATGAAGGCCAGAAAGGCTTTCAGCAAACACTGTTTAGCCAAAAATAAGGGTGAAGGAAAATCTAATTTGACCATATAATCCTCTTGGTCCAGGTGAGTGATGGCAGGACTGCTCTCTTTGCCTTTGAAGTTCCAAGGGAAAGGAGATCCTTTTTCCCTTTCTGTGGGGAGGAGACCAGCACTAACATTTATCAGCTTAAGTTGGGTTCAACCAGTTGTGTTCAGCTGGAAACCCCTCTAATGATCATCCCTCACTGCTGGAGTCTTCTTGGGAGAGAATCCTGGAGCAGGTGGATCCCACAAGGCAAACCAGAATGCTTTTTGTCTCTGACAGTATTCTCCATGGCCTACCGGGCTTGTCCTGGATTTCCCCCAGCAGGAATGCCATTTTGGCTCTGGGCATGTGTACTGCCAGAGGGCTGGCAGTGAGGGAAGAGCTTGATAAATCTCTGTGTCGTCGCTGTGTCTGGAATCACTTTGGGATTGCAGCACTTCAACGCCCTAATGCTCCCTCTCTGTGCCCTGGCAGCTGCCTTTGGAGGTCTTCCCTCCTTGAGGAGGTGTTCCAAGATAGGGAAGGTCCCTGTGTGTTCTTCTACCTCTCCTAGCACCCAGCCACCCTCCTCTGGTCACAAAGCCCAAATCTTTGAAACCCAAAGTGGCACAAATTTCAGCCACAAATGAAACACCCAGAAAAAAAACATGCTATGGAGAGGGTATGGCAGGGCTGGTCACACACCAGGATTCAGTCCTGGTTTGCAGTGGCCTCTGGCTGCTGGTCAGGGTCTCTCAATTAGCCAGTGATTTTTCCCTTGTCCAGGCTGTCTTTTGCTGTAAGTGGAGCCAGGATTCCTGGCTTTATATTTGTATCGGGTCCCTCAGGTGTGGTGCTTGTGCCTGTTGTCACACCAAAGGCAGCTGTCTTAGCTAAGATCTGCAAGAAATGAGTTTATTAGTTCCCCTTCCTTTAGCAATCCAGGGAGAATTGAGTGGCTTGTCTTTGGAAGGCAACACTGGCATGATGAAATGTCCATGTGTGCTGTGCAGGGAGCTGCCCTGCAGGCCACCAGTGCCCCCCAAATGTCTTTACCTGAGTCCTATTAACCACTTCGCATACAGAGGTGTTGACGCACTTCTCACACCATGTTGGTGCTTGGGTGAGCAGTTAAGTGCATTATTTGAATTCAGTAGCACCCTGGAGGGATTAAATTCCACACACTGGCATAGTTTCCTGGGCAGAGCATGCTCACAGGACATAACAGAGGTTACCAGGCCTCCCAAGTAAGTTAATTTTTATTCTTCTCTGTTACATTTGAGCTTTGGATGAAGAACATGGGTGAGCGGTGTCAGCTCTGGATAGTCCAGGTGTGCAGGTTGTGCGTTTCCATGGCTGTAATGGCACTGCCAGTGTCAGTGATCCTGATGCTTTCTGCCAGGTCCCACTTTCACCTTTCTGCCTGGCATCCCCACATCTTTTGTCTCCTTCAGTTTTATTCAGTTATTTTCATTTTTAAATCACAGTGTCCTCATGAACCTGCCAGCCCATGCCCAGGTTGCTGCAGCCATGTCTTGGGTTTTCTCAGATGACTTTTGGAGGGTATGACAGTAAAAGTATCTGGAATAGCTTGAGGGACCTTGGCTTCAGTGCTTATTTTTCATTGACAAAATCCAGACCAGCTTTGGAAAGGTGAGCAAAATTGAAAGTTATGTCAAGAAGAGTGCTGAATGTTGCTCTGGAAGGGAAAGAAAAAGAAGTTGTTTAGACTTATGGCTGGCTGTTCTCAGGAGGGCTGAGTTGCAGATCCCTTGTCCTCAACTTGCTCATAAACCATCCTTGATTAATTTAGTAGCAGATCCAAGTGGGAGGAAGGAGAGGGAGCTGCATTCGTCCTGATGAAAGAAAATCTGCCTGAGGAGCAGGCAAATCCAAGCTGTAATTCCTGCAGAGCTTCAAACATGGCCCTAATTTTGCTGATTCAGAACCTCTTTTCTCCTAATCTTGGCATGGGTACCTGCAGGCAAATTTGTCCATGTCTTCATTTGTCAGAGTACTGCAGTGAGGGCTGAGGTAGGGACCAGAATTCCCAGGACACAGGCTGGGAGAGCCTTCCTGGGAGTAGGATGTGTGCTCAGGTGCCCTGTGACCTGGGGAAAAAGCCCTACATGGGGAAAAAAAGAGGCCAGACAAAGCCCTACAGCAGCATTCCCGGGGCTAAAGAATTCCTGCATAGCCCTGTGACCACCTGCTGCTCTCAGGGCTCCTCCCAGGATGTTTTGTGGTGTGTCCACTTTCCTGTTTCACTTGCACTGAATTAAATGGACTGATGGGTGTGATTTCTTTCTTGGTTGAAGGTTTTGTGGATATTCCCTGGACTTGCAGAGCAGATGGTGACTCTGTGTTCCCTGCTCCGACCCTTTGAGCCTTCCCAAAGCCTGGACAGGGTGAGGCATCCCGAAATCCCTGTGCTAGAGACACAGCTGCTGTAGGCTGACTGTTTGGGATAATGAAAGGAGAGAGATCAGAGTTTTGCCTCAGGCTTGGAGCACTGGAGACCCAATTAATTTTGATGGGAGTTGTTGGTGTCCAACACCTGTGAAAATGAAGCTTCCAGCATTATGCTGCAGGTAAGGAAGTAGCTCTGGGTTGGGATCTTGGTGCTGTTTTGTCTCAAATGAGACCTAGAAAGTTACAGGAATTTACTTTGGGAGTAAAACGTTGCTTTTGATATTTTCTGCCAGTTTCGTTGCTAGAGGGAGTGATGGTGAGGCTAAATTTGAACCCCTCAGTAGAAGTGGTTAATTAATGTGTTGTTTGTGCTCACTCAGAGTCACAAATCAGTAGGGAAAGGTTTAACATGAGAGGTAAAGTGAAAATGTGAGTGTCCATTTCCCCCAACCCACAGTCTGTCCCCTTGCTGGTTTATTTATTCCCCTACACAACCGACTCTCCTGTCGGACACTGGAGAGTGGTTGTTCTATTTTAGCTGATAATTTGTCTGTGGTTGGGTTACTCCTGACTGACACTTCCACACAGGAGCCCAGACCCTCCCCTTGTGCCAGTGGGAGATGAGGTCATGGATGCCTGCTTTGGCCAGGGAGGAGGCTGTGAGTAAGGAGTCATTTTTGTCCTGTGAAATGCCAGCCCTGGTGCCTGGCTGGGTCCGTCTCGGAGGGGAGGCGGGAGCTGGCAGCCCTTGCTCTGCACAGAATGTCTGAGGCTCTCCGTAATTTCCTGCTCTCCAGATCCCCCTCCTGCCTGGAACCCACACCCGGCTTTGTTCTGGGTTTGGCCAGCTTGGAGGGGTGCCTTGCTGTGCTGCAGCTCTCAGGACAACAAACCCACCAAGTCTCAGCGTGCTCCAGACTGTGGAATTCCAGTGCTGGATGGGGCTGGAGTGGTGTCAGTAGGTGCCCAAAACACCGATCCTGAGGGACACGAAGCTCCAGGGAAAATGGCCTTGTTTCAATCAGTGCTCAGTGTTGCTGTTCCTGCCATATGTGTGGGCTCCTGGCATTAACTTGGGCTTCAATGGTCTGCAGTTTTGAGTTTCACCCCCCTGTATATCCCTGCAACGATGTCTTTAAACCTTGTGCTTCACCAGGATCCTGGAATAATCCAATAGCAGCCACTGGGGAAGGGAGCAGAGGTATACAGAGGAAGGTGCTTTCCTTGTGATGCTTGAGATTTTCAGCAGCCTTCAGGAATTCAGAGGTTTTATTTTAAATCAGGATTTCTATTAATCTTTCAGGTAATTTCACTAAGTTCACAAGTAGCTCAAAGCTTCTGGAACAGTGTAGCACTGGTAATTTTGCTGCTTATACCCACTTTATATCAAATAGGCTCTGAAAAATGTGCAGCAGAATTAAGTTGCAAAACAAACCCTGTGTTGTTGTACAGAACCTATGGTAACTTCGAATGGTATGAAGTTTTAATAGGCATTAAATCTTTGTAAAATACCCAGTACAACTCTTGTGCATCTGCAATTAATAAGTAATTCAGCCATGCCAAAGTCAAGCAAGCACAAATCCCTTTTATACCACACTGTACCATCTGTCTAATCTATTTGTGTCAAATATGGCTTGTTTGGGTCTGTCCTTCCACAGGCTGTTCTGGTAGATTAAATTAAAATTTCTGGTCAGGGAAATACTATTTTCTTGATGTTTCTAGCTCAGGTAACAAACATGGGTTTGGTGCTAGATTTTGTAATGTATTTGGTAAAAAATATGTGGTAGTCAGCACAAATATATTTTTGTCATGGTTGACCAGAGGGATTTTACAGCTCCAGCACCTTTCCAGCAGTTCCTGTGGAAGAGCTGAGGGAAGGGATCATCCTTCAGGCACTTGTAGGGTAACAAGCACCAAAGTGGGTCCTGTAGATTGATCTATTGGCCAGAGCTTGTTTTCTGTTTGTTCTCTGCTACTCTGAGAAGGCTCTGTTTGCCTGGAACTTGCATTAGGATGGTGGAATGTCAGAAAGGAATATTGAAAAGGACTTGGTTTCCTTTCTGCTCCATTGTGCTAGTCTGTGTGAGCTGGAAGTGCTGGAGGAGTGCAAGGAACAGCATTGCAGTGGGGCAAAAATAAACCCTGGGATTTGCAAGTAACCTTTTCTTTTGATGCTTTTCCAAAGCTGGTGCAGTGCCCTGTGTCCTTGTGGATCACAGAGGTTGCTGCACTGGGAGCTGCTGTTGGAGAGAAGGAATCTCCTTTTGGAGCAGAGCTGGGGGCTGTGGGCATGGGTGTGTAACTTGTGTTGTGGCCACTTGGGTTTTACTCCCTCTTCTGCACAGGGGATGCCTGGTTTTGGAGAATAGGGCCATTTGCAGGGTCCAGAGATCCTTGAGGGGCTCCCGGGCAGGTGGGCCTGCAGGAGGGATGCTCAGGGGGAGTGGGACTTGTGCATCCTTGTGGTTCCCAGGTTCTGTTGGAAAAGGCTCAACTCTGCTGCTCCTGCACTGCCTCTGAGTGTGTCTGCACACCAGCCTCCAGTGGGTGCTAGCCCACTCCTACGGCTTGGGAATGAGAGATTTCTCTCTGGGGCTGCTGTTAAAGCAGCACAGACACAGCCTGCATTCATCATTACCCTCTGGAGAGAACCAGAGCACAGAGCTTTTCCTGAGATGCCTGTTTGGAATGAGAACAATCTAAAAATTCTGCATTTTCACTTATTCAGTCGCATTACCTCGCTCTGCTGCTCACCACCTCCCCTAAGCCTCACTCAGGCTTTTTTTATCTCCAACCTTCACTTGCATGTGCTTTACAGGGAGAGATCCCTGGTCTCCACAGAGCTGAGCCTGCTGTGCAGTGCCATGTGAAGGGAAAGCCAACTCCAGCCATTCAGGAATTAAAATGGCTGAGTCGGAGTGTGGTGAGTATTAAGATGGAGTCAGCCAAGCAGATCGTTCTAGAAATTACAGGGGGTGATTTTGCTGTCCCTGGTGAAGTTAGGAGGCTTCCCCCTGTGTGTTGTGTTGGCATTGATGGCATCACTAATAGAGATGTTTTATTTAAAATCCCACCTTCAGTGCTTCTGTTCAGCTGCACGTGGTGCTGGAGTAGGAACCAACAGCGGGATCCTCTGGAAGAGAAAGGGCAAAGCCATGCTCCAAGGTCTGCTTTAACCTCTTGCTGCCAGCGCCTGGCTTTTCATGGAGAATATCATAATTGAAAAGCTGGCATAGTGTAATCCTGAGGTTTATATTAAAACCTCTTACGAGTGCATCATGCATTTCCAAACACTCCCATTAATATATTTTCTTTGAGAAATGCTCTGATCCAGGCGTTCTCTGGGTTTACCATTCCAAATAAGGATGCTTTAATTACTGGTGACCTGATTTGAATATGGGCTGGACTGATTTAATTTAAAATATTGATTGTAGCACATTGGACTGGTTATGCCTTTGCTTTGTTCCTGGAGCAGCCACCACCCTCGCTCAAATCTGTGTGTTGAGGTCCTGTCTTATCCCAATTCCCATCACAAAGGGACTCAGCACTGACCTGATCCTTTCAGTTAAAAGTTCCATTGTGCTTTTACATCTCATTCCTCACTTTCACCGGGGGTTCTGGAGTGTGGTGCATGGGTAGAAGACATGGAGAGGATGGTGGTCAGGGCTCCAGTAGACATCTGGTCCCATCCCAGGCGTGTGTGAGGTCTGGGAGCTGCAGTGGGGCTGCACTTTCCCCAAGGAGCTGTTACGCTGCATTTTTGGTAAGGAGGGGAGCTGGGCTTCCTCCAGATCCATGGGAGCTATGAGGAGGAGATCAAAGCACAGCTGGTTGGGAGCGGGGAGAGCATCCAACCACAAATAATTGTTCCAGCTTGAAATGCCAAGTGACAGTGAATGGCATTTGGAACAAGTGCTGGGGTGGGTCTGCTCAAATCTGTTCCTGGTAGGGGTCAGAGAATTACAGGACTGGTCCCACTTCATCTAAAACCAGTGTTGGTTTTAAAAACCTTGAAAAAACCCAACTTTTCTGGTTGGTTTTAATTTTTCTGCTCTGTGCTCTCATTTGGCGAGGCTTTGAGAGCTTGGAGATCTTGTTTTTGCCTTGAAAGTGAAACAAGGCTCAGGATTTCCCCGGGGAAGCAGAGCTTTTAGAGGCTGAAAAGGCGGTGGAGAGCTTTCTCCTCCGGAGGTTTGTCCTCGCCCAAGATGGCTGTCAGGAGGGATGTGTGGGAGAAAGGAAAAGCAGGAAGATCTGGAGAGCTGCCAAGCATTTAAAAGGGCTGTGTAGTAAACAGTCATTAGGTGGAAAATGATCAGGATTAGCGCTTTCTAAATGGCTCCAGGGCTGCTCTGGGTTTTGTTGGGTTGGTGTTGTTTTTTTTTTTTACTGTAAATCTGCAGGTGTAAATCTGAAATTTGTGAGAATCTGAGCTTTTTAAAAGTAAAAGCTAAAGAAGGTTCTTCCACTTGTTTGCAAGCATTCCTTCATGACCATATCACCCCTGTTGGACTTATTCTCCCTAGGTAATGTTTTAATTCTTATTAAATTAAAGAATCATTTAGGAACATGAAATAAGATAATATTGACATTAGGCCAAATCTGTTCAGGATCCAAGGCAAGTGATCATGGCAAGTGAAGGATGTGTCTTTCTTCCTGTATGGGAATTTCTTCATGTATTTCCATAACCCAAGACAATTCCAGACCTTAGTCTTCTGTAATTCAGGGAAAGGTGGAGGTTTTCCATAGGAAGCCCTGAATGCAGGGAGCGTGACTCAAGAAACCAGAGACACCAGGCAGCTGTTTTTTGTGGCAGATGTTGGCTTGGTGGCTGTGACAGAACATGGTGTGAAATGGAGCTTTTCTCTACTTTTCTCTACTTCTCTACTTGTCCTTTCCTAATGGTGCTTTTTGCCATCTGAATTCCCTTCAGGAAGGGGGAGGTGGACACACCCCACCCGTGTGCTTTCTTCAATGTCTCTTTACCCGTGTTTGGTGTAGAGGCTGTAGTCATCTTGTATGAACTCATGTAAACAGGAATTGTAAAACATTTGAAAACTTTTTTTGAGCTAGAAGTACAATTGTGACTGATAAAGTCGATTTCAGAGCTGTGGGAAAAATATTATCTCCATAGATTTGTTTCCAACTCTCCAAATTTACCAGACTGACTGTTTTTCGGATGGTAACTGAGTGTCTAAATCCGTAATGAGGTCCTGACCTTTATAGGATCTGTGCTAAGTCACATAGTTGGGAAGGATGAAATCATTTTTCAGGAAGAATTTATCAGCAGCTGTGGCTTGTGGGAAAGGTGAAGGGCAATGTCAGGTTATCCAGCCAAATCGAGGTGTGCCTTGGGTGAGGAGGGAGGGAGCCTGGGTGCTTCTTGATGGGTGCCAGAGCTGAAACTCAGTGGTACCACATGCTGGTTTGCAGAGATACAACCTTTTTTGGTGATTTATCCTCCTTTATAAATGCTTGGAAAAACAATTTCTGAGTGAAATGCACCTTGTTTTGCCATTTTGTGCTGGTAGAAAGAAATCATTCCTGATGTAATTTGAAATGGCAAAACCATTACAGGTCAGTTATGAAAAATGCCAGTGGCTTCCTTGTGTTTGCACTTTCATGGTGTTTGCTGTCAGCTGCAGAGCTTTGCACATTTCAAATATTTTGCAGAATTAATTTAATGGACCAAGGTTCAGAAATGTGGATAGGATTGGGGTAGTTTTGCAGGCAGCTTAACCTGAGTGAGGTTTGGGCTCTGTGCACTGGGCAAGCAGCAGTCCCCAAAAATACTGAGCAGATGTTTGCCAGAAAATAGGAAAAAAGGTGAAAATTATCAGGTATTTTGAATGCTGAGAGATTTAATCATGGATTCTAACTGTTGGGGACTTGGCTTGATGTGTCAGGTATATTTTCTGGGCCATGAAGTAAGAATGAAATTGACTGACTGCATTTGAAAGTTGCTGGGTAATGAAAACAACAGCCAAGATTGTATTTAAATATGAAATTAATATCAAGTGGCATTTATGGAACTCTGAGGAGAGATTGTTACTGAGAGGAGACAAGTGGAGATCAAATGTTATTGGTTTTTGAAGGAGGAATTCTGGAAGATTCTTCCAGGATAGCACACATAGTTATCTTATTAAAAACTCCAAAAGCAAACAGGTGATAGAAACAATCTGTAAGATCCTGTCCAGCGGGGAGAGCTCCATAAATCTTCAACATCTGTACCAAATTACTGAGCTTCTTGGGGCTTTTTTTTTTTCCTGTAGTGCACGTTTCTCACTATGAACTAATAGTACATAATAATAAAGTGCTGGCTGACTGCCAGCACAAACAGGGCTTTGGCGAACTTTCCGAGTGTTTGTGGAAGTAGAAAAGCAATGCAGCTGTTGGGCTGGGGCTGTGCCAGCTGAGGATCCATTTCCCAGACAAAAACCTCAGATCAGAATGAAACAAGAATCAGATATTTCACATATCACTGCCTTATGCAGGTTTTTCCTCGGTGCTGCGATGCTGAGGTTTGTGGGCAGGTTTTGGGCTTCGCACCTGCAGTCATCACACAGCTCCAGTGCATTTCCTAGTGGTTCTTCCTGTTCCAAGAGAAAGGTTGGAGCTCTTGGTGTGACAGTGCTTGGTACAATTTCCCTGGGAGGTCAATGCGAGGGACCATAAAGCTTTTGGACCCTGTGGCTGTTGTTTAGTCTCTGTTCCCGTTCCCCTTCCTGGGGTACACAGGGCAGGTTCTGTGCAAGCCAGGCCCTGTTTACATGTGGCCAGAAGCTGTTTGGATCCAATAGTTGGATGCTTCGAAGGAGCCAATGTCATTGGTGTGTTTATTTGTCTGTTTTACTTGGAGAATCCAGAGCTGTGAATAACACGTGCTTCAGAGGACGGCGCCTCGTGCTCCGGGCTCCTCTTGTGGCCCCAGGAAGCTGAGGAGCCCTTCTCCCGGCCCTGGCTCCTGGAAAAGGCCTTTGGCTGGCTGTGTAGCCAAGGTCCAGGCTGGAGGGATCAGGGCTGGCCAGGGCTTGTGTCCTGGCTGGACTCACTGGGAGTAACCTCTTGGGGATGGTGGACAAGACAGCACTCCCAGGATTAGCAAGGTAACATAGAAAACCTGGAAAGAGTCATCACTATATCATATATAAAATGATAAATATCCCTTATATCACATGAATCACCACACAAGGATGTGCACTAAAATATTTATACCAAAAAAAAAGACTCAACCATAGTGGAAACATCAAAGAACCAAAATACTGACCCGAGTTATTTAAGATGTAGCTTTTTTTGGGCTTTTGCTTCCCATCTATCATCTTATTTCCCAAGATTTTACATTCTGGCCCATGTGCTTTCTCCTCCCAGGATGCATCTCAAATTGTTTGCTCACAAATGCTCTGAATAACAAATTGACCTAATTTAGGCGGCATTAAGGCTCTTTAACCCATCTCAAAGGGCAGCGATGCACTGAGGACCTACAGGCATGCATTTAAATGAAGGCAATAATGCCATAGATTTCTTCTCCTTGCCTGACTATTTTATCTATGCATCAGATGAAAGTTGGAGGGGAAAGGTTTCTGTTAGTCTTGTCGGGAGTTGGCCAAAAAAAAATGTGAAGAATGTAGAAAGGAATTAACAGCTGGTGTCCATTTAAAACTTCCATGTGGGCAAATGCAGACAGCCTGCTTAGTTTTACCTGTTGTCTTCCTCTGGTCAGCACCCACTGGCCCACTAAAGGTTTAGTTTAGAAGCCAGGAGACCAGTTTGGATGCGGTGCTCTTGATTCCCCTGCCAAGAAGCGGATGATGTGTGTTGTGTGTCCCCTGGGGAGGATGAGACACATTTCCTGCTCTTTGGGAACCAGTGGCTCAAGCTGTGCTTGGTTACTTGAACCAGGAATCTTGTTGGCCCGGTAGAATCGTGCCTTACACTGTCTGACTTGGTGATTGACTTGGTGACATATGACATTTCCCTCTTCCTGGGGAAGGATCCTTTTCAGCCTTCAGCCATGTTTCTGGTTTAGCCTAGCCAAAGATGTGCACTGCTGCTGCTGCAGGCTGTGCTGATTTGCAGAACAATTCTTAGCATCCCCGTTTCAAGGGGATATTTACTATTAAACTGCTCCATTTCTCAGTTCACTTCCCAGCCAGAGTTCTACCAACCAGTTCACTTCCTAATCCAGAGAAATGCTGGCATTCACTCACCCACAGTCAAGTACTGTCTTCATCTCCCCAAAACAAAAGTTGTCCCATTCTGTTGGTTATTCTGGGTTTATTTTCATTCAAGAGAGGACAGTTAGAATCCGTATGGTACCTGTAACATATTCTAGTGCAAGAGGCAAAGCTTTGCATGATCCCAGCTGTGATTTGGGCTCTGGCATCTGAAGGAGGTGCTTGTCCTGGAGCAGGCTTTGGTGTGCCTCCTGTGGGACCACCACACTGTCCAAATCCGAGGTTTTTTTAAATTCTTCTTTCCTAGGCCCACTCTTTGTCCAGACCCCATGAGTTGGTCGAGCATCTCTGGCTATAGCAGAGCTTGCTCAGCAAGAGAGGTCTCGGGAATCTCTGGTACGTGGAGCCGGTACCTGTGTGGGAGCAGGTGGATCATCTTGGCACTGCTGTGGGGTAATTAGTGCTGTCTTGTGTTTCCTCTTAATGAGTCTCTGGGTGTCTGGACTCGGGGCTGCTCCTTGCTGGGTTGGTGCTGGAGCTGCTGAAATCAGCTGTTGCTTCAGCTCTGTTGCCTGCCTTATGGAGGTTGTCAGCAAATCCTTCTCCATTCCCGCCCCAGAATCTGGTTGTTGTTGTTTGTTTGGTTGCTAATTCCAAACCTGCCGACTGCGTAGCAGGTTATTTCTTCCAGGCTGGCCCTTTAAATTGCTTCCCTGCTCCGCCTGCCTGTGAAATATCGCTAATAAACAGAGTCCAGAACAAAAGCCTCCACAACAAAACATCCTCTTCTCCCTGGGCGTCTCCCTGGGTGCGGTTTCCCACCGCTGCTCTGCAGTTTGGGGGCAGAGCCAAAGCAGCTCAGTCTCATTCTTCCTCCCTGGAAATTGTCACCAGGCAGCCTACCCCGACCAGCAGCTCCGAGGAGGGAGGAGGTGCCTGGGCACAGTCCGTCCTCGATCTCCTCCTTGGCTGGGCGTGATGGAGCCTTTCCCTGCCTTGACATAAAACCCTCCAACACGGAGGAGGTTTGCCTAGGCGTAGATCCGCGTAGCTTGGCATTACTCCCTGGTTTTGTGCCCTGCCCCTCAGGAACACTCCAGGATTGCTAAGCCGTGAGTGTGCTCAGCCTCCCACGGCCGCATCTTGTTCTGGCTGTGCCTCAGCTCAGCACTGCGGCATGACCCAGGTGGGCGTCGCAGCCTCCTCCCTGTGGGAAGGAAACGGGAGCTCGCAGGGATGCCGGGAAGGGAAGATGGGCAGAGGCTCTGGCTCACTCCCACTCATCCACGGGTTGGATGTCTGTTGATTGGGCTGGGACCTTTCGGAAGAGTGGGGTGTGGGAGTGCAGAGGGAAAATGGAAGGGCAGGGGAGACAGCAGCTGGCTGGCTGGTAAGCCGGGCCTGTTTACTTGGCAGCCCTCCTCCTGTAAGGAGGTCAGAGCTATCGCATCTCGGCTCCGGAGACGGACCACGGGAGCAGGAATGTGCTCCGGATGGAAGTGTGTCAGTGCCTGGAGTCAGCTCTGTAGCAAGGGCAGGCTTGGAGATGTTCTCCTTCTAAATGTAATCCAGGGCCATCGCTTCTGTGTGAGACCCTCGGGGTAGGGGTGGAAAGTGGGGCAGGAACTTCAGTCCCAGAGCCATGGCACAGCACCTCCGTCCCTCTCCCACCCCCAGAAACCTGACTGTGGCTCTTTTCATTCGAATTAATACAACAGATGTAAACTGATTTTGTTAAATTATCTGGTCACACAGAAGCAATCGCAGCATTTCTTGAATGACCTGGTGATGTCAGAGTTATCAATTTTTTCCTGAGGAAAGTTTCCTTGTAGGTTGCAAACTGAGGCACTGTCTCCATGATGCCCCTCAGCCAGGTGCCACCTGGTGCTGCCAGTTTGCTGTCCAAGTAAACAGTGATGTCACCGAGGGCATTCAGGTCACCTGGGACTTCCTGCCAAGTGAGGGTCATGGCCAGAGTCAAGATGTGAAGCTTTTCCTGCACCGACAGCGGTGCCCTCATCCAAAGGAGGGCCAACTGTCTGGCAGGCCGGAGGCAGTGGGAGCGTCTCCGCTTTCAGTCCTTCCCTGACACACAGCAGGTTCCCAAAGCTCAGAGCTCTGTTTCTTGTAAGCTGGGTCATGAGAGAGTGGAGACCAGAAAATGGGAAACTCCTTTCCGAGGGCACCTGGTTTTTATTGGAACTCTGCTCTCTGTGAGCGCTTGAAAAATACTAAAAAAGAGTTTTTTGTTTTGTTCCTGAAGAAAAAGGTAAATACCGCCATAGACAATTGCCCTGTATTTTCACTTTTTTTTTGGTGAAGGTCAACCCACAGATAGCTTCTAGAACACAGGGTGATATTAAATATTGTCCTTTAAATGCTCCGTGACTGTGGAAGGAATTTTTTGGGTATTTTCTTTGGAAATGTGTTAACAAGTAGTGGAATACATCAGTTTTCCTTCCTGCCAGACCAGTTATCCCTGGTTCCTCCACCAGTCCATCCACAAGTACTTAGAGGTGTTTGGAAAGTGGATCTTTGCCTTGCTCTGTGATCAGGATGGCGAAGGTGAAATGCAGAGGCTTCTAACAACTTCACAGGGTGGTTTGGTGAAACGGGGTCCCATCTCCATGGCAGGTCTCTGTGAAGACTCCTGGTCTCCTCTGTGGTAGCTGTGAAACAGCTGAGTCCTGCTAAAGCTGAGGGGTGGATCAGAGTAAAGGTTATCTTGAGTGAGAGCCTATGTCAGAAAAGTCCTTCCTGTAGTTCCAGAAGGGATTCAGCTGACCTGGAGCCTTTTTGATTCCAGCTCCAGTTCGTTTCCTCTTGTGGATTTCAATTGGGTTACAACCCAGAGCACCCTTAGGGGTAGATACAGACAACATATTGTTAATCCTACTCAGATTTTTGATCACTTTATATTAATTCACCAGCATCAGAATGTTTTTCTATTACTTTCTTTTATTTATCAAAAAGTTCAGGCAATTCTGTGGTCAAAATTTCCTCTCTGAAAATTTATAGTGAAATAAGGGTGTGGGCTGTAAGAGCTGAAAGGCTCTTGGCCTGGTGACAGTCATATTCCTCAGAAAAAGGAGTGGCATGCCAGCTGCTGACCCCACAGATCAGAGCACACAGGTGCCCCAGCACATATTGGTTGTCTTGTAAAGCCCTCACAACATTCAGGATGCTATTCCAGTCCCGACCAGAACATAATCCCTGGGTTTGCTGCTCATTTCTCACTTTTCAAAGTGACCAGCTGCGTTTGCACCAGAACAAGTCTGCAAAGTCTGAAGAGCAGGTTCAATTAAAACTCATGAACCGGCACATGAATTTTCCTCCATGGGAACATCCTCTCTTGGCCTAAGCTTTGGAAAAGGCACCTTGTGGATGGGTTACCCTTCTCAGAAATGCAGCCCTTTCTGAGAACGGGTGGGAAATCTAATAATTGGGATATAGAAGTTGTAAATAATGCAAGAATGGAGGCAGAAAGAGAAACTGCTGAGCTGAGCTGGTCCCCCAGGTTTTTTCCAGCTAAGCCATTTGCATGGCAGGACATTCCCAGATATCCTAATAATTTCAGGGTCTGTCTTCAACTGGCACAGGAAAGACTAAGAGGATGATGAAAGTGGTTTTTAAAAGCAAATGACCAAGAGGTGCATGAATTTAAATCTATGGGAATTTCTTTACTGACTTACTTAGAAGCAGAAAACAGGATGGAGGGTTTAGAAACTGCCCAGCTGATGTTTCGTAAGATTTTTTGGGTCCTGAGTTACATCTCTTTTGGCTGTGTTGGATTCAAAGGTGGTTTGTGACTTGGAGTGAAGCCGTATTTAACCCACAGATCTCACAGGAGCAGCCATGGACTATCTTGTGATGCACTTATTGGAGTTGAACTGAGCTCTTACTGCTTCAATACTACAAACCTTGCCCAGCAGTGCTTGTTTAGGGAAAACCACAAACACACGAGCAAAGAGGTCGAGTACTCTGTGTTTTGCTTAAAAGCTAAATAAGGAGGTTGCACTCTTTGAGCTTGCCCAGCGCTTGCAGTAAGTGGAGTTTTATTCTCACAGGCCTCGTGGGTGTTCATGCTCTGTGTGTGACTCCAGGCCCTGCTGGATCCCCGTAGACTTTCCCTTTTGATAGGGATGCAGGAATGCCACTCCCTAGGAGCTGCTGATGGCTGAGACAAAGCCCTCCCCTCAGCAGCTTGGCAAAATGTGTTTTACATTCTTCAAGTCATGAGGGGAAAAGGAAGGGCAGTCCCAGAAGGAATTCGGTGCTCGCTCCACCCTGAAGTGTTTTGTGTGGTATGTTCAGTTCTGCTTGATCTTTGTACTCCTCTTTATTAACTTCTTTCCAAAATTAGCCACTTTCTACCTAAAATGTCTCAGATTTTTCTGATTTAGTCCATTAATGGTTTGTATATAGTTGGTGGCAGGGAATGGCCTTCTTTAGAGGATGGTTCAGAGGCAGTTCTGGGATGGGTCTATTCTGGGATGTTCCACAGGGAAATACAGAAGCCTGGAGAGTCTCACCCCACAACTCCTGTTATGTGTCTGACCTCGGATGAAATCCATATGAAGCTTTCCCCTGCCCCCTCTGTGTTTCTAGGAGGCTCTTCACATAATGTTGGCACATCTTGGCCTGTACCCTCAGCTGGATGGAGCTATCTCAGATTACAGAGGGCAAATTTGGACCACATATATATAAATTAAATTATTCTGGAGTCTTCAGGATCAAATATTGGAGTCCAGATCTGCTGGGTGATGGATGAGAAACTGGGTGAGACTTTGTTGTTCCAAGAGTAGAGAGAATCAGACCAGAAGGTTTTAATGGTCTGTGCTGGAACTGAAAGATTTGAAATTTAGAGATTTATGTTTTTAAATAACCTATTTTCAGTCGTTTTGAGTTTCTCCGTGCCCTTGGTGCCCTGGACTGTGCTTGGTTGTTGGAATGCTTGTCCTGTGTGGGGCATGTGGTGCTGGGTGTGCACCAGTCACCCCTGCTGACAGCACTGGGGGCTCCAGTACAGTGAGGCTGTGTCTGTTCTCAGGGAGCAGCACAAACACTTTCTGAAGTTGTTTCAGTGCTTATTTATTTATGTACCCCATCTCCCAGATAGAGTGTGATATCCTGGGGTCCTCAGAAGGAAAACAAGAGCCTGGAATCCACTCTTAACTGCCTGGTTTTTGGAGTGATGGGTTATCTGAGATGTGGGAAGCAGACCTCCCTCGTGAAGGATGGGCTGCCTCATTTTAGTGACCTTTGCACGCTTTCCCAGCCTGTATTGGGGATAAAGAGGCTTCAGTCTTGCCTTGTTTGTGCATTCCTGAAGTGCCCCACACGCTGATTGTGGCATTTGGTAGCACAGCCTGTCCCCCTTTGCTGTGACATTTCAGGGTGCTTTGGGCTGTCAGGCTCCACATCCTAGAGCATGGACAGCCAGAGGAGTCAGCACCACAAAGTGGGTTGGTTTGGGAAGCAAAGACAAGCGCATGGAGCACTCTTGGGTTGGAAGATGCAGAAACAGTGTGGTTCTGTTTGTGGAAGGAAAGATGGGATTGGGAGAGGGGACATTGGAGGTCAAGGGAGTTACAGCCTTGCTGAGTTACCACCTTTATTATTTTGGGATTGGTTCAGCAGCTGAAACAACAAGCCAGAACATAAGTGAGTGTGCTGCCCTCGCTGCCCTGTCAGGACAGGGGAGCTCCTGTCCCTGGAATGTGCTGCAGTTCAGCAACACAGGGGCTGAGCAGGGAGAGAGGCTGCAAACACCTCCTTGGGCTTCAGGCTGAGAAATGGCTGGGATTGGGACATGCACTTTCCAGTCTTTCTAAGCTTTATGCTCAGGACTTCAGCTTCTCAATCCAAGGGTTCTGTACAACTCTTGAGTTTCTACACAGTGTTTTGTAAATACTTGCAGAGTTTGGCCTGTGGGGGTGTTTGATGTGTATGTTCATTTGGCATCCAGCCCTGAGCCTCTCCCAAGGTGCCCCTATTGACCTCTGACCAGGCCACTTTCCTCCCTGTTGAAGCTTAGGGTGAGAATCTCACTCTGTTGGGATGACAAGATGTGAGTGGACCCCGAGAGTTCAGAGGAACTTCCATTTTCCAGTTTAAATATTGGCTTAAAATGACACTTTAAAAATCATTAAATGTGTGTTGTGCTGCTGTTAGGAGGAAGCTGAATGTTGCTCAGAATAAATGCAAAGTTTGGTTACATTTTATCTAAATTTCCCTCTTTTTACTAATAATCATTGCCCTAAAGTGAAGAGCTGGACTGGTGAGATGGTCTGAGCCATCAGCAGGGGAGAAGGACCGACTGGGAGGGAAAATATCCTGCAAAGAGGGTAATGGAATTGCTCGTCCAGCCTTGGTTTCAGAGGGCTACCAGAAAGGAGGCAGTGTGTAATTTTGGTTTCTTGGAGGCACATATCTGATCTGTGGGATCAGGACACCATTCTCTTTGGCGCAGTGGTTGTGTCCATGGTTGTCACCAGACCCATGTGCTCTGGTGACCTGGAGATGCGAGTGTCTGTGTCCCCTTTTCAGTCCTGTTGCACATTCAGTGGGAGTTAAAGATGAACTTACAATTTATCTTTAATGCCAGGAAGGCTGCAATAGGTTGGGCTGTGTGTTAGCCAAGGAACAGTCTATTTACATAAGCCATGAGACCATTTGGGGATTGCTGTTCAAACTATATTTTCTTCAATCACAACACCATAAAAACCTCTTGACAATCCTTAGTAAGAGTAACAAGAATCTAACTGCAGCTTAGCATGTTTCCTGGAAGAATAGTAACTCTTGAAAAAGCAATGTTTACTTTAAAGATAAATGTAACTATTAGGAAGTAATTCCAGATGTGTGGTTATGGCAGAATTTCAGGGATTGTAGTCATAGCCTGTTTAGTGAATTACATTATTGCATTTAAGAGTAGCCAATGAATTTTTTTTAAATGAATTCATTCTTCAGATGGGCCGAATAAAACTGTTTATTTTCTATTATCTGAGAAACAAACAGAGCAGAATCTGGGCTATTTATGAAAGTAAATGCAAAAGGCCTGACCCCTGGATGTGGCCTTTGAAAACTGTCTGAGAAAACGCTCTTCCTGGTAGCTGATTTTTTTCTTCAAGCGATTTCTTCTTTTTGAAGATAATGCCAACCCCCCACCCTCAGATTATGCAATAGGTTTTAAGGAATGCTTTGAAATGAAGTGGTTTGATCTCTTTTGTCTCATGAGGTTGTCTAGCATGGTACCCACAGCAGAAGGCAACAGAGTTATATTTTATCAGTGAGGAAGAAGTTTGGGAATTTTCAGATCTTTCTTGACCTATTGTGGTGGGCCTGCAGATTCAGGGCCTGGAGCAGTTCCATGCTATTTATTAATTCACTCCTGTGCCTTATCCCTGGAATTGCCTGCTAACATCTCCAAGCCAGGTGCACACAGCACTGGCAGATGAGTTTAAGAGGGCGTGGACTAACTGAGAAGCCCCAGTGCCTGCTTTCTCTGGTTTTAAGTCCTGTATGACATCCTAGAGTGAGTCTGTATTGTGGACAGTAATGAAACTGTAACCTGCCATTTCTGAAATGCCTTGTTCCCAGTGTGTTTATCCAATCCTAAGAGTGGGTTGGCTTGCAGGATGCTGCTCGGGATGTTGGCAGCTGAAATTCCTGTTACCGCTGGCTCTCTGCAGAAAACATCATTCCTTTATTAGAGGGGTATTTCAGCTTAAAGCCAGGCCAGGATGTTTAAGTGACAAAGGTTGTTCTTGTTCCTGCTGGAAAGTGGGCTTCCCTCTGTCCCTGTGCTCCATGGTGATCTCTCTGTGGGTGTTGGTGGGTGCTTCGTGCAGAGGCTTAAAATAAATCTGTAAATATACGTGTGTTACGTGTATGCGTGTGCTACACACACACACAGAGGGTTTTCAGCGTGGTCCTTCAAGTGCAGCGCTGATTTCACGGGTGGATTACATTCAAGGTCATTAACAATGAACTTGGCTACATTAAGGGCTCCAGGAAAATTCCAAACCATTTCCCCCGTTACTCCCTGGGCAGTTGCTGGTGTTATTCATGTCAGATCGGGACACCCTTAACACAGACACAAGATGTGCTGCTGTAGCTCGTCCCAGCTGCAGGACCTCCATCCCTGCAGTCAGGAGCCTGGAGGTTTCTGCCGGGGCTCGTGTTTATCTTCCCTCCCTGTTCCCGGAGGCACCAGCGCGTTGTGCTGGATCAGAGCTGCAGCAGGACTCAAGAAAAGCTGTTTTCCAGCAGGGCCTGGAGGCGGTGGCTGCACACTCTAGCTCTGTCTCTGGAATCAGAATTCCGTTGTGTTCTCCTCACCTCGCTTTGCTGCAAGGTGCTTATTTTTATCCCTGCAGCGTTTTCCTGCTCCCCCGCTCCACCTTCCCTGTGGTGGGGAGCCGCATCCCAGAAAAGGGAGCCTGATGTCAGGGAGCGAGGCACTGCTTTTATTAGAATCAGAACAAGGATGTAGGTTTTCCAGCCCTATAGGTGTAGGATAACAGGCCATTTCATGCTCAATTTAGCTTTATCTGGGATAGATTTTGCTTGTGTGTTGCTCAGAGTGGGAGAAGTGATAAAGCACAAGTTAGAGTTGAATTTATTCTGGATCGAGTTGTGTGTGTTTCTAAACAGCAGAGACACAGAAATAAATGAAATCCCATGGCTTGTTCCATCTATATTAAATTACATGTCACTTCATCCCGATTTTGCGGTCACTGCTTTTATTTTTACAGTTGGAGCTGCAGCTCTTCCAGTGGCACATCTTCTCTTCCTTGAGCACTGGTGAATATAGAAAAGATGGAAAATGATGCTGTCTATCAGCCTGTTCCCACTCGTTGTTTATACCCTGGTTGCTCCGTGGATTTAATTGGAATTAACCCTGATTTCAGCCTGTGTGCAGGGATCAATGGGAGGTTTTTGTCTAGGCCTGATGCTCAGTGAGGATCAGCTGGGGAGTGCTGTGCAGAAACGCTCCGAGCGGGATTTAATCCTTGTCCCTGTCTTTGCTCCATGCTTTTGCTTGTTCCTAGTGGCAGGATCCGGCCGCAGCGGCTGATCCATGGCCCGGCTCCTGCGGGATGCGCCGCGGGAGCGTCGTCCCCACGACCTTCCCCAGAGCCAGTTCTCCCCGCGCTCCCTCGCTCTATTGGCAGCTTCCCATGACTAAAGCGATTCCTTCCCACCTTTCGTGAAGGTTGAATACTCGCACTCAGCCTTCGGTAACAGCTCCTTATGTAACAGCCGCCCCAGCGCGGCTCCGTTCCCATTTCTGCGCCAAACACCGGGATTTGTCCGCGCGGAAACACGGGACGGACCTGCCGTGGGGTAGGGACGGGGGACAACCAGCCGGCTCTGATATCCCGGGCCCGGACGGTGAATTAACGCCGCTGGTGAGCCACGGCAGCCACGCCGTCTGTCGCCCGCGCGCTGGACTTATGTCGCGACATGAGGGCGCCGGCGGGGGCAGGGCCGGCAGGTGGCGCCAGCGCGGCGGGCGGGGAGGGCCGTGAGGGGCGGCCCCGGCCCTGCCGTGGGGAGGGCGGGCTCGGTGCCGCGGGGAGGGCGGGCTCGGTGCCGCGGGGAGGGCGGGCTCGGTGCCGTGCGGAGGGCGGGCTCGGTGCCGCGGGGAGGGCGGGCTCGGTGCCGTGCGGAGGGCGGGCTCGGTGCCGCGGGGAGGGCGGGCTCGGCCCCACCCTGAGGGGCGGCCGCGGCCCCGCCCTGCGCTCCGGGCTGCCCGGGAGGGCGGTTTTGTGGCTGCTTTTATTTTTTTTTCTTTTTTTTTTTTTTTTAAGTTTCAAATAAGAAAGTGAGCTAAAAGAGAGAAAAGACGAGAGAGGCCGCGGACGGGGCGCCGTGAGGGGAGCGCGCGCCCCGCCCAGGTAAAAGGGCGGCCCCCTGGCTCCCCCCTTGCCCATGTATGTAACTGCGTTTCTGGTAATTATTGCGTCTTGCAAAGGTGAACTGTGTGTTTCTGTGTTTCTGAGGAGCACCCTGTGCTCCTCAAGGTCTCTCTGAGCACTGACTGGTAAAGAGGATGCTCAGTGCTATTCCAACTGAGCTCACAGCCGTGTATAACCTCCCTCCTCCTCCAGAGGTGTCTGCCTCTCTTATATCTAGTACTGATAAATACATGCAAATCCTAATCAGAAAGCAGAATAAATATGCAAACAGCACCCTGAAAGAGGAGAATCTCACCCCAAGGGTTGCGTTGGTGGGTGCCATGTTGTTCCTGCGGAGAGTTCAAAGTAATGCATCATTTAGTTGGTTTTATCTGGATTAGTTCATAAATAAATTTCCAGGACCAGTCACAAAGTCAGTATTTGCATGTGGAGACAGAAATATTTCTTCAGACTCATGTTAAAAGGCTTTTTCGTGTCAAATGCTTATGTGGCTTTTTAAGAATCTGCATTTTTTTTTCCATCAGTATTTGCACCATTTTGTAAAGGTATTGAGGTCATCTTTGTGCTTGAGGTTTTTCTTAGATGAGTTATCCACAGCTCCATATGCTATAGCCAACACTTACAGAACTCTAAAGCCAATGATCTGCTTTTGAAAATGACAATTGTGAAACTGTTTTACTGCACCATTCCATCCATGTTCCTCTTTGTGGAACTGAACATGACAATTTTGGATGTGTGCATGCAGCAAAGCTACTGCCTTTGCTAAAGCACTTAATTTTTAAAGAATATTTGTTCTCTGAAGGAGTGGTTGGTATCTCACCTGTTCTTGAGCTTATGCTTCAAGTAAAAGTCGCTTATTTTTGAAGCTAGAACTCCTGAGCTTGACCTGCCTGGCTTTCTTCCAGTATATCATATCATGATTCATATCATGCATAACATCTAAATGATTATTTTTATGTGTTTTTCTTTGGCAGAGGGTTTTAAGAAGAATCTGATGGTGAGGAGAGGCTAAGGAGAAGACTCAGGATGACGACAACGGTAGCGACAGATTACGACAACATCGAAATCCAACAGCAGTACAGCGACGTCAACAACCGCTGGGATGTCGACGACTGGGACAATGAGAACAGTTCTGCTCGGCTCTTTGAGCGCTCCCGCATCAAGGCTTTGGCTGGTAAGCACTGACCTCAGCTCTGGAAAAAAATGTAGATGGATAACTAAACTCTTCTTCAAAATACCTCTATCTGGATGTGTGTGAACCATCTCACTTGTCCTGGAAAGGAGGAATGTGGCAGGTGGAGGTAGTTGTCATGTAGTAATGAATGATGGGACTATACATTCTTTCTGAATACTTGCTGTCTTCTGCTGAATTCCACTGCCATCAGCAGAGAAATGAAACTGGGTTGGATCTTTTCTTGTTTGAAACGTTTGATTATTGCGTATTAAAGGCTATACATTAACCACATTTGTTTATAGAGCAAAGAGATTATGTCATGTCCTCTCAGCTCTGAGTCACTGCCCTGCAAAGCAATTTTTATGCATTCTGTAAATGATTTCCTGACTTTTATGGTAGCATGCCCGCATTTCTGACCTCTGAGCAAAATGCCTTGGCAGTATGGAACAGATATAGAAAACAGCTCAAAAATATGCTGAGCACTCTGCTGGTGAAATCTGAGCTGCAGGGATGGTTTTAAACCCGACACTTGGGTGTTGGGACAGGTTTATTAAATCAGCTGCACTGAGACAAAAGTATCACCTGTTCCATTTGTGATTCCAATGGGGCTGGGTCCAGAGTGCAGCGTGCCCTTTGTCCTCTCTGCTCCGGCCACGGGGATGCATTAGATGCAGAACACCGCTACATCTCAGGTATAGGGCAGGATCAGGTGCGGAGCTCAGCAACAGGGAAATGAAGTAGTTCATGCAGGTGGGCAGAGAGCAGATCACATAACTCTTCCTGGGGATAGTAATGCTATTGACTTAATGGACCTGCTCACAGAGAGGGGATGTGTGTTAAGTTTTGCTGCCTTTAATTACAGCAGTTCCCATCGCAGTGTGCATTTGGAATGACAGGGAAAATGCCTTACCTGGGCGGGGCTGTGCTGAGTGGGGTCAGAAAGAGCCTGCTGGTACCTGTGGTGATAGACAAAATGAATCTCAGCTTGGGTTGCTTTATTTTAATAGTTTACTCTTGTTTGAGGAAGAAACTGTGTTTTACTCCTGCCACATTAGTGGTTGTAGGTTGTTTCCTGTTCCTTGGGTGGGAAATGCTTTTAGTACAAAGCTCATGAGCCGTGTTTGGGTCCCAGATCTCACCTTACTGCAACTGCTTGTTCCACTTACTTTTATAGCAAGCAGAGCTCCCCACCTGAGTAATGAATAATAAACATGAAACTCTTATTTCAAGGAGAAGTACTGTAAGGAAAGTACTTGAATTATTTAGCTAGCCTAAAAGACATACCAATGTCAAAGCAAATAATTTTGCTGAAGATTCGATTCAGCTATTTAAACATTTTCCCACAGTATGGTGTATTTATTTTTCTTCTGAATAAGCATTACTTGTAGTTATTTTAATTTGATACATTTCCATACCTGTAATTCTCTTTGGTTGGTGCTGAGAATGCTGTGTGCTGCCAAAACTTGGCTTAGTATCCTGCATTGCTGCAGCACTGCTTGAAAGCTTAATCATGGTGCAGGGAGAGAGGAGCAAGGAGAGGTTTGTATTTCGAATCCAAGGTTATGGTTAAAGGCTGAGCTGTGGTACTCCTGGCACTGTTCAACATATGTTTTCAGATATGCTGTCTGGTGGATAATCTTCCCTTGCATCTCCCCAGAAAGGCACTGGCAGGTTTTTAACAGCTGCCGCCTGGAGCTGGGCTGGCAACAATCTCTGTCATTGTCCTCTTTCTGTGGAGACAGGCCCTTTCTGGAAAGGTGTTCTCTGATTCAGCTGCGTGTCACGGGACCGGGCACAATGGGTGAAAGTCTGGTGCACACACAGTCAGCTGGGGGATGTCAGGAGGTCCTTCTGGGCCCTGCAACCCCTGCGTTTGACTGGCTGTTGCACCATCACCTTCCTCTGGGTGAACTTCTCTCTGAAGCAGAAGGAGTTGTGTGCCACCTTGGGGGTCTGGGTTTACTGAATAACACTCCAGCGTGACTTGGGTGAGCACTGGCTCTTTGTGGGGCACGAGCACCTTCCCGCATCTCCAAGACTGGCCCCTTTCTGACAATAGCATTTCTCTCTCCAGAAGTCATGGATGGGTTGTATCTAAAGACTGCCTGTGGCTGTCCCCTTGCAGTGTGTCAGTGACAAGATATAACAAAAGACTATCAATGTCTTTCAGTCTATGAAACGTTCATGCTTCATTATCCCCTTGTCCTAACGAGAAAGGTTTCAAGTGAACACACCAGGCACTGGTTCCTTATTTTTCATCTCCAAGATGCAAGCTGCTGTACTCCAAAGTAGAACAGCTGTGGGCATGTTACACTGCCTGACTAATGGCTGTGTACTCTGCTGGTGCAGGCATCTTCTTTCCATCCTCTTCCACAAGCTGTGAAGTGCCTCTTTGGCAGAGCTTCTACCTCGTGTTCATTCTACTTGACTGTAATTGAAGTGAAACTTACTTCCTTTAAGGTAAAGTAAGGTAAAGAGTGAGGAAATAAGTGAGGTTTGTAGGTAGAGTCTGATACTCCACTGTAGGAAGAATCCTGATGGCCCCACATTCCATCAGGATATTGAAATATTTAAACAGCAAAGGCAGGAGGTGGTGGTCAGAATAATCTGTGGTTGGAACAATGTCCCAGAGAAAAGCTCAAGTAAAGCAGGTATGATATAATAATCGTAGAAAACCACTGTTAGCATAGCAGCTGATAGCTGATGTTATTAAAGTGGTCTGTGTACCATGAAAACCAGAATGCAAAGGGTTGTTTCAGTTTAAAACCAAGAAATCATCTGGGAACACAACTTTCAATCAGAATCCAGATTTGAAGGGATATGCAGCCAGATTGGTTGCCAATCATGTTGAACTAACTCACTCTGCAACTGATATGAGAAGAAGGTAACTGATCCGTTCTTCGCCAAGTAAGGTATCCCACTGTAGGAAATCATCTTTCACCCGTCCTTGATCTCCATGGTTCTTTGGAAGGTCTTGCTGGAAGACCAGGTAATTCTACCTGCTCTGTAGGAGCCAAAAAGATATCGTGTTTGGGCAAGATTCTTCATTCACAAATCCTCAAGGGTTGGATTTCGTCTATCTAGGACCATTAGCTAACAAGATTTGTTGTGCAGCTGCTTGGTGCATGAAGCTCTTGCAAAAACCTTAAGAAACAGTTCAGTTGTTCAGGAAAATTTTTCACACTCAGCCTTTGGGCTGTGACATTCAAGTGTGCCATGCTTTCCAGCTTAGGTGCTGTTTTCAGGTAGTGTGAGAGTTGTCACCTCCAAAACTTTCCATTTCTTCAGTTAGCTAATTCAATATTAATCTTGGCTACAGTTACTCGCTTTTCTGCTCATTTGTATTTCACCCTTTTATCCTCTGGGTTCATACAAGTGACCGGAAGGTTTGTGACTCAGCTGTCTGGCCCATGAATTAAAACCAGTTTCAAAGTTTATGAAATGAGAGGAGTTTCCTAGTGTGGGCAGGAGGAGCTGTGCATTCCTTTTCCAGCTTCACCCAAGTGGCCATGCCTAGGTTGGGGCACTCACTGGTGTTGCACGATGTGGTGTTCATGAGCCTTACTGGGTAAGCCAGGAGGCTGCATTTGTCATGCAGCTTTCCTTAGTTGCCCAAAATAGGCTTGTCATTCATGCCAGTAACTTACATGCTCCCAGCAGCAAGAGGGGGAAAAGCATTGAAATTGTTCCTGAAGTTATGCTATTGAAAAATTTTTCTTTGTAATATAGTGGAATAGCCATTTCATAAGATTGAAAAAATCAGAGAAAACTTCCACTGGGAAAGTTCTGGGTACCTTATGTGGGGCTAATTAGTCCCTTGTGGTCCTGATATTTGAGCCATTCACCCCACAGCTCCAGTGCAAAAAGTCAGCGGAACAACCCCACAAAGATGTGAAAAGGAAGATTGTGCTTCTAGTACTCTCCAGGTATCACACACCTGCCTGGCCCTGCTGTCAAGCATCTTTCTCGTAGCAAAATTTCTGTTTCACTTTGAGCATACAGAATGAAGTTTCAGGTCTCAAACCAATAAAAAAGGGCAAAGTACAGTGATTCAGAGCTTGAGAGAATACACTTTGGATTTATTCTTGGCTTTGAAAGAGCATACTGAGAATAAGCTCTTGCAGGGTGTTTCCTGAATATCCCGCACCTGAGCTATCCAGCACTTAAAAATCAGTCACTAATTTTAATAGCAGCAAGTGTTAAGGAAAGAGGGCTCAGCAGTATAGTGGTGCTCACAAATCAACTTGGAAGGGCATGTGAAAGATTCACTTGAGACTAAACAGAAATAAAAACCTTAGAGCAGTGGAATCTGCTCTGCACTGGTGTGGCAGAGATGGTTATCAGCCCGTGGGTTTGTTTAGCAGCCACAGGCTTAATGCAGGCATACCCAGATGAGCATGAAAGAGCTTTTTTGAAAAATCTTGTTTTGCTCAGATAGAAGTTGATGGAATTACTTCAACAAAAGCTTTTCCAAATGTTGAGCTCATCCAATGCTTTCCTTCTGGATTTTACTTCTGGAACAATTTCTCCTGTTGTTCTAACCTTCCCAGAATCCATAGGGGTGGGTGTTAGGAGCAGCGGTGTCATTTGGTGTGTTGTGTGTCATGCAGGCATGAAGAGAAGGAGCAGGGCAGCAGAGAGGCTGCTGTATTGCCACATGTCACCTGTGGTGCTGGCTGGGACTGCTGATGCACACTGTACTCTTATCAGAGAGAGAGGAAAAGCTCAGCCCATCTGTCACTGTGCATTAAGGCGTCGGCTTTTAAAGTTGCTCTAGAGAACTGTTTCTAAAGCAGATAGCAAAAACCAGACGATAAATAATACTTTCTTCTTAGTGGGTTTATTTTTAAAGATTATCAGTAGACTGACCCAAAAAGAAGAGCCAGTGTGTCTGTGAAACATAAAATAACTCCCAAGCAGAAGCAAACAATGTATTCTGTGATCGAAAATGTAACTTGGTACACAGGTCATTTGTATCTTACTGCTGTAACAACAGGATTTTTGGTATCAGTTGGGCATGGTTTGGCGGCTTGCCCTCTCTCTCTCTCTTTAGAATCAAAGAAGTGGTGTTGAAAACTCCATGGAGGTGTAAGTCAGGTTCTTGGTAGTCTGATTAGATCCGTGGTCCCGTGTAGCCTCTTGAGTACAGAGCCAAGCTGCTGAAAAGAAGTCCTGCCGCATGTACCTTAGGACTTGTCTGGAATCACGTGTGCTTTTCTGCTCCATGGGCAGGATTTATGAGTACTTAGTAACAGAGTGGTGCATGACAGTGGTTGCATCCTGGTGAAGGGCTGTAATGTGGCACACATTGTTCAGGCAGGATGAGCTGAGGCTGGAAAAATAGGCTTTGTGTTTCTTTGGGGACGGAGCAGGATAGGAGCAGTTCTGGCAGCCCCACTCTGGAAAGTCTGAGTGCTGCCGTCATTTTACGTCTTCGCTGAAATCCCTTCAGGACTAAACACTGTCAAGTTGGACACGTATACAGGAGAGCCCAGCATCTTGCCAGCATGAGCCTGTGTTGATTGATCCCTGGATCTTTGGATTCTTGTGCATTAAGCTCCTGGGCTGGAATACAGGGCCATATCTGCTTCTCACAGTTCCTTGGGGAAGAGCTCCAGGCATACGCCAGTCCGTATGCACAGAGGACTCTGTGCTTGGACAGCAATTCAGTAATTTAACAAAATAAGGTACAAGAGAATTCCGTGCTCTAGTTAAGCTTAAATATAAAAAGCCATCTGTACCCAGAGGAAGCCAAGGGAAAGCTGATGTACATGTGCTGACTCGGTTGCATAGGTGTATTTGCCTTTGGGATATTACCCGTGAAATGTGCACGGGGATAATCCTGCAGCAGGTCAATCTGCATGGTCATACCTGGGCATTTCGATACCGTGGCACTGCACTGACTTCCAGAGTGAGCTTCCTTACTCACACTGATTTTAGGTGGGAGCTATGCCTTCATTCCCAGAGCAGCACAGCACACTGCTCTCCTGTCTACTCTGGTTTTCCTCATCCATTCATCCCCATGGCATCAGTGAAGAGTAAGAGTACCAGGCGACGTGCCTTTGGCTGCCCCAAAACACTGAGCTGAGTGGGAGGCAGCGTTCAGCATCAGCAGGTCAGGAGTCGTGAATGGGAGTAAAGAGCTCTGGCTGCAGCAGCTGCTCAGGGAAAGGAAAAATGCTCCCTGGGAGACACCCTCCATGGAGTCAGTGAGAGCTGAGCCAGGCACTGACTTAAGCCTGGGATAATACCATGCTGAAGTTGATGATTTAGAGGAGACCTCCCAGCCAGATTGTCACCTGGTATAAACTGCATTCTCCCCTGGCTTCTCTGAGGCCATGCTGTCTTACAGCAGCTGAGAACCTGACCAGAGTGGCCCTTTGTGGGGAACCTGAAGACTGAAAAGACTACAAATGTTCTTTGCTATTGGAGTCAATGTTTTAGGGATATTTAATACAGAGAAACCATGAGACCCTTCACTGAGATAATAAATTTTTTAAAAAATATTATGCTGAATAATCTTAATGGGAAGGATTTATTCTATATAGAAACTACATGCCAATATTGGCAATATGTATATATTTTTTAAATTGTGACTTCTTGCAGGGGTGAGCTTAGCTGTGGATGAATTTCAAAACCTAGTCATGAGTCTGTAATTCAAAAGAAGTCTTTCCACAAAAAATGCGTATGCAGAAGAGAATGTTCTCGTCTCATGTCTTTAGCATCTAACTAGCAATGTTTCTGTATTTATGTTATTTATTCAGCCAAATCTGCCATGTGCCTTGCGTTTTTCCCTTCTATTTGTTGCTGGGATACTGCCTGAAAGCACTCCCTGAAGTATAAATAATGTCTAACAGAGCACACTGCAAAGTGAAATTCAGTGCAGGATTCAAACATGTTTACTAATTTCTGTTAACCTTGGAGCTCTTCTAATGGGGAAAGATTAGTGATGAAATCATTCCCTCAGATCAGAGCTTTGATTCTTATCTTGAGGTAATATCCTGGAGAGATATAAACCCAGATTGCCTGGAGACGAATTTCCTTGATGGGGAAGAGGCAAAAAGAGCAGGAATAGGGATGAGGACCAGCCACGTAGAGAGGGTGATGAAAATCCATTTCTAAGTTCCACTTCTTTAGTTTCCAGCATTCTTCCTAACAGTTTTGAGCTCTTCTAGTGAGCAAGGCAATCACTACTTTTTTTTTTTTTTTTTTTTTTTTTTTGCCAACCACTTTGTATGTGTATGTTGTATGAGGATTTTTTCAAGTTTTTCTTCCTTTATTAAGCCTTGAAGGCAGAGGGGTGTCAAGTGACAGTGTTTGTACATCCATTTGGATAATATATTACTTTTTCAATACATCCTATAAAAATGAAGTTGTTTGCTCTGGAACAATCACTTTGTGAATTGGACACGGTTAATACTTGTCAATTGATCACTAAGCTTTTTTGTGGGGAGAGGCAGCTTCCAGATGGGGACATACTCTGGCTTATGGAGATTTGTAAAGATCTGTGTATTCTGTTGCTTGTTTTCACCCAATTTCCATTTTGCTCAAGAGCAGCAGGACATTGAATTGTCGTGCCTGAGTGATTATGGTGTAGCAACAGTGTATCTTCTGTGTTCCTGGTAAGACTGAAAAGAAAAAGAGAAAATGGTGCAAAAGGAAGAAGAGAAAAAGGAGGGTGGGAATTTCTCTGTCTCTCTCCCATACATATAAACATAGGTGCAATTCAGGTGGAAGAGAAAGGAGGGAGAGGCAACGACAATAATCCCAGCTTCTGAAAAAGCATAACCCATAAAAACAAAACCCATAAAAAAGAATTTTCTGCATGAAAATGAAGAAGTGTTTTCATGACAAAATTTCACAACCAGTGAGTATTTTAAGTGTGTACCCGTGCAGCGTGTTTGATTTGAACAGGCTTTGTAAGGGTTATCCATCTATGTCAGGGAGCAAGCCAAGTGCATTTCACGGGCAACAAATAAAACCTGGGAATGTAGTTACAGCTTTGCAGGGCTGACTCCCCTGTGTGGGTGAGTTCATGGAGTATGGGAAGCAGTACAGGTTGGAATGCAAACCAACAGAAACCATCATTTCTTCTGAAATGTTCCACAAATGCCTCCTGTAGCTCTTCCCTGCTGGCCTTCCTGGCAGGTGTTCGACTCCTGCAGTTAGCAAGGACATGCTGTTACAAAAGTCATGTCAACTTTCCTGTTAATCTGGGACTTGTGTAAACTGAAACCTGAAACCAGGTGGAACTGACCCAGTTTCAGTAATAAATTGATATTCTGGCCTGGTTTGTGAGAAAATTCCCGAAGGTTTTGGTCTCAAATGTCACAACCTAGAGATTCACCTGGAGCCCAAAGCTGGTTTGTACCTGGGCCTCCGAATGGAGGTGCTGGAAGGCCAGCCTGGCCATGGCAAAAAGGAAACATGTAGACAGACCCTTCTGTAATAAAAATCCTTGTCTCCTGCTTTTTAATGTACCTCTTTTCCTTGCCTTTGGATTAGCATTGGCTCTCCAGAGCCCACATGAATCACAGAGAATGTGTCTGGAAGGGACTGGGAGGACCCAACCACGGGGTAGTTGCCACTGACCTAAAATCCCCTTTAAACAGAAACATTGAGATACTTTCTGCAATGGAAATGTTACTGGAGAGATCTCTTGGTTTGCCTGTGTTCATTTCACCTCCTTGTGAGACAGTTACCAAGTGTTGCAGCGCATGGCGGGTTAGGAACTGAAGGGTTCTGTTCCCTCCAATACCTGCAGCAGAGGTAATGAGCTTGGCAGCTCGTTTGTGCTCGGTGTGTGGGCTGCTGCTGCTGCCTGGTTCCAGCATCTCAGATAAAAACTGGAGGGAAACCAGCTAACTCTTCAGGATTCATGTTATGCAAATTGTCAAATAGGGTAAAAATAACTATTTCCTATTACATTCTAGAACAATCCACAGCAAAACCTATCTCTCCTTGGTTCAATATATAAGGAAAGGTTCTGTTTTTACTCTGAGGATGGAGGCAAGTGTGATAATGAGTTTTCAGTTCCTAATTGTAGCACTTAGTGGATGTGTAGGAACTTTACCCTCCTTCAGGAGAGGAGCAAAATGTTACGTGATTTCTCTGGCATTTTAGTTTAATAAATCATCCTTTTTATCTTGTAATTTTTTTTCTAGTTACCCACCAACTAGAGAATTTACAAGAGCAAGAAAGAGTAAAGACAAGGGTGATGATTAACCAGGCTCAATTATTGTAAGCTCTGTCTTAGAAACATTGATAATTAGGGATTTGGAAGGTAATTTTGCTAGATCTAGCACTAGTTTCTTCCTTAGAAACTTAAGTTTTTTCCTTTGTGTCAGAACCCGTTCACTTCAGCAGCAATTTTCAGAACCGTGTAAAGGCAGAGCCCAGGAGAGACCTGTTTGTGTTCTGGGGTAAGCAGCTGTTTCTAAATGTCACTTGTACATTCATAATATTACTGTAATCAACCTCTCATTCTCCTTGAGGCTTTGCAAAGCTCTGATCATGTCAGCTAGGACACTCTGCATTATGGCTAAGTGGATAATCATTTGTGTTTTATTTACTCTGTACAAGTAAGCCATCACCTGGCAGGTGCTATGGGACAGGGACAATTCAGACTCCACCAGCAAAAGTTATTTCACAGTTATGGGCAAAAAACTGAGAACAAAATTTAGAGGGTGAAAAAAAACCCCCAGCACACCTATCCCTCCTCAATATGTTAAACTTAGTATATGCTCTGGCCTTTCTTTTCCTCCAGTGCTGTAATCAGTAATGAATTACACCACAGACAATTTCCAGCTGTGTTGATAAGTTGCACTTGGCCCAGTGCTCCAAAGCTATCTATGGCTTTAAAGCGTTCAATCCCCTCCATAACATTTTATCTAATTAGTGTTGTCAAGGGCTTAGTCAATTAAAGATAAACAAGGAAAATGAGTAGAACTGGAGTGTCACAAAGGGCTTTGTGCATGCAGAGCCTTGTGATCGATCCGGTGCATCGCCACACGGTAGCAGAAAACAGGGCTCAGGTTCACTTGTTTGCAGTCAACAGCAGACCAATGGATTAGGCTTGGTGTGACTCACAAAACGAGGAGCTGGCAGTGTGCCTGTTTGGAAGCAGCCTTGCTACATATGGTGTAGCATTTCACAAACACAGACATGTCCCCATTTTGCTTTGCTCTTTCCACTGAATTTCCACCAACCTGTTCAGCAGAGCCTTCAAGATGTATGGCAGCGCCCAGCAAAGTGGCAGGAGGGCCCTGGCAGTTGAGCCTGGCATCAGGGCCAGCCCCAAGGAGCTGAACCATCAGCAGCAAAGTCTGTCACATCTGCTGTTGGGGGGGCACATTGTTCAGCCCAAATGCCAACCTGGATGGCACCTCAAATGAGGTCAGATTTTTGCAGCGAGTGCTGCTGACATCGTGTCAGGGTCTGGTGTCTTTGTTTGTCAAACCTTGAACAAAATAAGCTCAGTTCAAACACAGGTTCTTCCGTTTTCCTTTAGCTTTCCACCCTACTCGCTGTGTGGCCTGCAAGCTCCATTCCTGCTGCAATTCCTTCCCTTTAAGGTAGTGTTTAGTGCTACTGGGCAGGCCAGAGTTGGGAGGGACAGAGAAGGGACAGGGACAAAAAAGATTATCAAACCCCAAATTTTGTTCAGTATTTCCTGAAGCTTGCCAGCTTCAGTTGTCCCACAGGGGACAAGCTGAAATGTAAATTCTTGTGTGTGATGTTAATGTTTCATTATGGGGTGGGTAAGGCCAGTCTGTGTTTTTTATGGGCCTAAGCCAAATAATTATTTTTAGTTTTTAATATTTTCCTTTTGTAATAGTTTACTTTTTAATATTTTTGATAATGACCACGTGCATTAGTGCATCGCCTGCCAAAGGTTTTGGGAACACTTTCAGCTGGGGAAAAGTTCCTGACTTATGGCCTTCATGGTGTTAAAAATGCTCCAGTTTCCCCGTCAGTCACTTGGACTTTAGTTTTACCTTCTGAGCTCACATAGCAACACCTGTTTGCTCAAGGTGGGACAGAATGAGCTGATATGCCTGCAGGTAGGGCCTGGCTGCCTGCCTGCTCTTGAGGGGAAGGGTTTGTGTTTAATTATAACGTAGGTCAGGCATGGCAGGCAAGAGCTGCTGTTGGTAGGAAGCTGCAGGAGAAATATCTGTGACGGAAATAAGTCTGTACTTGTGTGCTGGGTAAAACGTGCTCCTCCAGCTTGGTGCAGTTAACCTTGGTATGTTAACAGCTCAGCTAACCCAGCTCTGCTCCTGGGAATTTGGGAGCCTTTGGTATTCTGTGTTGCCCTTATTCCCTGGAAATCCCATGGCCAGGGCTGGTGCCTGTGTGCCTGTGTGCTGGAGGGACAGCTGGCTGCACAAAGATTATCAGGGGAGGGTTTAGCAGGAGCCTGCCACATCAGCCTGTTGTTGTCTGAAGAGCAGCATCCTGCCTGCTGGGGCTGCAACTGCAGGTGCTTCCTCAGGTCCCCCTGACGCCTTCCAGACACGTTTTTAGGGGGTGAACCTGCAGGGCCTGGTCCCCTACACAGCCCTGATTGGGCTGTCCCTGTCTGCAGCCACTGTCCTCCCTGATACTGCAAAACCTGTCTGGGGCAGCTGAGGAGTCCTTCGTGGCCAAGTGTGGGTAGTACTGAAAGGATTGAAGGCCAGCTCTCAGAAATGTTTAGGCTCTGATAGAGGTGTGCTGTAGTACCAGGAGTCTTGCATAAATGCAGCTAAGCTGAAATAAAGGGGTGCACTGCAATACCCCAGTAAAAGCCCTTCTGTATCAATATAAGTAACTCTGGACTAGGGCTATGGTGGTGTTTTAAGGAAAACAATATAGTTAAAAGCCAGAAATATTTTAAATGCATTTATGACCTCAGGAGCAGTATGCCAGGCATTTTCAATAGTCCGTGTGTTTTTGGAAACCCCAGCTTCAGCTGAGAAGTGTCCACTTCCATCACTTCTCCCTGAATTGGTGGTGTTCATGCTTGGACTTTGTGCACATTTGTTCCCTGGTGTGCAGGTAAAGGCTGGTTGAATTTCCACCTTGCACCCAGCAGGACCTTGGGCTGCAGTGAGTCGGGGGAGTGGGCTGAGCTTCTCCCACAGAAATTGTCCTCACAGAAATTACTGAGACTTAAACCTTGTGAAATGATGGTATCAAAACAAAGGCAACATTTTGAAATGTTTAATGAGGGGATGGAGTGGGAGGAGGAGAGAACATGGATTCCAGTGGAAAGGAATTTGGAAATGCGAGAGAAGAAGAAAAGAGAAAACATTTGTGTGAACATTATCAGCAGTTTTAAAAATGAACAGGCAAATGTTATATACTGAGACTGTGAATGTGGAATTGACCTTTTAATTTCACTTACAAATAAGGGAAGGCTGGGAGCTCTTGTCCCTGAGGGAAAACTGACATCCTGTATCTAATACCATCTGCAGGAGCTGATTTCCAGGGCCGAGCCCAGCTGCTGCTGCTGCTGTGCACGTTTGTATTTCGGCAGGGTATTGAGGTGCCAGTCAGAGCTCGTCGAGGCATCCTTATTTACGTTAGAGCCCTCCCCCTCCAGTGCACAGCCCATTAATCTTGCAGTAATACCCAGCACACTGATAACTGGGCAAGGAGCCACATGCACAGGGCATGTCAAAATCCTCAATATCGTCAAGTAACATAAACCGAAGTGACAGGAATTGGCGGTTTTAAGAACCTTTCGACAAAGCTTTCGTTTGTTCCCGGTGTGCTGGAGCGTACATCTCCCCGCGTCCCCTCCTCGGCTGGTGCTAAATACTGAATGAGCGCTTCTGTGTGCGTGCGGTGCTTCTGCAAGCCGGCAGCCTGGCAGATAAGTAAAGAAAAGTGTCCTCCTTTTCAAGTGATAGTAATCTGAGACTTTTCCGTTACATGAGGCTCCTAACAAAAGGTTGTAATTCCAGCAGCTTCGCTCGGGAAGGTACCACCGTGCGCGGCGGCGGTGCCGGCAGCGCGGGGCCGGGACCCTGCGGGCAGCCGCTCTCGGGCGCGCGGCGGAAGGACTCGCTGGGGCGTTGCATGAGCCGGGCCGCTCTTCCCCTGCTCCGCCGCCCCTTCGCCCTTGGTACAGCCTTCCTTTCCTCCACCGTGCCGTATGGTAATCGAGTGACATCAGCCCGCGCCCGGGCGGCTGCTGATTATATTACAAACCAGCAGAAAGGTCTGAGGTGTGCGCGGCTCCTGGGAGCGCCGGCCAGGGCGGCAGCGCGTGGCTCCATGCTGACTTTACTTCGGGCTGAATCGCACGCTTGCTTTTATTTTACTTGGTTTTGCCAGAGCATTTGAACCAGATTCAAGCACTTGAGAGTTGACTGTTGTGGAACTGGGAAAAAAAAAAAAAAAAAATCCAAACCAGAAACTACCCTCCTGGTGCTTTAAGTTTGAATCCATTACAGAGAGCTTACCGCCAAGCCACACTGCTGGATTTTGAACCGAAGCTGTTATTTACTTAGGGCTCAGGGGGGAGCGTTTTCGCTAGGGACTGACGCCAAACTACTGAGGAAGCTGGGATTTACCTGGATGTGTGGTAAAGAAACTTGTGGTTCCTTTATGCTGCAGTTCATCGTATCCCTGCGTTACTTGTAAATGGAATTACAAAAATCAACCAGTATGCCCGGGCCGTTGTCCCCAGGATATGCAGCTCAGGTGCCGTATAACTATAACCAGTTAGAAGGACGATTCAAGCAGTTACAAGGTAAGTCTGTGCGGGTTTTTTGGAGGTGTTGCCATGCTCTGATCCTTGTAAACATGTTAGTCCAGGCGTGTTCTCATTGCACCAAGGTGTTAGAGAGGACGAAAGTGGTGCTGTGGGAAGAGGGATACTGTGTGGCTCTTCACACTCCGAAGGTGTCCCGAGCCTTACCCAGGGTTAAGGTGTGTGTCCAGCCTCTGAGCCCCTCAGCCTTGCAGATGCGGACTAAGCCAGACCGTGTCACTTAGAACAATAAGGGGGAGAGTGAGGAAGCAGTCTTCCATTTATTTTATCCTTAAATAAAATACAAGTAAAATTGGGCATCAGTCACAAATCCTAGCTGTGTCTGGGTGCAGTTTGCAGTGCAAGGGCCCTTTCCAACCCCTGCACACCTCCTGCAAAGGCGGGTGGCTTCACCTCTTCAGATGAGGAACTGTTGCATAATTCCCTAACGAATTAGTTTGCTCACACCATAGATCTCTGAGAAAGCACTCGTGTACTTCAACGTTCCCAGTTTTCTTTGCTTTTAGACAGGTGAAATGTTCTTTAATATTTTCCCGTTAAACTCCCTGTCCGGGAGGTTCTTTTGGGGGTGCCGTATGCTCTCTGCATGGAGGGTAGGCCTCGGCCCGGGCCGCAAACCCCCAGTGCAAGGGGGAGGATGGTGCCCAGCAGCTCCCTGCCTCAGGCAGGGCAAAACAAGCTCTGCTGTTTCTCTGTGGAAGACGTGTCCCAGTAATGAATGAACTCTGGGATTGCAGTTCCAAAATAAAAAAGAATTCTTCACTGAAACCAAACCTCCTCCTCCTCTAGATCCATGTGACTCCGGAGATAGTCCCAGACCAGCCTGAGTACAGCGAAGTGCTGCCCTTCTGTGCACGTTTCTTAATTTACTCTGCTCTGTGCTGCAAGTGTGGTCTGTGGTTCATGTCAGGGAGGGGGGAAGAGCCTGGTTAGTGCTAAGAATGTTCCCATTTGTTGGTTTAAGAAGGGACGGGGGAAAAAAAAATCTTTCATTCATAGCACTTTGTTTATCTTGTAAACTGGCACACAGCAATGGCTGCATACTGCATGTAGTGAGACAAAATGACAGCATCCTAAACACTGGGAACATGGAAATTCCTGGGGCAAGGCATGGAAAATCCAGGCTCCAAACTTGCACACGAGGGAATACGTTACAGGCTTTATCTTGGACATCTGTCAGATCTTAGGCTGTGGTACTTGTGTTGGAAAGAACTAAGTTTGTGGCATGAAGAAAAACCTGGCTCATGCCTCTTTCTTTGCTGGTTTAGTTAGCAGTATAAAGAAGGCAGATTTTATCATTTTCAGGGTCACTGCTTCAGGAATCCATTATCTGTGTGTTTACATCACACTGAAAGAGGAAAGCAGACCGCATTGTTGAAAGCACAGAAAGTGAGTTTTCCCTTCAGTGGAATGCACTGAGTTGACTTTAAAAAAAAAGGTTAGAAAAAGATGTAGTGCTCTCCCTAAAGTACTGCAATTTCCTCCAGCAAAAGAGATAAAATGCAGTAAATTCTGTGCAGTTTTGCAGCAGACCATCCTATGGCTGTTTACTCACATCACAGGCTTGAAATGAGTGCTGCCAGTGATCTTGTTCAGGGTGGAGCTTAGGTGCAGACAATGTTGTAAATTTTGCACCAGATACTCCATAAAATGCTAAATAACATACAAAATATCGTGTGTGCTGGAAAGGGAGTGGCTTAAGTCTGCTGACACAGAAGACATCTTTCCTTGGATTAATGGCTCTTTGCTTGAGGAATGTCTACAAAGCCATTGTTTTGGGGTTGTAAGATCTTGAGGGGATTCTTGCTGGAAGGCTCTGGTGGGAACAGGGAGTGTTCTGTGGCACTGGGCAAGGCTCAAGCCCAGCAAAGATGAACTAGATATGTGTAATGTTTTAAAATTATGGATTTATCGCCAGTTTTACCTCTTTCACTATGGAGGTGTAAAAACAAGTAAGAGCAGATGCATTTCAAATAATCAAATACTCATTGATAACTGTTTCACCCCTCCTACATCTGGTAGGAGGGCTCTCTAGAGCAGAACAGGTGTTGGCACCACACAGATTTCTCTAACTTCTGCTCCTTCACACACTGAATTTACCCCTCTTTTCCTCACAGTTCCTACAATTATCATGTGAATCCCCAGCTTTGCACTAGATTATAGCAAGGTACTGTTTAGATCTAGTGAATGTTGAGTTTTCCTCAAAGAAAGCACTTGGGAGTATGCTGTTTTGTCTAAAATAGCACAGAGCAAGTGCTCAGGCCCTGTACAAAGAGAAGTCTGAATCAGCAGTGAGTAGGAGACAACTCTCTCTGATCTCCTCATTCCTAAAATAGACAGTACATGAGGTTTGGCACTGCCAGCTTCACATGAGGAGAGGAGCCAGCCTAATTCTGCCCCAAAACACTATGGACAAAGCAAGTTCACATCATACATGATTCCCTAGGCACTCCTACATTCCACCTCTTTTAAATGCCTTGAAGTGATGATCGTAAGGAAACTCTCATTCAACTTGATGATGGTTGTGGGGTGATTAAAGCAGATTTTCCAGCCCAATCCCACTGGGGCATGAAGCCAGTGCAGGTTGTGGGATTGCGCTGAAGGAACCAGACCTGGAAGGGTCACCCGGCAGGGGATCCCAGCTCCCATTTGCCTTGATGGGCCAAAGAGAAGCAGGATGTGGCAGAAGCCATTGCTAGGAGTGAATCAAGACTGTCTTTGTGTCAAAAGAAGCCCTGCAGTCCTTTGTATGATAATCCAGGAGTTTAGCATACCCAGTCCTTGTGCTCGTGAGAATGTCAGCACAGGTGTGGGGAGAAAAATGCTCTAGCAAGTTGTGTTTCCTTTATTAAGTTTCAGTAAGCTCCTGTTATGGTTAGTTCACCCGGTCCTGGAATGATATGTGAGCGATGTTATCAGTGGTTGCTATCCTCTTAAACCTAGGTGTGGAGTTTTGGTTCTCATGGCCACTTGTGCAGTAGAAAGGGATCGGGTTGCATGGTTGCAGTTGCTCGCTGCAAGTAAAGACAGAACCCCAAAACTTGTTTGTGGGAAACACGTTGCCATGGAGCTTGTGCAGGTTCTGTCAGTGGAGAAAATGTGGTGTGCTACAATGAGGAATTAATTGCAAATCAACCCAGATGTGTTGCTGTTGTTATAAAACGAAGGCTGTCACCCGTGCTATGTTAATGTGGCAGGATCCTGTGGATTGGCTGGGCACGGGTGTAGGAGCTGGCAAGAAGAGGTTAATGCAAGTCAAGAATTTGGAAGGAGATCCCTGCAGCTGTATCACCTTCCAGCGAGAAGGGTGCACAGGGAAGCAGCTATCATCACTGCTCCGGGGGCTCTTTCCCACCTGCTTAGCAGGACAGTGGTATTTATTAACATCTTTGGCATTCGGTAGCGTGGTGACTCTATCAGCTCCTGCCCCGTCATTGGAAAGTTGGGTCTCATCTCCGGGGCTGTGCCCGAGGTGTGAGATTTCCAGTGGTAATTACAAATGTGGAATCTTGGGGGATGGGGGTGAGCTAGATCGGCACTCCTGATAAATCACGGAGGAAAGCCAGCTTTTAAAGGAGCTCTGCCGTGTGTCCTGCTGTGTGGGGCATTTCAGATTTGGGCATTTTTGTAATGCTGCCTTTCAGGCTGGGCATTGGCATTTTAGTGGGAGCCTGGTGTGTTTTGGTGCCCAGGCTGCCTGGGAGGAAGCGCCTTTATTTTGAGCTGTGTTAGAAATAGTATGTTTGAAAAACTGGACACTGGAATAAGCTGTAGGAAAGGTGAGCTGCCTTTCCCATCACAGGTGTTTAAGATCAGTTCTAAGTTCTGGTTCATGCGAATACGAGGCTGACTCTGGTTGCACAGCACTACCTGCACCAGGAAAGGCAATGCAACTGTATTTCGGGTGTTTGGGCAAAGCCCCTCTCTCTGATAGCAAAGCCTTTCAGCAGGGAAGCTCCTTGGCTTGGAATCCTTTGATCTGCAATGACCCAAGGAGTTTTGGCATAAAAGGAGACACACACCACTTCTATTTTTCAGTGGTCACTGGTAATCAGCTTGGTAATATATGAATATAGGTATTGATTGGTTCACATCCAGGCTGCAGGACAGCAGAATTTTCCTGGTTTTCTGTTCGCAAGCAGGGCTTTCCCACAGCTTTTCCTGCAAGAAAACCTTCCCCCCAAATCCCTGTCTATGCTCAAGGTTAAACAGGGAGCTTCTGCTGCCCACAGAGCAGTTTGCAGGAGTTGCAGCGCTGTCATGAGCTAGGGCAGAGATGTCCTCTGTGACACCAGGATCCTTGGAGTTCCTCCCGTGGGTGCCCTTTGAGCAGCCAGTTTCAGCAGCCGCCTTCCTGGCTGGGAGATTTACCTTGCTAAGGCTTTGAGTCTCCTGGGAGCAGTGACCTGCATAGCTCCAGGCACTGATTACTGACCTGGGACACCCTACTTTGTCTACCAAATGGGTCACTGGCATTTCTTGTCATGGTAATTTCTGTTAAAGCTGAAATGCAGGGAGGCTGAATTTCATTCTGGATGAAATGTGTCTGGGTTACACCGATTTTTGGCTTTTCCCCCCCCCCCATGTTCTCAGATCCACCAAAGGTGCAAATTCCTGTCCCTGTGGCAAATTTTGCTTGATTTTCTGGTGTCTGCAATATTCCAAAGCCTGCACGTATCATAGCATACTTCAGTCTTCTGGTTTGGGTGAACACCTGAGCACAAGCTGCAAGGTTGGAAGCCCTGTCAGATTTGCAAAGAGTTTTAAAGGGGTCTCACACTGACTTGAATGTGCATTTCTCTGATAGCTGGGCCCTTATTCTTTCCAATGCAAAGATTCCTGCAAACATATCCAAATCCTGACTCAATTTCTGGGCAAAAATTTACTTTTTCTGGTCATGGGTTTTGGTACTTGTGGAGATAGAGAAGGCACGTTAAAGGATCTCAGGGTAAGGTATTTCTGCTTATGTGATCAGTGTTGATACAGGTCGAAAAGCAAACATTTCAATTGGATTTGGCTCCTCGCTGAAGTAACTGTGAACATTTACAACTCCGAGCTGTTGGCTCAGATCTTTTGTCATCTGTTCTCTTCAGTTTTCATTTAGAATGTTTGTAACATTTGGTTTCTTAACTGTGTGTGTAAGGAACTTAATTTAAAAACAAACAGAAATCTCTAGGTGCTCTAGCCTAATTTTTTTTTTTTTTTAAAAAGGGCAATTCTGGAGCACTTTTTGTGGCTCTGAAATGAAGTAAACAAAGCTTGTCAGCAGGTATTTTCACATGGGACAGTGGGGTATTTTGAATACCCTGCGGGAGATATGTAGCCAGAGTTAAAACAGTAAAATGATTTGTGTGGTGCTCAGCTGGTGTAAATCTCCACAGCTCATGGATCTGGGAATGCAGCACATGAATCAGCCCTTGGGTGTTTCTGCATTCCATGTCTCCAAGAAGCTCCGTGTCACAGACCATCCCAGTGTTTCATGGGCATGTTGTAATCACCTGGGAGTGCAGGCTCCTATTCCAAATATTTTTCCTATCCAAGAGCCCTATTCAAATGGATTGTGGGTTTTGCCATTAACTTGTGTGGAAAGTAGGGCTATAAAACAAGCCTACGGACAGAGATGAAAGTGGTGATAAAACAAAAGAACAATGGTTGTCTTCCACTCCTGAGCTCTTTCCCAATTTGGGTTTGTGATTTCCTGTTTTTCCTTAGTTTCTTTCATCTCTCTGTTTTCTGTTGGGTGCATGCCTTGACTATTAAAGTGGGTGAGCTGCTACCTAAGCTTAGTAGAAATGGTGAAGAAAATCAAATTACAACGTGATTGACAAAATCCCCGTTCCCTCGTCCCTGTACTAAACTCCTCTCTTGTGAGATCCCAGCACAGGGTGTGCGCTTTGGTAACTGCACCCCTTCTGCTCAGTGTCTGAATTTCATGAGTATTTGATTACTAACAGCTCTGAAGGTCTTTTTGTTCCTGTTTAAGTTGAATTGAGAAGTATTAAGTATCAGCTGTTAAGTAGCAGGGTATGACAATGACATTTTTTCCTCATGTGAAAATGAATAATCTTCATTGAATAAATGGTTTTGGGAAAACTCTTACACCAAAGCTTGGGAATTAGTCTCTGTTGACTTTCAAAGCTGTGGTGAAGGAGACAGAATATCATAAATAAGGTGGCTAAGAATCTGCTTTGCTCTTCCCACAAGAAATCAAATCTGAAATTCCATTTGGAAGTTTATATCTGGGCCTGGCAGGTAACGGCCTTTATCCCAGTGTGATTGTCCAAGTGAAGCTACACTTCATCAAAGATTAAAGTTATTTAACAAGTATTAGTAAACAACTCCCTTCCCAACTCAAAATGAGCCCTTTCAAAGTAAAGGGTCATTTGTGGAGAGAGTAAGAAACTCATGGATTACTCTGCATTCCACCAGCTCTGAAATTCAGTGCAACAGGAATGAGGTGGTGGCCTGGCCTGCAGAAGCAGAGGGGAACCTGATGAGCACAGGGGTGCTGTGGGGAGCAGGGCCTCAGTCCCAGCTGCGCCTCGAACACTTCATGTCCCTGTTGGCACCCAGAGTCGCTGTGGCCCTCCTGCCTTCATGGAGAGCCTCGTGCAATTAAGGGGAGCACGTGAGCCCAAAATTGCTCACTGCTCCTGAAAATGCATCGAGCTGAGTCCTCACATTTGTGCCACAGGAGAAAGGCCCAGAGGGATGGGGAGCACTCATGCTTGTGACTTGTGATGCGGAGCCCGAGGTCGCGGTGGCCGGGAGAGCCCACGCTCACACAAAAGCCCTTGTGCACTTGCTGCTGGAGCGAGGGTATCCCGGGCTGAGAGCCTCCTTTGTTGGAGAGCACTGCTGTAGCCAAACTAATATTAACCAGGCTCGTAGCCCTGCTCAATGCCCCACTGTTCCCGAGAAAGGAGCTTACAGAGAAAGGCCCTTCAGTGTGCAGGGAACAGCACAGCCCGGCAGACACGCAGGCAGCCACTGGGCCATGGTCTGGGGGCCACGCTCTTGCCTTTTCAAAGGGCTTGTGAAGGAGCTGGCATTACCAAGTGGCCTTTTCATGGGATAACTGGAAGTTCTGATAATTCCGTGTTCAGTCAAGTTTGGTTTGTTCATAAAAATATAAGCTGGAACTGGAAAGTGCAAGCCCAGTTTCACATATATGACAAAGTGACACTGAACGGGGTCAGTTTGCTCTTTGGTGGGAATCAGTAGCATGCACAGTCCTGCACTGATTTTAGCTAAACTGTATTGAGGAGGAGGTCATAAATATGATTTTTATGCATTATTTATATTAGCAAAAATGAGCAGTGTCATCCCAAATGGCATTGTACAGAAGGCATATTTGGTATCCCTAGCAGAGACTTCAAACATCTCTGCCTACAATATTGCCAAAATGGCCAGGCATGTGCTTCTGAGGATTGGTTTGGTTTTGAGATTAGTGGTTTTAAGTTCTCTTGCCTGTTTTAGTTCTGTTGGGACTGAGTTTTCAGGCAGAGTAGCTGGAGAATTGCTCACCAAAGGGTCAGTGGAAAAAGCACGGTGGCAAGGTACAAACATGGTCTGTGTGACCACAGTACTCTAATCACAAGCAAAGGGTGACCTTATGCCTTCAAAGATTAAACAAAACAACATGTGGTTACAAAGAGATTTAAGAGTTTATCTGAAGAGAATAAACGCTGGCTGCCCAGATTTTTCTTGGAATGAAACCCCTATGGTTTAATAAAGATACCTAAATTTCACTTAATGGCTTGGCAACCTCTGCAGAAAATCAGCCAGTATGCAGCACCCAGTTCTCAGATAATCTAAACCAATGCAGTCCCGTTAAAAAGAACTGCACAGACAACGCAGTGCTGAGGGGTTTTGCCTCTCGAATCCAGTCCTGTACCTACATTTTTCTCAAATAACAGTTTCCCCTTGGTTTCAGCTTCTCTGTGCTAACACCAAATACTGGCTCTGCCTTCTCCTTTCAAAAATCCTCTGAAGTCCAATTCTTAATGGTCATTTTGTCCAGGAATTGTGTCCAGTTTTTGAAAATATGATCTGATTATGATTTGGTTCCAGGAAAAAAGAGAATTGCAAACCTGACCATCCCATCTGCAGTCAACTAACTACGGTTTGCTTTGGGTAATAATTAATTCTACATCTAGTTTAGTATCTTTCCACGGTTATTTGGAGGGAAGCTAGACTTTGATAGTGCAACGGCTGCTTTTTTCAGGGTGTGTTCCTCTGTCAACTCAGATTGCCTGGCAATATAATGGGAGAGACTGCTGTGAAATCACAGATGTGACTGTACTGTGATTGCAGGCTGACATGAGTAAGAGCCATTAGAGAATGGCACTTAAGGCAGGCTCTGAGTAAATAGGGGAGGTGTCTGGAAACATCAAATATTGGTGGTGTTCTGAACTTCTGACCTTTCTGTTATCCTCGTCACGGGAAGTTCAATAATTTGGGTTATCTTTACTTTTGAGTGCTGAGTGTCTCATGTTCTCTCTCCCTGTGCCTTTGTTCACTCTGTGGGGTGCGAGTTGAGTTTCATCCTCACAGCCTCCCCTGGGATCAGGAACAGTGCGTCACTTCTAGCTCAAGGAAGTCTCTTCAGAAAACTGGCAGTGCCCGCAGACTGTTTCCTGACTGTTCCCTGGGTGATGTCCTGGCCACTGTCACTTGTGCAGGTGCACTGATAATCTGTCAGCTTTTAATAGCAGATTAAGTGCTGGTTGCATCTGGACCTGGTTGCTCTTAGCTGTGGCCTAAGTCCTTACGGAAGGAGCTCACAGGGCAAGGCATGGAAGTTATGGAACATTCTTTCCATAAATCCCCTGCTGCTGATATATTATTAAATGCTTCTCTCTCTGCTTCTCCTCCAAAGTAAATATGTCTGATAGGGTATATAATAAAATTCCCATGATACAAACCTTATTTACTGGAGCCTTTGCTCTTAACAGTTGGCTTGCACTGGTATTTGCCAGCACACTGATGCTAATGATGCTCTGTGCCACTTGAAAGATGCTCCTGAGTCCTCAGCGCCTGGCGCCGGCCATTTTCCAGCCAATTCCTCACTGCACATACTTTTTTCCTAAATAAAAGCAGTCACAAGTTGTCCTGGAGAGGAGACAACACTTAAGGACACCTAGTATGTAAAACCTCTTACCATGCAGCATGTCCTGGCAGTGCCATCCCCTGCAGGGATGGATTGGAGCTCTGCCCTGGCGCCAGCAGAGCTGCTCCCCAGGCTGGGTATGGCAGGGCTGGGACAAGCATGGAATAAAACAGCAGCTCCAAGGGGACTTCCCCCTGTTTTTCCCAAATGACTGAAATGGCTGGGCAGGGTGGTATGATCTCTGCAGTGCCCATTTCAGGGTGCTGGGTGTGGGGCTGTCCTTTCCCTCTCCTCCAGCCTCGTGAGCGTGGCCCATCCCAGCCAGTTCCTGCCAGGTTTCAGGTGTACCTGTGTGAGCCACCTAATGCCGGAACACCTTTTGTTTTCTGTGCTGCACAACTCAGCTTTCCCTTCTGGTTTCGCTCCTGTTGCCAAGTTTAGAAACATTTCTCTGGCATCAGCTGCAGGTCACTGTGGCCTTCACATTCAGAAGTGTATTCATGGGGCTTTTCCTTTTGCATAAACATCTGGTGTATCTGAGTTACGCTGAAATGTGTGAAATATGTGTAAGTTTGGAGACCTGAAAATCAGTGAGTTGTGATTGAGGCTTCAGGAACATACAAGTGAGTGTAAGATGCCACAGGGCATTCTCGTGCCTGTGCACCCCTGTATCCCGTGTGATTTGGAGGTGTGTAAGATGGGTGCAAGCACAAATAGTCTGTGCAAATGTGCAGTAGTTCTGTGCTTAACCTGAACTCTGTTCTAGTGACATTGCTGTTGCACTAACAGACAGCTGGGAGCATTAATTAGACACTGAACGTTCAGAAGTTGTTTTCCTTTATTAATTGCCATTACCTCATAGTCTGTTTGGGGCTTTATTCTGTATTTTGGGGCTTTTAAAGGAAACACCACATCACCAATTCACATTTTGAGGGGGAAAAGCCCAGAATACAGAGCCCATGTCCAACATGGCTAAGGAGGCATCAGTGAAATGACTGTTATCAGGAGTCTTTGAGTGCTTTTATAATTTCTTCATTGTGCTAAAAATGAAGGAAAGTAAGTGAAGGTAAGTTCTTGGGAGCTCTCCTGGATCTCTTCCATAGGAGCCACACCTTTGTCCCCATGTAGGGCCTTTCAATTGTTGCAGTCAAGGCCTTGCATAATCAGTACAACTCACAAGTCCACTTTTAAGACTAGAAAAACAAGAAACAAGTGATGTTTCTGGATGAAGATACACACTTAAGGTATTCAAAGTATAATTTTACCCTAATTTCTTCAAATTTGCATCACCTTTTAAATCTCAGAGAGACCTTCGAGGGTTTCAAACAAAGGGTTTTTTTCTGGTACTGCTTTGAAAGTTATTACCTGGGCAGGAAATACTGTGCTGGAAAGGGATCTCTTTTCCCCACTCTTGCATAATTCCAAAGGCTAAAATGATTTTGCTTAAACATGCCACATTGTCCCACAAAAGCAGATCAGTAAATGACCTTTGGATTGGAATCAAACAGGCAAGTACGAAAATGTTGAGGTGAGGAACTAGAATGCATGTGCAACTTGTTTGTGCCTCAGAATTCCCAATAAAGCAGATGTGGCATGAAAAGAAAGATTTCTTATTATTAATTGTAATTTATTTTAATTGCCACATGGATTTCTTAAAGAACTCCTTTACAGAGTGACTGGTTGGAATGTGTGTTCAAGTCAAGATCATGGTTCAGTTTTCTGGAGCTTTTCTTAAGCAAGCAAACAGGTGAAGGTGTCAGTTCTGCCAGTCTCAAAAGACACCAACTCCAGGACTTTCTTGGGAGCTCTGCATGATGGGTTTCCAGATTAGAGTCAGAGAAGATTAGGGATTTTTCCTCTAATGCTTCTTATTAGCAGTTTGTCTCAAATCTCATTAAAATTAATGCATTTTAAAAACTCCCTTTTTAGAAACTATGGCATTTTATAAATATCAAGGTTCCTTCAGTTATATAAGTGATTTTTATTGTAACCTACAGTATTTTTGTTGCTGTTACTCATTCAGTTTTCACCTTTGGGATTTAGTTTGCTGGGCTATGGTCTGTCCTACCTGTGGTGCTGCTGCTTTTATTCGGCATCCTGTCAGCACAGTGTAGTGCATCTGACTCTACATTATGGCACACAATTAACAATAGTAAATTACTATGTGGCCATGGAAACTGCAGGAACTAAACACATTGTTCAGCAAGGCTATGAATTCAGCTCTTATTAATCCCTGATCAGCACAGTGGTTGTTTAAATACATGTTCTTCCATTTAAAATATTTCTGTGATAATGAAAATTATAATTTAGCAGCAATTAATTATAATGATAACATCTCTTAGCACAGAGATTTAATATTTTGAAAGGATTAAATGCAGTCATCATAGATTTCTTTATTTTCTATTCATGCTTCTCTGTCATTAAGGTGAAATTAGATTTAAACATGAAACCAACAAAGGTTTGGCATTTCTTTCATCTATTCTTCATTCTGTTTGCAGTGAGTTTTTTCAGAAGCATGGTCAAAATATACCACAGCTTTGACTTTGCTTTCCATATAATGTCTCAACTTGTGCCTCAGATGAAAGAAGAGATCCCACAGCTCTCTGAAATCCCTCAGTGGGATTCCATAAGAATACTGGCAGTGCAGTCTTCTGGCCTATTCTTGTTTAAGCTTGCTGGAATTCATAGAATCACAGAATAGTTCAGGTCGGCAGAGGAGTTTATTTGGTCCAGCACACCTGCTCAGAGCAGGGGTACTCCCGTGGTAGATCAGGTTGCTTAGGGATTTGTCCTCCTGAGATCTGAATCTCCCTAACGATGAAGTCCCCACAGCCTGTGGGAGAGGTAGTGTCTCAACACCCTCACAGTGACAGCTTTCTTCTGGATATCCCATCAGGATTGCCCTTGCTTGGCTCCCCCCAGCCTTGCACCCTGGCAGGTCTCCTCTCTCCAGGGTGGTGTGTGCCACTGGAAGTGGTTGCCCACAGGGCCAGGGTTTGCTCTGGAAAAGATGGGATTCACCATGCATTTTGCTGTCTTCACAGGGAATGCTGACTCCTGATGCCCATCTCTCTGTGGCTCCTCTCTGGTTAATGTCAGTTACAATTCTGTATTTCCAAATCCCTAGCTAAGGAGGGTCCCAGGCTGGGCACACAGGACCAGTAGGAATTGCACTGTGGGAATAGCAGTGCCGGTAGTCTTATGTGAGAGCAGCTGCATTCCCTGCAGTTCTGAGAAGAGGGAGGAACACTGAAAGGAAAAGAGAACAACAGAAATAATAAAACCCCCCAGCTCCTTCCTTCTACTCTTGTTTTCCTTCCCACAGACGAGTGGGAGTCCACTGTAAAAATTCTCATTCTGCTGGGTTTGCTGAACATGGGAAGAAATAAGATGAATGTGATGTAGGGAAGTACCTGGCATGTTCCCTGCCTGTGCCAAGCCTTGCTCTCATCCTCATTCAATACTGTCAGTCAAAGAGTGGTTTGGACAAGTATAGAAAAATGTTTTTGTCCCCTTCAAAAATCCCCTGGCTCTTCCCTGCATTATGCATATAATGTGTTTTAAAGGAAACTGCCAAGACCCCCCAGATTGTGCATACTTGAAACCGTGCAGTGACCTCGGGTTTTCATTGTTCTTCTGTGGAAATTTCAGAGTCAGTGTCCTGGGACAGGCAGATGCTTTTTCCATGCTCCTTTTGATGAAGTGATTTGTTCCTTACGTAAGAGGGAAAAGTGGCAACAAGCACTGACATCAAATAGCCGCGAGGGGTTTGTGTCCTTTCGTGTAAAATGCCAACAGCACTGAGACATTTTCCACGCTGCTTTTCAGAGGAGGCTCATTTGAACACTACACGCCATGAGGCCAGAAAGTTACTCCTTTATTCATCCGTTCTTCTGCTATTTTGCTGTAAATATGGTTTTGTAACATCTTTCTTCAGAAAGGAGGAAGAGAGGCCCAGAGGAGGCCACCAAGATGGTTAGAGAGATGGAGCACCTCTCCTTTGGGAAAGTCTGAGAGAATTGGGATTGTTCAGCCTGGGGAAGAGAAGCTTCAGGGTGACCTGACTGTGGCATGACAATGCCTGAAGAAGGTACAGGAAAGGTGGAGAGAGGCTATTTACAAGGGTCTGGAGTGACAGGGCAAGGGGGGGAATGGCTTCACACTGACAGAGAGAAGGGTTAGATGGGACATGGGGAGGAAATTCTTCCCTATGAGGGTGGTGAGGCCGTGGCACAGATTGCCCAGAGCAGCTGTGGATGCCCCATCCCTGGAAATGTTTAAGACTGGGCTAGGTGGACCTCTGGGCAATCTGGCCTATTGGAAGGTGTCCTGGCCCATGGCAGAGAGGTGGAACTGGATTATATTTAAGGTCCTGTCCAACTCAAAGCAGTCTGTGATTCTGTGATGCAGTTTGGGGTCCAGGCCTTGATCTTTGTGACCATTTTGTTCAGCGGCCATGTGCAACCCAGGGCAGGTGCTGGTGGTTGAGGCTGAAGGTGGGTGTAGGTGTTTCCAAGAGCAGCACCCAGAAGTGTTAAACCATTTGAATTGCCCGCTAGAAAGGTTGTGTTTCTATAGCTGCTTTGCATTTCATACAGAAGAACAAGCAGTTGGTGGGGGTTCCTGGAGAACCAGAAGAGCAGCTGACTGGTTGCTGTTGCTGTAATGGGCCCTGTGATGGGTGTTCTCCACACAGGGAGCTGGACATGTTGTGGGAGATGGTTACACAGGTTTGTATTCCAGTCCCCCCAAGTTAAACAAGCAGTTCACACATCCACCACCAATGCAGGGAGAGTTGAGCACCTGCTCCTCTAAATCTGCTTAAATGTGTCATCTTCATCTTCTGAATGGAAACAAAAATTAAAAATAACAAGCTGAGTTCTTCCACCAGTTTAAGCTGTTAAACCCAGATGACTTTTACATTTATTTGCTGTGGGAGGCTTTACAATGACTTTTTGCAGATGAACATAATCATTCCTGTGCATGAATCTGCATCTGGCTTGTGGAAGGTTTATTTTTGTGTTGCTGACACCAAAATGCCATAAACTCTGTGTAAAAACGAAGACAATGGAAGGACCTGCCCTTCCACACCCCGTAATGCTTGGCTGGCTCCTGGACATTGTTCTGTGCATCATGTTTATGTGAGGGAGGTTTAGTGCCATCAAAGACAGAAAGCAGCAGAATTGTTTGTTCCACATGCTCCATTATGTAGCTTTCCCTTTTTTATTTTCCAGAGCATTTTCAGCATGGTCACATGCTGTAATGTTTGTTAGGGAAGGGTAGATATTTAATAGGATTTAGTAGCTGGCTGGTGCTTCCTAGTAAAAGCAAAAGGATAGCTGAACACACCCCTAGTTTCTCCACAATTGTCTCCATGTAGCAGTGTTGGGAAAGCAGCAAGGATTTTGCTCCTAATGAAATCACCAGCTAAACACAGCACAAACAAAATCCCCTCGTTTCTTTGTCATCTTATCATTTGCATTCAAGTTCTTGTTTAAGTCATGCTGGAGCGTGTAAAAGCTTTGGTGTGATCTCACCAGTTTGGATGGGAAGTCACTCCACAGATTACTTTGTGCCATAAAATAACCATTAACAAATGCATCCTATTTGCATCAGAATGATCAGCTGCTCCACTCCCATTCCTCCGTGGTAAACTGTCAGCCAGATTAAAGTGAAGGAGATGCCTTTTTCTAAGCACTGGACCCACGTGTATCATGTTCTCTGTATGTAAATTTGACTCCCTGCAGGTTTGGTTCTAGTTTTTTCTTTGTCCCTGTATGTGTCCACTATGGACTTGTGTTTTCTACATTAAGCTCTGTTTTTTCCATTTTTATCAATCCCAGTTTTCTGTCCTAACCTGTCATCTGCAGCTGGAGAAAAGCAGCGTCCACTGCTCAGTTTATTGCTATAGGATACTTGAATGTTAAGAGAAAATTTCCTTTTCTCTACTGATAGCTAGTAGTGATCCTTCCTTGTTCCTTCATTTTCCTCCCTATAGATCAATTCCAATATATTTCCATTTAGACTCTCAGTGCCTGGCTGTGCATGCTTATGCATTGTTCTCTGGGCTTCCTGATGCCGTAAGGACTAATACAGCATGTGTGGGACCATGTGGAAAGGCCATCATTTCGGGAGTGTTTACCCAAGCAGATGTTTCTCTCCTCAGCTGATCCTCAGTGGATACACTGAGGTGCATTTTCCCCTCTGGGCTATATTTAGTGGTGCATCAGTTGTGTGCTTTGCATAGCTACACACCCCACAAGCCGCAGTCCCACAGTGGGTCTCCCCCCAGGGTGGGGTTCTGCTGGGCTGAGGTGAACACAAACCCAGCCTCAGCCTCCTTCCCCAGCCTGGGGCACAGTCCAGGGCTGCTGTCCGAGCACACAGCCCTCGGTTTGGACAGGGAATTTAAGGAGCAGGAGCCACCAGCACTGTTTTGTTTGTCAAGATGCTGCTGGAGTGGTGGCCAAAGGTGCTGTGTCAGACCCACTGAGGACTCTGTGTGCCTCAGGGCCTGGTCACTCCATTCAAGCCTGCCTGGAACACCAGAGGTTGGACCCATGTTAGTTATTTCACGTTCACTATCGCTCTTTTCTTACTCCAACAAACAGTGAAGGTTATCACAGCACATCCATTCATGTTGTTTCCTGATAAAATCTTGTTTGATCACCACATTCTGATCCCAGTAGCTGATCTGCCCTTCTCTCAGACTTCTTTCTCAACTGAAAAACCTTTAAGCACAGCTGGAATTTGTGAAGCTGTGGATATTACTGGTTATTTCACTCCACATCCTTGCATCTGTGAGAAAGCTTAGGGTGATATCCTGCACCCTGAAAACCAACAGCAATGGGAACGTTGTCCTGTGAAAGGAAGCTCTGTTTTCTCTGTACTCTGTTAAATGAGGATATGATCTGGGAAACTCTGGGAAGCTGTGGATAGTGGATATCAGCAGAAGTGGTGTGCCTAGAGCAGCGCTCAGCTGATCTCTGAGTTAGTGGGTACAGCAGTGCTTCACGTAGAACACACACTGGATGCTATAGTGAAAAAAGTAATCATTTTAAGCTGGAAAAATTACTTCCAGCATGGAAATATAAGATGTAAACCTGCAGGAGACAGAGCTTTTGGAGTCAGGGATTAAAAGTTACCTGTAATTTGTCTTGCTTGAAGTATTGTAGGGATCCATGGACAGTGACAGTGCCTAGAGCAGCTGCCCTTGGGCTGGACTCAGCAGGGAGGCTGTCGGTGCCACTGATGGCTGGGCTGTCCTGAGGGGCTGAGAGCCCAGCAGCAGTCCCAGACTTCTCCTTTCAGCTCTTCTTTTTGTGCTCCACTTTCCCTGTTTGGGCTTTTTGGGAGCATCCCCTTTGCTGTGTGGAGGCCTTTGCCCCTGCCCAGGGGCTGGTGGGAGCTGTCCCACACCCAAAGTCATTTTACCTGTGCAGGGCTGGCAGCAGTGTGGCCCAAGCAGATTTACCATTCTGTTTGAAAGGGATTCAAGGTCAGTTTGTTGGAAATGTGGTTTGACTGGTATGGAAGCGAGCAGGGTGTCTGGAAGCTGTTTTTAGCAGGCAGGTGGTGGCACAGGTAACCTTTGCCACAGCTGCGGTCAGTGCTGCTGCACGCGAAGGCCCTGGGGCCCGTAACGCCTCCTGGCATGTGGGAGTACACAGGGTCACGGGGCCCATGTTGGTCTCGGTCAGCTCCTGCAGCCCTGCCTTTCCCAGGGCAGTTATTAAAACAAGTTCACCATTATTCTGGCACAGCCCTATTGAGTTCACCCAGCAGAGCTGAGCGTGTGACAAGGGGGAGGTGTATGTGACCCTGCTACCACTGCCCCACAATGGGGACTCAGTGACTGAGCTCTAGGCTTTCAGAAAGTTGACTGCATTTTTGTCAGGATTTTTTCTTATCAAATTAGTGGAGGAAGAAGTGTTTCCCCCCAAGCGAGGAAAGGGTTAGATGCCTGTTTGTGATCCTGTCCAGCTCAGTTTATGCTTTCAGTGTACAAATTCTGGTTTATTTATTAAACTCCTAAACAAAGTCAGTCCTTGATGCGTCACAATCACAGCATCAGAGTTTGCAAGCCTGTCTGGTGGCAGCATTGTCATGGGGCCTTCCGCATAAAGGAAATTTCCTTCCCAGTGTTGCTTCAAGATAAGTTGGATTCTCTATTATCGATACTGCTCTGAGAGCGGCTTCCGTTTTCCTGCTGTGCATGTTTTGCATGTTGCTCATTTCTCTTTACCCTTGGGAAACAAATGTTTTCACAAGCTGTAGGACACTTGGAGCTCCACCCATATCCTCTCGTTTTAATTAATCTTCACAAATCCATAACTGTGTTTTTGAAAGTATGAAGGACATTTGTCAAAACCATCACATGACGTTTGTAAATAGCACTCAGGGCCCATGGCTGATGTTAAATCCCTGGAGTCATCACTCATAGATGTACCTAGTCCTTACTGTGGAGGTTTTTGCACATTAAGAGAGTCACAGTTGTGTTGTTTGCTTAACCAAATTGTCAGAGCTCTAAGCCCATTTCTGTATGTATCTTTCTTTATCTGAAACCTACAACCAAAATTCCTTGGTTTTAATTCTGTGTGTGTTTCAACCTGAAACCCCAGAGCAGAAAAATAGTTTATCAGTTAGAAAGGGTTGATAAAAGCATTGCAAAAACCTGCTGTCATTGTGAAACACCATGTAGAAATAATCAGGAGAGGTTTTAACATGACCAACTCCAGTCACACCACTTTCCAAATGGGCTTGGTTTGCTTTCCCACGTTGTGGGAGTGCAAGAGGAGTGAAGTGATGCAGGGTAAGAAGGGCTGTGCCTTCTCCCTCCAGGGGCTTCTCTGGCTGAGAATATCAGTGGGGAATTAGAGCTTTGCTCCGCCTGTGCCAAGTGCGGGATAAAGCCTGGCCTTCCTGGGTGACTGCCCCATTAGGAGCCTGAAAGAGCTGCTGTGTCTCTTCAGTGGCATTTTTCTGACATAAGTTGCTGGTTGTCCCCAAAACTTGGCAGTGGCATGTGGGGCCTGGCCCTTGTGTGGTGCCACAGGGTTTTCCCACGGGGCTGCATCCGTGAGGATCTCCCTGCTTTGGGCCCTGCTTGCCATAAATCAGAGGAGAGATGGAAAGAAAGTGAAAAGCCATGAATAGCTCCAGCACTGAACTTGCTGGAGCTCACGTGAAAAGCCGACTGCAGGCTCAGCACGAGGAGTTAGTGCTGGAACCAGCACAGCTGTGGTCCCAGTAGAGACTTTCACACTATTTTTAAGTGGTGGGACCAGCAGGGAGGAGGCTGGTGCCACAGATGGGTGGGGACCAGGTGAGAGGAGCTCAGGCAAGAGCGAGCTGGGGTGGGGGCAGAGGTGGGGAGGCAGAGAAACCAACTGGGCCCTGCAGCCTCTCGCTGTAAACAGGAAATCGAGGCCACCGAGAGCAAGGCTGAGGAAACGGGAAGGCAGAAGGGGAGAGGCAGCGACTGGCTTTGAACTCTAGAGTAAAGAAAACACTCCTAACGGCACCACCATCAGCTCCCCCAGCACAGAGGGCCTCCAGCCAGCCTGGGCTCCCATCTTCTCCCTCCCTGATAGTTCACTGTGCTTGAGGATGCTGAGGCACTACTCCAGACAAGGAGTCAGTCAAGCTTTCTCAGGTTGTTTCCCCGAGTCCCCACTGCCTGAAGAATGCACTTTGTCCTTCTTTGGGGCCCCTGAAAGTGCTGAGGTGGTAAAGCTTTTTGGGAAAGCAGCTCCTGAGCCACATGGACACTGTCCCCAGGAGGGACCCATCTTCCCTGTCCTGGAAGAGCTGCTTGCTCTGTTGGCTTCCTTGACTTGCTTTCAACACTAGAAGGTCCCAAGCTGGTGTCAGTTAATGTCACGGCTCCAAAGGTTTCGCAACATGACTTGTTGTGTCACTGCATTTCCCACATCATGTCTTTCATCTGTTCAAAATTAGGCCCTGACTCTTCATCTCCTTTTACTAAACACACGTGGACGTTCTTTTCCCACTCTACTTTCATTGTGACCCCAGATTGGGAGGATTATTGATAACCATAATTTTTGGCCAAAGATTTTTTTAATGGTTGGCTTTAAGATGGTATTTGATAGCTTCTTTGTTTTACATCATATTTTGTATATCCAGCTCTATTTTCATGATCCTGTACAGTGGCATTTTTCTTTGGAATGAATGTAAGCACAGGGATCACTGAATGTTGTGCTTCTGTGTAGAGACTACAGTGATTAAATAAACAAGCTTCCTGAGCTGTTTTGGGGCTTGTTCAAGATGGTGAAGGGAGACATAATTTCTGTTGGAATTTTCTTTTAAAAGCACCAACTCTTGCAAGGTTTCTCTTCTGTGACTCATTTCAAAAAAAATACTTAAAATAAAGGCATGGATTACTAGACAAGCAGATATGCAAAAACAGCATTCCCAGGCACTTGCTATAAATAGTTCATAAAATATATATTTAAAGCTGGTAGACACTAGTTGCAGTTCCTGCTGATTTCCTGTTCTTTTCCTCTATCACAGGGATCCTCTGCTCTACACAGAGTGAGGGCAAACACAAGTAATACAAACTGTCAGTTCACCCAAAGCATGTTGTTTTGTCACTAACCCCACCTTTGACAGCTTTCCAAGCCGCATTTGTAATTTCACACCTTACAGATAGGTAAAAGCTGTCAAAATGGGGCAGTTTCAGTGCTGTAGCTTTGGTCATGTCCAACCACATGGGTAGGAAGGACAAGTTCAGAAATAAGTGGGAGGAACGGAAATCTTAGGGTGGGGTTTGTGCAGTTGGGCAAACCACCACACAATTCAGGTCTGCTTTCCCTCCCACTCACCACTGTTCTGTTATCTGATTTCTCTTCTTACTGTCTTTTCCTCTTTTACTTCTTCCCCATCTTTCTGTCCTCTTTACACTCAGCATCTTTGTCATCCCACGTCACCAAGACTGGATTTTTGCTGCTGTCTCCAAGGTCCTGGGGTCAGTGACTGGTTATGAATGTGCTGGGACCATTCCTCTACCATGCTGCACTACCAGGAAGGGAGCACATCCTTCCTTTGGAAGGACAGCATCCACCAAACCCCTGGGCAGTCATATCTGGAATGTTCTCTGTGTTTCAAGCAACATTCTTGGAGCTTTCAGAGCTGGGGATGCTGTAGTTTAGGATTAACCTGTCTTCATGTCCTGTTCCTGCACATGACAACAACTTTATAGAGATTGAGGGGAGGCTTGGAATCTTGTCTGCCTGGGAAAGCAGAGCACTTCCATTCAGCTGTCTAACTGTGGCTTTCAGAGTCCAAGTCAGAGCACCTGTGTTTTGACAGATTTGGTCTGTAGTATTTCCCAGCTCAGTGAAATGACTTTTGGCTAACAAGGAAGGGCTTCATCCAAAGCCCTTGGCAAGAGAACGTAACCACAGAGATGTATAATGTTTTCTGTCTGAGAGCTCTAGGCTTGGCAGATAACTGGGTAGGAGTTTGGGAATTAATGTGGACTGCAGTGAGCCTGTGCAGTAAGAGAGCTCTCACAGCCAATGTTTTCCTCTATAAACAGTTGTGAAAGACTCTGGGAAGGTGGAAAGAATCTATTTTTCTATGACTTGATATAAATGCTTGTCTACCTCAGGCATGCAGTTATGGAAAAATTCATCTTGACATTGTGTAAATACAGTTATAAATGTTGAATCTGCAAATAAATATTGTCATGAGAAGGGAAAAAGTCAGTGGTAAGCTTTGGTCTCTGCTCTCTGTCATACCTGTCTTAATCCAAAATGACTTGTGGTATTTTGGGGGATTTGTTGTGGATTTGTGTGTGTGTTCCAGAGCAGGTGAACTCAGCAGGTGAAAAACGGTGTGTTTTCAATGAAAAGTCCTAATTTCATCAATGATTCTCCGAAAAAGACAAGCCATACCTTTGATTTAATCTTAGGTGTTTGAACATCCCATTTGCACATAGAAACATGAGCTGTGATTCATTTCAAGTAACGTTGTGCTGTTTTCCCCACAGATGAACGTGAGGCAGTTCAGAAGAAGACCTTCACAAAGTGGGTGAATTCCCACTTGGCTCGTGTGTCCTGCCGAATTACAGATCTGTACACTGACCTTCGAGATGGGAGGATGCTCATCAAACTCCTGGAAGTGCTTTCAGGAGAGAGACTTGTAAGTGCTTATTGATATCCATTGGGGGGGTTTGGTTTGGGTTTGGGTTTGGGTGGGGTTTTGTGAATCCTTGGCCCAACTGCAGTACAGAAAGTGCTGAGGGTTCAGCACTGAAAATGTCTTTTTATATATTAAAGGAAAAAAAAAAAGGCTCTATTGCTTCAGCTGGATCCAGACACCATTAAAATGCCTTCCTACTGGCTTCAGTGAGAATCAAAGGATGCCTTCTTCAAAGGTTCCTTGCTGGTAACATGCTGAGTGCTTCTAGCAGCATGTTCCCTGCTCCCAAATCTGACAGGCACAGAACACAAAATGTTCCTGAGCCCCTTAGATCCCTCGGTGGTGGTGAGTTAGATGTGCTGGGGGACGTTCCTGGGCCCTGGGAGCAGTGGCCCATTTTTCTGCTAACAAGCCCTGCACTGATGCAGGTGTGCAGGCCTGGCACATCCCTACTCCCTTCCGGGAGGGTGCCAGGGGTGTGCAGGACAACAATTGGAGAGGGCCACGCCACCCTGGGAGCAGCTAGAGCTGTGGTGTTCATTGTGCCAAACTGCTCAGGAATGTCCCTGAGTGTACTTGATTTTACTCAGATAGATAAGGCTTGGGCTTTCTTTGGTTAGGGGAATATCTAAAATCAATTTAAATAAATGGGTGAAATTCTTTCTTTGGGTGTGCTGAGGCACCCCCTTGGTACCAGCACAAGGAGTGGTGAGTAAGAAAGTCCTTGTAGTGAAAAATGCTGCTGCACAACAGGAAAACTGGGTGCCAGGAAATGGCTGGGTATCAGCTTCTCCTTCAGTTCCTTAAATGATGGCGATGCTCTTAACTGCCTAATTTAGAGAAATCTTTTCAAAGAAATACGGGTCTTTAGCTAAGACCCAAGGCTCCAGGGGGCTGGGTAATCACTTGTCATCAAGCTCTCCTATTAGTGGAGCTCCATGGCTTAAGACTCTGGTTAATGAGTGGAACATATGGCCCAGTGTAGTGTGTGTGTGCGGGAGGCAGGAGAGGAGCTTTCTGTGTGCATCTGGGAGGGCGAGGCAGCTGTGACGTGCACAGAAGTGCCTGAGTGGATGGGGTAACAGATCCTGGTGTTCATCAGCTGCAGTTTGCTCAGAGCCCCTCTCTGTCTCTGCCAGACTGCTCACCTCAGCGGCGTGTTGGGTTTGACGTGCTCACTGCGGGTAGCAGGTGTTCCTCACACAGGGATAGTTGAGACCAACATGCCCCATTATCTGAGGGTTGAGACACCAACTGTGTCACCTCTGGTTAAGTCTGCCTGTCTGCCTGCCAAGATTTGACTTTCAGCAGCAAATAGGAAGCTCAGAGCAGTCCCATGACTCTGGCTGCGCCGTTCATTTACATTTTTCACTCCAGGTTTTGGAAAATGCAAACAGGGCTGCGGCAGCTGCAGGGTGGGGAGAGGGCAGGAGACTCCGTGGAGCTGCACTTGCATCATCGCTTGTGTCTGGCATTGGCAGCTGCCTGCACCACCACACATTCTTTTTGTAGCTTCCTTATCTCAGGCTGGAGGACAGCAGGCTCTGTTTGAACAGTGCATTCCACCACACCTTCCTCTGCAAACAAGAGTAAACGTAATGCACTAAACCTTGAGACAACTACACACACCAAAAGTATTCCAGGAGGATCTTACGCACACCAAAAATATTCCAGGAGGATTGCCACACAGCATCTACTTGCTGTTGTTCTTCAGTTTTTTGGAATTTATTTTAGTCAATATTAGGTAGGTTCTGACAACTCTGTGCCCCCTGCCAGGGAAATCTAAAGGCAGGCCTTACTCAGAAGGCTTAAAATAAGACAGGAAACATCAAATGGTAAGAAAGCAGAAACTAGCATAGATAAATATCCCATAAACATGGTGTGTTTACTGGTGCAGTGGAACAAACAGGAATTGTTTCCTCTCTTTTGAAACTGGGATTCAGATTCTGGAGCTGGAGCCTGGGGAGCAGAGTCCAGGATTTCGGATGCCAATCAGGGAAGCAGGGCTGCTCTTTGCCCTCTCACTTCAATTGCACAAACCCTGCATTTTCCGATACCTGTTGTGATTTTTGTTGATGAAAACCCACAGTCTTTGGAGGTGTGTTGGAGAAACTCAAAATGAGAGCATCCAATAAGGGCAAACACCTACATCTTCCTGACCTTGCTCAGCTTGATTCCTAATCCTAGTGTTTAGTCCAGGCCTTACAGCATCATGTCCTCTGCACAGCAGTGTTTGGAAGGAAACTGATAGCATGCAATGCTGTCACTGAGAACAGTGGGAAAGAATCCAGCCAGCATGAAAGGACACTTGTAATTTGGTTTGCACACACTGGTAACCAGCTTGTGCCTAACAGAAAAATAAAGCTGGGAATTGTTTTCAGCCTAAGATTAAGCATTTAGCTCAGTTTCTCCCATAACTAAATTAAGGATTAGTAAATTCCTTACCATTCCTGGATGCTCAAAGGTCAAATCACTTAAGCACGTTCTCTGTAGTGAGTTCTGTCACATTTTCTCTTGGAAAAGAGGAAGGGTTTTGATGTAGAACCAGTTTTCCTGTAATGTGCGTGTGAAGACTCTGGGTTTGGTACTTGCTTTCCCTCCACTCAGTGTCTGGATCTGTGTTAGCCCAAAAAATGTGCAAGATATGTCTCACTATGCCTCATCCCGAGGCTATGCAGGGGAGTGTGGCAAGCACAGCCACACCTTGCACAAACCAGACTCAGATGCCTCTTCCTCCACATAAAACATCTCTGGTGAGTGGTTTTGGCTCTGTCACCATGGTACTGGAGGTTCTGAGAGCACAAAAAGAGCTTCTACAAATCCTTTTCTGCTCAGTAGTTTGAGGCAATAGAGGCAGTGCAGGTACTGCTTTGGGCAGTGGAAAAGGCTGTGTTAAGGCAGAGGGGACAGTTTGGGCTCTGCCACTGCTGCTGAGAAATGGCCACAGTCACAGTCATTCCTGAGCCTTGGGATCATCCTTGTGCAGGTGAGCAGGCCTGGGAAGCTGCTCCAGGGCTCCAGGTGTGGCCATGGCTGGGACAAGCTGTGGGCTGGAGCTGAGGGTGCAGCCGGGCCTCCGCCTTCCTTCCTGCCTTGGAACAGCCTCCTACCTGTGTTTTGCAAGGTTCAGTCAAGCCTTAGGTCCAGCTTTCCACACTCTTGGTAATTGATGGTGCCAGCTAAAGGCTGGATCCCAGATTGTCCCTGCTGGGTGAGGGATCTCCGGCTGGCTTCAGCCAAACATGCAGCTCCCTCCTGTTCCTGCTCCGGCTGTGGCTCTTTGCACTGGCAGTGTTTGGGATAGATGGGGTGTGCACAGGCTGGACATGCAATTTGGGCCTCTTTGGAGGGACTTTTATGCCCCAAAGCAGGGGGAGGCTCCTGGAAAATCTCCCTTCTGCTGAGAATTGCAGGTTAACTCTGCATCATTCCCCAGCCTCAGGAGGAGAACAGACCCAGGCTGACTGAGGCTAAAGCTGCTGGACTCAGGGTTCGTGTGTCCCAAAGGGCATCTTCCAGCATGGCTTCCCTCTCCACCATCCCCTGTGGCACAGGCTGTGTTTCCAGGGACTGTACCGTGGAACTGGCTGAAACTCTTCCCCTTGAATGCAGGCTGGGGCAAGGATACTGCCTGAGCTATTTCCATGGCCAGTTAATTACAATCATTGCAGAAAACAAGGAAATTATGGCAATTAGTTGTTTGGCTGAGTACCTTTGGTGACATCCCAGTGAACACTGAACGGGCTATTCAGCTGTAATCCTTATCTGCACAACAAAGTTCCTTTATTCAGTTTTACAGCAGAATTCTGCATGCTGATAACACATTCATTGCTTTTTTGCAGTTGCACTGGGCTTTCATATAACTGTGTTATGTTGGTGTAGCTGATTTTGTAATTAGTATATTTTTCCTATGAAGAAATCTTTGTAATCAATCTCTGTTATTTTCTTACTATTTATCCAATTCACTGACCAAAGAAAAGCAGTGCCGCTTCCTTCTTGAGGAGTTTTACTGACTAGCTCGCGGTTCAAATCTGAGTTTGTGAGTGAATATCCTAGAGAGGAAACATGAGGGAAGGAAGCAGGAAAAATCCTTTGAAAGGCAAACGAAATTGGGCCTCTGTGTCCAGCTCAGGTGCAGGATATTGTTTTTTTACCATGGTTTTGACACGTGCTACCGTTATCCTGGTGAAAATGAGCTGGAAGATGCAAGAGGTGGTTTTGTCCCTGGAATTTGAGGAACAAATGTGACGTTGCTGCCTGGGAGAGGTGATGTGCCAGCCAGAACTGAAGAGTTTAAAGCTGTTTGGCTTTTCCCCTCCCATCTACAGTAATAAATGATTTTATTCGTCCTTTTACTTTCTAGCCTAAACCAACCAAAGGAAGGATGCGCATCCATTGCCTGGAGAACGTGGATAAAGCCCTCCAGTTCCTGAAAGAGCAACGAGTGCACCTAGAAAACATGGGATCTCATGATATTGTGGATGGGAATCACAGGCTGACACTTGGCCTTATTTGGACTATTATCCTGAGATTCCAGGTAGGGTTGTTGCACACACAGATACATGGATGAGCTTTCCATGCCTGTGTGTAACATACTTCACTGTGCATTTTAGGAGCAGAGTGCTCCCATGTGCTCCCAGCGGATAAATCAGGATAAATCAGTCTCCATGGTGCTGCTGACCTGTGGTGGGAGTTTCCTGTGGGGAAATTCATATGGCTTTATTTCTAAATCAAAAATAAATGTGAAGCTCCAGTCTCTACACTAGACCCAGGAGGAAATGCTGCCCTTGGCTGCTCTCCATCTCCATGCTGGTTATCCATAACCTGGCTGACTTGGCACTGACATGGATTAAGGGCGCACATAGGAATTATTTCAGTGTCCCAGCTAAGGCTTGAGATTTCTTGTTTTCCAGAGAGTTGCATATTGGTCTTTGCCCTCAGATAAAAAAGGCTGGGAAGTCCTTTTGCAGAAAGAATAAACAAGCCATATAATAAATACATAACTCGTAATAAATAGCATAGTAATAAACATTTAGTAGCTTTAATTTTGGTGTTTCCCAGCATTCCTTTCATCTTTTCAAAAAAGGCCATGTGTTTTCTCAGAGAAATATTGAGATCTTCTATGTTAATTTTAGATCCAAGATATCAGCGTTGAAACTGAGGACAATAAAGAGAAGAAATCTGCTAAAGATGCTTTGCTTTTGTGGTGCCAGATGAAAACAGCTGGGTGAGTGTGGATTAAGTGATTATCTTTAAAGCTCTTACACATTTTGAGTTTTTGTTGAAATAATTTTAAATGGGCAAACACATCTCTTCTTAAGTGGATTCAGAGAGAGGGAATTCAAGAGACATGAGCTGATGTTTACAAGTCAGAAAAGTCTGAATTTGTGATATTAATGCTGGGTGATAAACACAGCAATCTGATAATCCATGAATATATGTAGTAATATGCTGACTCTTTTTCACCCTATTCTGAAGAAATAATGACAATTTCAAGGGAAACTTAATGTCTGCCTGCTCTGGGTTTTGGAGCCAGCGCATGCAGAGCTGCACTGGGGGTGCTGTATTGATTGTGCTCTCCTTGATTTTTGTTCTGCAGGTACCCCAATGTCAATATCCACAACTTTACAACAAGCTGGAGGGATGGGATGGCATTCAATGCACTGATCCATAAGCACAGGTACGTGTGGCTCAAGGTCTGCCCGTTTTGCAGCTACCTTGGAGCTTGATTTAAAAATCTCTGAAGAGCAGGAAGTTGAGGAGTTGCTGAGAGTTTTATAGCAACTTGCCTTGTTTTGAGCTTTCCAGCTCTTGTGGTCATTGTGAGCTCAGCTGGGCAGCAGCTTCTCACACCACAAGTCAAAACAGGTTGTGTTTGGTTTCAAGGGAAAAAATTACACTCGTGATTATTTGGGTTTGGTTTGGTTGTTGTACCTCAGTGAGTAACCCATGCCCAGGTCTGGAATCTGGGGGCAGGAGTGGGGAAGCACACCCAGAGCAGCCTGGAGGGGAAGGAAATCCCTGCCCAAGGATGGCCAAATGTGGTGCCAGGCTGCCATGGCTGGGGATGCTGCTCATGGCAAGCTCAGGCAGAGTTATCCGGATGGATTGCACACTTCCATGGGTGTGAGGAGAGACTCGTGACCACAACTTTGTTCTTCTCTTCTCCAGGGTCACCTTCACTGCTGTTAAGCTCCCCCCTGTTCTCTCCCATGGCCAGGTCCTGCTGTATCATATGCTGGGCATTGCTTCATTCCTTTAACACTGCTGGGAAATGCATGGGGCACGTGAAACCTTGGCCGGGTTTTCTGAGGGTTGGAGGTCTTAGTTCATTTAAGGGTGGCTGCACTGTGCTTTGGGAAATCTAAAGAATTTTCCATCCTGTCTAGGCCTGATCTGATTGATTTTGACAAGCTGAAGAAATCAAATGCACACTACAATCTGCAGAATGCTTTTAACCTTGCAGAGCAGCACCTTGGTCTTACCAAGCTCCTGGACCCTGAGGGTAAGAATTCCAGCAGTTTCAGCACTTAAGGGCTCTTTCCTCCCACCCCTCCATGTCAGAGAACATCTCTGTGACAGCTTTTTGTGTCCAAGAGCAGCTGGATGCTGCTGACTCACCTGGTGATACAGGCAGAGAGGGAGGGAGAGAATGTGAGATGTCTCCAGCAGCAGACTGAGAAGCAGTAGCACAAGAGCCCTTAAACCTGTGTTTATTTACTGCCATCTGACAAGTTTGTTGACCTGGCCACATATTCATAAAGTCATTCCAGTCAGAGGCTTCCTTCTGATGTGCTCTGAGAAGCAGAAAAGCTTCAGCCCGTGCTTCTGTGGGAGTATGTGTGCTCCCAGTGCTGGGGCAAGAGCCTTTTGTGTCACAGGGCAGGAGTGATGTGTTTGGGCAAGTTTCATCTTGCTTGTTTTCCAGTGCCTCAGAATTGCTGCAGGAGAGGAAATATCTTGTTTTCCACCTGTATCTCTCAGATTCGCCTGGGCAGACATAGGTTTGGATTCCTCTCTCCAAATGCTGACACAGCACTGAAGTTGTCAATTAACAGTAGTTGTGTCAACTCACACAGACACCAGAGGAGTTATTTGGCTGTGCACAAGCTGTAGCAAAGTCTGGAACTTGACTGTAAAGCCCAAAGGCCCCACACTTTAGCCCCAGTCCACACTATTGCCAGAACCAGTGCAAAGCTGCTCAATTTACTTCTGCTTTGGATACAAACCTTAGGGGCTGAATTACCACTGAACCCATCTCTGACTCCCAAACACATCCTTGGTGCACTCTGGGGTCTGTTGGTGTAACCCCTGCACCCTCAGCATGCTGAGATAACTCTTGTTTGGTTTGCAGATATCAGTGTTGATCACCCTGATGAAAAGTCTATCATCACCTATGTGGTGACGTATTACCACTACTTCTCCAAGATGAAAGCTTTGGCCGTTGAAGGAAAACGTATTGGAAAGGTTTGCAAGTTTAAATTATAAATTTTTATAAAGCAGGTGAAATATTTCTGATTTTCTTTTTCCTCTTGGTTGTTAGTTTTTTAAGAGCCCACTCTGTGGTGGTAATTTTTATCTTTTTGCTTTTGAACATGTTTTGAATGTTAAGTATTCCCATGTGACTCTGAGAAGTAGTTAATTTCCAGCTGCCTCACATTAGAGAACACTTGGCTGGTGTTTTATTTTTCCTTGTTAATTTTGCATCATGGCTACTTTTCCTTTCTCATTAACTTCTCCTCACCCTCTGGGCCCTCTGTCTCCTCTGGAAAAGTCTCTCATTTAAAACATGTGCAGTCATTCTCTGTCCTTTGGCGACATTGCCCCCATTCTTACAGCTGGCAGGCTGATTATGAATCCTTGTGTGAGCCTCATCTCTGCCCCCCTATTGCTGTGGGATCTTGGGAATTCGGTGCTGAAAATGCTGAGCTCTCATTCCTCAGGGATCCCGGCAGTGAGTGCTCTGATTCACAACTCAAGTCTCTCAGCAGTTCCTTTTATGTGGCCTGTTGGATTTAAATGACTGAAGAGTACTGCCCCTGTGACTCATGTGTGTTGTGCTGCTGTTGCAGGTGCTTGACAATGCCATTGAAACAGAGAAAATGATAGAAAAATACGAGTCCCTGGCTTCTGACCTGCTGGAGTGGATTGAGCAAACCATTATCATCCTCAACAATCGCAAATTTGCCAACTCCCTGGTTGGGGTGCAGCAGCAGCTGCAGGCGTTCAACACTTACCGCACAGTGGAGAAACCACCCAAGTGAGTTTAATCTCAGCTTAACACAACAGTCAGTGCTCTTGTTTGGCTTAGTCACTCATTGATTTTTTTAAAAACTAACACATCCAAGTCATTTTAATTGTGACTTAAGAATTTATTTTCCTGAACAAGCCCAATTCTCATATTCCTGATTGGCACTTGTCGATATTACTCGGGGCCCGTTCTCTTTGTTCTGCTCAATGTGCAGATAATAACAACAGCAGTGAGAAAAGGATCTCGGAGTCATGGAAGCTGTCCCTGCCCTGGGATGCCTGTCTTATCATATGAGTGGTAATAGCATACCGTGGTAGTACAGTAATGTCACCACTCGTGCTTTTAATAGCACTGGATAATACCAAAATGCTGCTATTAAAAGATCCCTACTGCTTATCCAACATGAAGAGGAAGCATGTCTGGCTTTGTCAAACAGCTCTGCTTACTCAAACTGATACAAGCAAAACTGGGCAACTTATTTCTGGAAAGCCTCTTTTAACATCGTGATATCAAATCTGTTTATTATTTTTGTCTAATACGAGTTCTAATGGATAATAATCACAACCCAAAGCATTACACAGGATGCAGACATCTTCTAAAATTGCAGACTATTCCCTAATGCCCATGGAGTTTGTTTATTTCCCAGGCGTACAGCACCGGGAAAACAGTGGGAAGAGTTTATTGACTGCAGTGGGCTTTAAATAAAATTTCCATTTCTTGTGCTGATGGAGTAAACTAGGGCAGTGCATGTACTAGAATAAAAAAAATGCCTTTTCCTGACCCCCAAGGGGTTTAAATTCAAACACTCAGACAGCTGACTTCTGTGAAGTTGCTTTTGCTGTCTGCCCCAGCTGGCTCCAGGGGAAGTGTGGGCTATTTTCATTGCTCCCAGCTTCCACACAAGATGGAGGTGTTTATGTGAATGCTCCATTCGTCATGCCAACATTTTAAACAAGTGCTTTATTATAGTTTATTGTAGTCAACTATATTCAATATTTTATAGAAGTGCTTCCCTATGAGGGTGAGGACGCCCTGGCACAGTTTGCCCAGAGAAACTGTGGCTGCCCCATCCCTGGAAGAGTTCCAGTCTGGGTGGGACAGGGCTGGGAGCAACCTGGGACAGTGGAAGGTGACCCTGCCCTGGCAGGGGGTGGAACTGGATGGGCTTTAAGGTCCTTTCCAACCCAAACCATTCTGTCAGTCCATGATTCTATGATTATACCTTAGCAGTAATGAAAGTTTGATTTTAACTCAATTACCTTGAAAAATTTTGTTTAGATTTACAGAAAAAGGGAACCTGGAAGTGCTGCTTTTTACCATCCAAAGCAAAATGAGAGCCAACAATCAGAAAGTGTACATGCCGAGGGAGGGCAAACTCATCTCTGACATTAATAAGGTAAACTGAGCAGCTCCTCCCCCGTGACTTGAAATATTGCTGTTCTCTCTCAGAAAACTGGGCAGAAAAACATTTGTGATCTCCAGCCTTGATGTGGGGGCTGTAAGGGATGGGTGAGGTGCGGTGACCTTTTCCTATAGCTTGGACTCACTGCCCTGGGCCAGGCCCTGGGTGTCCTCAGCATCTGTAGGAGCTTCTGCTCCTGGGGCTGCCAGCTCTGCCTTGCCCCTCATGATCCTGGCTGTTGGAGAGAAGTGGCAGAAGGCAGCAGCAGTAGGTGCTGTGCCCTCCCCTTCACCTCCCAGTGCCCTGCCTGGGCATAGTGGATCCCTCTGGGGTCCTGCAGCCTGTTCTCTGCTGCTGCAGCTGGCAGAGCAGGGCAGGGCTGGGCAGAGCTGACAGGCTCTCTCAAGGGTAACAAACAGCTTCAGCCTGGCAGCTTCCTTCTTTGTGTTTGATCATGCTTGGCATTCCCAGACCAGCTGTTGTGGGTGTCTGTGGCCTCATCCCAGGGAGCAGCAAACTGCTCAGTTCTCCTGGTTGCAGGAAGAATGCCCAAAATAGTCATGTTTCATGCAGTTTCACATCTGTTCGGATTTAGATTTAGCTTGTGTTTAATTGAGGGTATTTTTTTTGTCTGCAAGATCTGAAGGGTTATTAGCTGACTTTCAAGATGCTGCTAAGACTTCTGATTTTTGTAATATTAGTGTCGTGCATGTGAATAACTTCTGGCTTGGGGGAAGAAAGGACTTGTAAGCACCAGAAGTAACCAAATTCTGCAGTTGTTTTCTTTTCCAAAGTGTAATAAAGAACAACAATTGTATGTTGATTTTAGAGGTGAGAGGCCATGAATTTCTAATTCCCATTTCCTAAAGGAGGAAGATAGAATCTGCTTGTTTGGGAGTAGCACTCAGGAGATTTTATTTTTTTAAATAAACACTTTCTTACACATTCAAGCCAGGTGGTTTCCTTAGGCTTCATTGGGAAGAGGTGTAAGAAGGGACCAGAGAAAATGCATGTGAGGTAAACAACTTGCTCACAAAACGACTGACTAAATTGAGACCAGATTTTAAATCATGTGCTTATATTAGCAAACAAAGTGTAAGGCCAGCCAGTGCAAACTGAATTTATTGGCTTATAAATAATTGAGACAGTTTGGTGAAAGTTGCCTGTAGTGACTTCAGCCCTGATTTCATGCAAAGGAGATGGGATTTGTCATAATCTTGTAAGAATGTATGTTTAGAAGCCGTGTGTTTTTCCTCCACGTCTTCAGGCCTGGGAAAGACTGGAAAAAGCTGAACATGAAAGAGAACTGGCACTGCGAAATGAGCTCATCAGACAAGAGAAACTGGAACAACTTGCACGGAGATTCGATCGCAAGGCAGCTATGAGAGAAACTTGGCTGAGTGAAAATCAACGTCTCGTTTCTCAGGTGCTGCTCTCAGAAATTGTCTGGGTGACTAAAATGGTTCCCATGAGTAATTACAGGATGCAGCTCTTGCAAGGAGAACATTTTCTTCCCCGTGCCTCATATTTTACTGCATCTATGTATGTGTGTATATATTTATTGTATTTAGTTACTCTGTATGTCTATGTACTGTACATCCTCTCTTTTATGCATTTGGGATTCCCTCCCTCGAACCTACCAGCCTGTAGTCGGGAGATTTGATGAGGAAATAACTACCCACAGTCAACATTTTCTTTATCTGAATATTTTGGTGAGTTCAGTGAAATTAGCCCAGGAATTAATTTTATTGTTTAATATTAGAGATGATAATATTAGATTAGCCCCAGCCTAATCCTGATGGCCACATGATTCTTCCCCCAAAGGCAGGGAATAATATCTCTGATTTTATCAGTGGTTCTTTATTATCAGAGGTATCTCTTATTTTATTGAAGAAGACTCCTGGGAGCATTTTGAGATCCCAGATTTGCTAACAAATGTGTTTTGCTGAGTCAGAACTGATGACAGAGGTTGAGCAGTGGGACTTCTGTCCTCAGCAGCCGTTCCTGAAGAAGTGCCTCTGTCTTTGCAGGACAATTTTGGCTTTGACCTCCCAGCAGTGGAGGCTGCCACGAAGAAGCACGAGGCCATCGAGACGGACATTGCGGCCTACGAGGAGCGGGTCCAGGCCGTGGTGGCGGTGGCCAAGGAGCTCGAGACTGAAAACTACCACGACATCAAACGCATCACTGCGAGGAAGGACAATGTTATCCGCCTGTGGGAGTATCTCCTGGAGCTGCTCCGGGCACGGAGACAGCGGCTGGAGATGAACCTTGGGCTGCAGAAGATTTTCCAGGAAATGCTGTACATTATGGACTGGATGGATGAGATGAAGGTGGGTGGAAGCCCTTTGAGAACGCAGACCAAATATTCCTCAGAGGCGTACGTGTCCTCTTCTGTCGAGTTTTAGGATTCATTTTGCCCCTCTGATTTAGTAGACAGACCCAGATGATACACATTCAAGAGTAGTGAACAAATTCCTTATGATGATTTGTTAACAATAAAGATTAAAAACAAGCAAGGAAAAGGAACAAGTTCACTCCTATAAAAAGCTACTTTCCAGCTTCATGTCTGTCTCATAAGGCCCAGAGGTTTTGGTCACAGTGCTTGGGTAAAGATGACAGATTTGGTGAAAGTGAATTAAAAAATCTCTCTCCATCCTGATTTACATGGGGAACAAGTCACCTCTTCACCTCTCTGCTTTAAAAAGCTCTAATTTCTTCCTGTCTGTTCTCCTGGGATCTGGGAAGGGAAAGGACCACGACTTGTCCATCAGCCAGCAGAACTTGGAAGCCGTTGGAGGAAAGAAAGCTGTGTGTAACTCAGCAGGAGCTCACAGCACCTGGGCTGAGTGCTGCTCCTTGGCCCTGCTGAGCTCAGCCTCTCAGCATCCTTCACTGAGAACTCATTAAAAGGCAGTCAAGTTCTTCGTGGTTGCCAGTGATTTCAAAAATACTGGCTCAAATTTGTATCAGCCATGTGTCTACATTTGGAATTGCTGTCCTTAGGGGCCTGGAATTTCTCTGACCTAATGTACCAACAGATAACAGTGCCATGCCTGGAGTCCCAAAGAAGTAAACAGTTTATGGCCTTCAGCCTGTTTTACTTGTCTTTCTCACTTTGTTCAGGTGCTTCTGCTGTCCCAAGACTACGGCAAACATTTGTTGGGAGTTGAAGACCTGCTGCAGAAACATGCTCTGGTGGAAGCTGACATTGCTATTCAGGCTGAGAGAGTGAGAGGGGTCAATGCCTCTGCTCAGAAATTTGCCACCGATGGAGAAGGTAACCAGCACCCAACATACCCCTTTTGTCTTAATTACCTGTGAGGTTATCTGTGAGACTCATTAGTTCTGCAAGATAGGTTAGCTAAACTCCCCACCAGAATGAGAGAATCCAGCTCCATTTGTGTCTTCTGTACTTGGTGTGTCAATGATTCACTTGTCCAGGAACCTGCTCAGGAATTGAGTGTGGCATTGTGCCTTGCATGGGATGTCACACTCCTCAGCAACAGCTGCCATGGCTTTGTAGAGGTCGCCACGGTTCCCCATGCTGTGTTCCTAATGCAAACAACACAGATGGTTGTGACTCAGTCTGATGGTGTCCCAATTTATCCTAAAAGGAAGCAATTCCCTAGAACCCAGTGTCGTTAACCAGAGTAAATGACGTCCATTTTGTGCAGTTGTGTATAAATCTGAATTCAGTGAATTTTGCCTCACTGGAAACAGTCATGAATATCTTTCCTTTTGGGTTTTTTTTGTCTTTTGGAAAGAATAGTATTTTCTGATCTGTGTTATTGTGTGGTGGAGCTTGAGCACTTCCCACTCACTTTCATGAGACTAACTATGGATTCTTTCATGTAGACCTTGTAGCTGGAACACACAGGAATTCAGAGCTCCGTGTAGGCCCCAGCTGTGAGTGGGAGTGAGTGAGCCCAGGTGGTAACACGTGTTCTCTGTCCGAGCAGGTTACAAGCCCTGTGACCCGCAGGTGATCCGGGATCGCGTGGCTCACATGGAGTTCTGCTACCAGGAGCTCTGCCAGCTCGCAGCCGAGCGCCGCGCACGCCTCGAGGAGTCCCGGCGCCTCTGGAAATTCTTCTGGGAAATGGCTGAAGAGGAGGGCTGGATCAGGGAGAAGGAACAGATCCTGTCATCTGATGACTATGGGAAGGACCTAACCAGTGTCGTCCGACTCTTGAGTAAACACAAGGCGTTTGAGGACGAGATGAGTGGCCGCAGCGGCCACTTTCAGCAGGCGATAAAAGAAGGTGAAGACATGATTGCGGAAGAGCATTTTGGGTCTGAGAAGATCAGAGAAAGAATTAAGGATATCCGGGAGCAGTGGGCTAACCTGGAGCAGTTATCTGCCATTAGGAAGAAGCGGCTGGAGGAAGCCTCTCTCCTTCACCAGTTCCAGGCTGATGCTGACGATATTGATGCGTGGATGTTGGACATCCTCAAGATTGTCTCCAGCAATGATGTTGGCCACGATGAATATTCCACTCAGTCCTTGGTCAAGAAACACAAAGATGTGGCTGAGGAGATTGCGAGCTACCGGCCGACCATCGACTCTCTTCACGAGCAGGCCAAGGCCCTGCCACAGGAGCATGCGGGGTCCCCAGATGTGCAAGGCAGGTTGTCTGGAATCGAGGAGAGATACAAAGAGGTTGCTGAGCTGACCCGGCTGCGTAAACAGGCCCTGCAGGATACCCTCGCTCTCTATAAGATGTTCAGTGAGGCAGATGCTTGCGAGCTTTGGATCGACGAAAAGGAGAAGTGGCTGAATAATATGCAGATTCCAGAGAAGCTGGAGGACCTGGAAGTGATCCAGCACAGGTGAGAATGCCTTTACCAGGAAGTTTGGGGAATACCAGGTGGAAGTTTTTTTACCCCAGCTGCCTTTCCCAGCTTGCCTGTGGCTCAGATTCTCTAATGCTTGGGGGATTTTGTGTTTGTTTGTTTTCCCTCACTCCAGGTTTGAAAGCTTGGAGCCAGAAATGAACAACCAGGCGTCCCGCGTAGCCGTGGTGAACCAGATTGCCAGGCAGCTGATGCACAGTGGCCACCCCGGTGAGAAGATCAAAGCACAGCAAGATAAACTCAACACAAGGTAAGCGCAAGCCTCGTGCTCAGGAACATCACACCAGCTGGAACAAGTATGGTGGGGTCATTTGTGTATCTTAGGTATGCTTTTTTAAGATATTCTGATGCTGTTACCTGAGTATCTTCAAGGTAGGACTTTAAAGCTTCAAAAGGAAAGAGTTGTGCCTTTCAAATATTTGATTATCAGATGGAGTTTTGCTCTTGACTTAATCAGGCCCTGAGTGTGTCAGTACCTTGATCTGAGAGCTGGAAATTGACTGTAACAATTATTATGATAAAAAAGAAATCAATACAGTTTTATGTAAACTCCCTCCTTTTTTAGCTTCAGAATGAACCAAGGGAGTGTGAAAAGTTGATGTAACTGCCAATTTTTCACTTGAGGAAAAATTATACCCGGTGTGCTGGTACTTGTCACATTCTAATACACACCATATCTGGGTTAATGTTTGCTTTGCTAGAAATACTGATGGTGTGGGAAGGACTGAGGAAACCATGAGTAGCTGGGTTACAGCAGGGCTTACCAAGCTGGTGGGAGCAGCTGCTCACTCAGCAATGTTGCCATATCCTTTCCCCACAAGTCTCAATTTCTCTGCTCTCCTCTCCTCACACATTTCAGGTGGAGCCAGTTCAGAGAACTGGTAGATAGGAAGAAGGATGCTCTGCTCTCTGCTCTGAGTATCCAGAACTACCATCTTGAATGTAATGAAACCAAATCCTGGATCAGGGAAAAGACCAAAGTGATCGAATCCACACAAGACCTGGGTAACGACCTGGCTGGAGTGATGGCCCTGCAGAGGAAGCTGACGGGCATGGAACGGGACCTGGTGGCCATTGAAGCCAAGCTCAGTGACCTGCAAAAGGAGGCGGAGAAGCTGGAATCAGAGCATCCTGACCAGGCACAAGCCATCCTTTCACGGCTTGCAGAGATCAATGATGTGTGGGAAGAAATGAAGACCACCCTGAAGAACCGGGAAGAGTCCCTGGGAGAGGCCAGCAAGCTGCAGCAGTTCCTGAGAGATCTGGATGACTTCCAGTCCTGGCTCTCCAGAACACAGACTGCAATCGCCTCCGAAGATATGCCCAACACCCTGACAGAGGCTGAGAAGCTGCTCACTCAGCACGAGAATATCAAGAATGAAATCAACAACTATGAGGAAGATTATCAGAAGATGAGGGACATGGGTGAGATGGTGACACAAGGGCAAACTGATGCTCAGTACATGTTCCTACGCCAGCGCCTCCAAGCTTTGGACACGGGATGGAATGAGCTGCACAAAATGTGGGAGAACAGGCAAAATCTCCTTTCCCAGTCTCATGCCTACCAGCTGTTTCTCAGAGATACCAAGCAAGCAGAAGCTTTCCTTAATAACCAGGCAAGTGGTCAAGATATACCTGACTTCATTTCTACAGGTTGGCACTGTGCACTGCAAGCAATTAACAGACAAAATCTATTGGCAGGAGAGCCACAAACAGACAAATTGCCCTTTTCTAACTGTATTTTACTTCATACTGTTCTTGGGAGATGTTTGTTGTTGGAGCAGCAGCATAGCCTGAGTGTAACAATTTTCTCTCTGATTTCTTTAATCCCAGGAGTACGTTCTGGCGCACACAGAGATGCCAACTACCTTGGAAGGAGCAGAAGCTGCTATTAAAAAGCAGGAGGACTTCATGACCACCATGGATGCCAATGAGGAAAAGATCAATGCAGTTGTGGAGACAGGCAGGAGGCTCGTTAGTGATGGGAACATTAACTCTGATAAAATCCAGGAGAAAGTGGACTCTATTGATGACAGGTAAGGGCAGAACAGTGGCACAATGTAGCTGTTCCTGCTTTAATTCTGTTCTCTGAGAGATGACCTTTTAGCAGGATTCAAAGGCAAAGTAACAGCTTAGAAAATGTCTGTTCCTGACTGTTTTCTTTGTCTCGTGGAAAAATAGGAACTGTCATGTTTCAAGAATGCACCAGGCTAATCTTAGTTAAATAATACCTCTCCCACTTTCTAGAGGCTTGGTAGGTAATGAGCTCCCTACCCAGAATTCGGCTGTGTGAGTGTTGTCATGTAGTTCTTGGAGTATGAACAGACTTGATGCTCTGGTGGGAGCTGTAGCAGTTGGCTGTGTCTGGTTCCACAAGTCTCAGTTTCTTCTGCTGCCCCTGAGCTGGTGTAATTACAATAACGTATTCCTGTCCTTCCTCTGGAGAAGGAATGTGGCTCTTCAAGGGTGTAATTGGCATTGCATCCACCCCATCCGCTCGCCTTTGATCGCCTCTTCCAGCTTGTCTGGCCCCTCTGAGATCAGATTAGGAAGCACTGGTACAAGCGTGTCTTTCATCCCAGAACAAGTCCTTTGCTTTCTCTCTCTGGCTGTGGCAGGGATGCTATAGAACATTAAAAGTTTCTTTTTCTTTGAAACCTAAATGTTCGGTTTTGATGGCTGTTGTTCTTTCTGCTTTTGGTTTGGATTACAGTGGAGTCTTTCAAGGCACTGTGAGTGTCAGAACACAGCAGTGAGCTGTGAAATGTCACTGATGACCCTCCCATCAGACTTGCATCCCCTCACAGCTGGTAAGCTCAGAGTTCTCCAGGTGCCTTCATCTCCAAGGAGAAACTGAAGTAGTTCAGAAAATGTTGGACCTTTCTGGTTTGGGCAGAGATGTCCCACTGTCTGTGGAACCACTTTAGCCGTGCCTCATTGCTTCAGGAAAGGCAGCTCTTTCTGTTCCCAGAGCTTGCTGAGGTCTGCTGAGCCCTCTGACAACTGAACCCCCAGGATACCCCATGTTTCCATTCTCCCTCTCACCAGCTTGGCTCTAGATCCCAGAGAGAATCTGCAAGGCCAGGAAGAGGAGATTATATGAAAGCAATCAAGGGGACAACTAGGACAGTGATTTTCCTTAGGTACCCTCTCTGAGGGTCCTCTGCTCTAAGTTTTCCCGTCTGCTTAGGAAAGCAGGAGAGCTTGATCCTGGCCTTCTGGTCAGGTGTCCTCTTTTTGCAGCTTTTGGAATATAAAAAGAAAGCATCCAAGGATATCTTAGCAAATGGCCAGCAGCATCTTGCAGCCCTGTCTGAGGTGACTGGAGAGACAGCTTCAGCCTGTGTTGTGTGCTCTGCAGAGGCTCTAGTGACTGTCACCCCAGTGCAGCTGCTCCTCTGTGCTCCGTTGTCCCTGCTGTCCTGCCTGGGGGACGTGTGCTGGAGTTCCTACTGGAACGGAGCATTTCCTCAATTCCAAAGCTATTTATGCCCAGCGCTGCAAAAAGCATCCGGTGCGCTGCTATCCAGGAAATCTGTGTGATTGCTCCCTGAGTCTGCGGGGCTGATAAGCCTCCAGAACAAAGCCCTGGGGCTTCGTGCACTGGGAGGGGTAGCAAAGGAAGCCTCTTTGCTTTCACAAAAAGTGGCTGTCCCAGCCGAGCTCCACCTGCATGTCTAACAAAGGACCGAAACAAACAAGCACAACTATGTGCAGTGGCTCCATACTTCCCATAGGGAGCTCTTTGTAATTTCTGGTATTGTTCAGAGTAGGTTTTGGAGCTGTGCTTTTGGGCTGTTCCTGAGGAGACCCCACTGGCCCTGGTGTAGCAGACAGGCTCTGCCCTGGATTAGTTCCCATCTCGGTTGGGATGGCACAAGGGGGAGGAAAGTGCAATAGGAAAGAAATACTTCAGCACAATCTTTTAGAGCAGCTCACAGGCAAGAGTGAATGGGAATAAGGACAATGGAGTAAGGGTGAGGAAAGGAGAAGGTGGGTTTGCATCAAGCTGTCACTAACTAGCTTCTCCAGCTGGGGAAGAAGCTATTCTCCCTGTGCAGCTGTCTCTGCTTGGGTGACTTCTGCTGCTCTGGAGCATTTTCTCCTCCATTTTCTCTTGAAAAAGTGTTGGGGAACTTCTCCAGTCTGTGTACTTGCACATGGCCTCCGATTCTGCAAGGGAGATTTAGTCTAAAGACAGTGGCAGATCTGGCACAAGTTGTGATCTGAGCCTGTTTTACATCAACTTTTGTATTTGTGCAACCTTCTGCTCAACAGAGAACAGAAGTAAGTTTTGTTCTTGTCCATTCAGAAGGGAGAGTGCCTCGTTTGGTGGAGCAATGAAAGAAGCTAAAACTGCCTTTCATATATCTCAGAATTCCTAGCAGGGAGCTGCATTCACACCACGTGTAAGATTTATTATTTCTGCACAGGCTTTGAAACCCACAGGCTTACAGTTAAACCACAAGTGGTTTTGTCAGTTTTCAGCACTGTCAGCATTTTCAGGGGGCGCTGGGAGTCAGCTTGGGGACACTGGGCAAATTCTGGATTAATTTGTGTCAGACATCTTGTGCTGAACAGATCTTACAGTGGAAGTCACATGTGTGATACAGAATCTGAAGTCATTCTAAATAACTGGAGTCTGCAGAGCAAACTATTCTTCTTCCACAAACTCTTTTAGCAAATTAGTAAGAAGCACTCATTGACAACCTTAAGTGTGAATTCTTTTAAAGGATTTAGGGATATTTGAACAAGGAGTTAATAATATTTAGGTACAGCCAGTCTGGAGCAGGAGAACAGACTAAATAACTTCTTAAAGTCCTTTATTCCCATAAAAAAAAGTCAGTGATGAAAACACAGGAATTCCTGTCTGTTTGAGCAGTGCCCATCCTCAAAATGCTTCTCCCTTGTTGTGGTTCAGCCCTGTTCTTCAGAGAAAACTCGTTGTTGAGTCTCACTCCAGGTCATCTTGAACAAAACCACCTTTTACAGTTACATAGCTCTAAGCACCGAAGATCATATTTGTTATGTTATGGCATCATCTGTTTGATATCCCTGCATGGTTTCCTTCAAAGTCCTTCAAGTCAGTATTTCCAACACTCCATGGGAGATATTTGTATTAGTTTTTTAAAATTCAGGTTTTCTCAACAGAAGAACTTCTGTACTTAGTCTTAAATCTATTCCAGTGCTGTGAAAGTTCTGCTTTTAACTGCATAACTCCTGTCCTCTCCAGAGTACATGAGTCTGTAATGTAATCTAGCCTTAAATCTCTGAAATTGGCCTGATAAAATCACCCAGAGAGTTCTTTGCTTCATTTTAACAACCTGAGTAATGTAGTGTGTTTGCCCAGGCATATAAAAGCCAGCCAAGAAAGAGTGGAATCAAACCCGGGGATGTTTGCTTCGTTAGAGAGGTTTTTCCTAAGGCACAGTTTGTCTTTTCCTTTGTGTTCCCTCTGTCAAAACTTCAGGCTCACCTGGGCCTGGACTCCAGGCTCTTGCTTTGATGGTTCCATGTGTCTTCCGTGCCATCCAATCTATAAATCATTTTCTTGACTACACCTATAGAGATGTTGCTTGCCTGGTTATTTGAAGGCAGCTGTTGAGGCCAAAGAGAAGCAAATTGTTGTCCTGTAGAGGGTTTTCTCCTATTCCTCTGCCTACAGACTTTTTGCTTTTATAGAAATTGTATCTCCAAGTATTTCTTATGTTTCTGAAGTCACTAAATTGGTGTCAGAGAGCTTGCTGTGGTAACTTACTGCAGATCAGGAAAAGTGGTGTCATAATCCAGTTGTCATCAAAATGTAATTTATGATCTTCTGGAGTATCATGAGTCTCTGGAGATCTCCACTAACATGGATTTATTTAGCTTTTGCCAGCATGTGCTGAGCTCATCTTATAAACTGCCACCCTTTAAAATAATTTCCAACTCTCAATCCATATTTTTCTTATTACAAATGGCAGCAATATTTCACTTTAAACCCCTGTACAGTGCAATAGGAACAAGCCTAGCACAATGAGCAGTAAATAAAAATTGTCTTCTTTACTCTGTCTCTTCCTTGTAAATTGCCTCATAAATAATGAAAGGATGGAAGGTGAGGGATAGCTACTCCAAATAAGCATTTTTAAAAACATGCCCAGAGGTACCTTGGGAATCAGCCCCATTCCATTTGAAGGACCCACCACAACCTTTGGGACTGCCAGCATGACTCATCCTTCAAGGGGCAAACAGTGATGAATCAAATTAGAGCTTCTGGATTAACCTTTCCTTCTCTTCTGACTGCTCTTAAACACTCTGAAAAATATGTTCCAAGTGCATAAAGCTTCTGTGTGCAGAACTGCACAGGGTGCTGCACGTGGTTAAACACAGCCTTGCAAAGGTTCTGTGGCCCAGCTCAGTTTTGTGCAGGACAAGGAGGTGCTGAAGGAGTTTTACAAAGAGCATTACAGCAGGTGCACCCTGCAAGGGCCACACAACGTCATCTTATTGTTGCAATTTGCAGTTCTCTTATGTTTTTTGGCAAACAGCCTGAACTCTCCTGTGGGCTTGAAATGAGTGGGCCAAATTCTGTCCATAACACGTTGTGAAGCCCTGCTGACTTCAGAATTTTCTCTGTGTATTTAACGGGTCACAAAAACAAGGAGATGCTGAACTTCAGGGAGTCCATTAAATAACACACTCCAAAATGTCCTTTGAAAGGCAGCTAAGGACACACACCACAAACTTATCAGCACCTGTAGTCCAAAGAGGCTCCAGAAACCAACAGTGACAGCTTTTCATGAAATGCCTATTTCATTTCCTTTCTCTATTGTTTTTTTTCTGACCAGACATAGGAAGAACCGTGAAGCAGCCAGTGAACTTCTGATGAGACTGAAAGATAACAGGGATCTCCAAAAGTTTCTTCAGGATTGCCAGGAGGTAAATCATGCCCTTTCACTTTTATTGCTGAAAGCTGCATCCTGCAGAAGAGCATTCTTACTCCACATTTTATGAGGACTGAAATGCTCAGTCATCCAGTAGTATTCAGTGTGGAATCAACATAAAAAACCCCCTGACCATACCGCTGCAAAAAAGAATGTTTATTTTCTCTTTTCCCATGAGCCAAATTTTCTTTTGTCATATAAGCTAAAGACATAGAAAACTGTTGAAAGCAGTGAAGATTTTTTGCTGTGATATAAATTATGACCGTGTGGAATGTGGTGGGATTAGCAGTGCACTTACTAAGAGTTTTGTCTACAGCTGTACAGATGTATGTGGCCTGGTGCAAGGGCTTTCAGTGATGTCTAGCAAACATTAGTCAGAAGACTAGGAGGTTAAGAATAAAAAAGGAGCAAGATTAGGCTGGGTCATTTATGTGTGATTTACCTGATAGTTTACATGTGTTTAAAATTGTTAAGTATTATAACATTTGAAAAGAGAACATTCTTCCAGATTTTCTGATCACTTACATGGACTGTTTACACTGAAGAAAACATTTTAAAGTTTGGAATAGCACAAGGAATTAATCAAGTAATTTTCAGGTTATTTCATGGAGTACTGGCAGATAATAAAGAGCTTTGCCTGTGAGGTTTTGATCATAAGCTGGGCAAGTGGTGTTTGCTGCTTGGTTGCCTGGATTCAATCTGTTTCTCAGCATTGCATAAGCTGTCTATGAGCTTCCCTTCAAATGCTCCTTCCTTAGTAGTTAAAACATGACAGATTAGCAAAAATTCTGCTGTTATTAGCAGCAGCTTCTTCCTTCCTCTGTGACAGCTCTGGTACGAAGATCCCCTGGCTCTTGGGGCTCTCCTGGCCTCAGTGTCAGTGTGGGTGCGTTCCTTAGGAGCTGTTTTTTCTCCTATATCACTGGAAGAAATAGGAAAGCATAAAAGCTCTAGTGTTGGCTGCCTGAATGCCTTTCCTCTCCCTTGTTTCTCTCCAGACACTAAAACGTGGATGTCTCGACCACATGGTTCAAAGACAAACTTACAATTACCCAAATGTCAGGGATTCCTCCAATCCTCTTGGAGAGCACATTAACCTCGGTGATAATTGAAGGGCTGTTTCCTGAGAAAACTTAGAATTTACATCAGTGTGGGGCCTGCTGACACCTCTGTTGGCCTGGAGGGTTTGTGATGGAGCAGTGATGGAGCAGCACGGTCCTGCAGGGTGGAAGGGAGCCAAGGCAACACCTCCCCCTTGGCTTTTTCCTTAGCTCTGCCTGTGAAGTTGGGAATTGTTAGGGAACAGCTTTGAGCCAGTCCCCATTTCACCTGGCAGTGACCCTTTGGCCTTCCTGCGCGCTGCTGCCGTAGGGACAGTTTCCCATCTGTGTGTAACTTGAGGAAAGGCAGAGTGTTTTCTGCAGCCCTGCCCTTCCCAGGGCAGCCACACTGTCACCCCCGTGCTGAGGTGGTGTTGTGCTTGTGGCCTCCTGCCCCTTGCTCCTTCCTGCAGAGCCGGGGAGCAGCAGGATAATGCTCCTCACAGCAGCTCAGCAGTGATAAACCTTCCCTGAGGGGTCACAGGTGAGGGAAAACAGCAGATTTTGTTGTTGTGAGGAGTCAGAAACACTGTCACGGGTTAGTCCTGGGGTGCTGCTTTTCTGGCTATTTCTTCCACTCATCGATGTGAATGTGTTAAATAAATTTGCCAAGTGAATGAAACAGTGACAGCAAAAAATCCTGAGTGGATGAGATGTGATAAATGTTAAAATTTAGTTTTCTTTGACTTCCTGCTCTTTCTCAGCTCACCTTTAAGGAGTTTACAGCTGACCTTCTCTCTGAGTGCTTGGAAGTCCCAGCACTGTCTGGGCTCATTTCTCCAGGGACATGGTGAAAGCTCTTGGCAAGACTCTGCACTCCAAAGTTTCTTTCCTGGAGTGTGCTGGCAGGATTTGCCATGTGAGCCTCCCTGCAGGATGGGCTGTGTCAGCTTGGCTCCTGGCACAGTCTGGGAAGTGCAGCAGCACTCGGAGCCCTCTCCCCTTGCCTTGCTGCTGTCCCAGGCTCGAAAGGGTTTGTCTCTGCATTTCCCTTCCTTCGTGCTGGGTTGGCACTGCAGAGTGGGAGCCAAGAGCAAGAGCAGGATCTTGTGTACAGGTGCAAAGGATGGGAGGAAGCCTCACCCTCTCCTGGCCTTAACAACTTCTGGAGAAATAAATACTCTAAGTGTCATTCTGAGGCAGTTTAGGGAAATGTTTTCTGAAAATCTACTTTAACACTCAAGGTACTGGCTTTTAGTGCCTGTAGTGGCTGCAAACCCCAGATTTTAGCAGTGAGCCCTTAAATACTTTCTCTGCTTTTCTGTGCTCCGAGGGGTTTATCCTGACAGGCCCTGCCTGTGAGCCACATGTTGTCCCTGTTTTGCCTCCCCCCAGCTGGCTGGAATGATCCAGCCTCTCCTTGGGAAGCACTTTTAAATCCCCAGAAGCCTTAATGCTGTGGCTGAGTAAAAGCAAACAGTGAAAGCCAAGCAGTGCAATTTGCAGAGCAGAGCAGCTGTCTCCTCCCCAGAAAGGCAGGAGTAAAACCACTAATTCTGGGATATATCCTAATCCCCATGTAGCCTTTGACTGTTCAGCAGCACAGTAGCCTGCTCTAATGTAAACTTCTGCCTACAAAGCTCTTCACCAACATGAGCATTTTTCTGTTTAGACTTGATGGGAAGATCCAATGAGGAGTTTCTCTGATTGCTCTAAGTTTTCCCTTTTTGTGGAAGGGTGCATTTAAGGGACAATTGAAATTTTAAAGGGCAATTGAAAAGAGGTCCATGAGTGCTCAATGGAATTTGTTGCCCTGGTCCTGAGCACACAGCAGAGGCCTCTGTTCTTCCCCTTTTTGGGCTGCTTGCTCACCCAAGTGCTGTTCTAGAAACCAAACTAAGATTTGTTTTGACATTTTCCGCTCTATGCAAAAAATGAACCTTTTCAAATTCTATAAACATTCATGTGAATGTGGTTTTTATCCACACCTCAGGGATAGATGAGGCACTCAGACTCACCCTAGGAGGAAATGTGATGTTGGCTGCTAGGATCATTTTCACATTCCATTTGCCCTTGGCAAATCAACTGTCTCTTAAAGTATTGGTTTTCTCTAGTGGTGATATGAAAATTGTCCCCAGTGCCTTTGCATTTGCTGAAAATCAGAAAGAAAAGAGTCTTGGATTTTATATAATGGGAAAAGGAAAGTCTCCAATACCAAAACACTCTTGGAGACTGGACAAATAAACGAAATACTTATGTAATCATATACAGAGAAAAGGCTGAGGGGAAAAGGTACAAATGTGCTGTGAATTAATGGTACAAAACCATCTCTACCAACTTCTACAAAACCATCTGGCCAATAAGTAGGACAGGTGGCCCTGTGATGCCTTTCTCTTGCTGTTGAACTGGGTGAGACCTGTGTGTTTGATTTTGCTTATCACAGAGGTGATTCCTTTCTGCTTGAATCATGTCTTTTTTATGTATTGGAGATGGATGCTTGAATTGAACTGTTAAAGAGGCAAATCCTTGACTGAACCCTGAGTAAGAGCAGTCTCTGAGTCTCACACAACTCTTCTGTAGAGGCATCTCTTTACCCTTGATCTGGAGGCATTTTGCATGAAACTAGAAATGTTTCCTCACACCCCCATGTATTTTCCTTTCCAGCTCTCCCTCTGGATCAATGAGAAGATGCTCACAGCCCAGGATATGTCCTATGATGAGGCAAGGAACCTGCACAGCAAGTGGCTGAAGCATCAGGCATTCATGGCAGAGCTTGCATCCAACAAAGAGTGGCTGGAGAAGATTGAAAAGGTAAGTGAAGAACATTCAAAAAATGCCCTTATCTCTGTCCAGGGTGGTTGTGCACCAAGATGGGATCTGCTGCTCTGCAGAACTGGTCCTTAAACCATCCCACAGCTGAGGCTAAAGGAGATTTCTGGTGCACTGTATCTCCATCCAATCCATTTTATTCCTCACTGATGTTAAAAGGTTTTTATCCAAGACATTCTCTCAGACTTGGCTGAGGTGCCAGTTTAGTTTTGTCTAGTCTTTCAGAAGGAAGGCATAGCCTAAATTTCATACCCGAAGGGTAAGTGGGGCAAATGCTGGGATTGGAGCCAGTGAAGTAGAGGCACTTCCCGGGAAATAACGGAATATAGGGAATAGCTGAGTTTATTCTCCTGTGCTGCTAAGCTGGTGTTCATTCATTTAGGACTATAACCAAGTTGCCTTTCCCCATGCAAAATTAGGGCATGAGGTAAAGAACATCCAGTTTTATGATTAATTAAGATTCACAGCTCTGTATCAAGTTACTTTGAAGCCTTAATACACTGTGGTGAGCTGTACTTTCCCCCCCTGTTTCTCCTGTGCAGCTCTGGAGCACTGAGGAGTCTCCTCTTTAGCTCTGACAGTGGGTTTCTGTTCAGTGTAAGTTAGCTTAATTGCTCATTTCCTCTCCCACTTTGGCACTCCATATCCCATTAGAGGCTTTTCTGTGATCTGCAAATAGCAATACCCTTTAATGGTGTAATTAGAAGTCTGCTCTTAGTACTGGAAGTTCCTTTTTAGTGATGCTAATAATCCTCCTCCTTTGCCTCTGGAAAATCAGATTGCAGCAAAGGACCAGGGTTGTGTACAGAGTTGTGACAGTCCCTGGATTAGCATTCATATGGAATGTACTGGGTTGGGGGCAGCATTCCCATCTGCACCCAGGTGCAGAGATAGAAGGATAATTAGAATAAAGACAGTATTTCCCAAGCTCTCCCAGTATTATGCTGGGTGTTCATGGTTCTCTGGTGATGTGGCCCCTGGAAGCTGGGGCCTCAGGAGACTCAGTGTGTGCAGCTCCAGCTCCCTGCTCCATCGTGCCTGAGCCATAGCCCCAGGAGCTCTCTTCAGGGAACATGTGGAATGGAGAAGAGAAAGGAAGTATTGCTTGACCTTCCCATTGCTAAAAACCCCTCTTCCAGGCAGCAGAGGGACCTGGGAGCTGATTTTCTGGAAGGAGTCACTGGATAATTGGAGATAGAAAATGAGTGGTTGATGCTGCCAGCAGATGAGGAATCCTGAGTGCTTATTAATCAGGATAATTGCCCTAACGGGCTGTGAGTGCTCCTGAGGAGGTACCATTTGGTTGCTCTTTGCTTTGCAGGAGGGAATGCAGCTCATTGCAGAGAAACCAGAGACCGAGGCCGTGGTGAAGGAGAAGCTGACGGGTCTCCACCAAATGTGGGACGAACTTGAATCCACCACCCAGACCAAGGCTCAGCGTCTCTTTGATGCAAACAAGGCAGAGCTTTTTACCCAGAGCTGTGCAGACCTGGATAAGTGGCTGAATGGTCTGGAGAGCCAAATCCAGTCAGATGACTACGGAAAAGATCTCACTAGTGTCAACATCCTGTTGAAGAAGCAGCAGGTAAACAGAGCATGGGGTGCAGTGGGCAGACAGCAGATACCTGCACTCTAAGGAACAGGCGGGACAGGCTTTCAGTTTTGGAAAGAAAGAACTGCTTTTCTTTCTTCCTATTCTTTCATGTATCTTTAAGAAGAAGAAAAAATATATCCAGCAGCAAATCAGACAATAATTATTAACATGGTAAATCCTCAGTGACCAGCATCTGTTCTCCCTTCTGAGGAAGCTGTTGATGTGCCCTAATCGTACCAACAGCTTTCATCTCAAGTTTTCAGGACCTTTTTGCCATGTTTCTGTTTAGATGCTGGAGAATCAAATGGATGTCCGTAAGAAGGAGATAGAGGAGCTGCAAAGCCAGGCAAGGGCTTTGAGCCAAGAGGGCAAGAGCACAGATGAAGTCGATGGCAAACGCCTTACTGTAGAAAAGAAATTCTTGGAGCTGCTAGAGCCTTTGAATGAGAGAAAGGCCAACCTGCTGGCCTCCAAAGAGATCCACCAGTTCAACCGGGATGTGGAAGATGAAATTGTGAGTATTAAAGAAATCCCTCTCCCGTGCCAGTAGGACAATTTTGGAATACTGCTGCTTTCTGCAGCTTGTGTGCACCAGCCTCTCTCTGCTGCCCCAACTGTATCTGGAGTTGGTTGAAATCATGTGTTCTCTCTCTTTCAGTTGTGGGTTGGAGAGAGGATGCCCATAGCTACATCTACTGATCATGGACACAACCTCCAGACTGTGCAGCTACTAATAAAGAAAAATCAGGTAAATAGGTGCTGTTAGAGCTCCATATCTGCTGTTTCTCCTTAGTGCTGACTAATTCAGCAAGGAAAGTTTTGGGCTAAAACAGTGGGTGCTGTGGTGTGACCACAAGTGGTGGCACAGCATCAGGTTGTCCACATGAGCTCATGGCGTGTGTTTGGCTGCCCCTCTGGAATTAAGACCCCTGACTTGCATTTCCTATTCATTTGTGCATTGTCTCATCAGTCAATTTTCTCCCATGTAGACCCTTCAGAAAGAAATCCAGGGCCACCAGCCTCGTATCGATGACATCTTCGAGAGGAGTCAGAACATAATCACAGAGAGCAGCCCCAATGCTGAAGTCATTCAGCAGAGACTTGCAGACCTGAAGCAGCTGTGGAACCTCCTCATCGAGGAGACGGAGAAGCGCCACAAGCGCCTGGAGGAGTCTCACAGGGCTCAGCAGTATTACTTCGATGCAGCCGAGGCTGAGGCCTGGATGAGTGAGCAGGAGCTCTACATGATGTCAGAAGAGAAAGCCAAGGTGAGCAGCTCCACAGTGACACTGCTGTGGGCTTAATTGCTTTGCTGGAGGGAGGCAGGTGACATAGTTTAATGTGGCACTATGGAGTGATGACATAAACAAATTTAACTTCCTGGTGAAGCCTCAAGTGATCGTGGCTTCTATCTGTTCTGACATCTCTGACAGTGTGCAGGATAGGCTGTGCTGTGTGGAGCCAGGTAAGCATCCTCACTGCAGAGGGCAGCTCTGTGCCTGCCTTCACTGCAAGGTTAGGATTGCCAGTGAGGTCCAGTTAGGTCCAGTTTTCTGTTAGTTTTGAATGACAGCACAATTCACCTGGCTGTGAAACAGGGCCTGACAGTCAGTCAGCTGCTGCCACTGTCACCAGCCTTGACTCCCAGCGACCATCAGTGCTGACTCCCAGCTTCAGACCATACCAAAGAGAAAGTAAACTCCTGTTTTCCAAGGAGATGTTAGTGCTGGAGCTTGTTTGTTATCAACATAAATGCACCATGTTCACTGCCCTGAGAAAATAAAGCTCAGCTTTGTATCAGGAGAACACATTCCAAAGGTTCTCAATTCAGTCTCCAGTTAAAAATGGCTCATTTTCTTTTTTGTCTATTGCAAATAGTTCACTATGCAAAATACTGTACTGAAAAGATTTACAGACAATATCAGTTAGCACTGAGAGTGGGGGCTGTTTTTCTTAGCTATAACAGTGCATAAAAAGTTTTGATTGGAACTTCTCCAGGCACTTTGGTGGAGAATCCATTGGCATGGGCTGTATAGGATTTCTTTTCTTTGCCCCATGCTGTTGTTGAGATACCTGACAAGTGGTGTGTCTTAATCTGTTCCATGTTTCTGAGCCCTGCACCAGTGTTGTGGAAACACACAAAAAGCTTCATAGAAGAGGAAACTCGACATGCTCAATGCCCAGCTGATGTAATTTTGTTCTGCACTCCAGAGGGGTTGATGCATTATCTCTTTCACTCATTATTTTGCTTTTTGCTGTGACATCAACTGTTCTATACCACTGGCAGAAGGGCTTGTCTTCAGGCTGTACTTGGGAGCAGCTCCTTATAATTCTTCCTGTCATTTTCTGTCACCCTTACAGGATGAGCAGAGTGCAGTGTCCATGCTGAAGAAACACCAGATTTTGGAACAAGCTGTAGAAGATTATGCTGAAACTGTGCACCAGCTTTCAAAGACCAGCAGAACTTTGGTGGCAGATAATCACCCAGAAAGGTATTAACTGCCATTTTTAATTGGGTCATGAGTTCTTTTAGCAATTCAGTCCCTTCCTTGGGTGGTTGTGACACACAAAGACCACAGCAAAGAGTAAGTAGCTCAGAAGCTCATACAGAGGAGGAGGAGTTCAGCCTCACTCAATTCAAGGTGTGTGTTAGACCACCCTGATTTGGCCAGAGACAGGGTCAGTATGTGCAGCTGCTGATTTCTGGTGGTTCTGGACACCTGGAGTACCTGTCTGTTGTGTCCCCTGTGCAGGCTGCAGTGTCAGGTCTGCCAGCAGTGCTGAACCTCACAGAGGTGGGGCAGTCCTCAGGAACACGGTCCAGATCTGCTCCTCCAACCAACTTTTACATCCAGCACGGAAGGTCACAGTTGTTAATCCTTCTGCAGTGCTCCCCACGATCTGCCTCTTCTCTTTGAGGTTCCAGCAGAATCAGAACCTGGAATCAGATGCTTTAAACATGGGCACACTAACATCTTACTTTTGGTAAATTTAGCTCATCTTTCATAAATGGCTTTCCCTGGGAGACAATTTAGGAAGCTTAAGAACCATTTTGCTGTAAGAGCTGCAGCTCAGCAGACACAATTCTCTACTGGCTTCAGCTAGAAGGCTGATTCCACGCTGAAGCTGATGTATTTAACTGCTCAGCCTGCACAGGTTGGAAGGTGGCACTGGCCTAGGACAGACACACTCTGCCTCCGGTGGAAGGTTGTTATTTAACTCTAAAGCACTCTCTTGTGGTCATGATTGCTTCTGATGAGAGCAGATTTCCTGGCTGAGCTATCTGAGTACCGGAATAACATCATCAGCTTTACAAGGCAGAGGGAAGGCACTTTGACAGCACTGTATGGCTCAGAAAAAATAGTGGCAAAAGATACAGCAAGTAGAAATATTCATCCCTTGTGCAAATGCTGAGCTTTAGGGCGTAAGAAACCCATGAGTGCTGCTGAACTCCGAAGCAGAGTTTGACTGAAAAGGAACTGCTCCCTGGCTCAGCAGCTCAGATGCTGCCTGTAGCTTTGGGAGAAGACGTGTGATCTGTGGCCAGACAAATGGAGAGCTGGATTCCAGCTCCCCTCTCTAAAGCCAGGGGGTTACAGTACAGGACAGACAAGTTTCCCAGCTATTGCTGTCACCTCTGCCAGCAGAGGATCTGCCCAGCGTGTCCAAGTTGAACTCCTGCCTGCAGCAGATGTGCATTCTGTGGATTAAATGCCCCGAATGACTTTTATTCCTTGCAGTTTTCCCCATTTGGTTTTGCTTGCAAAGGCAGTGCAGACTCAGTGCTGTTTGGTTTTCCAGCGAGCGCATCAGCATGCGCCAGTCCAAGGTGGACAAGCTCTATGCGGGCCTGAAGGACCTCGCTGAGGAGAGGAGGGGCAAGCTGGACGAGAGGCACCGGCTGTTCCAGCTCAACCGCGAGGTGGACGACCTGGAGCAGTGGATCGCTGAGAGGGAGGTGGTGGCAGGGTCCCACGAGCTGGGCCAGGACTACGAACACGTCACAGTGAGTCCTTGGGGAAGGCCTCTCTGAGTGCTGCTCACAGAGGGTGGCTGGGCTCGCTCAGGTCTCTCTGTAGTCGCAGCGCTGCATGAGGCTCTTTCTGTGCCCTCCAGATGCTGCAGGAGCGGTTCCGGGAATTCGCCCGGGACACCGGGAACATCGGGCAGGAGCGGGTGGATACTGTCAACCACATGGCGGATGAACTCATCAACTCCGGCCATTCGGACGCTGCCACGATCGCCGAGTGGAAGGACGGACTCAATGAGGCCTGGGCAGATCTCCTGGAGCTCATTGACACGAGAACACAGATCCTTGCAGCCTCTTATGAACTGCACAAATTTTACCACGATGCCAAGGAGGTCTTAGGACGTATCCAAGACAAACATAAGAAACTGCCCGAGGAGCTTGGTAGAGACCAAAACACAGTGGAAACACTACAGAGAATGCACACGACATTTGAGCACGATATCCAGGCCCTGGGCACCCAGGTGTGTGGCAGGTGAACTGTGGGTGTGGGAGCCTGAGCTGCAGAGTTTGCTGCTGCCCTTGGCTGCTCCGTGGCTGGGAGACAGAGTGCTGCCAGCTGCTTCCCACGTGTTGTGCTGTGGGAATAACCTCACCTGCATCCTTTTCTTATCTGTCTGTCTGCTGCTCTGCCATTGCATTCGGTTGATTATCTAAAGTAGCAATCTGTAAGTACACGGGCTTCTGAACATGTTGGCAATTGCTGGATGTTGTTCCATTTACTGTCCTTTGCTGAAGAAGAAATGAGAAAGGCAGAGAGCTTCTGTATTGATTTAAAATACAAAATATGAAGGGATGTATAAGCCTGGTTGGCTTTTTGAGGTTTGGTTTTATTTTGGTTGGTCAGTTTGGGTTTTTTGGGTTTTAAAAACACCAAAAAGCCCCAGTCAAACCCTTTGTGCCAGGCACTGTTTATTTTTCCTTTCTAAGAGGCAAAGACCCACACAGAGGCTGTCTGACTTGGTTATGAACCTGGGCATTCTGAATTGAATATGGCCTTTCTTGGTGCTTCCTAAGAGCAAAAGAGATTTAAAATCCACAGTTCAGGCTAAGATTTTTAAAAGCATCCAAACTTGATCTAATTCTGAATCTTTTGAAGCCAAGGTGTGTCAAGTAGAAGGTGGCAGCTGTTCATACAGCACAGGGGGGATTCTAAATCAAAATACAACATTCAGCTGCCACAAGGAGAATTTGGGAAGGGAACAAGTTGCTTAAGGAATGGAGGAATTTACAACTGACTGTATTTATCCCAGTAGGTCAGGAAAGAGCTTTTATGGCCCAGCTGCCAGCCAATTCTCAGTTATGTAGCAATTTACACTAAAACAAAGGAGAGAGAGCAAGCATTTGCTTTTCCAGGTGTTTTACTTTCAGAAGCTGTAGATTTTATACAGAAAATGGGAGACATTCACAAAACATCAATCCCAGTCTCTCAAAAAGGTAATTATAATCAAGACCTAAATGAAGGAATATGTAATCACAGTACAGAGCTGTGGGGAAAGCACTTAGGATAATTTCTGGGTGAAGCAGCCAGAGCACTGAGATAGATCATTATGAGAGAGGCATGGTCTCTGTGCCTGTAGCTAGAAGGCTGTTTGATTTGATGCTAAAAACATAATTAGACAAGAGCTATTGGAATGTTTCCTGGCTTGAAAAATATGGAAAACAGTCAGGAATTAGCATTTGCCATCCCAAGACAGTGTTTGAAAGGAAAAGATTTCTAATAGTAGAAGGTTCTTAACATTTCCAAATTTTCTTCTCTTTGAAGTCATTATCTACGTTTTTGAAAAATGACCTCTGTCAACTGGAGTAGTGGTTTGGATACAGAGTTCCCAAGTGCCATTGTCACTTGTGTGAGAGGAAGGGAGTTTGATGATGAAAATGGTCCCCATTTGCCCTGACATGTAACAGTCAGTTTGTTTTGGCACCGTGTCTTGCAGCGAGTTCAGGCAGTGGCAAGTCTTTGCTATTTTAGGGGTCCCTTGACCCTATAGTGTTCTCTGAGGGATAATACTGGCTTAATAACAGCACAGACCCTTCTACTGTCAACAGACCAAATGCGTTTGCAGTGACTTTAGAAAGCCCTTCAGGTGATGAATTAGCAGATAAGTGTCCCTGTATCTGTGACTCAGGAGTCACAAACCCACTGATGGCTTTGTGTCTCCCAAACCACCACAGGTGCGACAGCTGCAGGAGGATGCAGCGCGCCTCCAGGCTGCCTACGCTGGGGACAAGGCCGATGACATCCAGAAGAGGGAAAACGAGGTCCTGGAGGCATGGAAGGCACTGCTGGATGCCTGTGAGGGCCGCAGGGTGAGGCTGGTGGACACAGGAGACAAATTCCGCTTCTTCAGCATGGTTCGGGATCTCATGCTCTGGATGGAAGATGTTATCCGGCAGATAGAAGCCCAGGAAAAGCCAAGGTAATGTGTGCCAAGGTAATGTGAGGCATCTCTTCTCCATCAGAAGATAAGGCTGAGGAACATCTGTAGGGCTCAATATCACTGAGAGTGGCTTTCAGAGCCTGCTGCTGCAGCAACTTGTGGGTGGCTGCTGGAATAATAGCCTTGGAAAATAGTAGCCAAAGAGATTTGGTCTCACACTGGGGTTATTTGATCTCTGATTCAGGCCAGAGTGATGCTGTTCTTAAGGAAAGGCTTCCTGAACTACAAAGACAATCTAGGATTCAATTTTTTTTGAGTTGTGGGTCAGTTTGAAAATGTAACAGCTGTTAAACTTGAAATCTGTGTTTCTGGTCATTTTAGGGATGTTTCATCCGTGGAACTCCTCATGAACAATCACCAGGGGATCAAAGCAGAAATTGATGCCCGAAATGACAGCTTCACTACGTGCATTGAGCTTGGCAAGTCTCTGCTGGCCAGGAAACACTACGCATCTGAGGAGGTACTGTGCTCCCTGCATATAGCCATGGGCTCCTGGGGCTTCTTTCCATGGGAGAAACCTGCCCTGTGTCACCCACAGAGGAACAAAGACAAGTGTCACCTCAGGGACTGTTGCACTTATGTGCTGCTGGGAAATCAGCATATAACTTCACTCTGGGAATTCATAGTGGGTAGCAGAGGTGGCATCGAGACTTAAAGTGTCATTTTCATCTCAAAAAGTGCAAAGAAGCTGCTGCACTCCATTCTGTAGGGAATGGCTGTGGGATGGAAAGGTGTCTTCCTTGAGCAAGGGCAAAGGCAGCTGTGAGACAGCCTGAACTTCCTACAGAGAAACTGGAATGCTGTGGAGAGGCCTTCTGGGGGAATGAGCAAGAAAATGTTGTGTAGGGAGTAACTTCAAGGAGTATTAAGAGAGCCATATCCAACTGCTTAAAGCCTTGATTTATTTTCCAATATGTATAGGCCAGAGGAGAGAGGCTTAGCCCTTGGTTCTCCTGCCTCCCTTTGGGGAAGGGAGGATAACCAAACAGTGAGAGGCACTTCCCTCTCAGGAAGGGGAGAGCTTCTGCAACAATCCAGAGCAGCACATTTTGCATTATTTGCTGTAAAAGGGCAGAAGATTCAGTGCCTGATTGTACTATTTACATTTGTTTGCCCATTACATCCTTTTATCAAATGCTCTGGGTGCTGTAGCTTTTCACAGACACTGAATACTTATGCAAATGTGATATTTTAATGAAAATGTCACATTTATTTATACTTGGAAGAGAAAAGCAGCTGTTGTTTGCACGGTGAAGTCACTTCCTGAGGAACTCGTGCAGTGTCTGTCAGTGCAGGGTGGGGGGGAGCTGCTGCCTGGTGCTTGTGTAACAGCCCTGCTCTCTGCTCTCCATCCAGATCAAGGAAAAGCTCCTGCAGCTGACCGAAAAGAGAAAAGAAATGATTGACAAATGGGAAGACAGATGGGAGTGGCTGAGACTGAGTAAGGACACCCTTGGATTTCTTTTGGGCTGGGCCATATCTAACTCTTCTTTGTGCCTTTCTGGGCATTGAAAAAACCCTGCAGCTCCTCACTTTCCTGTTACAGTGCTTGGAAGTGTGTTTATGCTGGAATAGCTGCAAGGTTCACACCTGTTGGTTGTTAAATAATGGAGAATTTGAAACTAAGAAACCTGCACCAAAGGTCTTGCTCTATATGATCAAGTTTGGAGCTCGGTGCAGTAGCTCTGCTGTATTTTGCAGGTGTCACATTCCAACTTCTATGCTGAAGTTAGTAGGTTACAGCAGATTAGAACAAAAATAACACATAAAACTTGCAAAATGAATCCTGCATTTTTCCTTAAAACAAAGCCAACAGGAGAAGTTTCTGTCTTTTCAATGATCGGTTTCACTGAACTTAGCTAAGGGGAACACTTAGCCAAGTGCATGTACTTTGTTCCCTGGGCTGTGTTTAAGTAAATGCCAAAGCTGCCTGATGACTCCACGATGCTCTTCTTTGTGACATTAGTGGCACTGACACCTGTGCTCTCTTTGCTCAGTTTTGGAGGTGCACCAGTTCTCCAGAGATGCAAGCGTGGCTGAGGCCTGGCTGCTGGGCCAGGAGCCCTACCTGTCCAGCCGTGAAATAGGGCAGAGCGTGGATGAGGTGGAAAAATTAATCAAGCGGCACGAAGCGTTTGAGAAATCCGCAGCTACCTGGGACGAGAGGTTTGCAGCACTGGAAAGACTGACCACGGTGAGTGTCAGAACCTCCCTGGCCATTCCCCTTGGCTGATGGCTTGGAATAGCTGCCAGCATCACGAGCCTGATCTCCATTTGTTGGTTGGTTGTTGGTCGACCTCAGCCAGCTACCCAGAGCCTGAGGTTTCATGTTTCCAGCCATACTAAAAAACCCTCTCCAGTTAATTTGAACTCAACAACCTGCAAGGAAAAAGCTTAAATGATAATTGACCTCAAGAGTCAACAGGAGCTGTCTTGGGCCTGGGAGTGATGACCCAAAAGGAAATTTTAGAGCTGAGCAGTTTGTTCCAGCCTTCTGCCGTACTGGTTGTGCCCTAAAAGGGAAGGGTGAATCTGAGTGAAGAGACCCAGATCCAAACACTTTAAATTCTTTTTGGTTAAAGATGACAGCGGTGGGAAGGGGGCGGTGATAGTGATGTTTGTTGTCTTGTGACTGCTCCACTGCAAGGCTGTATTGTCCCCTAGGAAGACACAGTAAGCAAAAAGAACCCCAAGCCCCATTTTGAACACAGTTGCAATGTCAGTCATTAATGCTTGGAGAGCATTTTACCATCTTTGGAGAACAATTTGGTTTTAGACACTACAGTTGAAGTGGCCTGGGTTTTCACACAGACTGAGCGTCACAGCTGCAGACAAAAGGAACTGGAGTTTCTTCACAAATCAGGCTGGTTTTATGGAGATGGGTAATTTCAGGGATTCAGACGTGGAACATTTTAATTCTGTGTTTGGCAAGCACACAAGAAGATGTTGCTTTTGGATATTTTAATAACTTGGTCTGTTTCCTTGTTTGTCTGGGTTTTGTTCTCATAGAATGAATTGGAAAACAGACATGGCCGGTGGTGGGCTGCTGTCAGAGGGTCTGATGCTGATGCCCTCCCTGACAAATTCTGTGCCACAAATTTGGCATGAATGATGCTTTTAAAGACTGATGCCTTCCAATTTTATCCCCATTCACTTTAATTTCAGTAATGATTCAGAAAAACAGAGTTATTGTTAGTTTCTAGAACACCCCATGAAAAATGAGCAGTGTTTTTAAATAAAAAATGTTTCCTCTCCCAGCTGGAACTGCTGGAAGTCCGTCGGCAGCAAGAAGAGGAGGAGCGGAAGAGGCAGCCGCCCACTCCAGAGACCAAGGTTGCAGAGGATGGAGACTCCCAGCAGCAATGGTGAGCCAGACTCTGCATTTCCCTCGAGGAACCCTTGGGCTGACAATGGGCTGTAAAAGGGGAGGAGGTTGTATGGGTTTGTAACATGACCCTTGTTAGAAGACTCGGTGGTTTATAGGGACAGGACCCCTCCCAAACCCCTGAATTCCCTGCTAAGTTCCCATTTTCCAGTTGTCACTGCTGAGGCAGCCCTGGCCCAAAAGTAGGAATGCTGGTTTTACATCCTCTGGGCCATGAATTGCAGTTCACGATCTTGGCTTTTTTCTTTGATGAGCATCAGTTACAGATTTTAAGCTGTGTCCATGGAACATTGACATTTATGAAATTGCTTATGTGATAGGAGGAGGTTTATTTGTAGGGTAACCGTCAGTAAAGCCTGGTTAAATCTCACTTCACACTGGGTTTATTCAGTTGGGCCTGAGGATTTTAGGAACATGCTTAAATTTCTTAAATTAATATTCAGTAAGAAAATCTCATTTTGTTGAACAAGATGGGTGACTTCCAAGAACCTTATACAGTTTCTTTTCTTTTTCCTCTCTCCAACAGGGATGGGACAAAAGGAGAACAGGTTTCCCAAAACGGTTTGCCCTCAGACCAGGAATCTCCACGGGTTAGTTACCGCTCCCAAACCTACCAAAACTACAAAAACTTTATTAGCAGAAGGACAGCCAATGACCGCTCGTGGTCTGGACTGTGACCCACAGAATCACTTGCAGCAACAGAAACCTTTTTTCAGTATGATTTACTGGTACTGGTTTAATCTTTTGGCTTCAGATTTCCCTGCTGCTTTTCTCTTCCTTCCCATCAGTTGACTTTTATTTAATTAGCAGCCCCTTGGACATATATTTGCTTCACTTTAATCTTTGTTTATTTGAATCTCCCCACTGACACTCAGTTGCTTTAAGGTGACACATTTATTTCATGTTATTTACTGTGAGTTTTTCATGTTGCTAATAGTATTAAGATTTTCCAGCGAAAGCGTCCTTTATATGAGTAATTGAGATGTAATGAGATTACATCCTAATGAAGAAGAGCACTAGGACCTGACAGGTATGACGCATCGAGTTATACTAACAGGTCTCAGCACGGCAACTTTATTAAATCAGCTGCATTAGCAAGAGTTATGTACCAGGCCAAAGATAATCCACATGAGTGAGCTGGGCAGGAAGGGCTGGGAGGGGGGAGTGTGACTGGACAAATAAAAGCCTTAAGGTTAGTTTGTATAACATTCCATGCAGAATGGACTCATTGACTGCAGAGACAAATAAACATGAAATAAACCATTCAAAACCAGTATCTAGATTTATCTGGGGGTTTAGACCTCATGCAGAGTTGTGATCTTGCTGTGTTGGGGCCCCCTTGGCCTCAGTCCTGTCCAGTTGGCACTACAGCAATTTGATTTCTGGGCACCAGAGAGACAGGAGTAGGGTGTAGCCTCTTGGGGAAAGGTTGTGATACTTTCCTTTAAAAACTAAATAAAATACATTGTCTAAGATCCTAGCTCTTTATTTTACGTAGGTGCAGGCTGAATGCTCCATGCCTTACTTGCTCCTTCTTGATAGGGGGTGTCCCAGTGGAGTCAGGGTGCATGCCAAGAATCCTCACGTGCAGCCGTGACAGTGCCAGTAAATGTCTCTGGAGTTAATGCAACACAGGAGCTGAATCTGGCTCCCGTCCCCATCCCCTTCCTGCAGAGCCTCCTTGTTGCAGTTAATGCTTTGAGTGAAAGGACACTTCTCTTAGTTACAGAACCTGCCTCTCTGGGGTCACATTCAGTGCAGGAAAGGCTCCTGGCAGGCTGGGACCCATGGATATCAGGGCTCTTACAGTGCTGCAGATCAAACATGGGTCCCAGCCGAGGGCTCTAGCAGGAAATGTCTTTCAGCACAAGTTTGGCTTTAAGAAGCCCATCCCAGTTAGGTCTGAATCTGCACACAGACTTTGCCGATGGGCCACAGTACATGACAGTTCTACCTTTCTCTTTCTGGAAATAAAACCTTTTGGTTCTTCTTTAGCATTCAGTCCTGGAGCAAGCTGTTGTACATTCTAGTGTTTATAAATTCCGTACAGTTGAGGCAGGGAATGTGAGGTGATCTTCAAGCACGTCCCAGATCATCGTCTTGTTGGTTAGCACAGCCTTATACATCACGTGTTTGCTTCTTTTGAAATTTTATTTTATTGCCATGCTACATAATGCATTTCCATGTTCATCTTTGCTATCTGCACTTTAGTCTTCCATGAGAACTTCTGAGCTCAGTTTGTTGAGTCCTGTGTTGCAATATCTCGGGTGTACAGAGCTGTGTCAGTTCTGCTGTGAGGCACAAGGTGTGCTGCTGTTGGTCAGAATTTTGGCTTCTGACAACTGGCTGAGCAGTGCAGCTGAATTGTTCTGTGTGGGCTGAGCTTGTGAACTGAGAGCGGTGATTGAAAGGATGTGCTTCAGTAACTGTACTTTTGTCTTTCCACTTCATGATGCATGTTTTTTTGTTTTTTTTTCTTTTGTCAGGATAACAACATATAGCTTCTTAATGCTTTTTAAAATTCCATATGAATTTATGGGGATGCTCTGGTGGCTGCCATGTGCCTCGAAAGTGTGCCAGTTCTCAGGTCAGGATAGCTGTAGCTTCAGACTCTTCCATCTGCAGAGCCTTCACATGTATTCTGGTGAAAAAGTAGTCTATAGAGGAATTTACAGAGATAGACTTCTTTTATTTGTATTAGTACACTTACATAAAAATTCCACTTTTATGACGATGAAGAAAAAGTAAGTCATTGATTAAGGTCATCATTACAGGCACTAGAAGAGTAGGATTTCACCTATTTATTGCAGCCTGTGCATGTGGCTAAAGGTGTTAGGAAGGTCCTTTTGCCAGAACAGCCTAGAGGTTGGCATCTGAACCAGGCAAATCATCTGGTTCTTCAGCTGTGGGGCAGAGCCTTGAGTCGATGAACTGAGCAGATGCTGCTTCAAGCACTGTGAAATCCAAAGGGGCGCCTCTGTCATTGTCACCACCTGTCTTGTTGCATGTCTCAGTCCTGCTTTAAAGATTTCCAGAGTAGCCTGTTGCCACTAAAGCACTTCCAACTAACCCCTCAGGCACCACTGAGAGAACTGTATCATGTACACGAGACTTTGTTGTAACAGGAGTTTGCTGTTGCTGTTTGTCCTCCGTGGCGTTGTCTCCGCATGCCCCATGCATGTTTCCATTGAAGTATGTTCAGCTCCTGTTTTTTCTCCATTTTCATGACACATCCTTTGCAGAGCTGTTCATGATTTATTTTGCTTGTTTTCTGTTAATTGTAGATAACACGTGAAAGGAAATAAAACCTGAAAGAGCATCAGAAAAGCTTTTCATAGGCCTTTTACAACCAGTAGAATTTGAGGTAGAAGGTGCAGGTCTGATGGTGCGATTGAAGTTAGCAGTTCTGTTCAAAGCCATAGGGTTGCAGATTGCAGCACTGAATTCTATATTATTTCCCATAAAACACATTGAGTAGCTGTGCAGTGGCTGCTGGTTTGAAACTGGTCTGGTTTACCTCAGATTAGGGGTTCTAGATACCCCCAAATCAGCCCTATTTTCACCTCTGGCTGGTACCATTCCAGCAAATGTGCTGCTTTCTGTGTCAGGGCAGGGGCCAGGTGCATCTGGGGAATTTATTTAAGTTGTGGAGACGAGTTCCTGTGGGCTGTGTGATTCCTCAGTGCTGCTCAGAGGTTTCAGGTCCCTCAGACAGGGCTCCAGCCAGCAGCAAAGCAGAGTTCGAGGTTCAGGAGCTGTCACAGGACAGAAAGGTGTGCAAAGGGCTCTCCTTGTTCTTGAAGGGATCTGTTGGCCGTGGGTGGTTGACATGGGTGATGAATGGTGACTCAGGGGTTGTTCATTCCACTACCTGTGTTTTGGCAGTGTTTGCATAATCTTCAGCCTCATCTATTTACCCTCTCCCCCTCTTTAATGCAATATTTTTGTTCTACTTTGAGATTTGGATACAAGTAGTGAGGGTTGATGGCTTAGATTGATCCTAATTGTGAAGGAGCAGCGTAAGGCTATGTGTTTGTAGGGACAGGGTAAACCAGATCTGACTGAAGTGCAATGTGAACTGTGATTCTCTCCCTGTTTGAGGGTGTAGTGTCTGTACTCTGGAGGTTTAGGTTGCTAAAGGCAGTTAACCAATCCTTCCCATGTTCAGAGCAAGCTAACACTCAGATCTTCCTAGGCCAATGGTGAGGTACAAGGTGTGAGGCACAATAATGGATATTGGGCAGGTATAAGAATTTCTAGCAAAAGGTGGCAAAATTGAGTTTGTTGCATAATAATTCGGCTGCTTTTGATTTGTCCAGGCCATGTGCAGAAGTGGGAATGTCTAATTATTGTGCCATTCACAAAAACCTGCTTGTCTGCATAAAACCAGTCCAGAATGTTTGTAATCTACTAGAGCATTAGCAGCACTGAGCTTTAGTAACTTGCTAATAATAATACTACACACTGGTTGTGTAACTCCTGAGCTGCTACCAACGGCTCTACACGTCAAAGTAATGGTACAAGAAAAAAAAAACTGGGACCAAGCTGCATTTCAAAAGGTTATAGCCATTAGGATTCCAATTTAAATGATTTTTGGATGAATGGCTCCTGAAGACGTCGCCAGCTTGACCAGTGAGAGCTGCTGGAAACACGGCTGCTCTCTAGGCTATCGATCCCAGTGCGCCAGGCAACGCGACCAACAAAGCAAGTGATGGGCAAGGCCTTGGTTCTGTCTTTGTCTGGGGGTAAATAGCTGTGTGATGCTGTGTGACTGTGGTGGTTTTCAGTTCCTTTAACCAAAATCCAATCCACCTAATAACGCCAGTCTGAACCAGACCTCGATCAATTGACACATGACCTCATTCCCCTTGTCTTTACAATCCAATATCCTAACTGGGATGGTGGAGATGAAATGCATGGTGTAATCTTTCTAATTTCTGCATGTTTTGATTTTGTTGTGTCACTAGGGGAACGGGGAAAGCGGGAAAGGAGCTTTTACAGAAACAAATCAATTGCCCACATTTTTGTAAATGCTCCTGGGAGATTGTGACATCTTTCTCTGCTGACTCATAGTTAATACCTTTTATGGACCTTTAATGCCCCAGTAATTCCATACATGTATTTAAGGTGGCTGATGTGTATAACTTCTACTGTTCCTCTAGGTTTGCAGAAAGTGTGATTGTTACTGTTCCAAATATTTGAGTACTTAGCAACAGAATTGAATGCTCTCATTCTAGGAATAACAATACCTAAAAAAATTGACCAGCAGAGCAAAGCACAGTAAAATTCACACTGATGTTCAGCTGCTCTTATTTTCCCGTCTCTCCACCTATAAAATGGGTACTAATCCGTTCCTACCTTCTAATTTCCTTGGCCTCCTGTGTCTCCATGGAGTGCGAGAAAGAACTTAACTGGCCTGTGTCATTGTTCAGGCAAAGTTTATACACAGCCACGTTGTGCAGGGAAACAGATTAACTGCAGGATGCCTCAGTGCTGGGGGCTTCTGGCTGAACGTGTTCTCCACTGTTCCCAGGTGGCAGAAACCGCAGAAACCAATGAAATGGTCAATGGAGCTGCAGAACAGAGGACGAGTTCCAAAGAGTCCAGTCCCGTTCCTTCCCCGACGTCAGACCGCAAAGCCAAGAGCGGCGTTCAGGCCCAGACTGCTGCTACCCTCCCAGCCAAAACCCAGGAGATCCCCTCAGCCCAGATGGAGGGCTTCTTACACCGCAAGCATGAGTGGGAGACACACAGCAAGAAAGCCTCCAGCAGGTAAAGTGCTTGATGCATAACACAGGGCAGGGCACCCCTGCCCAAGATGGCACACAACCATCTCCAGCCTTCTCCCAGCTGCCAGAGACCTTCCAGGCTCCTGTTGCTGTAGGGGCAGAGGCTGCAGTGCTGAGCATTGCATGTGGGGAACTGCAGTCTAAAGATATTTGGTACAAAAGGCAGCATTAGCCACATTTGTCAGGTGGAAAACTGAAGCAGAGAGATACCACGACTTTCCCACTCCACACGATGGATTTGTGGCAGTAGTGGGATTTGATTCCAGATCTCTCAAGTCGTACATTACTACAAGAAAAGAAAACCACGTAGGTGTGAGATTAGAAATGTTCATATTCTTCTGACATTTTCTGTTTGCACATTACCACTTTCCACCTACTCCGTAATCTGTTCAGCATGAACAGAGGACGATTGGTGTGCCATAGTCAATTCCATTCCCAAGGAATGTCCTGCAGGTTTCAAACAGGCAGAACTTTGAGATTTGTCCGCACTGAAAAAGCAGATTGGGGTCATTTGTGACCTGAGAGAACTCTTGAAATGAGATTTATGACTTGGCTGACAAGGGGAATGTTCACAGCAAGTGCTGAGCTGCAGCAACATCTGTGGGATTTGGTAGGAGCCAAAGCACTTGGCAGAGCTGAGATCACAAGTGAGTACAGCAGTACCAGGATTTTTGTTCCACTGGAGTTATTCACACCAGACAACGCCTTTGAGGCAGTGACAGCCACGAGTACTAGTGTCTGGGTACTCTTATTTCCAGTAATTGTTAATTTTCACAGCTCAATTAGAGAATGAGGCAGATGATGCCACTAAGAGTATTTGTGTCAGTCAAGGATTTCACACACAGTCCATTCCATTCATCAGTTTGCAGCACAGTGAGAATTCCTTCTACAACAGAGCACTGCCGTTAAAAGGTCAATCATTTTCTGTCTCAAGAATGCAAAGTGCCCAGTCTGCCAAACAGTCCTCCCACTGTGAGGACAGGCTGATGTGCTATCACAGGGAGCTCTGGGAATCTCTGTTCCCTTTGGCTTTTGTCTTCAAGCTGTGCTTCCATGAAAGAATTCCCTGTCTGCACTTTATGGGAAGCGTAGGCTGTATTCACATCCTCACACTGAACCAATCTCCATTAACTTACAGAAATAATTATGTTTGGTTTCTCCAGTTCTGCAGGCGAGAGCATTGGATTTATAAATGTTCTTGTTGTTTCCCATGTCTCAAAGGTCATGGCATAACGTGTACTGTGTCATAAACAACCAAGAGATGGGCTTCTACAAGGACTCAAAAGCTGCTGCTTCTGGCATCCCCTACCACAACGAGATCCCCGTCAGCTTGAAGGACGCAGTCTGCGAAGTAGCGGTCGATTACAAAAAGAAGAAGCATGTGTTCAAGCTCAGGTAAACCTGGGGCAGTGTTCTGCCCTTGGGAAAGCTGTGGTGGGTGTGTTCACTGGGAAACCCAGCCCAGGAACTGACCACAAATGTTAACTGCAGCATCCCTGCTTTTCTGAGCAAGCTCTTCTAACACTGAGTCGTGGTCTGTTCATCAGAGTGAGCAAGCACAGAACAGTGTCACAGTAATCAGAGCACTTTCACCTGGGACAAGACCAGATGTGTGTGCCTCGAGTTAGGGGCCTGTATTTCACAGTGCTGGGCTTTTCAACCACTCCCTCTGGAACTGATTGACAACAGTGGTCGTGGCTCTGCTCTTTTCCAAATCAAGCCTCTTGTTTAATTTTTTCAGTATGAACTTAGGAGACTACTGAAGACATCTCTCACATATTCAGGTCTAGAACATACAGTTACAGACCATTTCACTCTAAATATGTGAAGGACCTGTTCTTCAAAGGTTAAAAAAAAGGCTTTTCCTTGGGAAACTCTTTGTTTTACTGAACAATCTTCTAGTGCAAACAGTTAAGAAATATTTATCATTACACAGCTGCGAGGTAATCCTGTCAAAGAAGACTCACTTTAAGAACTGATTGGGTCATGTATTCCAAGACAGGTGTTTTTGGGGTTTTTTTGGCAGAGCAGGGGTGGTGGTGGCATAATTTTATATTGGTACAGGAATCCTCTAAAGATCATAGAATCCCTACACAGGGAAAATTTGCTTTATAGAAAATATATAGCAAATATTTAGGGAAATGTACCTTTCTTGAAGACAGGCCTGCAGCTATGTGATTCATCCTTTAGACTATTTTAAACTTCTCTGAATTGCTAATGGAAGGATATGCTGTTCCAAATGCAAAGTTAGGCAAAAAAACCAACTGCCCTTTTTTCCCAGTGCTCCATCACCTGCATCAGGCCCTTCGGTTACTTGCATGTAGATATTTTCTTTACTCAGGCACTGTTATTTTACTGTTTAAACCTTCATTTCATTTCATTTCATTTCATAAAGAGTTATTAAAATGCTTGCTTTTTGTTGGGAAAGATGGGGAAGCCTGCAGCAGAGCTCCTGCTGCCCCTGCCTCCTGCTTGTTGTGGTGTTATTCAGTTGGTTTTTAATTTATATGTATCATCACATACATCATTAAATGTATCCTAGTTAAACCAGCTGAGTAAAATCAGCTCAGGAATCAAGCAGAAGGGAGGCTCTGGCCTTCACTGTGAGGAGAGGTAGCTGCTCATCACTAATACTCTGTAGGACCTCAAGCCAGCACCACCATAGCTACAAGAGCAAAAGCAGCTGCAAAACTTTGCTGGGTTTTCACAGGAGCCATGAAAACTCTGAGTGCTGCCTGTGACTTTTTTCTTTTTAAAGTGTTGAGTAAAGTTTGATAATGTGTTTTGCAAAGGAGAAAAGATGCACCTGAAGGAGCAAATACTGAGCCAGCAGCAACACGAGAACATGAGCACCACCCTGAGAATGTCCAGAGCCCAGAGCTACCGTGTGTGTGGCTGCAGCAGGGGTTGTTGGGGGCATTTGGCACGTGGGCACTATCCCGTGCAGTCCTGTGTGCCTCTGGCTGCTCATGTGCTGATGCCAAACAAGCAGGACTTGAAGCAGTGTGACCACAACTGAACTAAATTTGTGATGGTGTTTTCTTTCCAGATTGACCGATGGCAACGAATACCTCTTCCAAGCCAAAGATGATGTAAGTGTGGTTTTCTTACAGTTTATTATTGTGCTGTCTGTGCTGTTGTACCACGGGGAGAAGCAGCTGCTAAGGGCTGGTGTGCACTCCGTGTGTGGGTGATGTGTAGGCCCAGGGCTGCTCAGGAGGTGTCTCTGGAGGTGCACAGCCAGAGGGGATGGTTGGGGCTGTTCTTCCTTGCATTTCCCACCTGTGTCTGTTCCCCCTCCGCACTGTGGCGGGAGTCAGAGGGGCGTGCTGGTTGTAACAGTTTTGTGCCTTTGGGGCTTCTTGAAGGAGGAGATGAACACGTGGATTCAGGCCATCACATCAGCGATCTCTTCGGACAAAATCGAAGTGTCCCCGACCACCCAGAGCACTCCAGCCTCCAGCCGTGCCCAGACCCTGCCTGCCAGCGTCACAATAACCAGCGAGTCCAGCCCTGGCAAGCGGGAGAAAGACAAAGAGAAAGACAAAGAGAAAAGATTCAGCCTTTTTGGTAAAAAGAAGTGAATTCCATCTCCACACACTGCACTTCTCTGACCGTTCCAGTGGAATTCCAGCATGCGAGCTCAGAACCAATACGTTACTCTCTGTGCCTCATGTTCCTCAATGTGATTGACATTTTTTTATTTATAGAGCGTTTTAAAATAAAAAAGCCAACAAAAAAAAAAAGAACCTAAAGTTACAAATGTATGAGGTGCATTGGGCAGCTTCTGTAGGAGAGGGAGGACCAGATTTTGGGGGTTTGTTTTTGTTTTTGTTTTTGTTTTTTTTTTAAATGAAGTTAATGTAGATTAGATCTTAATATTTAAACTGTTCCTCAATTTTGTGAGGCTGTCTTGGAAAATAACCCACTCCTAATGCTATTGGTATGCAAGGCAGCGGTGCTTTCGAATCTACTGTGCACATGAGAAACCAATGTACAAATTCTCAAAGGTGTTCACTTCCAGTTAAGGTTGTTATGCTGAGTCCTGACTAGTAGAGCCTCCCCTTGCAATTCTAACAGGAATTAAAGTGGTAGTGTGTTCTCTTTGCTGTAACAGAGTGCAGGTATGCGTTGACTCACAGCCCAACGTTGGTATTAACACCACCTGAAGCGTCCCCGCATCGAGTACGACAGATAAGAATGTTGGTGTTCAAGATGGATTAACAGGCTGGTACAGTTTTAAATAAGCTGTAATTTCAAATTTCTTTTTTTTTTTTTTCCAAAATACATTATATTGTATGTTTCAGATAATTCTAGTACAAAGTATAATAAGACTAGATGTATAATAAACCCTTTAAAATCATCGATAAGTGTAAAAGTGGAACTGAAGCATTTACTGGAAAAGTAATGTTACTCAAATGGTTACTTGCTTGTCAGCTGCAGCACTGTGTGTTATAATTTTGCTACATTACCTTGCTCTTTGATACATAGTGTGCATTTCTGTCACTGTAACTATTGTAATGAAAAATTTTCATCTTACTGCACAATCAAAAATTACATTTAATAGGAATGAACTTTCAATGACTGGGCCTGTAGTCAAGAGTAGTACTGGAACTGGCTTTCAGTTGTATCGAACTGTACCTCTAGACTTTTACCCTATCTGTTAAATATATGCGATGTCATTAAATGCTTTTAAAACTAAATATGCTGGGTAAGTTTCTTATTTCATTTCTGACGATGTTAAATCATAATTTTGAAAGAGGATCAAAAATAAAGTTATTTTAAAATGTCATCTCTCCTGTGCACTGAAACTGATGTCTTCAAATGTAATTCCATTCTTTTGTGCGAAAGTTCATTCTGCAATAGTTGTTTTCTCTCTTCCCACTTTTCTTTCCCTTCACTTCCCACCTGCCCTTCCTTTTACCCTGCCTCCCAAATTAAGTGCCAAAAATAAAGAGAAAAGGAATTAATGAATATTTTGCAAAATATTCTGATATAGATACTTTTTGTGGGAAGTGAAACCAGCAGAGTGGATGGGAGTAAGCACATCAGAGGCTGGGGTGATGGAGTTCCCTGAACATTTACCCGATGGAGGTAAAGCTCCATGTTCCAGCTGGCAGCAAAAGGACATCCTTTTGAGTAAGCACCAGTCTCCAACTTTTTACCCACTTTTTGCTCAAGTGCTTGCATCCTTTCCTTGCCTTGGATGCCACCTAGGGAACCTTCTAATAGGAATAGCTCTAAGAAGCTCCAATATGTTTTAAAATCAATGAAATGTAAGGAATCTGGGTTTTAATGTATTGTGATTATTAAAATATGCTCAAATATTAATTTTGATGGAAAGCAGATAAACTGCAAAATCATGTGTTTCCAACTGACAGTTTCCTGAACATGTGACCTATACGGTGTCTTAAATTATTTTCATGGCGTGTACAGTGTTCTCTGGGTTTTTCTTGTTTTCCAAAGTTTCTGGTTATTAAACAATGGAGTATTCATGCACACAAGTTTTTACTCTGTAATGTTATATTGTTCAGTCTAATTATTAGTAAAATGTGGGCTAACACTGCTAGTATTGTAAATGTAAAATTTAATACCGTAGAAAATGCTGAGGTTTAACCTTCTTAGAGGCTATGAAACAATTTGGTGAGTTGATTCATGTGCACAGAGATGTTGATGCCTTACATATGTGTCACTTCAAATGAACTGGTGCAATGTGCAATGAGGTAGATGGATCTTGACTGCCTGTAGTGTGTGGCTCTGTAGTGATTTAGTTGAACATTGCCTTTAGAGTTGTTTTCTTGTTTGTCTCACTCCTTACTGGAAGTTGTTCCCAAGAATGACTCGAATAAAAATCCCTTCTGTTTAGGGACTGATTAGACGTTGCTGAGGAGCAGGAGTGAATCCCAGTAAGCCTTGGAGCCTCAGGGAGCAGTTCCCTGCAGAGAGAGGTCAGGAGCAGCCTCCCCGGACAGAGCCAGCTCAGAGAAGTCAGGTCAGTGCACACATCCGTGTGCCAGGGCAGGAGGGAGAGGAGTGCGGGAATCTCTTGGGTCATGTGAAGGGAGGGACTGCTGCTGGAAAACACCAGGGGAAGAGGAAACTGCAAAGGTGGGTGATGGAAATGGGGCTGAAACAGGAGCAGGCTGTCACTGCCACCAGTGTCACCCGCTCAGAAGTGGCCATGACACTTTCTGAATTGCACCAGTGGCCTTGGCTGGACTGCTGACAGATGGAATGTTCTGTTCCTCCTGGAGCCTTACTGAAAGGTGAGGATTTCTAGCACAGCATAACACGTTACTTCAGCTGTTTTGTAGCTAAGTTGGGATATTTCCGCTGGAGATACAAAAGTCATACAGAACCTGAACATTAAAATTTTCAAAGAAAATTAATTGAGGCAGACCACTTCCCAGCTGTGTTGCTTGTCATTGGTAAGAAGAGGAGTTGTCCTGTAGTCAGGCCAGTCTCCCTTTTCCCATCTTGGTGGGACCCTCACATTGCATTCTAAGCTAAGGGAAGGTGTCAGAGGGTCCTTCCCATATCCTGGCAAATTGAGTACAATGTGGGGAAAAAACCCAGAACTCCTTAGCCATCAGAATTTAGTATGTGTTGGTGGAAGGGTTTTCTTTTAGATTAATGCAAATAATCTGTTAATCCATCTGTTCTGCACAGGGAACTTGCTCTGTGCTAGGGCTATACTCTGTATGAAGAAGATTAATGGTAATGGTAAAGGAAAAGAAAGGAATTCTTAATCTGTGTCCTGGTGAAATCTGTGTCCTGGTGAAATATTGGTTTAGATGTTTTTTTCCCTTCACCATGGTCTCCTTTCTTATGCTTGAGTTCACAGCCTTTAAATGGGTAGGGTCTTTAAGAATCCAACTTTGCAATAAATAACTTGCAGGTATGATAGTTTTGCTACTTTTGGTGGCTGGGTTGTTGTTTGGTTGTTTTTTTTTGTTTGGTTTTTTTTGCTACCTTTGCTAATGTAGTGGCTGAAGAAATACAGAAACTTGAATCACAGTGAGTCGGAACAAACATTAGTCCTTTTCATTTAAAAAAACATAACCAGACTATCAGGCTGTGCTAAATCCCTGATCAATATTAAGTATAAAATTACTGGAAAAAGTGGGCACCTCAGCCCTGTCCGTGGACTGCCCAGTCGAGGCCACCCCCTGAGCAGGTCCCCGCGGCGTGTCCGGAGAGCCTGGAGCAGGGGCTGTGGGAGGGGGCGCAGGGTGGCGGGCGCCTCAGCTGCCGTGCCCGGGCGCCGCGGGGCCGCCGAGCCGCCCGTGGGCGCATCCGCAGTGTGCCATAATGCAGCACAGCCGAGCGGCCGGGCCGGGCTCCGGGGCCCTCACCTGCGGGGCAGCCCCGGGACACACGGCCACGGACATCGAGCGGGCGGCTTGGCTGTGCGACACCTGATGGAACGAAAGGAAAAGCATTTCGTGCGTCGGTGCCCGCCGGATCCTCCCCTGGTCAGCGCCACCCCCCAGCTGATCAGCCCGGTGGTGGTGAGCACCACAGCTACGGTGCAGCGTGAATACACATTTCTCTGTGTCTGAAATAGCATTTACTTTGTATTGCAAAGCAAGGAATGTCACACAATACTCCTTCTCTGCTAGATGAGACGCTGGGGTGGCTCATTACGTTGTAACGGCAAAAATTATCTGGGCCCACCATGAATTTTGTTACAAGTCTCTTATCGCTACTGTTGTTCTCCCACGCCCAGCTGAGACGAAACTGTCCCCTGCTCACCGAGTGCCGGCATCGTCCATGAGAGGTCACTGTATCCAGGGAGATGCTGAGCTGCGGCAGAGCCTCTGCTCCCGGGACGGCACGCCGGGGGTTATTGGTGCGCTCGAGAGAATGAAGAGCTCGGATCAAAATTATCTTCACTCCGAAAGTCAGATTTCTAAGGAGTTACGTAAACTCGTGGCAAGATTTAAACACGTCTCAGCTGAATCATCGTAGGAGGGAAGTTAAGTATGGCAGACAGGATACCGAAAGGCGAGGAACGCCACCATCCTTGCTGTGGCAGGAAAAAAAGGAGGTATTGTGGGGAAGATCAAGCTTTCTGCAGTGATTTTAATTTGGTCGCTGAGGTTCCATGAAGAGATGGCAGAAAGGCAGCCCCCCAGGCTGGATGAAGGCAGGAAGTATCCCGTGAGAGAGGGGTCTGGGAGACCTCAGGCCTCTGTGTCCTGAGTGCAGACGTGGGATGGGGAGCCGTGATCCATCGGCTGTTCCTGGCTGTCCTGCACAGCTCTGGGACGGCAGCAGAACCAATCTGTCATGGTTGGTCAGAAGGACTTTCCCTCCAGGCTGGTTCTGGAAAGAGCCCGGTCTGCCAGGTCTCTCTCCAAAATGGGTGGGAGGATGGAAAAGTCTCCAATTTTTCTTTTCTCCTTTTTTCCTATTGCTGTTTCTGGCCGGATCCAAGTGTTTCATTAATGCAAATCAGTATTTCTGCCCACAAGGAATAAGAGCTTAGAGCCAATTCCCCTGTTAAGATTTTGTAGTCAAATGGTAAAATCACCGAGAGGTATCAGTCAGGATTGGATAAATGTAATGTCAGGCAACAAATAAACAGAAGTAGATCACACCTCCTGCTTCTGATCCCTCCCCTGAGTTCTTAGGGATTTTATATAATTTTAAAAAGCATTTGCAGCTCAAATAAGAGGTACCAATTTTGAAATACCAATTAATGTCATCTATGTGCATCTGCTGTACATTCATCCATAAAAATAAGAGTTATAAAGCCTATTTTGTGGAGCAGAGATCTAGGACATAGCACAGATGTTTCTGGGAGGGAAAACCTCAGTGTTCATTGTTAATCACAGCTCTTGAATATGTACAGAGTGGGCAGGATGTATCACAGAGGATTGGAGTTCGAGATGTGGTGCTTTCTGGCATCTTCTATACAAGGCTTGCTTTAAAGAAGCAAACCAAACAAAAAAAACCAATCAACCAACCAATCGAAAACCAAAAACCAACCCCAAAGCCCTCAAAAAACCCAACAGCAGCAGCAAATGGTCCCTTCAGCAGAGTGGTGACTGTTATTCAGGTACTACTCGTCCAGGATGCTACATTAGTTGGTTTTTACATTTCATATAAAAAAAACCCAAGTAGTAAAGTCACAGATATGGGCTCCTTGCCACAACGAGGAGGAAAAATGCTGCTGCTATTGCCAATTTTTCTGTCTCTTTTAATTAAGTTCATCCGTCTATTTTAAAGTGTTCATTTTTACAGTTATATGAAATAGGAAGTACATCCAGACTACTCTTTTTTTTAACAGAAATGCCCCTTTTTTTACTTAGGTTCACACTTTGTCTTGGTTTGTGTTGTTCCTTCCATTCTTTTTGTGATGCTGAGGACTCCAGAACCCAGAATTAACACCCAAAAAAACCCCCATGAGAGCATCCAGGATATTTATGTTGTGCTGACAGTGAACAGCAGGCTGCAGCATTGAGGAACATTTTCAGCAACACAACGGCTCCTAACAGGAAAGTAATAATGCCCTTTTTTTTAATTGGAAAAAAAATACACAAACCCTCATGCTTGAATTGAATTAATTCAATCACTATCAAAAATGTACCAAATTCTTGAGAGTACAGATTATAGAAAAACGAATGAAACTGAACTTGTATTGCTCCACATGTTTATTTTAAGGTTTTTCTTTGAGGTTTTTATGGGGTGTTCGTTCATGACTAGTGTACTTAATTGCTAAAATAATGATAATAATTTTTTTTTTTAACTGAGGATATGTTTTCCCAAATGATTAAATACAAAGTTCAGCTTGACCACTGTTGTTCATAGAGAAGTGTCAGCCATGCCAGCAGAGGCTTGAAACCAATTTTTTGTTTGTCCTAGTTGGGTAGGTGAAGAGCCTATCTGTCACATCGATTAATTTTTTAATGTAAATTAGATAATGTAACAAAAAAAATCATAAAAAGAAAGCTATGATCACATGGAAGTTATTCCATTGAATAATACCAGGGTGGGAAAGGATCAAAGAATTCGTGAGGGGCAGTGGAAGGGCCGGTATCGATCTCTTCACTCCCATGAGCAGGACAGGACCTGAGGGAACGGCTGGAGCTGTGTCAGGGCGTTGGGATGGACATCAGGGAAAGGTTCTTCCCCCAGAGGGTGCTGGAGCACTCCCCAGGGAGTGGTCACGGCCCCAAGGCTGCCAGAGCTCCAGCACAGAGAGCCTGGACAACGCTCCCAGGGATGCCCAGGGTGGGATTGTCGGGGTGTCTGCGCAGGGCCACGAGCTGTACTGGATGATCCTTGTGGATCCCTTCCAACTCAACGTATTCCACGATTCTATGATAAAACAAGGTGGTTGTGGTGAGCGGCTGCTGGGGAAGGAATTAAAAAAGGTGAGTGCGAATTTGGTTGTATTTTGTGAGACTTTTGGAGACTGCTGCACGCGGGGAAAGCAGAAAGATGGGGGGGTTTTGCCTAAATCTGCGTGTGCCTTGCGCGGCAGGGCTGGGCTGGGCTGGGCTGGGCTGGGCTGGGCTGGGCTGTGCCGGCGGTCGCTGAGGGCTCCGCGGGCCCCTCAGGGCCGGGCCCCCTCAGGAGGAAGGGCGTGAAGCGCCGCGCGCCCCCAGCAGGGCGGGAAAGGCCGCGCGCCGCCGCCCGCGCGCGCCCCGCGAGGCGGGAAGGAAGCTCCGCCTCAGGGCCGGCGCCGTGAGGGCTCCGCCCGTCGCCCCGCCCGCCCGGGGCCGGCGCTCCCGTCGGAGGCGGCTCCCGAGGCTCCGGGGCTCGCGTTCCCCGAGGGCGGGTGTCCCTGTGCCGTGTCCTGGAGTGCTGCTGGTGCTGTGACCCCGTGTGCGAGCGGTGGCGGCACGCCGCTCTTCAGCTCGGTCGGTGTGAGGCGTGTTGTGTGGGAAAAGGTACAGGGGTTGTCAGCCTTGGAATTCCCTCTTCCCGTCCGTCTGGCGCTGTGCTCTGTGAATGGGTGTTTGGTTCTGCTCCTCTGATTCCAGCATCCTCTTCCCTGCGGTTGTGGCCGAGTGTCTGGAGGGCTGGGTTTGGGTTCCTGTGCAGTGATACCATAAAATCTTATCACCAACAACATGCAGCAACCACGCTCGACTGACAATGGTAGTATGAATTCTGCTTTAGGAAAAGCAGAAGGCAAGAGAGGAAATGTATTCCCTGTAATATCATTCCAAAGGATGACGGTGAAAAAAAAAGCCAAAAAAAAAAAAAAAAAGCCAAAAGAAAAAAAGCCACAGCCCCCACTACCTCATGGTGACTTGGAGTGTTTTGTGACTGAAAACGGGAAAATAAGATTGTCTTAATTACATAGTTGCTATAGACTCCAAAAGGAGAAAGTTTTTGGTTGCTGGGGTGTGAGGAAAGGTGGGGTAATATTCCCATATTTATGCTGGATGTTATATATGAGATGATATTGAAAGAGAGGGTTTGTATGAGAACTCGGAGCACTGGATCCTGCTGAAAAGCCTCAGAAGCCCCCAGAGCGGCCACAGCACCCATCCAAGCAGAGCTCCCCCCATCCAAGCAGAGCTCCCCTCATCGAACGAGAGCTCCCCCATCCAAGGAGAGCTCCCCTATCCAGGCAGTCCCTTTGCATTTTAAACACACGGTGCGCTCTGCGGTTCAAGAGCACGGGTTTTGTGTTTTCTTCTCTTCCAGCTCTAGCCCCGAGGGTAGATATGTTAAAAAGAAGAGCGCCCAGGAAGCTTTGTGCAGGAAACCAAGAAGGTGCAACCCGGGAGACGCGGCGGGGAGTCTTTGGCAGGTGGTGCTGGTGACGCACAGAAGTAACTTTGCCTTCGGAAAGGAAAAAAGCCCGGTCTGCTGCTTATGTAGGTGTGTTTCTGTGCCCCCGAGAAGTTGCCCGGGTCGCGCAGCGGCGGCGGAGCGGCGGCGGCTCGTCCTGGGCAGCGGCGGCAGCAGATGATGGTGGCGGCGCGGCGGTAGCGCGGCGGCGGCGGCGGCGGCGGCGGCGGCATCCCGGATCCGCGGATGCGCTGCCCATCCCCATCCCCATCCCCGCGCGGAAGGGACACCTGAGGCTTCGGCAGGCGGGCGGGGATCGCCACCGCTCGGAAGGGGAGAGCGCGCCGGGGGAAGGCGGGCCGGCGCTCGGCTGTGTGTGCCGGTGGGCAGGGGGCTGGTTATCATGGCGGATCGGACGGCTCCGCGCTGCCAGCTCCGGCTGGAGTGGGTGTACGGCTACCGGGGCCACCAGTGCCGCAACAACCTGTACTACACGGCAGGGAAAGAGGTGGTGTACTTCGTGGCTGGAGTCGGCGTGGTTTACAACACCAGGGAGCACAGCCAGAAATTCTTCCTCGGGCACAACGATGATATTATCAGGTAAGGGGGCTGACTTCTCTGGTGGTGGGGTGGGGTGGGGTTTAAAGGGAAGGGAGGAGAATGTAGTGATGGCAAAATACCCCCTCCTCGCCTCTTACAGCTCGGCTTGTACCTGCCGTTTTAGAGCAGCTCAGATTTGTTAGCAGCAGTCGCTGTGAAAGCTGAATGTCTAGATTCTGTTGATTATCATTATTTTGTAGCAAAGCTTCAAAATGTTGCAATAATAGGGGAGGGAAGGTAAGTTTTTCTATTGCACTGCACCAAAAGCAAAGCAGTTCATTTCAGCACTGGGAAGATCTCAGTGCAACAGTGCTGCAAAACCGTGGCTCCGGCACCTTCATGCTTCCAGAGCTGGGACCCCAGCTCATCAATTCTGACCTCGTACAGAAGGCAGGTGTAGCTCTCCTTGCCCTCAGCAAATCCCAGCACGAGAGTGCCATAAATCTGACACGTAGCTCAAACTAATCTGGTTTTAATATCCAGAAAATCTAAATCAAAATCAAGTTCAGCTGTTTGCACTCCAGACAAAATATCCCAAGCGTGCTGGTGCAAGATGGCTACAGAAGCACAGGTCTTGCTCCTCATCTGTCCAGTTTATTGTCTCTTTCTCTCAAATTCTGCCTGAGAAGTGGATTTAATTGATGTTTTTGTCCTACAGAAATGCTGGTTTTTTACTGCACCTCACAAAATAAAGACACAGTTACAGTGTTCAGGGTAGCCCTTTAAAAAATCTGTCCAGAATACAGAAATTTACATCAGTAAAATAGAAAATTAATGTAGCTACTACTTGAGGAGATAAATCTGAGCCTAGAATATCCTCATGAAGGATGTTGCCTGGTGATGCCACTCCTCTGAGCACAGCTATCTGCTGCCCTCCCTGTTCACCCAATTCAGCATGAATGAAGCGATTTCTGGATGATGTGAAACCAGAACAGTCCCAGGTGACTCATGGTGTGGGAGTGCTATGGAAGCATCTGCTGAAGCCAGTTCTGACACTCCGTAACCAAACCACACAATTGTCACATAGTCCTTGTTTGCAGAAAGCCATTCACTTTTCCCAGGAGTGTATCCTCATAGCATCCTTCTCCTCCTCTCTAGGATGTGTTAAAGCAGCAGCATTTCATCAAGTACGGTGCATGTGCATCAAAGTTTATTTTGGTTCCAAAGGTATTATCAGCTCCAAAAGGCTGCTTGAAATAGACACTGGGCTGCTCAGAGAAGAGTCAGTATTTTAGAGGCATCTGCAGGATCATGAAATTAAAATGTTTTCCTTTGTATGTTGTACAGACATACATTTTGATACTCTTTGCAATAGGAAGTATAATCCATGTAGAGAGCTGTGTATTTCTGTGCTTATGTTTGAATTGTTATTATTATACCTGACAGCACCTCCCTCCCCAAACCAAATGTATTGTACAGCTTCAGTACCCTTTACTTTGAGATCTGTCACATTAGGAGTGTGCTTTTGGCAGTGTCATGTTTAGAAGGTACAGCTGGGATAGAAAGAATGAATGTCTCATATTTGTACTTTGACACTGCTTCTGCCTATTGTGCTCTTTAAAGGAAACTAGAACCATGTGTTCAAACTAGTTGTGTCTTGGGGGACTTGCTGAATGTCCAACGCATGCTTTGGAAAGATGGGTTTTGTTTCTGATCTGCAGCACCTGGTGGAAAACTGTAGTTTCCACAAAGGATGAAACATTTGGGTCCAGAAGGCATCAGCAGAACCCAAGCAGTTCTTAGTGGCCAAGAACTGCTGCTGTCACCGTGTGGGGTTTAAGGAAGGACAGACTCTCCAGAAGGCTGCTGGAATATTCTGTTGTTTGCCCCGGGACACGGGTGGCTGCCTCCTCTGGCACTGGTGTGCTGTGCAGTCCCTACTGACGTAATATCCCATCCCTGTAAATACTTTTAAGTAGATGATGCCTTGTGTGGTCATCGCTGATATGACTAATAAATGCAGGAATTTAAACTCTCACATTTTAAGCTTCACAGCTCTTAACCATTTGAGATGAATGGGATGAATGTACTTATCTAATTTTTCTGGGTTTGTTGGGATTTACTTACTTGAGACCAGCTTCTAAACAGCAGGGTATGCATTTGCAGTCCAACAGGTTGTAATCTCTAAAGAGGTTTGAAACACTGTTTAAAAAAGAGAAATTGAATTTTGGAAAATACTGTGAATCATTGAGACTGGGAGACCTTCAAGAGGGAAGATCTTCTGCTTCCAAGGACTGCTGTTATCTCCTTCTGTGTTTTTTTTTTTTGTGGTTTTGTGAATGCTGTTTTGTTGAAAACAAAGATGATAAACCCATGATTCTCAGGGATAATACCATGTATTACCTGGAAGTGTTTATTGAAGTCCTTAAAGGGGATATTTGTCCTTGGTGAAAAGGGCAGGTGTATATGTTCTCCAAGATTAATAGTTCTGTCTCTTGTTTTGCATCAAAATAATGCAGCTGGACATAATTTAGTTTGGGCTAAAGCAGACCAGTGTGTATTGGATTAAATTATGTTGTATTGGAGAAATGCCATTTTTTCCAAGATTCACATTTGAAAGGTGAGTTCTGCGTGTATAAGAACTGAATGTTCTGCACTCAGCTAATAAGGTCGAAGTTCTGAGCAGGAACAAGGGAGCTCGGAATTGTCCTGTTTTCTGTGCAAAGCCACCACCAGGTGCTGTGCTTCCAGCTCTTCCTCCTTTAACTTCAGGAGGAGATGAGGTCCTGAACCATCAAGTGAGCCTTGTTTTGCAGAAGGGTTTGTGGGTAACCTTCACAGCATTAGCTTTGACAGCAATGGAAAACTTTCAAAAGAACAGTTTTTTTTACTTTTATATTGTGCATTACTTGTAGAACACTGATCAATTAGATCAATCCTCATTTTTCTGTCAATTAAGTGTTGAATGCAGGCAGGTCTTTCCTATAACTTTTCTGCATTTTGTGCATGTAAAAGCCACAGCAAACAGCAAAAATAAAAATATAACCAGTTGAGATACTTATTATCACTTAAAATACAATCACTTACTCATTATCACTTAAAATACAATTGATTTTATCTGTATCTGCAGAAGTCATTTGTTAACAGAGATTCCTAACCCTGAGAAATTCTTCCTCTGGTGTAGTGACGAAGTTTTTGAGTTTTTGAGAGTTTTTGCAGTATTGAACCGTTGTCCTGAACATGTCAAAACTTTCTGACACAGCACCTCTGGCAGCGTACGGAAGACTTCACCTGCAGTTTTTACACACCCTGGTTTCTTGTGGAATCTGACACTTTGTATGTTATGCATTCACAAAAGCAGCTTTGCATCCCGACTGCCTCCATGCCAGTCTCTCATGAGGCAGCAAGCCTGCTCCCCCTCCCAGGTCTCTGTACTACCTGCAAAGCCATCCTGTTATCCATGGATTCCAGAGCTGTTGTTTATGTAAGGCTGCTCACAGTGTACCAGCAGTGTCGGATTTATCCGAATATTGCTCTGAGTGTGCTGGGGGGTGCTGCTGTGCTGACAGATTGAGATTAAAACCGTGGCTGTGCCAGCGGGGATGGGATTTACTGGGCTGCGGGAGCCACTGGAGGCCTGGCTTGTTCTCCACAAGGGTTGTTTCAGGAGACAGGATATGTGTCAGAACATGTTTTCTTGTCTTGCTGCAGTTAGGAAAAGAAGGAGTAGTATGTTTAAAGCAGTGTTGTGTATTGCTGACCACAGTGAATAGAATTTTGGAATTAATGAATTGATGACAGAGCTATGCAAATCAAAGCCTCCGAGAGAGAAGATCTAAATTGTACTTTAATATTTTTATTTAAAATTACATGTTATCCTATTTCTGTTTATAGGGTGATGCTTATTTGAAGGGATCTAAAATACATTAAATTTCTGTTCAGTTGCCACCCTCTGGATGGTAACAGCAGTTGTTTGATGTAGACTGGGGTTGGGGTTACTGTGGTTATTGTTTATCATCAGTGCACAGTAGCGGCACTGTCGGCAGCTTGGGGTAACCCTGGACTTCAGACACCCAAGGTGAACACACAGGACCGCTGAGATTCAGTGCCCCAAAAGGGAGCAAAGGAGCCTTGGCACCATCTGAGATTTCCAACAGCTGAAGTTCCAGCCCTGTTTCTTATGTGGATGCTACACCACTTCCTGCACCAAGCCATCCAAACTTGACAGACATGACACGGCTCGGGTGAGGCAGGGTTTTGGGAACTGTTTTGAGGCAGCAAGTTGTTAAATGAGTTTCATGTGAAAGAAATTAATTCCCCATTAAAAAATCCTCTAATCAGCTTGTTGCTTCCTTTGCTTTCAGTTTTGGAAAACCTGGGGAAAATGCTGTTTATTCTGTGAAGTTCCAGTCGCCTCTTTTGCCTCTGCTTGAGTGCTGTGCTGCATTTAGATTTGAAGTCTTTACTGGGGCATGAGCTGCTATACATTGGCTTCTTAAATATCTGTATTAATGCATCAGATGTGTTGGAATATACAGTTACAGTTTCTTATTGAAAGTGATTTAGAAATACTTGAATCAGTTAAAACTGGAGAGAAACTCAGCAAGCATTTGTCACAATATGTCAATGGGAATGGTCATCATTTAACCACACCCTTTAACCAGAGCAGTCTAACCCTAATTTTTAAGTACTTTTTTTTTTACATTTTCTATGTGTTAACACTCTGCAGTGTTTTTACTTGTTTTATTTCAACTTGATTTCAGATGGCCAGGAGTCATGATGGTCACACAGTTGTGTGTAATCATTCTTTACTAGGAAGAAAACCTACATAGAAAATGTTTTCATATGAGTTAACTTAATTTCAAATTTAAAACAAAAAATTCTACAGCTCCAAGTATTTGAATGCTTTTCTGTGAAAGTGGGAGGGGGTTTGTGGTCTGTAAAAGGGTCTTCTGCTGACTTGCCAACTGCTCAGGTTTGTAGGAACCTTGGTAAAGAGCAAAAATGCCTCCTTTTCTTCCCACCTAAAGACTCTTCTCAGGAACAGCACCTTGTTTTTCATGAGGTCTGTTTCTGCCTCAGGAACTTTTAGTTGTCTGCATTGGCTGTCCAAGAGACATGTTGAATTTAAATTCTCCTTTAGAGCTGGTATTTATATAAAGGCCTGGGAACAGACCTCCAAAGCTTTAGGGAGGCCTGATCTTAAGGCCAAGTGTATGTTTATGTCAAGCTCCTTTAAGCATTCCAGCAGCATGATGAACCTTGGTACACTGCATCTGATTGCTGGAACTTCTGTGGGTGCTGGCGGTGAAGTCTGTTCTTTCTTCTGTGACAGATGGGTGGAAATACACTGAAATGATGGTAATTAGAACAGAACATAAAATAAAGGCTACTCTCAGAGTGATACAGCAACCCCGTTATTTTGGCTGCCTAACACTCCTTGTTACAAAAGATTTTACCGGATTTTTTATAGGGAATTTTGAGTGCCTCCATTATTTTAGCAGACTTGAATGTTAAAGGCATAACCCTACATGAAAATTGCTGACTGGCACTGCAGTTTATATGTAGTCATACTAATATTGATGCTTCCACATGGACATTGGGCATCCCTTCATGCCAAACATCTGCTTCCTCGTCCTCATATGTCTTCCATATGCAGAGGCAAATATTGCAAGTGTCATTTACTGTGGTAGCAACCTACTACTTGCAAATATTCACTGCAAAATAACAGTTTTGGGCAAGATGAGCCATACTTTTGAAGAAGAATTTTCTGATTCTTTTTTAAAGAGATGTTGTTTATTTTAGAAATTAACTGTAGTAAAAAAGACAATAAAGTGCACCCTCAGTTTTTCACAGCTCTACCTGCAGTTAAGGCTGGATCCCTTTTGCTTTCACCCTGACTAGGCAGACCATGATTCCTTCTCTGTATCCTAAGAGCTCTTTTACTGGAGGTTAGTCACAGTCAGTTGCTGTCTGACCAGAAAAAGTGTTAAATGTAAATTTCCTAAACTTTTTCTTTCATCTCTCTAGTGTTTGAGCACTATTTGCAAGGTACTTAAAGGACCTTTTGGCTTCTCCCACTGCTGGAATCTATGATTAGGTAAAAGTTGAGCTTTCTCTGTGGCTTCTCTCTGACAGCAGATCAGAGATGACACTACTGGGAGCTGCTCTCTGGCCCTGGTCACACCGGTGCTGAACATGTATGAGTGTGACTGCACCTAAATGAGATTTTAGCAGTAGATCTACAGCGGGTTCCTGATCCCTCTAGGATTCTGAGAGATTTTAATCTGTTTAGAAATTATTAACAAAAAAAGAAGAAAAAGAAATGCTGTTCAGTGAAAATGCTCTGTCTCTTAGTGGCTGTAAAACAAGTTTATAATATACAATTATGTTCCTGGTTCAAGGTCTTGTGCAGATACAGTGATCTTTGCACGTGTGCTGGCCTTCTACTTCCACAGAAGGTTAGTTTGGTTTTTTTAAATATGTGGCATCTGGAGGTGGCCACAAGTATCTAAAAGGATATTATATTGAGTCTGTATGAAAGCTGTCTTTAGTTGAAAGAGCTATTTTAAAGCTTTTGCTTGTCAGACTGAAGAAGTTTGTGTGGTTCTGTCTGGGATTAAGTTAGTAGAACCATCTCAAGCTGCTTTAGGATGGGCAGCTCTGTGCTCTATTCCTTATAATGCAGTCCCTCCTTCCCAAGAGGGGAATAATGTGAATGCCTTTCCCTGGGAGTTCTCTTTGTGCTTTGGTTGGGTGTGTGACAGTGGCCTTGCAGTGAACTGTCCCTCTGCTGTCACCTGCCCTGCTTGGGCTGGCTGTGTAAATGTGAGGCTTGGTACAGCTGAGGGTCTCACCCAGAGTTACTGATTCCAGACATGCCCCAGGTTCTCCCTGGAGTGGCCCTTTTATGTCTTAACACTGGAACTAAATTTTAAAGAATTGCACCTATGCTATGGGGTTGCAGAAAGAGCATTTTACAAAAGATACTTAGAGCAAGGAGCCCACTCAAATCCCAGACAGGAATATTGCTTTACCTTCTTAGCTGCACACTGGGTTGACGTGGGTCTGGCAGGTTTCATTACTTGGGTCAATAAGTAATAATTCATTAGGCATTTGCAAAAGATGCACAAAAGAGAAATCTATCACCTTTCATAGGCACTCCCATTGCTGCAGTAGGATGTCTTCACAGTAGATTTTACCAGAACTTATTCCAGGGAACCTCCTGGATGCACCTGCAAGAACCAGACGTGACATTTATTGTAGTAGAAAGGTTGCTTGTCCAAAAGCTTGGATACTTTCACAAGATTGAGATTATTGGACATGGGCTCATGGAAGAAAATCTCCTCTTTGAAACTTGATGATATTTTTGATTGTTTAATGTTGTTAAATAATGGTGTTAAAGAAATGCTATTTTCCTTTTCTTTTCTTTTGTGTGTGGCCTTTTCTTCCTCTTTTTATTTCCCACACTGCATCCTTTAATCAGTTGGTTTCTATGTTACAGGTCATACCATTCAGGATGCAGTCAAAATTTTGGGGGCTTTCTTTTGGATATGTCACTCTTTGCAGTATAGAATTTGTGTTATAATTGTATCACATCTCAAAATAAATATTTCAAATTAATTTCAGATGAAAATTTGACATTTCATATTGTGACAGAAAATTTTGGCAAATAATACATTAAGAGAGCTAATTCCCATTATTTCTTTTCCATTAAGTGGAGCAAGAACACCTTTTAAAAGGAATCTGCACATCCATTTTAGACTCATCTCTCTTCCATCTTATCTCCTCTCTGGCAAGGACTGTTCAGATTATTAAAAATTCTTCTTTTATCCTTTTAAATTATCCTTATGTCCCTTTTAAAATCACTTTTCATAAATTCAGGACCTCCCTGGAAGAACGCATAGTAATTTTATATTTTATTAATAATTGCAGTCTTAAGAAAATAGATATAAAGTAATTTCTCCCTTATAGAACTTAGCCAAGAACTTAGAGTTTTGAGGGCTCTGCATTTTCTGTTCTTTTTATTTTCATATTTAGTTTATTCTGGGCTTCTATCAGATTTTCAGATTTAATTTTTTTTCTCTCCTTGTAAGGAGACTGATTTCATGGAGAGAGAAATAAAATACAGCACGAAAAGTACCATTTTAGTTTTGTTTGCAATATGAGCAGGGTGCAGATGCCTAATGAGACCTCACACTGGCTCTTGGCTGGTCCCTTCCCAGAGAGAGCTTGTCCATTGTAATTCTTACCTTAGGTATACTGAAGAATTCGGTGTGCTCTGTCTTTTTATCTTATCTGGCATGGATGACAAGAATGAAGGAAAAAGGATATTTTGCTCAGGAAAACTGTAAGAGAATGGAAGAGCAAGTAGATATCTGAACTGTTATCAAGGACATGTGAAGCCTTCTTTAATAGCCTGTAATTTTTGAAGCTCTGAAAGAAATGAGGATCTTCAATCAGTGATGCAGAGACCTGTTTGTCTGTCCCTGCACACAACCAAGTGTGTTGCTATTTCCCACTCCTGGCTGTCTGCCATGGTATGGTTAAATCTGGAAGTCTGCCCAACCCTGCTGAATGCACTTGATTAGCAGATTTTATTGGAACAGCACCACCCGCATCTTACCCTGGGCTTGTGCTCCGAGATTCTGCTCAGCTTCAGCCTCCCGTGCCACAGGAGCCATCAGCAGAGCCCACTCTGTGCGGCAGGGCAGAGTGCACTGCTCTGTGTGCTGAGGCAGAAGGAAGCACAGGGGATGGGACGAGTAGGGAGATGTGGTTTATTCTCCACATGAACCTGGCAGCTGTGGCTGAAGCCTGCTTTCTCTGCTACTGGGAAGGGGAAGGCAACCCCCCCTGTAACATCCCTGATACCATAAGCTAGAGAAAAACCCGAAGTATTAGCAAATGACAAGCAGTAAACCAGATTATAAGTGCCTGAAGCTCCATGCTGCCAGGCAGTTACATAATGGCACAAAACTCTTCAGCCTCCACTGCAGCACTGAGACTAAAATACAGCAAAAAGGGCTCCGATGAGTCCGGTTCTCCGAGGTTTCACTGAAAGCACAACTCCAGGTTCCCAATCTCTGCTCTGAAGACTTGGCTAAGAAATCAAGAGAAAAAGAGAAAAAATAGTAATAGGCAAGAAAGTGAGTCACAGTGCTTACATAAAAACATAGAAAATCATAATTCCATGTTTGTTTATATAACTCCTGGTATTAGTCTCACAAAACAGAAGTTTGAAAGGCGTTCTTTGGATCATGGTAATCTCCCTTAAATACAGCATGTCATGGATTTTGGTGGTGTCCTAACTTCACACCTGCTCTTTCCTGTTTGTGTCTGTGGCTGCACATCCATTAAAACCCAGATGAAATGAATTACTAGTTGGATAATTAATAACTGTATATTGCATTAAAAGACATGTTTTGAATAATAGGGAGGGTCCTATATTCTGAGGGTGCCTAGTGCAGCTGGTTCTATGGAAGGAGAGATAAGCTGAAGTGGTTTTCAAAATGTATCTTTTCAAAATGTCTGATCAGTCTTTCAGTAGAACAGGAAGATTGGTGAACACTTCCAGTGACACTCTGCTTCCTCAGAAATGTAATACTGAATGTTTTACTTATGGAAAATATTAATTTAACAACATGGCATAACTTTCTGTTTGAAACTTGCTGTATTTATGTTATCTTGATAAGAGTTCATTTTGAAGTGACTGTAAAGCAGTCCCATAAACATGACTTAAGTTACTGTTGAGTTGGACTTGGATGTGGCTTGTGGCTTTGAACAGTGTGTCAGGTATTTGTGTGGTTTCTTTCCATTGTCTGGCTGTGGTGTTCCTTGAGACCCTAAAGTCAGGACATGAGCTTATTCCATGTGCAAGGGCAGCTTTCCTCAAACCTCTACCAAGTTTGTTGCCTAAAATAACACGAAATAGAAGTTCTGAACCATTTCCCTTAATGTTTTTCCCCAACTATCCATTTTGTAGCCAGCACAGAAGGGAAGTTATCTGATTCAGAGAACTTGCTAAATTCCCAGACTCTGTCCTCACTTTTTTGCTATTTCTCTTCCCTTTCTGTGGAGTTGCCACAGACATAATTTGCTTTTCAGCCATGGTGATGGCTCTGTGGGCACTGCCTTATGTGTGAACATATGAATTGCTCTGTTACACAGATGGATCATTTTAAAAGCTTGGAAGTAAATTAATCTTCCATGTCTAAAATTTCTAGAAAATACTTGAATTTCCAGGGCTTGGTTGTGTGTTTTGATGGGAACTGGGATATGGATCTTTAGCTTTCCAGAGCCTGGTGGATACACAAGTGTGACTAGGCATGTGAGGAAATCTTAAATCTGCATGGGAGATGGGTGACAGCTATTTATTTTTGTAAATGCCTATTTTAAGAATATTGTAAATCTGAACAGAGAGTCTTGTTCTCTGACAGCTGGCCTTATGTGAGATAAAACATAATTTTCCTGTAAGGGAGCTGAGAAAGCAGCATGCATTTGTCTGAGCAAGGAGTATTTTGGCACTTGTGTCTATATCAGTATAACTTCACAATTGTATTTTGGTTAACTGTTAGACCTGGTGAAGGGTCATAAGATAATTTAAATTAAGAATAACCATGTATTCTGTGTTTCAACAGCAGTCAGGCTAAATGAAGTATGGATACACTGCCATTAAATGTCACGTCTTCAGAATGCCCTGTTTCTTGCTGTATTAAATAGTTGTTTGATGGAATATTCTGAATGCATATTGCATTTCCCATTTTCCCCGTGATATCTGTTATTTTTCATTTTCAATCCATGGGACTCCCCACTGCCTAGGGGTAAATGTTCTTTTACCTTGTCATTTAGTTTGGTAGAAGTTACTTTATACATGATGACAGTTTAGTGCACGGCACACATTTTTTTCAGCTTTCTTCCTATCAGATATAACAATTTTATCAGCCTGAGCCCCTCAAAACTGAACATCTGCTTCAGCTGTCACAGGCTGCTATCAACAGAGCTGGAGTTTCTGTGATCCACCTTAGCCATTGTCAGGATTGTGTTCTGGGTTTTTAAATGTATACACACACACAAGTATATATATATATAGTGTATGTATATACATACACAATATTATGATATAATTATGCAGTATTATATAATGCATAAATATAAGAATTTGATATTTTTGGCTTTCAAATAAGTTGTTGACTAAATGTCATCACACGATTACCCCTTTCACTTCTCTCTTTTCTGTGCTGGAGGAAGCAGTGAGGAGTGATGATGTCCCTTCATTCCATTTATGAATGCACAGCACTTAAACCTGGAATTGCTAAGCAGTTGGGACTATGTAGAGATGTTCAATACTGGCAAATCTAAGCTTTTTCTGAGTGGTGGCAGAATTTAGGCTCCTAGGAAATGTTTCCAGTAAAAACGAATCTCTTGCATTGTGACAGGAGGGGTTTTTTCCTCTAGTATGTGATAGAAATTTAAAAAATAAAATAAAAAAAAAAGATGAGAGTCACCAAAACAAAGCAATTGCCACAACCATGGTTTGTTCTTTGGGGCTTGGGCTGAGGCTTTAGGACAACATGCCCAAATATGTTAAAACAGAAGAGCTTCGCTGGATGTCAGCATGAATTTAAGGCATAAGACGTTGCATTCTGCTCAGGAGGTCCTGGGGATTTTTAGCTCTTCATTTCTCTCTTCTGAAGACAGACTGTGGCGTTTCAGATGTCATTTCCAGTTATGTCCTGCACTGGTTATTCCTGTAGGAATGTTAGCATACTGTTTGTAACATGTTGGATTTCAGTTTTTCTCCTGGCTCCCTTGAGTCAGTGAGGTAGAACTGCTTTACTGGTACCCCTGGCATCCACCACCCCAAATGGGAAAATTCCAATGGAATGACAACTAGAGTAGGTTGGTCTCCTGTTTCATTCTTGGATTGCTTATGGATGTGGGGCTTCCCAGACTTGGTTGTTCATACAGCATGCCAACATGTTTCACCTGTCTTCTGTTGAAAATGTTAGCATGTGTCTTTGATCAGCTGTTTCAGAAACCAGCAAAAAACCCTGAGGAATTTGGTTCATAGACAAATCTGGCAGCATATCATATATTTTGAACATAATCTTTATTTTTCTTAATTAGAATCCTCGTTTATATTTTAGAGTATGCTTTGATTGATTGAATATTTTTTCCTTTTTTCTCAAATTTATTTTATTTCTATTTCTTACTTTCTTGTAACAAGAAGGCGCAGCTGACAGAGTGAATAAAGATGAGTGCTTCTCACCAGCCTTCGGGGAGATGACTTCAAGTTATCAATTAAACTCCCACTCAGCTGCTGGAATCTGCTCTGCATCATGACCCCACAGTCACCCCAATAAGGCTGCCTCAGTCTCTCTAACTCCAAGACATTCTTGGACTAATGTGGGAAGTGTCCTTGATGTCTTATTTCCTCTTCATTCTGTTCTTGCATCCTTTTTTTGTTTGTTTGCTTGTTCCATTCTCACCCTTCTTCGTAAAAATCCATGTTTATGTTGTGGCTTCTCCCCTGAGTGGTTGAGGGCAATTAAATTCATCAGTAGAGGTATTTGTTCTGAAGAAGGGTCTGGATTGTTCCCAAAACACTCACCTAAAACCTGAGACCAGCTTTCTGTGAAACAAGCTATTTCCATCTGCCGGGGAGGAACTGTGATTCAAATGTGTGTATTACCTGTAAAGAGATTAAATGAAACCCTACAAAGGCTCCTCTTCCTAAACCTACATCTCAGTGTGAAGGTGGTTTTAAAATGAGTAATTGTTGGAAAAATAGATTGCAATCCTCAGGGTTTATGGGGGGGTTTTCTGAACTGCACCTGGAGGTTTTAAGACACTGATAAGGGGTGATATACTGTTGGACCTGGTTTGGATAATTTGAAAAAAGTTAAAAAACCCATCTAGTAAGCCCTATTTTCAGCCAAATAACTTGAATGTTATTAAACTGAAGTGCAGTCAGTTCAGTCGTTTTCTAGTTAAATAAAAAAATTATTATTATCTAATACCATGTTAAACAAAACAAATTTTTTTCAGGTGGGTTCCAGCCAAGTTATGAAGCTCATTTCCAAAGTAAAAACGCAAACATTTCTAGATCTGTTTATGGCTTCGTTGTAGATCATGAAAGCCAAAGTATATAATTTTACTATTTTAATATTTAAATATTTAAATATGGAATAAAGATTTTGCTTTCAATTTTTTTTTTCTAATTCTGAGATGATTACAGATTTTTTTTTTTACTTATTCCAGCTGCCTGCAGAATACAAAAATAAAAGCAAATGTATGCAAAATACATTGCTCAAATTAACATGCATTAAAATTCTGGTTGTTTCTCAACTCGTCTGGTATTTTTGCAAGAGAGAGCAGAATGTGGGTAATGTGTCACACATCAGTCATCTCTATTAATCTTTTGCTTTCAGAAATACAAACCTTATCAGAAAATACTGACAGCTGTATGTTCAGCTGAGCTGCAAGTGTATCAGTACTGCAGTCTGTAATATAGATATTTTTAACCAACAAACTTAGGTACACTGGCATGGAACTCTCCTCAGTTTTATTCTTCCTTCTATGGCAAATCTGGGAATTCCTCCAGTGCACCGTTACCTAAATTAAGTCTGCCTCCCATTTGATCTGTTTGCCTATACTGGGAGCACAACAAAAGATCTGAATCCCCAAATCAGCTCAGAAGCTGGTTTGCAGTACAAAATTCTAATAACAATACCCTGACGTATGTCCCACAGACCCTGGGGAGAGAGTAACTTGAATTAGGTGAATTTATTGTGTTCAAATCCCAGATTTTAATATGCACTTAAAACATTATGATTGTGGAGACGACTCCTGGGAAAACAGCATTTTGATTTATTTTACTTCAGCAGTTGTAGCAGAGATGGGATGTCTGATGCACTTGGCACGTTGGTATTAACTCCTGGGTTTTGGACTCTCTAGAGTAAGATTTGCTATTGTAGAAGTCTAAGAAGTAATTCGATTTTCTAGTCCTGATGAATTACAGCTTCTCATGTGAAAGCACTGCTCATACCCACATGAGTCTGAAAAAATATGTTTTTAGAGCTTGCACAGCCTTTGTGAGATTCCAGAAGGCAAAGGAATATTTTACTTTGGCTTTTGTAATTATTATTAATGTTTACATTTGAAACTGCTTCTTTCTTTTACTTCCTTAGACAGTGGATTGATGGAATAATAAAATGGGCTTTCTAACTCCTCAGGAAGCCTGCTTTTGTATGGCCCTCCAGACTGGGGTGAACTTGATTTTCTAAGTAACTAATGAAGCCATTCCCTTCTTTTCTCCTTAGTTTAATTTTTTTTTTTTTTTAATAAACGCAGATAAAATACTTACCTAACATGGCAGTACATGAATTAGAGGAAATATTCACTAACATCACAGGAAAATACTATGGATTAAAAAGAAATTAAAAGTGGAACAACTAAAACATTTTTAAGTGACTATGCAAAGTTGATTTGACTATTAAACATAATAGAATTATTGTTTTACACATATAAATGACCAATAAACCAAGAAACACACAAAAAAGTTAAACCAAACTTTTTTCTTGATTATAATTTCTATATACAGTTAACTTCTAAAAATGACCAAAGTGAATTTCTGCCTTTCAGTAGATACAGGTGCAACTTGTTTAATTCACGGATCTTTTGGGCTTTACACAAACGGTAGCAGTTTCCTTACTATTTTAGTAATTTCTGTAAAGATAAACTCAACAATATTTGTATGTGCTGAGTGAAGGAAGATGTGTCTTGTGAATTGAGACACGTGAATTGAGCATATTGAGGTGTTTTTTCACAAGTGGAGCAAAATACACACCATCCTTCAGTGTGAACAGCTGAGTTTTGGACACATTTCAAATATCTGCAGGCAGTCCATAAGCCAGACTCCCATTAAAATTGTGTCCTTTGCTTACTTGTAACTAATAAGGATTTTATTTCAGTATAAAGCTTCAAAATGAGCTTCCTTTCTTTAGACGTTTAGAAACCTCCACTCAGCCAAGCAAACACCTCAGATCCATGAGATGTTTAGTGTAACATCCCTGCCTTAGACATCAGAGATTCCACTGAGAAAAAGACCTTGGCTAGAGAGTGAGTTTTGTGGTATCAAATTGATGTGAACTTGAATCTTAGCTTTTGTTCTGATAAAAAGCAGCTCTCTCCTCTGAGGACTTTCTGTTGTCTGCCACCTGTTAAGCACAGATTGTTCTCAGGTGAGCATTTCACCTGAATTTAATCTGCAGAATTTGGAAGTAACAGAACTAATCAAGCAATGAGCAATGAAAGTCCCTGCACCTGAGTTGCCAGGCCCTCATTTGTAACAAACATGGGTCAGCTGGAAGGGGGTGGGAGTAGGAGGTTTTATAAAGGGTTCCGGTAAAACTGCCCTCTTAGAAGCTGCTCTGGAGCTTTGGTAAGTGCTTCTTTTATTTATTTATGCCTTTTAAAACAACCAAACAGCCAAAAAAACCAAACCCACAAAGCCTGTGGTAGAAAGGAGAGAAAGCTGAAAGGGAAGCAGTGGAAAATTCTAACCAGCATTAATTTCTGAGTGTGTTGCTTTGGTGTTTTCATGCTTATCTTTCTGGATTCTATGTGCAGAGTATTGGTATGCTGTTGGTGAATCATTTGTTGGTTTTATGGCGGTGCTGCATAATTCTGTCATCAGCAGGACAGCAGGGTACGGTGAAATCAAGGTGTTGGTTTTAATCTTTAGTTGTTCTGTGTGTTGGCTCTAAAAGTAATGGTACTTAGCTGCTTTTTGTTTAATACTAGGCTATAGCTGGGTAAGGTCTTTTGCAGCTAAAACAGGCTCTGGGAAACCAGGTAAATTCTGTTATCTGAGAAGTTTAACAGAGGTTTTGTTTAATCTGTCCTACACAAAAGGGAGACTTGATACTTAGACTCTTCAGGCTGTGTCAGACAATGTAAAGCAAGATAAAACCAGTCATACTTAACTTTAGTAAGTGCACTTCTCAAAAAAATAAAATTGTTTTGTGGATAACTGTATAGAAACCTTTCTTGTCTGAATTGTTAGAAAAGAGGAAAGTGGGTTTATATTTAGTATTTGTTATAAACAGTGTTTGAATTTTTAGGAGTAGTGTTTGTATTTATGTTCTGTACAATTAACTGGTGAAGCAGAATTTCAGAAGCCTGGCAAGAGTGCTCATAGAACTGATAACTCATGACTTTGCTGCTGATCCATTGTGACTGGAAGTTCAGACCCATTCTGATGTTACATGTGGTTCCTATTTGCTCTGCAGTGGTTTCTGCCCCAGTTGATGTTTGTTGTTATTCACTTCAGCATGGCCAAACAGGGAGCAGGATTTCCATATGATCGTATAAGAACTTTTTATTTCTTTGCTGTTTCTGCTGATTTTCAACCTCTAAAATAGAGAGAAAGATATTTTCCTTGAGAACAATTGTTGGTCTTGGCTTTATATTCCTGTGAGATAATGAGCAAAAAAAAGCATTCTTAGTAGCACTGAAAACTCCCCCTCCCCTGAGGGGTGTAAAAATGAACATTTTTTACCAGCCACATCTAATATTGCCACATTTATCGTTCCTGTAGACATTCAGTGTACAAAGAATCATCTGCTGCTGACCCATGAAATGCAGTGTGTTGGTTTGATATATTATGGAATTAAATCCTTCCTCTTCTCTTCTTGCCACTAAAGTGCCTAAACTTTAAATGTTGTAGGGCAGGGATAGCCATGAGAAGAAGGCCCAAATAGGAGGCAGCTGTGTCTTTGTTGCACTTGAAGTAAAAAGGCTTAAAATCCCTATTTCTGATAATCAGATGAGGGCAAACCTATGCAAACAGTATTATTATCCCAGTGTGAATTTTTAACAACAGCCTGAGAGTTTTGTCAGACCACACAATTTGTCATAGATGTGAATATACCTGGGGATATGATGAGATGAGATGAAATCTCTTAAACTAAAAATGAAAGTGGGAGTGATCTGGGAAAGTTGTGACAATGGCTGTTTTTTTTTCCTTGTTCTCTGCAGTATTTCCCATTTCTCCTTGGCTGTTCTCCGGGTTTTTTGGTTATTTTTATCACATCTTCTATATTGTATTCATTTTGCAGCTCCCCCATGATTCCTCTTTTTGTCAGCTCTATCTTTTGTCTGTCCTGTTTCCAAAATTTTCTTCCCATTTTCCCTCTCCTCTTTCTCAGCTGTTCCTGCAAATGTTTTGATTCAGACTGTGATCTGCATAGTTATACCCATATTCAGTGCTGACTGTTGGCTATACAAAAAGCAGAGTAGATCCAGGAAATGCCAAAGCAGTTGTGCCTGAGTCAGCCTCTGGAGAGAACAGGAGAATCCCCCTGGGAATCCCTCCTGCTGTGCTGCCAAGTACGGGGGGCCATCTGCACCCATCACTGTGCTTCGGGCAGTTAATTAATTAGTGCCTGTGGGCAATTAATTAGTGCTCAGATTTGCTGTTCACTGTGACCACCAGTTGTAGGCCTGTCTGCTTAATCTTTGCCTGAATGATCATCACATCTTTGCCTTTGGGGGAAAGGCACAGCTACATTCAGGCTGTTTTCAGTTGCTTCAGCCCTGGAGTGTGGTGACATGGGAAAAATAAAGGGTTTCATTCCCAGCAGCTGGGCATGGTTTGTGTGTCTGGTTTGCATTTGGTTCAGGTGTTTCCACAGTCAGGCTGGAATCAGGTGAACACAGGAAATGAAGGAGGCTCCAACATGTGACAGTGATTTCTTCACTTCCAGACTTCATCTGATGTATGAATTTTATATTTTTGATCACTGTGTTCAGACTGGCCTTCAAATTCCTTATACCAGATGACCATTAAAGTTTTGCTGGTTCCTGGTGAGCAGTACTAGATTTACAGCAGTGTTTCATTAGCTTTCCATGTGTTGAGAAATCGCTGATAGCATTTAAGTTGCTGTTTTTATCTCAGCATCATAGACCAATATCTTTTTGCTGGTTCATTGTGTATTTTATTACAGAATGTGTTACATTGTCCATAAAAGTATCGTAAGCATAGAATAGGGCGGGGCAAATACAATGCTGAACTAAGTACAGTTCTTGCTCTTCCCTAAACCTCTCTTTCTGGTCTCCAATTCTAGCAGGTTTTTCTTTACAACTGATAGTTTCAGGTCCGTTTTACTGATTGCATCAAATCACAATGCTTTTATCAAGGAGGGTGTCGTGTATCTGTCTTGGGTATTTATTTACAACTGCTTTGGCCATCAAAACGAGTGTTTGGTTCATCATCATGAATTCAAATATCATTAGACTCAAGTAGAAATTCTGAGCATGCATGGGAAAACTGGAATATGGTGGTTGAATTTCAGAGTTACACAGTGGGGTCTCTGGGGGGTAGTGTGGCTGGATATTTTCTCCTGATCACTTGTTGCTCAAAACCCACAATTCATGAGGACATCAGCAGTTGTTGTTGCTTAGTTTTCAGTGTCATAAAGTGGGCTTTGGATAAAATCTCCTAGGATTACTTTTCACTGGGAGAAGCTTGGAGTTGCAAAATATCCCTGAGTTATCAATGAAATAACCTGTATGAGGAAATAAATCATTAGAGGATTGCAGCTGTGTGTGAAGAGGAGCCCCAGTGCTTCAGGACTGTGCTGCAGTGCTGTTCCCTTTTTATTTGGGAATCTGCCCTATATTTCTGTGTGTACAGATGCATATGAATGTAAATCTGAGCTGATCTTAAAGTGCAGAATGCTTTTGCTCAAAGCATTGCATTTTAAGAGCTTTTTTTTTCTCTTGCTTCTTTCACCTTCTGTTATTGGGGAAATTTTAATCACTTGTTCAACAGCTATTTATTTTTTAAATCTGGCTTGACTCTGATCCCTCTGTAGTTCCATGGTGCCATGAGAAATTCCGTGTTCTGCCATGCTCAGGCCTTTTGGACCTGATCTGTCAAGAGTTCTAATACGCCCTGGGCAGCTGAACAAACCTTATTGAAATGTGGTGGAATAACTCCATGAGCTTGAATAACAAACACTGGCACAAGGAGCAGGTCAGCAGGAATTTTCCCAGGATAAAGAGTGGCAGGAATGCTTATAACTTTGCTTCTGTCACCATTCTACCTCAGGTGAGTTCTGCAAAATAGTCAGAAATCAAACCCTTGTCAAGATGCCCCTTGGATGATTCCCAGGGCACTTTAAGTGTGCTCGAGCTGAACAGCAAGCTGTTCATGTGTGTGTTTCCAGGACCTTTATTAGGTCTGAGCTGCACATCCACTTCAAATGATTCCGTTTGGGCTCGGTTTGTGGCCCAGCCCAATGCAGTGATTCCAGTCACGGTCTGCTCTGACTTCATTTGGATCTGGGGGTGTTTGCTTCCTTGGAGGAGCAGATGGGATCTGTCTGGGACAGGTCACTGAATTCCGGAATTGCAATGCAGAGTCAGCCTGGCTTCTTGGAAGTAGGAAGCTGGTACAGAGTGATGAGTAAATGCTAGAACTTGTGGCTGTGTGGCTCTTCTTCCTACACAGGGAGCATGGAGGGGAAAACCAGCAGTGGAACAGCTAGTAAGAGCTTGGAACTAAAACATGCCTAAGTGATCTTAATAAAAGCCTATCACTCTGTACACATATCCTGTTCTCTGTTATATATAAACAAGATATTGCCATATAGAAATCAAGCCAATAAATTAAAACATTGCCATTGCAGTATTTCCATCAGCATTTGTTTTTATTTTGTCAGGATAAATATGCTCTGTACTTGAGTTGCTTGCAAGAAGCATGTGGCAATATTTAGTGTATTTAAAAGTATCGTTAGACCTTTATGTTCAGATGTGTAAAAAACGCAATTCACTTGTATGAGTGTGCATTAACTGTATTATATGTGCACACAGAGAGTCTCTGGGTCTCAGGGCTGACAGATCTGTTCTCTCTGTTCTCCCACTTGTTCCACATGCTTGCAGTGCCCTCCCAAAGCCTCCATCACCTGCCCAATGGTACATGCTGATTAAAATTGGATATTGTGGCATGTGATCTGCCTGCCAGCTCTGTGCTGCTCTGCGGGTCTTGGGCTTGTGCTGGAGGAGCCAAAGGTTGTGAGCTGTGATTGTGCACGTCCAACAATCTCCTATGTTATTAAGAGCTGGATTTTCCTCAAAAGATGGTTGTGGTGTTGGTGTTGCAGAAGTTATTTGGGGGGAGATAAGATGTAGCATTAGCCTGTCAGATTGCTGCAGTTTTCTTCTCAATGCTGTCTCAATTTTTACAGATCTCGTGGGGTTTGTGCAGGTTGTTTTGTTGTTACCTTGTTACTCTTCCCTTTTTTTGGGCTCCTCTTCCTTTTCTGGTGTTCCCTTGCTCCTGAAGGCCCCTGCATTTGCTTCCATTTAACTGCTGGTCTTTGTTCCATTATTCCTTTAAATGGGGCTTGGTGATGTTTTGTGTTGTATTCAGAAACGGGGATCAGGCTGCATCTTGCCTTATTTTGCTGCTGAAATAGCTCTGTCTGTACAGTGAGTTCCCTTTTGACCCCACAACTGAGGAAAGAAACTCATTTTGCTCTGTGAAGTGGGGAATTGCTGAGTGAGTGTTTGTGTTCTTCGCTGCCATGTGAGGACAGCTCTGTCCCTTAGCACTGTGTAAACAGTAAAATGCAGAAGCTGCCTGGTTTTCCTATGTGCTGCTGGCCTGCCAGGAGCCTGGAAGTGTCCTGCCAGGAGCAAGAGGAGGCAACAAAGGAGAAAATACCTGCTGGCACATAGTGGCTATTTTGGGACAGGCTTGGAGCTTCTTGGAAATGATGTTTCTTCAGAGATATTTTTGCTGCAGAGAAAAAAGCCTCAGAAAAATTGTTGTTGTCTAATATGTCCATTGCTCAAGCGCAGCAGTCAGTGCCCTGAGTACTTCACAAGTTTCACCTAAATTCTGAGGAAAGACCTGCTGTGTTCTCTGTTCTGCTAAACTGTGGGGTTTGTAGATGGTTTTTAACAAGAACCATCAATTCTGTCATTGTGAAAAGAGACTTCCTGAGGAGAATTGATAGGATACAGACACTATCTGCCTCTTCCAAAGTCTCCATTAACGTGATCTAACGCTGTTACAGAAAACTGCAGAATTCTGTGAAGGTTTGTCTAAACAGGAAAGGTTATTCCAAATTTAAAACTGAATGGATTTGAAATAGAGATTAATTGATCAGTGTCTAACTATCTCGAGTTAGTTTAGATTAACATCAAATTTACATGCTGCTTTAAAATGCAAAACATCCCAGCATGGAGGATGAATTATATTGTCAAGACCAGGTGATTTCAACCACTCTAGTGATTTTGTTCAGAACTGCAGGTGTTTGTTTCCTTTTCAAGAAGCAATTTCTTTTTTGTCAGGTAGGATGCCCTGGAAACCAGCTTTGGTTTGTATGAACAAAGAATCATTGATAGGATAGGTTATAAAAAGATTCAAATGAATATGACATTTGAAATAGAAAACATAACTTAAAAAATTATGCACCAAAACTACAAAAGCAAATGTTCTGTTTTTGGCTGCTGCAGTGAAAAAGTTTTGCCTCTCTGATAAATAGGATAGTGCAGTGATAGATTTAAAAGACCCAGAGTAGTGAGATTTAAACCTGTATCTCTCATCTGATACACCCATTTCAAAGTCTCCATCAATTCCCTATGCCTGTATTAAAGATAACAGAAGTGCTTACTTTTTGCAGCATCAGGGAGCAATTATCTAATGCAAGTTAACCGCTGTGAGCCAAAATGCATTTTTACTTTGATTACTTTAGGCTTTCTTGACGTATTTCGCTATTTGGAGCCATAGAAAAGTCTAGCTTGGAAGGGGCCTTCAGACATCATCCAATCCAACTTTCTCTTGAGAGCATGGCCTTAGATTTGGTTGTTTGGGGTCCTGTCAAGCCAATTAAGTCCTGAACCATTTCCAGTGAGGGCAATTCTACCACTTTTCTAGGCAACTATCCTGATCTTTAGTTTTTCTAGTGAAGAATGTTTTCCTTGTACCCAGTTTCCCACAAAACAGCTCGTGTCTCTTTCCTTTGTCCTCTCCCTGTGCTTCCATGTGAAAAGAGCATCTCCACCTTCTCTGTAACTGCTTTTGAGGCTTGAGCCACATCTAAACTTTTCTACTGAATTCTATCATGGAACTTCAGATTTGTACTCTGCTTACAAGTGTATGGAACCTGTTAGAGAAAGCCAGTATAGACAGAAATACAGTGTAGACAAGAAGCAAATACTTTTAGTCCATTGGAATTCTAATGTTTTATTAAAAAAAATAATCTTGGAGCAGGATATTATTGCAACAGAAATTGCGGAGGCAGTATGAGTTTCCCATCTGGCAAGGCCCCCAGACCAGATGGATCCACTAATGACTTTTATAGAGCATTTCATCAGACCCTGCTGGAACACGTGTGTGGCATCTTTAATTATCCTAAATTAACACGGTTCCAGCCTTGGATGCTTAGATTCAGGCTTGTTGATCTTGGAAGGGAAGGAAAAGGAAATGTTCCCTGAAAGATCATCTTCCTAGCAGATGTTTTTATTAATGAGGTATAATGTTAAAATACTACCTGAGCTTTCTTGGTTCATCCTGAATGGATCATTTGCGTAAAAGAAGTGCCTGTGGATGCACTTAAAGAGCTTTTTTGCAGACACATCAGAGTGCTTTTGGAATTTACACAGGCACATTCAGCCAGGAATCCCATTGCTTTCTTTGCCTTCCCTGGAAGGAAGGCAATGGGCATTCCCAAAGAGTTGATCTCTGTCTCTTTCCCTCTGTGTGCACCTGCTCCTGTTGCTGTTCCCACAGAAAGATGTTCTTGTCGTGTGGGGAAGTGTCTGCCAGGGACAGTGGGCAGCACCAGCAGCAACTGCTGCTGCTTTGATCCCTTGTTTCCATCCCAGCTCCTTAGCAAGAAGGAGTTTGTGTCCTTTTCCCTCAAACCTGGAAAACAGAGACATTTTATTGGGAAATTTCTTCTGCTCACATTCCGCCCCCCCGCTTAGATCTCGTCCTCCCTGTAGAAGGAATAGGAATTAACCCTGTAGTAATTTGTTTTCTATACCATAAATTGCTGTTATTTGAATGCCTTGTCTCTTCTAATCATATTTTCATATAAATATAACAGTATTTCAGTGTTTTCCAGTGGTGCAAATAGGGATGTGGTTTCATTACGAATGGTCTAGTTGTGGGATGTTTGCTTAGAAAAGATGAATAAATGCACCTTAACAGTTCAAAACAAAGGCAGTGAAGTTAACACCCATTTAAGGAGGCAGAGAAGGGCATGGAAATCTTACACCTGAAAACAGCATGGGATCTCTGCAACAGAGATATTGTATAGGTACACTTACATTTTTTATAGTTGAACACACATCAAACATTTAAGTCATATACAGATATCAAACAGTCACCAAGAGTCGTTCTTGAAATTTGGCTTAATTTCCTTCCTCTAACCCACTGTTCTATCTGCCAAAAATAAGCCCTTGATTATCTAACAGCCAGACTGAACGTGGGCAGGGGGTGTGCATCGGAAAGGCTGGTGGCGGGAGATGATGTCCTCAGCAGGGGTGGGAAATCAGATTGCTAATTTAGGTGCCAAAAATTGATATTATTCCCTAATTTTAGTTCCCCCACTGGCTGACTTCATGCATCAGAAAGGATAAAACAAATACCAGAGACATTCAGTACAGATGTGCTGATGTTTAGGAAATACGTTCCTGCTCTGAACCCAAGAGGAGGCTCTGGTGTGTGAGAACTGCTCTGAGCTAAATGGTGGCACGTGTGATTAAGTTCTCCTCTAGCAGTGAGAAGAGATCAGCCCAATTAATCTTTTCCTTCTGGTTCTTGAAGAAAAGTATCCTAACTTAATTACAGCTATCACACCTTAAGTTTGTGGTGTCACCTTTTATTGCCTGTATAGGTTTAGAACTGAGGTAAACTGGCACTCTCTATAATGTACAACCCAAGCCTGGGGAGGAAAGGAGGAATGGGCAGGGGGGATAAAACAGTTAAATTGTGCTAATGTTGTTCTTTTTCCTTTAAATGCATATGCTTACAAAACTTTCTTAAGCTTTTTGATTAATTCTTCTTAATAATTAGTTTTATCTGCTCCTGGGATAGCAGAAGTATCCAGCTCTCCTCAGCCACCTGTTGAGTGCCAGTTTACTAATAGGATGTTTTTCCTTATTCCATGTGTAGCTCCCATGCTCAGCCATTGTTCAAATTTGTTTCCTGGGCAACTGTGTAAATCTGCCTTTGTATTCATATGACTTTGCAGAGGGGGGTTTATTATTATTTTCATATTTGAAGGGTTGTGAACAAAAATATGGTTTGATGCTGGTGAAACAATTTATTTCTGTGTCTCTCCTGAGATTGCTGTGTTTAAACATATAAAGATGAAGGGATTTTTTGTCTGTATTTCTCATAGTGAACAATATTCGTTATTGAGCCTCTGGTCCATATTTCAGAGTATTTGAGCTGATGTGCAAAAGAGGAATAAATAGTAGAAAATCATCCATTATAAACCTGTGAAAGACTAATATCTAAGTCTGTGTGTTCAATCAGCTTATCAATCAAAAGTATTTAAAAATTCTCTGGTTATGCTTTTCCTTTAAAATATTATTACATGATAAATTGTACTCTGCACTCACCATGTCACTCTCTGCAAAACATTATAAGTAAATACTGGAAGAGACTGAGCTTTGAAGACAGCTGCTGTGATCATTCCCAAGGTGTGTTATAACTTGAAGTGTATTGTTTGCAGCCTTGCAGTTCACCCGGATAAAACGCTGGTAGCCACAGGGCAGGTTGGGAAGGACCCCTACATTTGCATCTGGGATTCCTACCGTGTGCAGACCGTGTCTGTCCTGAAGGATGCGCACACGCACGGAGTCGCCTGCCTGGCCTTCGACTCGGACGGCCAGGTCAGTACAGCTCCTTCTCTGGGTTCTGAGCTGAGCTGCATTTCTGGTTCTCACAAAGATGCACGTTCAGTGTTTTGTGTTTCAGTAGCTACAGTGCTGCAGTGCTGGAACTGCTGTTCCGATTTAATTGTGATTGCAGTTCAAGGCCTAGGTTTGTATCGTAATTGTAATTGCAGTAGGAGGACTGCAAATGCAGCTCGAGCACAGGGGGTGCTTTTGGGATGAAATCACAGCTTGGCCTCTGAGTCGAGTGGAGGCATCAGGTGTTGGACAGGTGTCCAGAGCAGAAATGCCCCTCTGTGGCTTAACTGCAGTGGCTTCACCACATACTTGTTACCTGCTGTCCCAAGAAATCAGTTCCTGGCAAAGCCCTCACAACCCTGCAGCTTTTCTGGCAGAAAAACTGCACTAATGTCACTGCTGGGAGAGTCTCCTTGGCTGGGGTGCACAGTCAATTTAATTGAATAATGGCATTAGGACACACAGTGTTGCATTGTACAATGGGATTAGTCTAGATGATACCTTGAGACAAAATTTAAAGTATAACTAAATGGTGGGCTGTTCCCAGCTAAACACAAGGATTTTTTTCTCCCTGGCAGTATTAAAAGCTTTCAGTTTTGAATGAAGTAGGAGGCAAAAAGACCTAAAATTCACATATACCTGAGAAATACTTCCCAGAGCTTTATAAATAAATATCTGGCTGTGCAATTTTGTCATTATTGATGACAATTTTGTCCTGGTGAGTTTCCTGATGTAATACTTGCTAAAGTATTTTTAGGAATGCTTAGATTAACTGATACCAAAAACCTCAGACAAGAAAACCCTCAGATCAACAGAACAAAATTTCTAATGATGTAATATTTTTTTTTAAGATACTGTTCATTCAGAAATAAATGCTTTTCATTTTCCCCCTCATTTTTAACTTTGTGAGACTGGTGGTTAAACTTTTTCTTAACGCTATTTAAGCACCTCATGGGAATGAAGACTCATGAGCCCAGAGGGTGTTTGAGGTGGAGGCCTTCCTGAAGATCCTGCTGGGTGCTTGCTGTAATTAAAACCCAAACTCACTCCCAGGTTGACCTTGCAGAACAGTGACAATTCCCTTTCTGGAAGTGCTTGGGAAGTTGCAGTTTATTCTGGAAATAAAAATCTGCATTGAACACTTTTCTATCTGGAGAACAACCAGTGCTGGAGAACATGAATATGGATAATGCATCTTGGCTTTTGCTGCTCTTCCTGGCTTTGCAGGAGAAGCTGCTGTGCTGAGCCAGAATTAAAGGGCACGGTAGGAAGTCTGTGAGTATTTGGAACTCAGAGCTGCTGGCAGTTCTGGTTTGTTATGCAGCATTCCCAAGGGAGCTGGTGTCTGTGACAGGGCAAAACAGGTTGTGCAGACACTGCTTGCACCTCCCAGTGCAAAGCTTTCCTTCTTTTATATGCAAAGGCTGTTAAAAGCCAGGGAAGATTTGCATTTCAGCCTCAAAACACAAATAAATGCAACAGTCAGGTATGGTGTAGATGCAGTAAGAGCTGTATTCTTTTCACCGCTAACTCTGCCAGCTGTCCATTTCCTAAATAAAACTACGCAGAAGCAAAGCCCGGGTGACTCTGCTGCATTCCCAGAGGGGATCTCCATGGATTCAGCTTGGCTCCTTGTGCGTTCCTGTGCGACTGCCGCTCCATGTGCAGGTCTCCAACACAGGGCCACCCCACCTCTCTCTGAGCCAAGTTAATTGACTCTTATTGAACTAGAAACTCTGGGATATCTGTTCCTTTTGGATGAATTAGTGGGGAAATATTCCTCCTCGCCAGACTTGAGCTGACCCTGCATGGAGACAGCACAGTCGTTCCTGCAGTGCTTCCCTGGCATCGTGTTCCACTGGGTGGAGAACGCAGATCGGTGTGCACAGGATTTGTTATTGTTTCTAATAAATGGAGATGATCAATACACATGGGAGAGCTTGAATGCTACCTTTGTTTTCTATACCTTCAATACAGCTTTTGGAGACAAGTAGGGTCAGACTGAACTTCCTATTTTGTTTTACCTGTGTTTAATGCAGTCCTGATGGAAGCTGAATTTCTTGCAGAAGTGTTGCTATTTAAAAATACATAGTTTAGTCTGGGCTTTTTCTGTCTGAGCAGGCGCTGCCATTTAGCAGGAGGGCAACTACACTTTGCTCAAATGTTTAATGAGGAGTTGTCATTTTGCCTGCAATTAAAATGTCTTCAATCAGGAGTTAACTAAAGTTTGTCCTTAAAAGTGCTAACATCTCCCCTTCACACAATTATCTACAAAGCAGGTGCCTCATACTGAAGTATTTTATCAGTACTACACAGTTCAATTTCTGCTCTGAGTTATTTCAGATTAACCCTTTTTATGTGCTTTTAAAAATATTTTTTACTGGAGTGGGAAGGGCACTGCCATAATTCATATACACCTAATGAAAAATTTAGAAATGCAACATTAGGCTTCTTTAGCCAGATCTTCCAAATCTGTACAGATTTTTAAATAGTTGTTTAATTATGTGCCTAAACTACTTGGCAGATATTTTCTTCTGGTAGTTCTGTGAATTCTCTGAATAGAATTCAAATTCCCTTCCAGAAGGAGAACTAAAAGCGTGTTTCTACCAAAAAGGAAATACAGCATTTATCACTTTTCTGCCGGCAGGAGACCTTCCTCAGCAGGCCTGTGTTAAAAGAAAATACAAAATACTTCTTCGTTTCCCATAGTGTTTTCACTGCTGATACCAAAGTCAGCAAGGGAATAAACTTTCTAACACAATTTGAAGTTTTAAAAAGCAGCATTCCTTATTCCAGCACTGGACACAGTTGGAGGAGTGATTTTTTTCTCTAATCACGAGTCTGTGTCATGAAACTTTACAACAGGTCATTAATTCCATCCCGTTCAGACATATTACAATGTATTTCCCAGCTAATACATAAACACCACTTTCCCCAGAACTAATTTCCATGCCTCTGCCCCTTACTGGAGCTCCGTTTGTGGTCCTAGAGCTTTGTCTGAAGGGGTCTCTGGTGGTTGTACTCACTGAGAGCCCCCAATATTGTAATGACCTTGCCTTGAACTTCTCTTAGGGTGTGCACTGGTGTTTCTTGTTTCACAACTGCCACAAAACCCGCTCAGCTTCCTCATTATCTGTTTACCCACCGGTTCCAGCTACCTTTAGTATCCTGTGTGTCTTTATATGCTTTTATCTAGTTGGCTAGTTAGTTGTTACACTCTATTTTGCAGTTTCAAGGGAATGGAGCATTTCTATCCTCCATGTTGTCTGTCAAGTCCCCCTTCTCTTGAGACTGTCTCTTTTAGACAAGTCTCAATACTTCATGTTCCAGCACAAAGTGTTGCCAACAACTGTAGCATTGACTTAAATTGCTTTCCAAAATCAAAGGAGTGTAATTGCAGATTGTCCTGCACTCCCTGGATGGAAAATGTTCTCTTGGCCCTAACTCTTCTTCCTGGTTGTTGCCAAAGTACCCTGAGGGGAGACATTAATAGTGCTTGGAAATAGGAACCTTTAGGAAGCCACTTACGGGCATTGTCTCCACATATAAAATAGGTCCCATTCCCAGTACCGAAGGTCTGATTTCCTATTTCCCACTGTTGGCCTGCTGATGGATGCAGGGCTCCTATGTGTGATTCTTCTGTGTCCTCAGTGCCATTGGGCCAGTGGAGTTTCTCAGTGGCCCTGCAGCTGGGAGTGGTGTGACACTGACCAGCTCCAGCACTCTAAGTTCTATGGACATTTTGAGTAATGTTAAAGCACAGAACTCCATACACATTGTGAGTTCTAACTATAACAGGGTTATGTTTCTTAAGGGGAAATATTATGAAATCCTGCAAAAACTATCATTTTATTTCTTTGTTCCACTGTACAAACTTCTTTAACTCTCCCTTCACAACTCTGTTATGAGTCAGAGCCTATTGACAGAGTTCTGCCCTTCCCCCCCATAGGGTGAACCCTCCAAGAGAGCCTTGTTCCTCCCAACAATATTTGAGAACATATCCAGTTTGCCTCATGAAAACATTCTGTTCCTCTAGGAGCAGCTCATTTCCTCTCTCTGTATTTTGATTCCAGTGGAAGGAGACTGGACTCAGAGGAATTTGTGGTATAAGTCTGTAAATAGTTTTTTCTGGTGGTGAGGGGTCTTGAGTAGGGTCTTTTGGAGGGTTTTTGTTTTGTTGTTTTCATTAACACCACACTGCTTACTGCATTTTCTGGTGGGATGGTGGTTAAGTTCTGCATTATTCACTAGGCAGGTATTGCATTGGGATAATGCCTGTTGTCAGCTCCCATTAAACCCAAGTCCCAGAACATCTTTTCATTCCTCTAAATCAGGAAACTGTAACTGTTAAGACAGCAGAGGGTGTGTGAACCTACTGCACTTGATGCGGAGGCTGTTGAGGGGCTCTCCCAAAAGGGAAAATGTGTGCTGTGGGTTTACACTCAGGAATGGGATGAAAAGGCCTTGAGTACCTGCTCTCTGAATTATTGCTACAGAATGAAAACTGGAGCCTTCTGTTCTGCTCTGAACAGTTATTTTATCTCTCTGTTATACGGTTGTTAAGAGCTTTATTGCGTTCGATATTTTTTCTAATATAGCATTTCAGAGGAGTTTCTGGTAATGACACTTGTTTTCTTTGGTGGCTCAGTCCTTTTGTGTTGTCACAGACAGCTCCAGATTTTAAACAATTTGCTTACTGAAAGTTTGAGCCCATTTTTTATGGAATTCACGTTAAGTTGGACAAAATGAGGACAGTCACTGGAAGGGAAAAGACCTACAACTTCCATAGTAATTGCTGATCTTCTGGGTATGTTAGAGATGGATACACTCTGCTTTTTCCCTTCCAGATTTCCCTCTCCATTTTATTCTGTTCTTTTTATTTCTTGCATTATTGAGATTGAAAAGTGTTAAAATTAAGTTCTTTTAATTGATGACCAAGAAAACTTGAATTTAGCTTGGTTATTAATGAATTAGTTATTTTAACTGGTGATTTGATACACCAAGCTGTATAAAAGGTAATTATTAAAAGTACATCCAGTTCTGGTTCTAAAGCTCAACAAAATGAGCATAATGAACAAAGCAGTAGTTGGAAATAGTGAAAGCTTTTATTTCCCTTTCACTTTTATTATCAGATTAATAAATCAAAGTGCTAGAGAGGTGTGCACCTGAAACAAGCACCTCAGATATTTCAGGGTAAGAATTTCGCTTGGAACATTGGTAGCCTGAAATCAATAACCTGACCTTTTAGAGATGAGACATTTCAGTGCTCTCTCCAGTGAGTAAATGTTGAGTGTGAATGTCTTTGCCTTTGCAATGTGGTTCAAACCCAGGTCATGTGTGGGAAAATCCATTTGTGCACATAATCCTGGGATCGACAGCAAAGTGATTTGGGGTTGATTTCCTGTTAACTGGATTGTTGTTCTTTTTCCTCAGCGTTTGGCTTCCGTGGGACTGGATGCCAAAAACACAGTGTGTATTTGGGACTGGAAGAGGGGAAAGCTCCTGGCGACAGCTACAGGCCATTCTGACAGGGTAATTGTATGGAAGCATTCCTGGATTTTGTCTGGGATTTTTGATTGTGTTAGGTTAATGCAAAGGTAATTTTGGTCATTCTACCTGGCTTGTAAAATACTGGACAAGATATTTATTCCTTCTCATTGTGCCAGACCCAGCACAAGGCACTATTAGTAAGCCTTGAGAGGAAATATGTTGTACCTACACACTGAGTAGGGTGATCTGTAGGTCTTCATATGAGATGTGAAATGGGAGCTCAATGGCCAAAGATCGTCTTGTCTCTGAGTTCGTCAAAAAGACAGTTTATTCTGAGGGAAAGTTTAATTATATCCCTTTCACTTTTCCTTAAGACAGTTGCCTGTAGAAGAAACTTAATTGGGATAAATATTTCTTTTATATCTGTTAGCTTCAGGTAAAGGATCATAACTTAAATAAAGATGAGAACTGACCAGGTTTGAATTTAGAATGTTATTCAGGATTAGGAAATGTTGTACCGGGTTTAGCATAAGCAAAATACCTGCCTGACATATTTAAGCACATGGATGCATATATTAAAATACATTGCCATGTTCCCAACACAAAAAGCATCTTAGTCCTTGTTTAGATTTTCTCTTCTGGAACTGATTCACTTCCCAGTTTTGCTGCTGTGGAAGTTTTGCTGCTGGCCTCAGTAGGTACAAGATCAAGTTCTGAATTAGCAGAATTCTCCAGGACAGGCAAGAAGTACTAAAATCTTAGTCCCAGTTGACTTTCCCACCCAGAGAAAGGAGCTTTTGCACAGCAGAGGGAGTGGAAAGAATGCCTATGTAAATATTGTTTATTCATTAACATCTTGGAGCTGGAATGGATTGGCAGTGTGGAGTCAGGGATGAAGTGTGTTGACAGAACTCTGTGAGGAACCCTCCATATTTGCCTTGACCTTTGATTACAAAGAGTTCCAAATTTACCTGAAGAGTGCTCTTTCACTTGTAGTAATATGTTTCAACAGAAATTATGGCTAGGTTGGTAAAAGCAAGCTGAACCTAGATGCCATTATTATACATTGTATAGGTTAAAATATCAGCTTAATGTATTTCTTAACAGATATTTGATATTTCCTGGGATCAATATCAGCCAAACAGGATTGTCAGCTGTGGAGTAAAACACATAAAGGTAAAGAGCTTTCATTATTTACTTGGAAAAAGTACTTGCATAAAAAAATCTGTGTTCTTACCTGATGAGGACTTGAAATATAGGACAGTTTATATTTTTCTTTCTTTACGCTGTGAACATTTTGCAAAATGTTTTGTTTGAAGCCAGTTGAGACATTCAGCAGTACCTGAGCTGCAGATTCCCTGAACAAGAAAGTCGGGAAGATCCTTTGGTGTAATTTTCATTCACTATATACTTACAATTTTGGGTCTTCTGCCCTCTCCATTCCACCCTAATGGTCTCAGCCTTTAGGGGTTTCCCTCTTCCAGCATCACAAAGGGTCACTGAGCAGCTGTAGGAGGAACAAAGATACAAAGTATGAGCAGAATGACCTGCTCTTGGGCTTCTTATGGAACATTGCTGAGAAGTGTGCAGGGCCTGCAGAGAGAAAACTCTGGTGCCCCACTATTTGCTCCCTCTAAGTCACCCTTTATGGAAGTGTTTTAAATGTAAACCTAATATATATCAGATGCTTAGGGTAAAACATTGTCATGCCTGTGGAAAGCTTAGAAACAAATCCTTGTTTGCCAGTATCCCCTTCAGGTTTCTATTTTTCTCCAGTCTCCTCAAAAACATTCCTAACAGATGGCAATTATTTCACATGACTGGGGTGGGAAGAGCTTTAACTAGAAGTTTAGGAAACCAGTTAATATCTCTAGTTCTGGTTCCTGAGAAGCTCCTGCCCTTAAACCACCACTGCTTTCAACTGTGGGTGGTTTTGGCAGCACTGATACCATCTGTTGTGTTCCACAAGCTGTTTTCCAAAACCTGTCTTTGGCACCTGTTTTCTGTTTAAAATGGCCATAATCACCCTGAACACAGAGAATACCAGGCACTGTAAGTACACAGAGATAAAGGAATGCCAAAAAATAGGAAAAATGCAGCATGGAGGGGAAGTGACTCCGTGTTTCCCTCCAGTGGTGCTCCAGCAGAGGCCTGAACTTGCTGTTTAGTACAAAGTGGCGGGAATGTGATAATAGCAGCTCTGAAGGAATAGTATCACTGCGAGAATTGGCACTAATGCTTGGGAATTGTGCTGTTTATGCCTTTAGCAATCCAGTTCTGCTGGCTCATTTGGCTGAGCAGGGATTAGAAGCTGAGGTAAAGCCCAGGAGCAAAGGAATCTCACACTGAGCTCAGGATCCTCCCCCCAGCCTTCTAACACTGCTGCCTGCTCTCCCACCCTTCCTCAGCTGACCAGAAGGGAGGAGAGTTTAGGTTTTACTCACAGAATGAGAGCCCTGGGGGCAGTGTTCCCTCTGCCTTCTAAATTGGCTGATGTTAAGAGGCAAAGGGAAAATTTAATTGAATTAACAATAGAGAAGGAGCTGAAATAAAAAACCTTGAGCCAAGGATTTTCTGGAATAAAGAATTTTAGAAAAATACCTAAAAATCTGGCTGTAGACAAATGAATGGAAATGGGAATAGATGGATGTGATAAATCCATGTCAGACACATCATTATTCCTGTCCAGTCTCTGCCTGTGTCTGTCCAGTGTCCATTGGATGGAAGAGCAGGGATGGCTCCACTGACAGACTGTGCTGTGCTGCACCCCAGGGATTTGCTGTTCTGTATCTGCACGTGTCTAGAATGTCCTGATGCTGACAGGACTGGAGATTTCAGCAATTCTCTTGCTATCTCTCATTGATAGTCTCTTTATTCTGCCTTCCCCAGAAGGTCTGGTCCTTGAGGGACAACTGAGTACACAAACTGTCCTCTCTGCTTGTTTATCTAAATCAAAAAAAGCTCTCTTATTCAAAAACAAACATCTGATATTTCTAGCTCTCCTCCAAAGACAACCTTCTGAGACAAACTTTCTGTTTTTTTCACTTTTTTCCTCCTCCCCAGTCAGTCTTAGATTCCTCTTTGCAGAATGTTAATGACTTATGTGTGGCAGCTGAGCAAGTCCCCATTCCACCCTTGGGAACCTGTTACTCTGGGAGTCAGGGAGTTGTCTCATGTACGAGCGTTTGCAGTCCCTGTGGAACAGATGGTTTCTCAGTAACTGTGACTATATTTGAGGGACAGAACTCTTTCAGTGCACTGGGGAAGGGCAGAAATGTCTGCTCCAGCACGCAGGTGGTGTAAGATAAAGCATTTTATCACTTCAGTGCTGTAGCTGTGTTTTGCAGACAAGAAAAATGGGATTTTCTTGGGTTTAAAAACATGCACTTGTCTGGACAGCATTTCCCAGCAAAACCTGATGAAGGACAGTGAGAGAATGAGAAGGGGCAGTGTGGCTATAGTGAGGCAGCATTGAATCTCACCCTCTTAAGCAGTTTGATCATTTGGTTTGGGTTTAGATGTACTACATTTGCCTGGATCTTTCCTTGGTAAATGGGCAGGCTTTGGAGTGGTGGGTGTTCTGATAGCACTAAAGGAATCACTTCAGTGCCTGCCCAGGCACTGCTCTGTCAGGATGTGTGTCTGAGATCTGCACATTAATGTGAAAAACCAGAAATTCTGCAGAAACTTCTCCTGATCTGCCATTTACATTTCACAGTTTTGGACATTGTGTGGAAATGCCCTGACAGCAAAGAGAGGAATATTTGGTAAAACAGGAGATCTCCAAACAATCCTGTGTTTAGCCTGTGCTAAAGAAGACATCACCTACTCCGGGGCTTTAAATGGAGACATCTATGTTTGGAAAGGGCTCAACTTGGTCCGCACAATTCAAGGAGCACACAGCGTAAGTGGTGCTTTCATGTCTGTTTGATAAGGACCTGTTCATTGAATTGAAAAACTTCCTGAAGGCTTAGCTACAAAGATTTCCTTCCATTTCGGGTCAGAAGGATGTCTGAGGCTGTTCAGCAATTAAGAACTTAGATGCAATGTTGTGCATGTTGCCAACAGATGCTGAGCTGATAGTGCCAGAACTGTTGATATTTATAGCCTCCATCTAACCAAATAAACCAAATGTCAGATGAAGTCTCTAAATCTAAAGTTTCACAGATTGAGTAGCTTCGGTTATTATCGGTTTACTTAAAAATAATTGGGAAGCAGATTATCTGGGCTTAAATAGAATTTTACCACTAAAATTCCCAACACTGGAGTCTGACTCTTCAGAAGAGCTTCAGTGTGGAGCAAACCTGTTGAATCTGTGAGTTTGCATTCCAGCCATACTCCAGAGACAGTTTACTCCAATTGCTTTCATAACACACACCCACAAACCACTACCCCCAGTCTGGAGCTCTCATAATTACAGAGTGAAAGGGGGATGTACAGGGTTGTGTTAGATTTCTAACCACTCCAGTGTAATTAATTTGCCTCTGTTGTTGCTACAATAAAGACACAGTAGGACTTCCTTGTCTTATTTCAGATGTATTTGAGAACTGCCCCTATTTGGAATATGACTATGCGTAATGGCATCCCAGTGTGGGGTTTTTGGAAAAAAGGAAGCAAGACAATTTTCTTTAGGAGAGCGATATGACTTCTAACACTTGTCACTATAGTTTTGTTCTAGGAAGAGCACTGCAAAAATAACGTGTTTTTTCTGACTTCCCCAGACTGGTTATGGTGACAGTTCATTAAGATTCAAAGGAGATCTAAGTGTTTAGCAGAGTTCTGGTTATTTGTAGAAGTAGCCCCTAATTTATGAAAGCAAAGAGACTGGAGTCAGTGAGACATCTTACCTGAGGAACTACTGTGAAACTGCAGCTGCAATAACACAGGAATGCCTTTGGCAAGCAATAACCCCCTGCAGTATATTAGCAGAAATTTATTTAGATTCATTAGAATGATTAAATACAATCACTCTGTATACAATGTGATAAATTATGGGGTTTGCCATGGCTGATATGCAATCTCTTGCCCAATTTCTAATCTCTATGTAATTAATAATTAGAAATATTAATCTATTAAGACATTGCACAAGGCCACTTTGAAAATGGAGGTCTTCTCTCCACTGTATTCATCTCCATGCAGTTCAACCTATCTCTTAACCAAGGTTTTCCTGATAAAATACTGACTCAGCGGGCATTCCTTGAGCTATTCCAAGGTGGTTCAGCACAGTCACTAATCATGAGGCATTTTCAAAACAAAGGAGAAACTCAAACTGTAATAAAACCTTGTTTTCAACAAAGAGAATGAATTGACACTCTTTCAGTTCCTGTCAGATTCCAAACGATGTCTGAGCTGAATTCATGAAAGAATGTCTCAGTCACCTCTGCTCCTGTAAGAATATTTGTATTGCTTGTTTGCTTGGTTTTGTTTATCCCGGGTAACTCTTTATTTTAAGTGCTCCATTAGTTATTCAATTGTCCTTGTCATAATATTAACAAACCCAAATTTGAAGTTCTGCAGATAGGCTGTATCACTGCTATTTGCACAAAGATTTCTACATAAACCACTCAAGTGGAGCACTTGAAATAAAAGCTGTGTTTGCTGGTTTGCTTTCTGGATGGGCAACACTTTTGTGCCCAGCAGTTTCTGGCCTTTAACAAGAGTCTGTTTGAAAATGTTTGCTTTGTGTGTTTAAATTTGTTGTGAAGACCTTTAAAACTTGGGATGCTGTTGGTTGACAGGCTGGAATTTTTAGTATGTATGCTTGTGAGGAAGGCTTTGCCACTGGAGGGAGAGATGGCTGCATTCGGTTGTGGGACACCGAGTTCAAACCAATTACTAAAATTGATCTCAGGGAGACTGAACAAGGATACAAAGGTAATGAGCTATTCCTTTAATGGTTTTTCACACATCTGGATAATGGATTGTGCCAGCATTTAATGTGAAGTATAAATGTCTCTGCATACTGCTGATTTTTTTACTTAATGACTGTATTTATTTTTGGATCTGTGTTCCCTTCCCTCTCTGACAATTCTGTAACCTGTGGAGTGTTCCTTGATTCATGGTGTAAACACAGGGATCCAATCACTGCTCCCCACCATGCAAATGCAAGATAAGTGAGAACTAATTAAACACCTTAAGATGGGAGAATGAAGTTAGCCAGACCTTAATTAATTAATTACTTGCAATTCATTTAACTAATTGAGATTTCTGGAACCCGATACTCTGAGGTGCTGACCATCTGAACACTCCACTCATGCATTTGGAGTGGTAGCACTTGACAGATTTGTTAGAGAGAATGTTATTACATTGGTGATAATTACATTTGTTGAATCTAATCCTGCTTCCTGTGAGCTCAGTCATCACTTTATTTTATAATTTGAAGCACTTACAATCTCACAGATCACAATGCATGCGTTATCAAGGGTGTAGTGTTCCCTCATGGAATTTAGCCCTCAAAAAGTTGTCCAAGACACCCAAGCAGCAGTCCCTGTGCTCTGCACTCCTGGCATTATGTAGTTTTTTGTAGCTTGAATCATAATGAATTCATTAACATGAATTTCTAGAAAACAGTAGCAACAAATAACCAAAAAGCAAAGATCTGGGCAAGTGAAAACTGCCTTGGAGGCTAATCCCAACCTCTGGAAGTGGGGTTACATTTTCAGTTGTCATTGGCACTGATTAATATAAGCACATCTGTAGCCTCGAGCAGTGGTAGAGCCTTAATGCTTACCTGGGACCTTCTGTCCCTCCTTTCCAGTTCTTTTTCCAAAGCATGCAAAGTCATTGGCTGTCAAACAAACCCTGAGAAATCTTTCTTCATGTGCAGTATGTTCACAGAGAACATTGCCTTTCCCACATCCAACGATGTGCTTTGTAATCCAAAATGTCACAATGTCCATCTTCCGCTGAATTCCAATTGGAATTCCATTCCTTGTGTGGTCATAGGTGTCTATCAAGAAGAAGATGGCAGTCAGAACTTCAGTATGAATTTAGCTAAGTCATAAAATGGCATTATAAAAATTAAAAGCTGCTGGAACTGGACAAGAAAATAAATGAAGATTAATTTAACCTTCTCAGAAGATGAGAATATTTTATTTATGTGACCAGTAGTTCATATGTATTTGATTCAAAAAAAAAAAGTGAAAATGATGGTGTGGGTGACCTTGACTGCATGACAAATGGATTTTTTTATTCATTCACATCTCACAGCATCTAGACCCGTTATCCAAACTTTTTTTCATGTACTGGAAGAGAAAATACAAACCCTGAAAGCAGCTGACCAGAGAGTGCTACCAAATTGCTCAGACTGCTGAGAGGGCGTTTTTAAGCTCATGATCAGGAAAACTCCAGTTCCAAAGCTAGGCTCAGATTTGTGGAATAAGATCAAGCTCTCTAAAAGTTACGCAAAGCAAAATTCTGTTGGTTTGGCTTTTGGGAGGAGGGATGCCTTTTTTTATTTTTTGTTTCAATAATCCATTTTGATTGAAGTGGATAAGGGTGATAACATGGGCACAAACCATTTAAATTCACCATTAAAATTTTATTTGAATGTGCAAGAAAGTAAAGGACTGAAAAATGGAATAAACCAGCTTCAGTCACAGCAACCCCTTGGCTAATATAAAATTTAGATCTTTAAATCCTGTGAAATGGAGCTGGTTTTTAAATTCCCAAGGTGTGCAGGAAGCATGTTTTCTCAGGATTGGGCTTTCTCTTTGTGTGTCAAATGGACAAAATCTGACAGAACTGCTTTGAGCTTCGAATCAGCTGGGATGTTCTGTGTGACCCCGGTGCCAAACGTGCCAGCTGGGAATGACCTCTGGAATTCTCAGCAGTGCTGGCTGTGCCATCCCCTGGCACGGCTGGCACTAAGGCAGCTCCCGGTGTGCCCCCCAGGCCTGTCCATCCGCAGCGTGTGCTGGAAAGCCGACAGACTGCTGGCGGGGACCCAGGACAGCGAGATCTTCGAGGTGCTTGTGAGGGAGAGGGACAAGCCCATGCTGATCATGCAGGGCCACTGTGAGGGGGAGCTCTGGGCCCTGGCAGTGCATCCCAAGAAGCCTTTGGCAGTCACCGGCAGCGACGATCGATCCGTGCGGTAAGGCTGCATCTGCTTTGGTGATTTTATGACTTCACGTGCCCATTAATTTGTAATGGATTGACTTGCTGGCCTTACATTAAGACTCTATTAAGACAACATTTTCCCCCTGTGTTTTTCTTAGCAGCTTTGCTTTTTCTCTTCAGTTTTCATATTTGGGTGCCACACATCGTGTAAAAGTAATCAGGATTTGTATTCAAAATGTGCTGGATTTATATGTTCTGCTTGAAGTACTGATTTATTCTTGTTGTGTAAAAGTGACCTAAATGGAGAGTGGCCACCTTGTATTTCTCTTTTGGTAAAACAAGCAACAAGCCTAAATACCTTCATCCAGTGTTTTACTCAGAAGGTGTCTGCCTCAGCCTTGAGTGTTTAGGAAATCTGATCTAAAACCAATTCAGTTAAAATGCCAGAAAATGAGATTAATGAAATGCACCTGTGTCACAAAGGGCAGCAGAGGGGCAGACACTGATCACTTCTCTCTGTGACCAGTGATAAGACCCAAGGGAATGGCTGCAGCTGAGTCAGGGGAGGTTTAGGATGGGTATCAGGGAAAGGTTCTTTCCCCAGAGGGTGGTCAGGCACCGAACAGGCTCCCCAGGGAGTGGTCACAGCCCCAAGGCTGCCAGAGCTCCAGCACAGAGAGCCTGGACAACGCTCCCAGGGATGCCCAGGGTGGGATTGTTGGGGTTTTTGTGCAGGGCCAGGAACTGGACTCGATCCTGATGGGTCCTTTCCAACTCAGGATATTCTGTGATTCCATGTTTAGTTGTAGCACTTGTGCCTTGAGGCTTTGTAGCAGAGATTTTAAATTTTGTCCACATATTTGTGGACATTGTCACCAAGTGAAGGGTGTTCCTTTTACTTGTCCCTATGAAAATTTGGCAAATTGATAAGCCTCTGGGGGGAAAAAAGGCATTTTATTGTGCTTAGTGAGACTTGACTGTAGAGTTTGGAGGTCCAGCTCACACTCTCCCTGAGTCCACAACCACAGAGCTGCTGTGTGTTCTCACCTAAGCATGAACTCTGCCCAGTGGAACTTATTATTTACCTGTGATTAAAGAGATGGAGATTTTCCTGAGTGCCAAAGCTACTGGAGACATTTTGGGGAGACCTGGCTTTGTTTTGGCAGTCTCCCATGTCCTACCTTCAGTGGTGTCTCCACCCTTGCAGCACAGCACAGGCCCGGGTTGGTTGTCCCCTGATGGCCTGCTCAGTGGTTTCTCCTCACTCTGCTATCCTGATTTCTAACTCCTCCATCAGTTTTTTCCCAAACCCATTTCACTGCTTTTTGTCTTCTACAGATGATTTGATTGCATATTTATAAATCAACCCCAGGCAGTTACCAAAGAGATTTACAGTTTTTAGGGACTACTAGACAACTTTTTTTGGAAACATAGATGTGGATTTTACCCCTTGGCCCTATTTCAATGGGAAAAATCCATCTCCTACCCTACACCCATCTTCTGATTAATGCTCCTTCAGATTGCACATTATGATTCACCTCTGCCTTGAGGCTTGCTGCTCAGCTGGAATTTCTTTTTTCTTCCCTTTCAATCTTTTCACTTGTACTGGTTTCCTATCTGTACTATCCCTCATCTCTTTCTAACTCCAATTAAAATCCACGTGTGAAACCAACAGAACTGCCAGTTATTCTCTACAGTCCTGTTTTCTCCCTGCTTCCTGCAGGAGGATTATTTCTTTCCGTTTATGCAGTGCATGAATGGTCTCTTCTGCTGGGGTTTGCCTGCCCAGCGTTACAGACAGGCACAAGTGTCCTGTCAGGATGCAGGTCAGTTCTGGAGGAAGGGCTGCAAAGCTGGGATTAGCATTGCACTGCCCTCAAGCCAATAAGCCCCACTAAGATGGGATTTCTTGTTTTGGGCTTATCTCTTGGTGAGCAGAGTAATTCAGCTCCTGGAGCTGGGGAGGGTACTGCTGACTCAGAGCCTGACGCAGCTCGTGCCCCTCCAGGAAGCACTGCAGGATCTGTGTGCTCATCAAGCCTTGATTAGTGCTGCTCTTATCATTCTTATCACTGTTGGAGCAGTTATGATATCCCTGATGCCTTTGGACATGCCATCTCTCAAGTGTGCAGGGATTTTACTGCCCTACATCGCACATCTTTGAGCTGTTTGGGCACTAGAAGAGTGTGGGATTTGAATCCTAGTGGATTTTTTAATAGATTGTGGCTTCATGTGAGGAATTCCAGTGAAATGTATAAATACTTCCTCTAAGATAAAAAAGTACGCAAAAGGATTTTCCTACAATTTTTCTATAACACTAAAATTGCATCAACAGGGGTGTTTCTGTATTGCCCTTCACTGGGTAATTTTTCTTAGTATTTGATTCTCACACTATTTTGCAAAGAGTGAGTATATAATATAAATCTAAATTGGTTTAGAAATAAAAGTATTTAGTGAGTCAGATGATATTCTTGTGTCTGCAATGTCTAAATGAGAAGGGGAGTTACTGTATTTTTCCCTAGCCCAGCTGAGAGAAGGCTCTACCCAAATATAGGTTTCTTACATTTTACATTTCCAAAGCAAAGCATCTCAGCTAGGAAAACTGCCTGCTCGCTGTCTCTTACCACAGGAACAGGGAGAAATTATCATTCTCTGAGGGCACAGGGAATTATTTATTACACTTACTAAACAGACTGTCATGTATTGCAATTAGGCTTCTAGAGTATGGGACAAACTGATTTATGTGGAAGTAATATTTTGGAGCAACAATTGTATCCTGGTGTTTCCTTCAAAATCTTTCCAAAGCCTTCCAGATTCATTCCTTTTTGTATTGAGCTCACAGCTTCTGCCTCGTGAGGCTGCAAGATTCTTGATCCTGCTTCTGGTTTGTCTTCGAAACCAGTTTTAACATCCCACATCTGTTTATTTTCCACCTTCTTTTCAGGCTCCGTCCAAGTTGTGTTTATACTGTTTATTCTAGTGCCATCAACGTAACTTTTTCTCCTTTGGAGCCTCCTGTGCTCCCAGTGCCTCCAAGCTTCCTGTGCAGAGCAGAGCTCAGTAGCACCCACACTCTTTGTGCCAGTGTCTTCAGTGGAAACAGGAATTGTTACTGTTCCAAAGTTTGTGCTACAACTCTCAGTAGTATCTCCCATCTGGCCTGAGCGTTCCTTCCTGTCCAGCTTTGCTCTACAACTTGGTCCAGTGTCACGTTACAGTTCTTGCACAAATTGTTCTTTTGTCCAGTTTAGCACATAATCTCACCTGCTGATTCATAATTCACATATTTTACCAAAGATTTTATCAATACATTGCATTTATGACTGTCCTCAAAATAAAAATAGCTGGGTGTTGTTGGCTTAGTTTCTCTACGCTGAGAGAGGTGTTTTATGCATTTTCCCCATTCTTTTAACTGTTCTTTAAATTTCTGAGTTTTGCAGGCTACTGAGATCTGACTAACCAGCCTGTAGTGATCTGGGAAGCTCCCTCCATTCCTTCAGAAAAATATAGGGGCATTATTTGCCTGTATCTTAGGACATTATTTACTGGTTGATTCTTTTTAACTGCACTGCTGTAAATGAGGGAATCAATATGCAGTTTTGTCTCCTAGCTCGTTCAGAGTTAGGACAAGAAGATCTTCCCTGTGGTTGGAATGCTCATATTCCCTGAGTGTTGCTTTCAGTGAAAATTTCACTCAGAGCTGCATTGACCCTTCCTGTCTACAGAAGCTGGATTTTTTCTTATTCATTTTGGGGAATTCTATCAGATAAGTCTGGACATGACACCAAGTGATGATGCAATTGAGCTTCACTCTTGTTTTCTTCTACCACATTATGTGTTCAGATTAAAAGAGACTCAGTCCTTTACACAATATTAACGTAAGGGGTGTGTGCAATTGATTTTACTGAGTTAGACCTTTGGGGTTCCTCTTGATGGCACCCAAATCCTGGGCAGTCAGGAAGAGCCCCCTCCTGCTCTCCCTTCCCTTTGGGGCAGGCTGTGGAGCCTTGCTGACCATGCCTTGATCGCTCGCTGTAATATGGAAGAGGCCGTGCGGAGCGTGTCCTTCAGTCCTGACGGATCCCAGCTGGCACTTGGGATGAAGGATGGCTCCTTCATTGTCCTCAGAGTAAGGTAAGATGAGAAAACCACTGGGTATTTTATCAGAAAAAAGAAATAATAATTGCAGATGCATCCATATCACTTCTAAGAGGTGGTAGTTCGGCAATGAGGAGAAAATCTATGCTTTATTTAATTTCAAAATGTTAGCTCTTAGTAATAATATTGATAAAACTTAAGGCTTTCAAGTTCGGCTCTTTTCCTGTAGTCTGAAATTATACAGGTATTTAGTGAGAAGAAATGTGCATAACAGAGAGAGCATAGTTTTGAGATAGATCTCCTTGACTGCATGATTTATTTCCTGTCATATAGATGCCAGACAAAATAATTGGTGACCAAAAGACATTTTTAAGTACTTTCAAGGTATACCTGAATTCTCCTTTTTGTGTTAGAGGAAAGCCTTTTTTTGCATGGCTGCCTCTTAGGCATTTTCTGTCTGGAATGCTGTTATGGAGGGCGCACAAAAGCAGGTAAAACGTGATATTTGCCAATGAGTGAAATAGGCAGATCCCCGGGGTGATTTCAAAACACAAAACATGTTTTAATTGATACCTGGAAGGGTTTACCCCCTCTTGGCCATTACTCCATATGTTTGCCAAGCATATACTTAAAATACTTGGAACTCCTAGCTGATAGGAGGGAAAAGCCTGGGAAAACCCCTGTAATGCTCTGCTTCAATGACTTTAACAAAACTTAAGTGAGCTGTTCATATTAATTTAAAAGTCTTCCCAGTGATTACTATTTTTCTAAAGAAATTAATCATCTTTGTCTTCCAGTAATCTTGTCCTGCTAATTTGTCTGATGCCTCCTAGAAATCTCTGTCTTGGGTTAGGACTGCTTCTCCTTTCAGGACTTTGCTTTTAAAAGTACTGTGTGTCAGGATTTAAAAGATACACTTACAAAATGTATCTAAATAAATTTGGGTTGGATGATACTAGCAGTATTTCATTAGAGCAAGTAGAGAGAATGAAGAGCATTGTGGACAGACAGTGTGGTTTCTATTTGTTGCTTTAGAAGATGCTTAGAACCAATGAAAGCAATGGGAAGTTATCCACAAAAAAAGGGTTTTTAAAGTGAAATCTGATTTTTATTGTCCAAATTATTCAGTGCATTTGTCTTCTTATCTGTGGATTCAAGTTCCTGGGTTCCCAGTTGCCATTGTCACCTCTGGCTCCTGCAGGGACATGACTGAGGTGGTTCACATCAAGGACCGCAAGGAGGTGATCCATGAGATGAAGTTCTCCCCGGATGGCTCCTACCTGGCCGTGGGCTCCAATGATGGGCCTGTGGACATCTACGCCGTCGCCCAGCGATACAAAAAAATCGGGGAATGCAACAAATCCTCCAGTTTCATCACTCACATTGACTGGTCTGTGGACAGCAAGTTCCTGCAGACCAACGATGGTGCTGGAGAGAGGCTCTTCTACAAGATGCCCTGTGAGTTTACGAGGGGCTCGTGTTATGAACAATTAAATGTTGGTTTTGGTTTGAAGAAAACACCACAAATAAGGTATAAATATTACAGCTGCAAGTGGAGTTTCCTGGCTGGAACTTAGAGAAATACCCACTGCTTGTTTTCAAATCTGTACTCACTGAATAGCCTCAGCTTTAAGGAAAAGCTGTCTCTGCTGTGTAAATCATACATTTTTTTCATAGCAACTTTTACAGGTTGACTCACTCTCAGGTAATTACCAAAGCCCGTCTGACCCTGTTGTGCTTCCTTCAAATGATAAATGATTCCTGTTAGTGATCAGAATGTTTTTAAAAATGTAACTAGAAATAGGAGAACTGTTTGGGTCAGCTCAAACTGCTGAGGTTCTCAGTGTTAAAGCTTGTTAGTAGAAACAACACTGATAACTAATTGACTTATTCTCACTTTTACTTGAGAGTGCTTTAAAACATTTAGAGGAAACTGTTGCAGAAGAGAGCTTTAAAAATAAAATTTTGAGTTCTTTTGAGCTAGTTTGGCAGCCTTCAATCAACTCTAAAACAGCCCTGTAAGTAAAAAGTACCACAGAATGGCTGACTGACCAAGTACTCACATTTCAGGGACATAAGATAATGTGGACAAAAAACTCCTAGTAGCACATGAGCGTGATTTAAAAATTTGTATTATTAACCTAGCACTTGAAAGTGTTCTAGGAACTCATGCTATTCACAGTACTTTCTACTGAAGGCATTTCTTTGGTAGAAGTGATTTGGAATTATGAAGTTTTTCCACTTTTGTATGTTTTTAGCATGCTAATTCTAATTAGCATGCTAATTCTCATTAATATTCTAATTATTTCTAATGCAGCTGCATTAGAACTCCTCAGATGTGTGATGTCCTCAAACACCACAAATGAGAGATTATAGTAATTTAAAGAGGATTGTGACTCTTCTTAATTGAGGTTAAAAATTAATCACAACTAGAATACAGATAAATATGATGAAAAGAAACAGTTTCTTAAAAGCAAATTATGAAATTGGTTATTCACCTGCACGTTTTCAGCTGGGAAGCATCTAACGAGCAAAGATGAGATCAAAGGAATTCACTGGGCCTCGTGGACATGTGTGATAGGATCTGAAGTGAGTGGAATTTGGCCAAAATACACAAACATTACAGATGTCAACTCTGTGGATGGGAATTACAACAGCTCCGTGCTGGTGACTGGCGATGATTTTGGGCTGGTGAAATTATTCAGGTTTCCATGCCTAAAGAAAGGTAAGGTGGAATTTTGTATGGCTGAAGAATGCAATATTTATCTCAATACTGTGTCAGTGTATTTTCTAATGGTGGCTTCTCATTCTGGTGTATAATCCAAATTAGTGTGCACAATTCCTGTGAGTATTAATGGATATAGAGACCAGACTTTAACCCTCTCTGTGTAGTTGTTTTCAGAAGTGTAGAGCATGTGTGGCTGCTTCCTCAGGATTTGAACTCTACCTAGCATAAGGCCAGCAATCCAAATCAAACAACCTTCTGCCCTTCTGTGAGCTTCAGTGTTTAATTTGATATCACATCTCAGTGTATTTTCAAAATTGGTGTTCTTAGGAAATATGTAATGCATGGGTCGAGTTCACACTGGCACTCATGGCCAGAAAGGTGAAAATTAAACCTTGTGTGTGTCTGGTACTCCCTGCCAAGACTGAAGTACTTTTCTGACGACCGAAGATACTGTCCATATTACTTTATGCCACTTATCCTTATATTATAATTACTTTTGTATCAGAATATCAAATGAGGCATTTGAGTATTTTTTGGTTTTCAGATTTCACAAGTATGTGTTTCTATTAGGAGCCTAACTTCATTAGTTACATCAGTTACAAGGTTGGTTTTTTTTCCCCCTTACATACCAGCAGTTTTCTTCTTGTTTTCAGGAGCTAAATTCAGGAAATATGTTGGCCACTCAGCCCATGTCACCAATGTGCGCTGGTCCCATGATTTCCAGTGGGTTTTGAGCACAGGAGGTGCTGATCACTCTGTTTTTCAGTGGAGATTTGTTCCAGAAGGGATAACCAACGGCATCCTGGAAGCCTCTCTGCAAGGTAAACATCAGCTCTGCTCTAGTATTTATTAAATTAAATCAACAGAGAATGCTGCACTGCTGGAAGAGCTTTCATTGAATTAACAGGAAAAAAAATTATAGTTCTTTGGAATTGCATATGCTCAGCATTTTGGGGACATTGGAGTTCTCAAAGACAAGCCTTGGTTTGGGGCACATTAAAAGCTGCCGCAGCCTGCAATATTTGTGTTTGGGAATACATAAGCAGCATTCTTCAAAGTGTGTGAAAGAAGAAATTTAGAGGGACTGGATAATTAAATTTTCAACCTTAGCCATCTAACTTGCATTCAGAAGTCACACTACATGTGTTTGATTGTTTGATTTTATTTTTCAATGCAATCTCACATATCTCGCAACAAATATCTCATGTTTATGCAATGGCTGTGCTTCAGATATTCTTCTTGTTCTATTTGTGATCCTTATAATATCCTAACAAAGCCATATGCACTGTGTCATGGCGGTTGCTAAAATCTAGATTCCCTGCAGCAAAAGGGCAAAACTTCACTCTGTACACACACAATTTGGTAAAATAGCTACAGCAAATATTTTAAGCACAAAGAGTGATCAGTGGATGCTTTCATTTGCCATTTCTGTGTGTCTGCACTCCAGAGCCTGTTAAGAAAGCAGAATTCTCTGATGCTGGAACTGTACCAGTAACTGTTCAGTGATTTTGCTTCTCTCTGCCACCCTCCTGCCCCGAGCAGGGAAACAGGAGAGACAGAAATGAAGCCTGACACATTCAGTCAGCCCCCGTGTCTTTTACAAGCTGCTTGAGCTTTGAAACTTCTTGAATAGGGCTTTGCCCATAGTCCAAATGATATAAAAACGTCACTAACTATTTTCTTGCAATTCCACGTGTTCAATATATTGATTTTTTTTTTTTAAAGCAGAGGGTGGTGTTGATTCCTACAGCGAGGAATCGGATTCAGATTTATCCGATGTGCCAGAGTTGGATTCTGACATTGAGCAGGAAGCTCAAATCAACTATGACCGCCAGGTGGGTGTGAAATAACACACACTGCCAATTACCTGGCAAGTTCCCATCACTATTCAGCAAAGAGAAGAACTTTACTGCTGACTCATAGACTGCTCTCAGTTACTTTGGTGGTATTCAGCTGATTATGCAACCAATATACATAAACCCTTGAGCTGGAGAGGAGAATTTGAAAGAGTTTGGAGAAAATAATTTAAAAGTGTTTTTTTGGGGAGTTGGAACTAGGTGATCTTTAAGGTCCCTTTCAACCCATACCACTCTGTGATCTTGATTCTATTTACAAGTCACTTGAACCTGATTCCAGGGGTGTTGTCATTATAAATGGAGTATTGCCTGGCCCCTTTCCAATGACCTCTAGCTGCAATGGGGAAAGGTCAGAAATTCCTTAGAGCAGGACTGGGGTCTTGTACTAAGGGGGAAAATCACAGAATAAGTTGGTTCATGTTGGTTTAAGAGATTTAATGGCTGACATGGGGCTGCTTTCTGGAATGTGGGAAGTTCACCTCTAACATTCCAGGCTTTAGCCAAAGGCATCCTTTATCTTTTCGCCTCACTTTCTAGACAGCGATAAATTGCATAGGTCCTTCTGCCAACAGCTTCTTTCACTTGTTTATTACAGAGATCAATCGTGATTGGCAAATGAAACAGAGATTTTGTCAAATTCTCTCCCTCCCCTCTCTTTTACTCCGAGTTTCACCGGAATGCTGGTCCCATGCTCCTCCTCCCCTCCTCCTGCTCCTGATTTTCCATCTGTATTCAAATCAGTCATCATCCTCCTCCACGCTGCCTGTGTGTCAAAAAGGACGTCTGGGTTTAAAAATTACAAGTGACAATATCGTTGTAGACAGTTAAACAGCAGTATTCCAGGCAGGTTAATGCATGGAAAACCAGAAGCAACTTTAAATAGCATCTCATATAGGAAGTGTGAGACAGCCCCAAGCAGGAGCTGCACTTGGCATTTTGTTAAAGGAAATAATTGACAAAGGCACAGGGAAATAAAACCATTAACCTTATTTTGAGGATTGGGGTTCTTTTTTTTTTTTTTTTCTTTTTCTTTTTAATGTTATGTCTGAAGCAGCAGAGAAGATTCTACATTTTGAGATGCATTGGACCATGATGCCCCAGTATTCTGTTTCACTGAGTTTGTTTCTTTCTTTTCCTTTCTTCCAAAAAGCCAGTGTTGCATTTTGGAAGTCAGGTAGACTTCTGTGGGAGTGGCAATTTCATTGTCCATTTGTCCAAGAGATGTAGGCACAGAAGACAAACGCTAAAGCTACATTTCAGCATAGTAATGGATTTTGTTTGGGGCCACAGCTCTGAGGATGCTTCAAACACCTTTAGTGGCTCCACAGAGTTTTAGCATTCCTGAAATGTTTAAATGGAAAGTATTTTGTGTATTTATAGAGTTGTAATTGTACTTTGGGATGCTGGACATGTTGGCAGATCACTGAAGTGGTTTTGATTCCTGTGTATGTCACCATAATCCCTAGGCAGAATCAGGTCTTCATGCTCAGCTTTGAGCATGAACACTGAAGCACAACACCTAGAAACTTCCAGTCAACATTTACATTCCTTTTCACTAAGCGACACTGGAACCTTCTAGAAAAAACAGACCCTGCTGCTGCTATTCCAAATTGCTGTTCTGGGCCACTCAGGTCAGGGAATTCATTGTCCAGAAAACATTTATTATCCTCTAAAGGCTGGGAACAATAGTGCCTGACTCTGCATTGGAACCACTGAACATCACATTAGCATATATTAAATTTCATGCTTAAAGTCACTTTCACTCACATGTACGAGTATTTAGAAAACCAGAGACATGCAGTTAACTTTAACACTTCTTCTGTAGGTTTACAAAGAAGACCTACCTCAGCTGAAACAGCAAAGTAAAGAGAAAAACCATTCTGTGCCCTTCCTTAAGAGAGAGCGAGCTCCCGAGGACAGCTTGAAGTTGCAGTTTATACATGGGTAGAGTATTATCAGATAAGATTTGCTTTTTCTGATTGATTAATGTTGCTGGGCTGTTCTAACAATTTATATCTCAGAGCATAGGCAAAGGAGTTTTTGGTGCTTACCCACAACTGATTTGTTTGTCATTATTACTGTGGTAGTTCTTAGAACATCAGATGTAGCTTTTCTATTTTCAGTTGTATTTCAGGCTGGATGGAGCTCTGAGCAACCAGGTCCAGTGGAAGATGTCTCTGCTTGTTGCAGGGGGTGGAACTGGATGATCCATAAGGTCCCTTCCAGCCCAGATCATTCCATGATTCTCTTTGTTAAGGAACAAGCGAAGCTTATAGCACTGATAAATAATACACCAGTGTTGAATTTTATGAAATTACATTTTGTACTTGTTGCTCACTACCCCTGATGTTTCCTGGAGCAAAGATTCTCTGTTAATTGCTTGTGACAGTTGTGATTTGTTAAAATGCCTGGTAGATTTCTGCTCCAATCCAATTCCTTGTGAAGCTTACCTGGACACAGTTCTATGTAAATGATTCAGCCTTTTTGTGAAATCAGTGCTGATTTAGGAATTGAGTACAAAGTAACCCTTGAGAAGATTCCTGAATTCCTGCTCCTGGTGGGAGCAGTCTCGGTGATACTTCTGAGCTCAAGCTGTCACCACAGGACTCCTTTCCTCTAATGCCCAAATGATGTGTAACACAGATTTCCCAAGCAGTTCTGGGGCAGCCACGAGGTGTTTGGTGTTTGCTGCAGGTACAGGGGCTATGACTGCAGGAACAACCTGTTCTACACGCAGGCAGGAGAGGTGGTTTATCACATCGCCGCCGTGGCCGTCGTCTACAACCGGCAGCAGCACTCACAGCGGCTCTACCTCGGCCACGACGACGACATCCTCAGCCTCAGCATCCACCCTGTCAAGGACTATGTGGCTACTGGGCAGGTGGGGAGTTCAAAGTGATAGCAGTAATATTTATATATAAAATTAGGGAAAACGCCATTCTCTTCAATTTTACTTTACTCTTAAATGTAATTTAAGTAATGTAAATTTAATTTACACTTAAATGTAGTGTTTCCTCCTAAATCCAGGCAAGCTGAGTGTTGTTTCCTATTTTCCTGCCAAAACTGTTGGAGGTGATGATGAAACCATTCCTATATAGCATAAACACTGCCAGTCTTGTGCTGTGGCCTTCAAAAATCTTACATTCGCTTTGAACCCCTGCTGTGAAATGCAGGAGCTGTATTTTATCTACTTTCTAGAAAGTTATGGACTTCCATTACTCAGTTGCAGTATTTTTGTACCGTAGGAGCTTTCAACAGCCTTGCTCAGATAAAAGCTGTTGGGCTCTTTCTGATATTTGGTACTGAGTATGATGTATTCGGTGTGTACATACACATTCAGACATCAGGATAAATGATACCATGAATATTCTGCTGAATAGTGATCATTTTAGAGACTATCCACTGATATTTCTCTGAAAGAGAAAATAAATCTTGAAAAGGATAAAATAGGGTACATGATAAAGTAGTTACTTCTGTAGTGTTTTAAAGACATGATGCTACTAATTACTGTTATTGGTGTGCTTCAAACTTCTGTGGGCAGAGATCCCAATTAACCTTCTGATTTAGGTTGGAAGAGATGCTGCTATCCATGTTTGGGACACCCAGACCCTGAAATGTTTGTCATTGCTCAAAGGCCAGCACCAGAGAGGAGTGTGTGCACTGGATTTTTCAGGTCAGCCACAGCCTATGTTTATCTAAATGATTAATTAAAAGGCAGTCCTTGTGATGAAATTTTAATTCAAAGAGGTGTAAAATTACAGCTAGTACCAGTTTTACATGGAAGGCTGCTGACTGTTGGGATAAAAATAGTGTGTGTAGTAAAGTCAGTCATGGGCCTTTGGTCACTCAGTCAATGATCGATTTTGGTGTGTCTGATAGATAATACCAAGTGTGCAGCTGGAATTCTGGTCACTGTCTACATGGTGGTGTGAGAATTTTAAAGCAGGCAGGATGGTGACTCAAAGCATATAAATGAATTGGAAATGTCACCTCTGGGCTCATCCAGTGCTTCACATTTGCTAACAATTGCCACATTTTTCAATGAGTTTACAGAAGAAGTAAATATGACAAACAGTTGTCTGCTGTGTTTCCCACTTGTCTTTCCAAGCTGGCTGCCCTAAGCTGTCTCAGTTTTTAAGGGATAATTCCTGTGTGCAGCACTGAAGAATATCATCCATATGGTGGGGGCTTAAATACTTCTAATCTTTGTAAAAGGGCTTGAAAATTCATTCTCCCTTCTTCTATTAAAAAAAAACCAAAAAACCATTATCTGAACTATCCTCTATTTGATCTGATTTTTTTTTTCAATTAAACGTAACTTATTTCATATTCTGCTCTCCAGAAATGTGGTAAGAATTCATTAGGATGTAGATCAAATTTATAAGACAAGACTATATGAAAGACTAGATAAATCTGTGGAACTCAGTCATGTTCTGTTATCAGGACAGGACCCCTGGTGTTCATCCAAGAGCTGGAATTCAAATATGAAATTGCTGACCCACTGTGGTGTGTAAGCTCACTCTCTTCAAGATTAAGTGCCAGAAGGAGGGAAAATGGATAAAGATGATTTAACTGACATTGTGTGCATAGATGTCAAAAAACTTCTTGTTAATCCTTAGTTGAACAAATGTTCCTATATTTGAAAATACTTTGTGGTTTGCATTTTTAACACCAAGTAAATTCCTGTCCAAGTAGGAATATTCTGGGTGTTGGAACCCATGTACCTGTAAAGAATAAGCTGGCCAAATATTCTGTGGGCATAAACCTGTAAAAAATATTGAATGTCTTTTAAAAAGTAGCAACCACTCAACATTACGGTGCTGCTTTAGGACCTGATCCCAAGAATAGTGCACACACTGCATTCCTAACTGGCTTTGGTTGGGATTCTTGGCACGGACAGGGACAGAGAGCTGAGCAAATGTGCACGTCTGTGCAGGATCAGAGGCTGCCCTGTGTTAGGGGTTTGCATTGTCTTAAAAACTGAGATTTCAGAATTAGGTTCAGGTCACACTGTTTGGACCTTAAAGAAAGAAACCCAAAACTCCCAAACTTTTCTGGCTGTAATTGATGCAGCAGCTGACTCTATTCCCCCATTTCTCTCTGCCCTTACTCCCTCTCTAAAACATCTGTTGCTGCCCATTTATGAAAGCTGGATCCCTCTGCTACGACCCTTCTCATGACACTGTGATTCCATTTTATTCCTGCAATGTTTGGTTGTGCCCTCTGGTGGCTAATTTAACATCTATGACACCTTGGGATATTGTTTGGAGGGTATAGTCCATATTAGTGCATAAAACCTCCTCTTTCAAGTGAATAAAGCTTAAATTGTGGTGTTGTTTGGGGTTTTTTTAATAAACTGAGTTTTGGTTTCCTGTTCTGTATTTTAATTTCATTCCTTCCTGCCTAGTTCTGCTTCTTCCATCTGGTCCTGTTTCGTTCAGCCATGAATTCTTCTCCTCATTCTGAAATTCCCCTTCTTCTTCTTGACTTTCTTCTAACAGTACTCAGTCATTGAAGTCTGTGAGAACTTACTCAGCTCTATGAACTCTGGAGTAGTTCTGATGGAATAATTTATAGCAGTTATTCTCTTCTTCAAGTCAAATATGCCCAAGCCCCGAGTCCTTCACATCATTCACTTCTACAAGAAGCACATTCCCACATCAGTGCTCCTGTTTAGTCTCTGCCCAGCACTGCTCTTCCAGCTTTAACTTTCCTTCACTTAAAAAAAACCAAGCAGGTGATCAGCTCCTCCTACACCGTATAAGGGTCAAGTGTCTTATCAGAAACTGCAATAATTGTGGCTTAGTTTTATAAACTTTTTAGAATTTCAGGACAGAAGTTTGTCTCAGTAAGTTTGTTAGAGATGGTCGTGTTTATCATTATTTCATGCACGTGGCAACAGTGCCTGGGCACTGTTGAATTATGGATGATATTCTGTTCTGGCTTTCCTTCCTCTCATTATCAGTACTGCTGTGTCTTTCCTGCAGTGAAAGAGAAGATAGCCAGCAGTTATTTTTGGCCTTAAAATTTCATATCATATTTATAGTTTCATCACCCTGCCTATGAACATTTCATACACTAATAATTCTCTGTACCATTTCAAGCAAAAGAAAAGAAGCATCATCTGATCAGAAATATTTCAAATAAAATGCAGTGTGAATTTAGAGTGCTTGGGCTTTATGAAGTTGACTTTCATTGCCTTGTTTGATCCTCCCTATTTTCCTTGTACTTACACATAGGAATGTTTTGTGTCTGCCTTTGGGAAAGATCTGAACTCCACTCTCTCAAACTATTAGTTTGGGGCTTTTTTTTTTGCTTCATTTGAAATTCAGTTTGCAATGTAATTGTTGTGTTCATTGCCTGTTACATTTTCAGCTAAAGCTTTAGCATCTTTAATGCTCAGTATTGCTTCTGTACAGCTGATGGGAAATGTTTGGCATCTGTTGGGCTGGATGATAATCATGCCATTGTGTTCTGGGACTGGAAAAAGGGAGAAAAGCTGGCAACAACCAGGTAAGAATACCCACAGTTTAAAATGTCCCCTCTGATTACATTTTTCTGAATAGCATCATCCACATTTTTCCTGTGAACAAGGAAGTAAAGCAGAACTCCCCTCTGAAAACAGGATGGTGTTTCAGAGCAATATACCCAGATTAAAAACCTGGGGATGCAGAGCCCAGTGTTTGGAAATCCTGTGAACTGTTTCTGTCAGGAGTTCCTTAGCCTATCTGTTGGGAGAGCCCTGTGGGCATTGTAGCTTGTTTTGGGCTTTTCTTCCAGTGTCATGTCCTGGCTCAGGGCAGAAGTCATCAGAGGTGTCACTTCCTTTATGCATTCAATGATGTGCTGGGTTGCATCACTTTCTAAAAAGAAAAAGAGTTCTCTCTAATCTATATATATATATATTTTAAGCACTGCTGATCCTGCCTTTCTTCTGAGCCTGCTTTTTCTGAGCTATTTGCTTTTTCAGTTGCTAACTGACAGCTCAGCCAATAACCTGACAGTGAAGAGTCCTTTGCTTGAAGGGACCAGTGCTGGGAAGAGAATTGGATTAAAGTTACATGTTTGCTACTTTATACTCAAGTATTGATTGTAATAATAGTTGTTCAGTGTAGGAGAATCAAACTACTTGAGAACCTGGTTTCTATCTCAGCCTTGGACAAAGCAAATGTGCTCCTGATCACTGGGATTGAGCAGAACTCCTGTGAACATGGATGCATGTGCCAGAAGGGCAAGGAGAGAATTCCATATTCTGCAACCATGTAATGTAGCATTGCTCAGTAGAAAAAAGTGCCTGTGAAAGGTTAATTTACTTTAATGACTCCATGGTGACATGTTGTAGAAGAAATAAGAATTTCTGGTGGCAGCACTCTCTGGTAGCAGTGTACCATTACTGAAGAAATCAGTGTTTTACTCCGTGTGTGTACCCCAATCTGTTAGCTACACAGTTCCATCTCAGACATCCAGTTTATTAGGCAGTGAGGTTTTAAATCCTGTTTAAAATCTGTGCTGGAGGCTTTGCGTAGCAACAGCCCTGTCTGGGTTGTAACACGTGACATTTTCCTGGGCTTTGCAGTCCTGGTTCTGCTGTCCCCAGAGAGATTGTGCTTGACTCGCAAGCAAAGAAATACTTTATATATTCCCATGCTGACCTTTAAGCTTTTAAAAACGAGATAACGATGAGCTGTGTTGCTACCTGGCTGCTGGTGCTCACAGGGTAGATAAAACATGGAGCACTCGTATTCTTTTCACCATGTAATGCTGCATGTACATAGTGGATCTATTATTGCTAATCTGTTATCTTGAAAATATGCAGGGTCCTCACAGAGAGCAGAAAAAATTAAGTAATCTTCTAAAATGTTGCAGTTTAATCTGTTGGTTAGATTTTAGCAGCACCTAAAGGCAAGTCCCCTGTTCTGGTGAGCACAGGAGGACAGAGAGAGAGAGACAAAAGCCCTCATGTGGCCTTTCACACGAGAATAAAAGGACATTTCCTTGCAATCACATGGACCCATATAAACCTGAAAAATGAGGTGTCCATTCACCATATACAGACACCCACTATGCTTATTCAGCAAAGAGATGTAGTTTTGTGAAGGTTCTTTTTGCTTAATTTTTCTAGGCTGATTTATCTCAGCATGACTTCTCAGGTTTTTGTTGCAACATTCAGAACACACTTATTTACTTGCTTTAATTATTTCAGAGCTAAATTATACAGCCTGTTTCCCTGTCCTGGCTCTCCAGCCTCGTGTCTGGTCTGATTAAAATCCTTGTTGAGTAAGTTGGAATCAAACACCTCTGCACTGCAGGATGATGTGCTGCAGATGTCAAAAGTGGCCAGGACTGGTTTGCATCCAGACTGATCCACCAAAAGAAAATCCTGAGTCTGAGAAAGGTTCCAGAACCACGTGATTTTCCAGATCTGCTGAGCCTGACAGGAAAAAGTGACTTAATCCTAGCACAAAACCTGCAGATGCATATTGAAAAGCTCATGGTTCCTGCTCTGGGGGGTTTATAAAACACTGACATGGATGTAATTAATGCTTTACACCTGGGAATATTTTTTGCTATGATAAAACCCAAGCTTGTAAATTCCCATAAATACATCAAAAAGCATAACTTTAATTACCCAAGAACTAAACCTGGAGGTGCATGTGCTGCTGAGCAAACTGCTTCCTACACTATAATTTTAGAATTTGTGATTTTATTTTCCATCTTGAAGCACACAGATTAAACATTTCCTCATTTTTCCTGTCAGAGTCTCTTTTAATATTTATTGAGGTCTCATCCATTTAAATACTTACGTTGACCTTTATGTCTTCTCTTAATTGCCTTGACCTTTGTTGTCTGCTCCTTTGTTAGGACTTAAACGAACTGAAATTCAGTGGGAGAGAACTTTTATTCCCACATTTCTGTGCTCCCCACATGGTGTATGCTCAAATTTCTTCTGCCAGCTCCGTGGGGCAAACTCCCAGGACTAAACCCTTGCAGATTAGAAATATGGCTCTCTAATTTTTATTAGACGGGGAAATGATTCATATCAATGATTCAATTAGTTTGAAATGTTAAGTCATCTCTTGCCAAGCTTTTAAAATTTCTACCTTTATTGCAGGGGCCATAAAGATAAAATATTTGTAGTGAAGTGTAATCCACATCATGTGGACAGACTAGTCACAGTTGGGATGAAGCATATCAAATTTTGGCAGCAAACAGGTACTGTATCGAATATTTTATCTTTAATTTACTTCTGAATTTGTGAATATTTTTAAAAGAGGAACATCATGTTCTCAATTTAAGAATTTGTTTTATTTGTTAAGCAATTTTCCAGTAACCAAAATATTGAAGGAGTGAAAACCCACCTCTGAATCAGCAAATGTCACAATATTCCTTCCTCCTTGGAAAGAATTTCCAGCTAATTGTGTTTAAACTCTAGTCATACTATTAAGGAGTTCTCCTGAGTAAGCACCCTTGGTTCCCAGAAAATCAGGTTCTGTTTGAGGATATTTTTTATTCAGGACTGGATTTCTTGCTCTTCATGACTTTTTAGTTGTGTACACGTGACACAAGTACTCAAGACTATTCAAAATTAGGTAATTTTAAGAGCTTCCTACACTTCGTACCATACTTGAAGTGTTCGAGTGGTTCAGGTGCTCTCAGATTAAAATTTTTTTTTCCTGCTTTTTATTTTAATCTTTAAGTTGTTTTTGCAGTGATTAAATAGACTTGCATTGCTGTTTGCCAAATTCCATGATGGGAATGTGCACTAAGCAGCATCTTACTCCAAGAATAGCCTCTTTGCAATAAAAGTGGTGTATTTTGAATTCAGATTTGCTCAGCAGAGTGGGGACTCAGTGTGGTGTCGGCTGTGAAGCCCACAGTGCCTTGACACAAGGCCACCACTGCAGATGACATTTTGTAATTGTGTATTTTTGTCTCTAAGCATTGGTTCTTGGGCCTTATGGCTGCTTCTGCTTTCTGAACCAAAGCAAGGCTGTGGTGATTTGGTTCTCTGACAAGCAGAGGAGGAGCAAACCCTGCCATTTATTCTGCCAGTGCTCAGGGTGCCAGGGGACAACTAAACCAGTCCTCTAGTTGTGCTCACCTCTACAGAGAAGCAGCATGGCAGAAGCTGTTGTGGGCAAAAAACATTCTGCCAGCCATTGCAATAGTTCTTTCTGCACAGTTCCTCACTGAATTTATCACTTGCTTGGAAAGACAGTCTGAAAATCTGAGCTGCTTCAGAGCTGTCCCTGCTGGGTTCACTTCCTTCGATTGTGCACTGAATTCTGGATTTCCATTATCTGCTGCACCGTAGGCAGCCACAGGAGATCTTGGGGTCAAGCATTTGCCCTTTACAGCACTGTGGCTACAATCCCACGTAGAAAAAGCCTTGTGCTGGTGTTGCAGGTGGAGGCTTCACCTCCAAACGGGGCACGTTTGGGAGTGCAGGGAAGCTGGAGACGATGATGAGCGTCTCGTACGGGCGCATGGAAGAGCTGGTGTTCTCTGGGGCTGCCACTGGGGACATCTACATCTGGAAGGAGACCCTGCTGCTGAGGACAGTGAAGGCCCACGATGGACCTGTGTTTGCCATGCATGCACTGGACAAGGTATTTACCACCTTCCTTCAGGTTGATTTTTGTTACAGTAATGGATTTTAGGGGGGTTTGTGATTAAAATCACAAAGACAATAGGAATGGGTTCTGTTATTTGACAGACCTGGATTTGTAAACACCCTGTTCCATGTGCTGGTACCTGACCAGCAGCTTTCTGCCCTCTAAAAATGGAGAACTTATTTCTCACTCTGCTCAGGAGTGTCATTTTCATGTTTGTGTAAATTGCAGAAGAGTAACAGGTAACATTCATTGCCTCTTCAACCCGATCCCAAAAATAATTGTGCATTAGCAGTTTCCAAAATATGAAACATGATCTTTTAATAATATTATCACTGTGTCTTAGTCAAGACTTTAGATATCCAAAGGTTTTGGGTTTTGAGTTAACTATTCCAGATATCAAAAGAATTCTCCTTCAGTTGCATCAATACATCAATAAAAGAAATTATGGCAAAATATATTATTTGCATCATGTTAATGAGCTGAGGACAAAGTTTTGCCCTTGGCAGTTCGAAGATAATGTTGATAATGGAATATCCCTTTTGAGGTTATGCTTTCAACTGTAGAAGTAAAGGATGAGAAGAATGTTAGCTATTAACATTTTTATATAGCAAGGTCAATTAAGATCCCTGTGGCTCAATCCTTTCTGGCCCTAATTGATTGTTCCCAGCTTTCCCATCAATTTTTCTATTTGATCTTGGCACTGAACATCCTCTTCACTTAGATTTTTGTTGGTTAGTTATTTATGCTCTTTTGCATTCACTTGGCCCAGATAATCTACCCAGGGAATTAATGAGAGAATTGGTCCCTGATGCATTATTAGAACTCGGGTTGAAGCATCTGTTAAGTCAATTGAATTTGGAATAACTTGAGAAGATGTTATTGCCTCTTCTAAGGGCAAAACATGTTTTTCCAAAGCTCCTTTCCACATGCAGGCAAATGTCCTGGTCCAGCATTCCTGTTTACTAGTGTGTGCTCCATATGGTTGTAAATCTTTATAACCTTAGAAAAGCAGCTCTAAATCTTGTCCACTTGAATTTTTCCCTCATAGGTACAGGCTCCAGTGTTTTTAGTTTGACACATGAATAAAGTGCAGGGGAGACTTTACTGTGCCTTTGGACATGTCCTTTTGAATCTCCCCCTATGAGTGCTGACATCTGTGTGTGTTTTCCTGCTGTGATTGTGCAGGGCTTTGTAACGGGTGGAAAAGATGGAATTGTGGCCCTTTGGGATGATATGTTTGAGAGATGTCTGAAGACATATGCTATTAAAAGAGCAGCACTCTCTGCTAGTTCTAAAGGTATTGTTTTTCAGTGTGTTTTAATAAGGGCTGTGTGCATGGAGGGCGGTACAATGGTAGTAAAAGGGTAGTGCTGGGTGCCAAATCTTACCAGAACACAAAGGGAGCAGCAACACACCACTTACTCTGTGCTGGGATTTTCTGGTTTGATCCATGTAAGATGTATTACTTGTATTCCTTGTCATTTATTGTTTGTTCTGCTATTCCCTTCTCTATTTCATGATGTTGAGCTTTGTTTTCATTGGTGAAATGATTTTAAGGAGAAATGTCCCCCAGCCTTGAGTTTGGCAGTTCCAAAGTCAATCCAGTTTCCTTGGCTGGCCACATTCCCTGTGGTGAGAGCAAGGGCCCTGTGATTTGGAAAGACCTGTTAAATTTCCCACACCTGAGTGTGGAAGTCTGGGAAGGGATATTCACTTGTAATTACAGAGTTAGTCCAAGGTGCTGGAACTCCTGAGCCCCTTAGACCCTGTCATTGTTAAAGCAATAAAATATCCGTCTTTATGTTGCCACTAGTGCAGACAAACTCTCCTCCCTGAATAGTAAGGAATGCATGGATGATCTGGAAGTTTGATCAGGCAATTGTATCTCATGTTCATGATTTTAAACAGATTTGAATTATATATAAACTACAAATGATATGAAATCTAAAAAAAAAAAAAATTTAGTATCTTGTGTTCTTCAGGTTTACTTTTAGAAGACAACCCCTCCATTCGAGCCATCAGCCTGGGACATGGGCACATCCTGGTAGGAACTAAAAATGGAGAAATACTTGAAATTGATAAAAGTGGGCCTATGACTCTGCTTGTTCAGGTACTGTGTGGATCTTCCATAGCAAACTATTTCCTGTATTTTTTTTAAATGCTGGTTCTTTGGTATTCTTTTTTCAGTAAATTTTGGTCACGTGAACTAATCCTTCAAATTTGTCTTGCCTGCATGACTGTCTTACTAACCAAGATGTGTGAGGTTGTGTTTTATAAAATACTGAACTCATTCACTAATGCAGATTGAGAGTAGTAAGAAATTATTTAACCTTGATATGCAGTGCCAGAAAACTGTATGCAAGCTGAAGGAAAGCTGGAAAAAAGCAGGAAGAGTGATTAACAAGTTGGAAAACTGAGAATCTGAGGCAAGAATAAAACGAAGTAGTGTATGTTGTGCAAACAAGGATCTAAAAAAGGACATAAACTTTGAGGATTAGCCAATATTAGGACATCTGGATAAGGTCCTGTTTCGGGTGTAACTGTTCCCTATTCATCTCAAGTTTGGAAAAGAGAGTATTGGAAGAACAGGAATTACAGCCAGTAGCAGTGGAGGGGATTATGGAAGAGTATTTTAGACAGCTGTCAGGGGAGACAGACGATGTTCAGGTCTTTTGAATGTGGAAAGCTTTGGAGGAAGGAGATGGTGAAGGGTTTATTGCCTGGGACTTGTGAAATGAGGCAGGGCAAGGTTAGAACACATTACACAGCCCCAAATGCATTATTTTCTCTTGTGTGGAATGCTCTCCTCCAGGGCCATATGGAAGGAGAAGTGTGGGGCTTGGCAGCTCATCCTCTCCTGCCTGTGTGCGCCACGGTGAGCGACGACAAAACGCTGCGGATCTGGGAGCTCTCGTCGCAGCACCGCATGCTGGCAGTGAGGAAGCTCAAAAAAGGTAATTCTGCCCTGGCCAGGCCCTGGGGCAGCCGTGGATCCCTCTGTTCCTGTAACAGCTCCCTCTTTGCTTTCAGTGCACATCACGGGCATTAATTGGGGAGGCAAAGGACACAGTCATTAAGAAATTGGGAGCACAGGAAATAAATTATCTTTGGCATGTGTCAAGTCAGTGCAAAGGGAAGGAAGAAAAAGGACTGTAATCTATTGTAATGAATAATAATAAAATGAACTTCCCCCAATTTCAGGGGGAATGAAATGACCTCAGAATCACTTTCCTTCCTAGGAATACTTAAGGCCAGTATGTTTGTTGCTGACCTAAAAGATTTTCCTTATAAAGACAAGTGTACAATTTCCTGCATGTTGAGCACTATCAGCCTTTGGTGCCAATATGAGCTTTACCTGTTAAACCAACTTCTCTAAAATGAACACTTTTCCTGCCCTCTCCTCTGTATAAAATTAGATGAGCTATGTTGAAATGTTGCCTTCTCAAAATTACTCTTATTTTATTAGCTTATTGATATCCTTCAGGAAATTTTGCATTGTTCATTTTCAGTGACAGATCTGGAGCACAGGAACCCTTAACTGGCTGGGGTAAAACAGAGTTAAATGTTTTGGAGAGGTGAATTTGGGGAGGGATGAGGATAGCTGTAGGAGAGAGTATGGTCGGGAATAATGCTGAGGCAGAATTACACTGCCCTTAATGAGTCTTTGAATTTTCCATCTGGATTTCCTTTCTGTACATGTTTTAGGATTTGTTTTATTTCTGTCACTGGAGTGTTTAGAATGTAGCTGGAAGGTGATATTTTCTCATAAACCTGTTTCAAGAGGGATCAGATCAGCATTGTCAACTCCAGAGCACCCTGGAGGTACAGAGGGAACATTCCCATGTAACAAAGCCTTGATCATGGCCCTCTGTAACATATAGGTTTTAATAAATAGCAAGTCTATTTTAAAACTATAGACTTGATGTAAAAACCTTTCAGTTGCAGTTCATCGTTGGTTTTCTCAGCCGCAGTTTTTAAACCTTGAGAGACTCATTCCCATGTTCCTCCATAGGCGGGCGCTGCTGTGCCTTTTCTCCCGACGGGAAAGCCCTGGCAGTCGGGTTGAACGACGGCAGTTTTCTGGTGGTGAATGCTGACACTGTGGAGGACATGGTCTCTTTTCATCACAGGAAGGAGATGATCTCAGATATAAAGTTTTCACGAGGTACAACCAGATGTTAAGGTGGGAATGTTTATCTTGGAGTTTGTTTCTCTTGTCTAGACAAGGTTGAATGTTCTGCAGGAAGGCTGGCTTTGTGTGTGCTCCACTGTCTCGAATACTTTACAATTCCATGTAGCTGTGTGCTGTGCTACAACAGGCCCACCCCGACTGGTGAATTCACTATGGTGGTGAAAATCACACCAATATTAATTAGAAGTTGTGCCCTTTAATAACCTCAGTGTCTCCTCCTTACAGAATCAGGAAAGTACCTGGCTGTGGCTTCCCACGATAACTTTGTAGATATTTACAATGTCCTTACCAGCAAAAGAGTTGGCATTTGCAAAGGTGCCTCCAGCTACATCACCCACATCGACTGGGACTCCAGAGGTAAAGTGTTGGCCAGAGATACAGACTGGAAATGCCCATAAAATGGAATATCAGGAAACTGTTCCTCTCCAGTTATTGAGATCAACCACTGACGCAAATGCTTTTTCCCCATGGAGCACTGTATGGATCCAGTGCAATTACATTTGTTGGTATCCAATTTCCTTTTCTTGCTGAGCTCTGCATGGCAACCCCTGCAAGAAGCTAGAGCCTGATTGTCACAGCTAATTAAGTCCAGCAGGATCCATAATGAGCTCATGCCAGTGAGCCTTCCCAGAGTGGATGTGATTCTGTGTGGGGCCACCTGTGTGCCTGAGCCCTGTCCCTGTTGTGTGCCAGTCCCAAAATATGGTGTGACCCACTGGCAGCAGCACCACAGCATCTCCGTGGGCACAGCAAACTTCCCATCCCAGGACAGCTTGGAGTGGAGCTGACACTGCCAGAGGGGCAGTGCAGAAGCGATAGGAGCTGGCAAACGTTCCACTTTTGGCAAAGCTGCCTTGTAAAATTCTTAGGAAAATCAGTAGCACGTGCATTTGTTTTTGACTTCCATTAGTGTGATGGTGAAACAAGCAAAATATTCCCTATCAGCAGAAACTGATATGCTGTGAGACAGCAACTTCTTAAGGATATTGGATGGTATTTAAAATATTACTTATTCATTGAACCAGAGGATAGGACCCTTACAAATGATTCTAAGCATCTGTGTTCTTTTACTATGAGTAACTTTCTGGAGAATAATTTCTTAATTTACCCCCAGAAATCTTTTCACTCAATCAAAAGAAAGTCTTTAATAGTCATAATAATTAATAAGATTCATAATGAACTCCCCTTTTGTGTCCAGGAAAGTTATTGCAAGTCAATTCTGGTGCCAAAGAACAACTATTTTTTGAAGCACCGAGGGGGAAAAGACATATTATAAGAATTGCTGAGGTATGAATTATGTTTACTGGATTAATTTTACTATGAAAGTTATTTTTAAGAATTGTCTTCAAATGGTGTATTTTTTTCCTTTTATAATGCTATATTTGCAGTGGTTAGAATTAGAATTATTTAGTCATTCCACAGCGTCTTTCCTAGCATTTGTAAATGGCAGAATGTGCAGCTTTCTGCTTGTATCTCTAAATTTATTATTGTTTCTTTATTAGCAGCCATTTGCCATAATCCCCTTTCCCAAAGTCACCCGTTTTCTTTGTAACCAGTCACATGCAGGCTATAAACCACCTTCAAACAGCAGGACCTGGCTTTTCATCAACTTGATTATTTGTGGCCTGTACTTCTGCTACAAAACTGCCGATGTTTAGCACCTCAGAAAATCTTTAGGGAGATTTGTATTCAAATCGTGCTCTGCCTTGGGAACAGGGGACTGTTTAAAGTGTTAAGCCTTTGGATGAAGACACACAGTTTGTGTTAACAAGCTGGAACGAGCACAGTTTCTTAAGAACTAAAAAAACTAAAATAAAAATTAATATCAAACATAGGAAACTATGTATATGAAACTAGTGTGTATTTGGTATGTTTGAAGTACGAAGCCTTCTTTTGGGGGAATTTTGCCTGCAGATAGAGAAGATTGAATGGGACACCTGGACATGTGTGCTTGGTCCCACCTGTGAGGGAATCTGGCCCATGCACAGCGATGTCACCGTTGTCAATGCAGCCAGTCTCACAAAGGACAGAACCCTCCTGGCCACGGGAGACGATTTTGGGTTTGTGAAGCTCTTTTCCTACCCAGTGAAGGTAAGAAGTGTATTTATATCAGTAATTGGAAAGAAAAGTAAGGAAGACGCTGTTCCTGGGGTGTCAAGCTGCCAGCTGGGGGATTCTCTGTGCTGCAGGGCCAACATGCCAAGTTCAAGAAGTACGTGGGGCACAGTGCCCAGGTGACCAATGTGCAGTGGCTGCACAATGACTCCGTGCTGCTCACCGTCGGCGGCGCCGACACCGCGCTCATGATCTGGACCAGGGAGTTCCTGGGCATCCAGGAGAGCAAGCTGGTGGACAGTGAAGAGTCAGACACAGATGCAGAAGAAGATGGAGGTAAAGAGGATTTGTTTCAGTCTTCCTTGCCTGAATCAGAGATTCACACAGGCATTTAACTTGAAGCTTTGCTTGTACTAAATTTCAGTGTAAGGAGAGCTTGGTAGTATTTGTTTCTTTCCTTTTATTGGTGCAGATCTTCTTGTTCTCTACTCTCCCACTATGAAACAAGTATAGTTTGTTTTATTGTATGTTTTATTTTTCTAAGGTTATGATAGTGATGTTGCAAGAGAAAAAGCAATCGACTACACCACTAAGATCTATGCAGTGAGCATTCGAGAAATGGAAGGCACAAAACCCCACCAGCAGCAGAAGGAAGTGTCAGTGGAAGAGAGGTATGTCCCACAAAGGCTTTTGCTTTCAAGTGTATGTTGTGCCCTTTTGCATCTCTTTTCATGCAACTAATATTAGTCCTTAGAAGTAAGACAGGGATTTTGAAATTCACAGACATTTAAAATGGTGTTCACAGAGTACAAAATGATAATACCATGGAGAAAACCACATCTATATAACACATCTGGGAGTGTTGTGTTCTTTTCTGCTGTTCACATGAGCATTTATATTCTCTCCTAGCTAGTGTGTGTCTGCAGCAGAGCATTTGTGATAGTGGTAAGCTTGTAAATATTTTGTAGTTAAGGCTTTGGATGGTGCTTTTACTGGAAGGTTTTCAGTCACTTGTAACTGTGTTGGGTTGTCACCTTTAAAGCTGGAATTTCCCAGGGCACGTGCTGGCCTTAGGCTGAAATGCTCTAAAAAAAACTAGCTGGAAGGGGAAGTGTTGGAAAGGGCAGCAAAGAAAAGAGGTAAGAGCTAAGAACAGAGGATGAGTCCAGTGAAACACAGGCCTAAAGGAGGGGGTGGTAAAATCTGATGGGACAGAACAGGAGCATCTGTAACTGGTAAAGTGTATTCCCCCTCAAAATCCGGAGCAGTAAATCCTTACCTCTATATCCAGCTGGTGACTCAGCTGTGAATCCGTTTTCTTTTGCTGGAGTATTTTCTTAGAAGTGATCATTCTTCTGTCAGGAGTTTCCTTGCTCTTGCCCCCACACTGGGCACTGGCACAAAGGGCTGCTGTGGGTTAGCACACAGAAAAGATTTCAGCTAAGTTGTTCTGTTATTGCAAGAAACAAAATGCAGTTAATAATACTTCCTGATCTCATGCAAGCCTTGGAAAAATAAGTTTCTGTCTTTAAAGCTCTCAAAGAATGCAGTGCTGAACCTCTTGGACAGAAAGTAATTAATCATTTTGCTCACTAAATGTGCAGAATAGGAGAATTGGGTGTGAGATGTGGGATATGAACTATAAGAGAAAAAGGTTGCACCCGTTTTTTTTATCACGTCTTAACAATACCATGCAGGAGGAGGATTGGTGTTTTTTACAATAAAATGTTGGACCATAACCTTTGCTTTTCCCTTTCTTTTAAGAATATCTCTTTTCCTCAAATAAAGAATTTGTTCCTCCATTTTTCTATAAAAAGGCATCATGTATTATCTGGTAAACATAAATGTTTGCAAGTTGAGTTAAAAAAAGGAAAATTATTATTTTATTTTGGGTGAATTGCTAAATTGTTATAGGAATAATAAGTGCCAGTGGCACACAATGCCCAGATGCTTCACACCAGAAACCCTTGTACCCTCCAGCTGTTTTATTCTGCTTTGATGATGCAAAAGCAGCTGTCGAGTGAGTTTAATGGACAGATTAAGCTGGTCTTTTAAATGTCTTGTGCTCATGAATTACCAACAATTTGAGCAAGAGCATCAGTGTCTTGTGCAGCTTTTCAGCACCATTTCCAGTCCAGGAGTGAAAATCACCCTTCAGGTCCCTGGAAACCTCCCTTCTCTGCATCCATGGCTGTGCTGTGTGGTCCAGAGCCACAGGCTCTGGAGCCTGTCCTCATCCTCAGCCCCTCTCAGGGAGGGCAAGCCGTGTTTATCCAGCACCACTGTGGAAGCTGGAAGCTGCTCCAGTGTTTCCACACCTCCCACTGTGCTAGTGGCTGGTGAAATGGGGAGGCACCTCCTCTGCAGTGAGGTTGCCCCTGACTTCCAGAATAGTCCCTTCACAATGGCTGCACATTAAAATAGCATTCCAAGGGAATAACCTATCCCATTTTATATCCCCAAGTTCTGGACTGAGGAGAGTAAAAAGCAAGGTCTTAAATTTTCCCTTTGTTCTTCTTGCTGTCTCTGTGTCATCAACAGTTTTGTGCTTCATTCTAAACTAGGTTAAAAATAAACCCTTATCGCTGTCTTTGCCATCTTTTCTGCTTGAGAGTCACAGCTTTTTGTGCACATTTTTATGTTCTTTTTAAATTACAGCTGCTTCAGTACAATCGCACCTTTGGTATTTGGAATTTGCTGTTTTGATAAATCTGACAACAAACCCCATCATTTTCATATGTCAGTCATTAGGCAAAGATAAATTGACTTCCCTTTCTTCAGGGGATAAATATAAATAGTGAGACTTTATAGGGAGGTAATCAGAAACAGCAACTTTATGGTGAAGTGCCAGCAAAACTGTGCTTTCTGAGGGTGTTGTGCTTGGATAGGGCCCTAAGCTGTGAAAGGTGCAGTAAGATGGGATTGATGTGTTGGCTACTGCAAGACTGCAATTCCTGGTCACAGTGGTACAATGTGTGCACAATTCCTGCAGAATCTTGGCACTGCCAGTTGTGAGTGCCTCAGGCTAAATCTGTCCTCTCTCAGAAGACGTATGAAGTGTGAGGGAAGCTTCATACCTGTGCCAGATTCCATCTCTTCTGAGAACACAAAAGAACAGAGCAGCTAGAAAAGGGTTTGTGTGCCCATGACAGAGTTCTGGAATCCTTGGGCTGGCTTTTCTTTGCACCTCCAAGGGTCCAAAGTGGCAGTCAATCAAGCCAGGTGAAATGGAAAGTCTGCAGGTACTCAACTGCTGGTGTTCAGAGAAATCCTAAATGTTCAGGGAAATCGAGTCCCAAGTCAGCAGGTCTTGAGGCTGTGGAGTCTTGAAATCTCTGTGTACAGGGCTGAGCGAAGCGGCAACAAGGAATCTTGAAGGCAGCTCCCAAAGCTTTAAATTTTCTGCCAAGGCACAGCTGAAGTAGCTCTCCCAGTCCCTCCAGGTTTGAAGAGGGGAACCCAGAGGATGTGTTGCATTCTCTTTCAGGCAGGCATGTGGGGAAACTTGTTAGGCTTTTGAGGAGGAAGATTTTCTGGAGGAAGTATTCCGAATTTTTCCCTTTGTGATTGCCATATGTCTATCTGAAGACCCAGTGACTGTGCCCTTAATGGCTTTTGTGCATGGAATACTCTGGTGTTGGTAACTTACTGTAACTTACTGTGCACATGCTGAAAACAATGGGACAAGCTGGCAGGCCCCTTAGCACAGAAACCGTGAGTTAATCCCAAGGCCTGGAAAACTGCTGGCTCCCTTCACTGCAACATGCAGTGAGGATCTTGGAAGTGTCCCCCTTGCTGTATTTTCATTGTGAGTCTGAGAAAGGAAAAATTGTGAAGGTGTAGTGAGAAGAAACTCGGAATTAAGCAAGTTTAAATTAAGGAAAGGAAAAAAAAAAAAAGAGAAAAAGCAAGCTTTGAGTTTAAGCAAGAAGTAGGAATAGCTGGGGCTGCTGCTCTGAGCTGCTCCTTGGGGGCAAAGGCTTGGAGCTCACTGGGTTTTTTTCTTTTAATAGTAGTGCTTAGAGGGTAAACTGTTGCTGAAGTTATTTTCCAGCTTACATAATCAAACACGCTTCAAAGGTGCCATGTGGCACCCATGAGACAGGTCCATCTGTTTAATCTTTCTGTTTGCTGGAATAAGCTTGCAGGACTCTGTGTTTCTCTAATAGAAAGTGGTGAATCTGAAAAACTCCAGGTACATTATTTCTCTAGAAAGAACAAATTGTTGTTTGATTCAGGAGGAGTTTGGTCTTGGGAGCTGTGATGTGACTCCTGAGAAGATTGCAAGTGTAGGGTTGGGAGCTGAACTGTACAATGATTTATACAAACTCAGGAGTAATAATAAGGTTTTCCCTTAGAAAATGAGAGCCCTTTATGAAATTTATTTTTCCTGTCTAACTCGAGCGTAATTAAAATAATCATGACTCTGCAAGTATCTTGGAGGAGTGTAGAAGTCACATGATAGATTTTATTTGCAGGATTTGAATCAAATCATGGCCTGGTATTTTTGAGGGAATCCAACATTTCCTGTCTCCATCAGCAGCTACAGCTTTAGGATGGCAAAGTGGCAGGAGACTTGAGGCTGAGGGACAGTTCTAAAATGTCTTGCATTTGTATTGGTGCGTTTGGTTAAGATCATTAATTGATTGTTGTTTCTCTCTCCTCTCCCCAACCTTGTTGTTTTTCTTCTTCTCCCTTTCTATGTCTTCCCTCCTCTGCTCCCCCCTTCTCTCCCTCTCTGCCTCTTTGGCTGGCACCCCGTGCCGTGCCCGTGGTGCAGGAGCGGGGTGCCCTCGAGAGGGGCTGCAGGACCAGTCTCGCGGGGTGGGAGCTCCCAGCGCGGCGCTCCCACTCCTCGGGACCCCCTGGCCACTGGTGGGACTGTCCCAGACAATCCAGGACAATTGTAAGCTCTGCGTGTGTCACAGAGGAATTGTGCTATTTCAGAAAAGGGCCAGTTTTTGAATTGGGACCGTTTTAACCAAGAGTTGATATGATGAGAAGTAACATGAGCTTGCTGATGATTGTATTTATGTTACTAATCCTAAAGGCAAAGACCTGTTTGCATTTGGCCTCCTACTAACCCCTAACACACCCCCTGCGTCTGCAGCTCTCCTTTAGCTCAATTTGCATGACTCCACATGAGCCCTGGTGATGGGAACTCCTTCAAAGCAGGTGGAATGTGTAGAAAACAAAAAGCAGCATTAGCATGTTTGTCTGGTTTTCTGTTTTCTCAGCATCCTGGCTTGTCTCACTCTCCATGAATTACCCACCTCAGAGCCTGGTCTCCATCGTGGTGTTTGCCTCATGTATAATCATGTGTCCTGATAAAGATGAAAAGTTAAATATCTTGGATTTTTCTCTTCAAATGTTACTCTTTAGATTATTGATTTCTCTAAAACAACATGAACTGACTTACATAAGTTTTCAAAATAGCCCCCACAAGCCTTTGCACCATAAAGTGAATGATTAGACATATGGTTACAGCCTTGGTTCCTGCACCTTTACACACACACGTCTGTGGGTGCAATGCAAAAGCTTTGAGTGTGAATCTGTGTTGTATTTATGTGTAGGTGGGGACTGTTCAAAATGTATCTGGAAAAACTCATCCTTGGAGTGGAGAAAATAACTTTGGGCTTATTCCGGCAGAAAGCCACTCTTTGAGCATGAGGTGCATCCTTTGGAATATTCACTTTCACTTTCTCAGCAGCATTATGTCAAGTTAATGCACCCTGAATGCATTTGACAGCCTGCTGCTTTCATCCCAGTTGTCCCCAAGGCTTGTACACATTGTGACTGGTATTTGTCAGTCCCTGCCAAGCAGCTGAACCCAGAGTCAATCTCACTGCTCCCACAGGTCAGCACAGAGCTGGCCCAAAGGTCTTCTCTGTTTGTGTGACACTCGGGGGGGTGGAACTGAGGGATGCCAACGTTGCCATGTGTTTCCAACATTTCTGTCTCCAAACCTGAGTGCTCTCTGCACTGAGGGTGATGTGAAATATTCAGCTTTTCTGAGGGCTGTTGTTTGAGAGGTAGTCCAGGGCTGATGGAAAAAGCTGTGTTTCTTGTGTTTTGTCATGCAGAGGGGGGATCTGCCATATATGATTGGTTCAATGTTTTTATTTACACAATACAGCTGCAAAACGTACTGGAGCTTATGCAGGGAATAACAAAACAACTAGAAAAGACTGTTCCTCCAGTGTGTGAGGGAAAGCAGGTCCTGGTGTGTGGACAGCAATGTCCAGAGTGTGAGGGAAAGCAGGTCCTGGTGCAGCAGGGCCAGCCTGTGGTACAGGAGTTGTGTAGGGAACAACTTCCCAGGGTGTTCAGAGCAAAGGCCCTCAGGTTTCATTCCAAAGTGATTGCCCTCGTTACTAATTGCTGTAGTGCTCCTTTCACTGGACACTGAGCTGGAATGACCTGGGAATGCAGTGACCAGCTGCCCTGACAGACTGTGACAATGGCTGGCCCTATCAAAGTCCTGCAGTACTTTTTGATTTTTTTTTTTGATTATTCTTTTTTTAAAGAGTGCATCAGCATGCACGTGAAGTTATAAGTATTGTAACAATGTAAGGCTTTTTCAGTGCTTTAAAAAAACAATTCAGTTTGCCACTGATGTTTCTCTCTAGTTCTGTTTGAGCTTTGCTCTGATCTGCTGTATTTGAGAGTGAGATATTTTCATGTTGAATCCTATTCTTTTTGTTGTCGTATGATACTTTTTCTTAACACTTTGTAGCTATCAGCAGGAAAACTTGTATGTAAAACTCCTATGTATGTTGGAATGGGAAAATCCAAGGCTTTACAATTTACAAAATCTTTTAATCCCTTCTCTAGGAAGGGATTAAAAAAAGCTCAGGGAATTTCCAGCAGTTTGGGGGCACTTGGGAGTCCTCTCCTGTCACTGGGCAGGACTTTTTAAAAAGGGCACTTTTTAAAGCTGCTTTTGCATATTTTCTGAAATGAACAGTATATTTTTTAAATCTTGGATTTTTGTTCTATTGCCCAACCCTACCACTCTACCTCTCCTTAAACCTTGCTTTCTCTTCTCAGGAGCAGTCCTGCTCATGTTTGTGTAGATCCACGTGTGTTCCCTCTCCAGTTTGCAGCCATGTAAATCCATGTCAGTCTCCCTTTTGTGCTCTAAGCTTTTCCCTACCCATTCCTGCTGGCTCAGCCTGTCACCCTCTGGGTGGCAGGACACTCCTGTCCATCTGTCCCTGCTCCAGACCTTGTTGGCCCCTTTCACGTGCTGCTGCTTCTGGAGTTCCCTTGCTGTTCCCACTGGCCTTGGAGCAGAATGCTTGTGTTCTCCCCAGTTTATTCCCACTGCAGGCAGCATCTCCGACCAGACAGCAGTGATGGCCTGTGCCCTGGAAGCAGGAATTGGTTATATCCCCTCCCCCCCCCAGAATTTATCATAAAAGTTTTTGATCTGCTCTTTCTCTCCTTTATTTTTCATCTAAACAAATCTAGCTTCTTCCCCCTCCCTCCCCCCCCCCCCACCCCATAGTTTGGCCCTGTTCTTTAAGTTCCCATCTCTTTTCTCCCTCAAGGTGCCTCACTCTTCCAAAACCCCATTCCCTCAGCCCAGCTCTTGTTGTGTCCACCTGTTGTTCTCCATCCTGGTGCTGCCTGTCCATCCCACCCCTGACTGGGCTCCTCTCCCTCCATGGCTGGAGGGAATGTTCACTCACACCTTTTCACGTTTCTGCATGGAGGTGGTGCTGAGGTTTTGTCGCTGTGGGTCTGGAGTTCTATCCCTGTCTGACACCTGTGTGTACTCGTGTGAGAACATCCTCAGGCTTGCCATGAGTAACAGAAATCTTCTCTGCTGTATTCACAGTACCCAAAGAACTTGAGACCCTCTAATGTCTGACTGTGTCTTATCTTTCCCGGAACTGCTCCATCCCATAACGTAATTAAGCGCGTTTGTTTTGAACTGCTGCAAAGAAACCGTTAATGCTTGTGTTATGTTTTAACTTGCTGTCCTTTGGAGGCAGGGAATTGTCAAGTAAGTACTGATGGGGCGCCCAGCAAAGGCCTGGATTGCTGGGAATGTGCCATGCAGGTTGCACAGGTCCAACAGGGCAAAGGGATGTCGTTTGCTGCAGTGCAAATTTCTTGTCTTGGCAGTGTCACCTTCTGTATCAAAACAAATTAGGTGTAGTCACAGGCTTGTTAAAAGTGAAATGACTTTTAAAATGTGAAAAATGTGCTGCTTTGTTTGTTTTATTAAGATAGTGATGAGGCAGTGAATGCACACATGCCTATATATACATGGCTATGTATATATCAATGCACACAACATCTGTGCTTGTGTGTGCTGTGGGTAGGTATCTATAAAAGTATCTGTGTGTGTGTGTGTCTCCAAATTACGCCTTATGCTTACAATCTAGTGACTATCAAGCATGTCACAGTGGTAGTGCTCTCTTGCTTTCGTGAAGTATTTTGGCTTGCTCTTGTAATAAACTTTGATATTCCTAGGTGAAGAAATGTGGAAATGATCCAGTTTGAAATGATACTAAAACAGAAAAAAGCATACAAGAAAACAATTATTTTCCTAAGTGCCAATTCAGAGGCCCTCATAAATCTGGGCTGAAATGAAATAATGAATTTATTTTGTTTTGTAATAACTTCCCCTGTCCCTTCCCTGCCGGTGACAACACCGCTGCTCAGTCCTGCTCCACCCAGGGTCACCCCAGGGGACTCGAGTGACCACTTTCTGAGGAAATAAAGGTACTTGTTCCTGTGGACAAGGCAGGACAGCCTGTCCTGGGAGTGACTTGGCCTCCCCACAGCAATTGTGGGCTAAATTGCATCTGAACTGGGATAGAGAACAATCATCCATTGTGTGCAATCTCAGCAGTGCTTAGGGGACTGTCAACTTCCTACCAGTTCCCTCTCTGTCAGGCTCCTGAAAGTAAACGAGCCGTGGAGTCCCGTTCTGCTCCAGTGCAAAGTGTACAGAAAGCTCGGATGTAGCTTCCCTTTCCCCTCCATCCCGTAGGATCTTTAGCTCTGAGTCTGCCCAGGGATGCCAGGTGCGATGTTTCCGGGTCTGTGGACTGGTGCACTCTTTGGTTTCTGTTTTAGTTCTTGCTGGCATGCTTGGATAGCACGTGTTGTGCCCAAGGAATGACTGCTGCGCTCTGAAAGTGCTTGTGCATGAGTCTTGTGCTCAGAAGTGACACCTAAACTCTATTAAGTTTCTTGCTTGGCTTTATTTGCTGCTTACAAGGGGATCAAGGTAACTCTTTCACTCTCTTCGTGTCACGGGTCACCTGCTGATGTGCTTGTTGGTCCTTGGTGTGCCTGAGAAGTGGGTTGCATTGGTTACCTCCAGCTGTGCTCTGTCTCAGAGCTCAGGTTTTCCTGCTGCTCATTCCCACAGTGCTCAGTCCCCACTGTGCCTTTAATACCTTCCATGAAAAATCCAGCTCCAGAGAAAAAGCAGCTCCCTATACACAAAAGGGATTTCATTCTTCTCCAATTAATTTTTTGCAAAATGGGAATTACTGGTAGTTACAGTCTCAGGACAGGGACAACTTTCACAGCGTAGGGAACGTAATAGCAAGGTCACATTTTCCTGGAATCATAAGCTCTAGGAATGCTTTCAAAGTGCTCCCCTTAGCTCTGTCCCTCTTTTCCCAGCAAGATCAATAGCAGCAGCAGAGGTTATCTGGCCTTACAGACCATTTGCACACATCAGATTTTGTCTCAGCCTGTGTTCTGCATTTGTCTCTTTAGCTACTTTTAGCAACTGTAATTATATAAAAAAGCTTTGCTGGCCTTAGTCTCCTAAATTCCCTTGGATGAATGACTTGTGCATTTAAATGCAACCATTTAAATTTTAATATGATTTTGAGAAGATTTTATTGAAGCCATGTCAAGGTTTTGGGATGGGGCTTCTCAGAAGAAGCAAGGCTGGGCAGAGGTCAACTGCCAGCTGCAGAAATTACTGTAGATCATTTCTGAAAGCACTAATTTACCATTATTTCATGTCAAGGATTTTTCCATGGATTTAAATCTTTATGTTTTGGGGTCTTTTGAATGCTGTAAGGTTGTTTGTTCTGCCACTCATCCGCAAAGTCTACATCAGTGTTTCTGCTCTTTCTATCAAAAAGTGCAGGATTTTAATCAGTTTATTTTACAACTCTGGAAAAAGCTCATACAGGGGGCTACTGTCCATTTGCTGCTCACACATGCTGTGGTTTTGAAGGTTGTATTTTACTTTCAAACATATTGATTGTTTTTTTTTTTTAAATGTTCTTTTCAGGCCACCAGTGAGCAGAGCTGCTCCTCAGCCTGAGAAACTGCGAAAGAACAATGTCAACAAAAAAAAGAAACTGGTTGAGGTCAGGATTAATATCTTTTTAATTTCTTTAAAAGTAACATGGCTGGGTGAAATCCATTTTGTGGCTCAGTGAAGGGCAGGTACAATCACAGAGTGTGTTCATTCCTGTGCTCACTGCTCAATCCCAAGGGAGGTACAGCCAGGGCCAGCACTTTGGAAAAATCCTGCGTGGGATTTTGAATTATGGAATTTGCTCATTGACTTTGGAACTTCCCTTTCTCCCCAGACAACTTGTTTGAATTCCTACCTAATATGCAGAACAAGGAATATTCTGTGACCTGTGTGGGCAGTTTGCAACACTTGGTCTATGGCTAATTGGGATTGTTCCCAGCGAGCTGTGATTGTGTTTGGGACAGTCATTAAGTCTGGCTTCAGGGCTCCAAGGCAGTAACAACAATCCATTAACCATCCTGGGTTCCTGGAGGAAATTTCCTTGGCAACTGCTCATTGTAAGCTGCAATTACACCTCTGATTAATGTCTTAATTACAGAGTTACTTACGGCCTGCCCTGGCTTCCTTTAAGGACTTTAGGATCAGAATTTGGTCTGTGGAAATTTGATAGTTTATGAAAATGATTTTTGAAAACTCTGCAAGTATGTCCTTTAAAATATCTGATACCCTATAGAAATACTAAACTGTGATGGGAAGAGTAATAAAGCCAAGCCTGTTCTGTGAGTTGTATCTGTTTGGAATGGAAATTTACAGAACCAGAGTGCATTTATAGCCCCCATAATTATTAAAAAAAATTAAAATAGTGCAGTGCTTTAGTTGACCAATTAAAGGCTGTTGATAGCCTATGATAATGTAATGCCTCAATAAAGGAGCAGAATGGGGATAACTAATTATTGTTTTATTATTCTATTGCCCCTACAAGATATTTGTAGTTGTGTAATTTAGAATCGTTCTTAAGTGGTCCAGACTCTGAAATCTCCCTGTTTCTTCTTTCATTTCACTCTTAATCTGTTTGTATTCCTGGAGCAGGAGCTGGCTTTAGACCATGTGTTTGGATACAGAGGATTTGACTGCCGCAACAACCTCCATTACCTGAATGATGGTGCTGACATTATTTTCCACACAGCTGCAGCAGGCATTGTCCAAAACCTCTCTACTGGTAATTCCACCTGAAACACTACTTGGAGATAAGAAAATGCTTTACAAGGAAAATATTTTTAATTGAAAGTCTGAACTTTTTAATATTCCTGTGACTCCCACATTTTGCATCTTGATACAATAGCACAAACCCACTGTAGGTGGCTGGTGTGTCACTGGCAGGTTTTCATCCTGTGGCTGAAGGTATGGGAATGGCTTTCTCTCCCAGCAGGAGAGAGCCTGGCTGGTGAAGTGACCAGTACCCCCAAAAATGTGAGAAGCTGTGACATCCATAATTTCATTTTGAGTTGTTTTAGCAAAGCCATGCTCCAGGGAAGGGCACGTTCTGGTGCAATGCAGCCTGAGCAAGTTGCTCTTTGGAAGGGGCAGAAATATCCCCTGCCTTTCCCCTGCCTTTTGGGTAATGCAAAGGAGAAAAACCACCAAAAATGTATCTGGCCCTAAGTTGTGGCACCAACATCTCTGTGTCCTTCATGTCTCTCAGGAAAAGAGAGGAGTTAAAGGAATTTTGACTTGATTTTTTCCCATGTGGTCCCAGCTATGCACTCAGCAGCTCTGCTGCTGAGGTGGGGCCCAGGGGGAAAAGTGGGGCCCAGTCAGATCTGGTGGCCTTTGGGGACTCCAGTCCTAGTGCAGCCTCTGACCTGTGGGCTGGGAAACAAGCATGGCCCCATCTGTCCTTTCTGGGCCTGTTCCCTTGGGAGGGTTTTGCCTCCACTTGGCTTCCCACTCACTGCCTCAATTCACTGGGATTTCACTGGGAAACCTGGGCTTTGCATTGGCAGTTTTGGTGTTTCTTGCAGTTATGGTGGCTACAGGCTGTTCTTGGGCTGATTCTCTGGATATACAGAAAATTTCCCTAATATTGTATCCACCTCTGTGTGTTGATGCTTGTGTCGATGGTGCATTTTGGGAAGAGTGCCTGGGAATGAGAGCAGAGCAGCCATGGGCAGCATTAGTGCCCCCCACACCCTCTGGAGAGCAGTAACAAAGCTGCCCACTAGTCTGTGCTTCTGTGTGGGCTCCTTCCTCGGTCCTGTGGTGACTGAAGTCCTGTTTGGATGTCATTAGGCAGCCAGAGTTTCTACCTGGAGCACACTGACGACATCCTGTGCCTGACAGTGAACCAGCACCCCAAGTACAAGAACGTGGTGGCCACCAGCCAGATCGGTACGTGACCCCCACAGCAAAGCTTTACTCACAGTTATCAGGGCACTGACTTATTTGGGGCTTTTCTGTGGAGGACTTTTACTTTTTGTTTGATTTTGAATAAGTAATCAAGCTCCAGGGTTTACTTAGGATTTCAATTCCATCTCTGATTATGAGTGAATGGATTTCAGAGTTCATTGTTGTGTAATCGTATTTCACAAGGCAAGATTTGATAAACTGCCTAATCATCTCAATCATCTGATTTATAGAATTCCTTCTTTCCTTCCTGTGTCCAAGGCACTGTTTAGCAGTGAGAATACACTGAGCATCATTTTCTCTGCAGGAATACAGGAGCTGTACAGAAAAGGCCAGAAACAGTGAGGTCTCAGCAGAAGTTAGGACACGTATCAGGGGACAGTTGGGAATCCATATGTATTTGTGTGTTTATTATTTACATGGAGAGTCCTGTAAGATTCCCTGGGACCTTCTGCAGGAGAAAACATTGCATGGGGAATGCAGGATGAGTTGTCCCAAGCCTTGAGAAGGATCTGCTGCCTTTCAGCTTAGTGCTGGAATAATTAACTTTATGGAGGAGAACGGGGTCAGAACGTCTCCTCAGACCATTCCGGAAGGAGAATGGAATCCATAACTGGAGGACAGGAGTCACTTTAACAGAGGGCAGGGAATGGTAGTGATGAACACAGTGACAAACACAAACCCTCTGCTGCCTGTACTGAGCACGGTCACTTCAGCTGGAATGTGAAGGCAGCACCCAAACCCACACGTGGTGCCAGAGCTGTGCAAAGTGCTGGTTTCTGTGATATGAAAATGCTCAAAGCCCTTTTCCTGGGCCCCAGGAGATCAGTGCTTCTGAGTTTGGTTGATACTTTGTGTACCTACAGATTCACTTCACTTTTGAATTTAATAATTTTTAAAACCTGCATGCCTTTAGCATTTCTTTTAGATACCATTTTTAAAACTTAGAAGTACTAAATATTGTTGCAATATTTGTGTATAAAAGCCAATATACCCAAAAAACTTCAACAATATTCCTGCTTATTTGTTTTGTTGATTTAATCCATATCCATTTCCAAGTTTTTAATTTTGTTTTCCTTCTGGTGCTGATGCTGGCACTTCAGCACGAGACACATGACTTATTTCACCTATTGTTTTCCCTTGGTGCTTCCTCATTTGCCATTGCTCTCACAATGCAGGTGACATGACAGAATTCCCAGGTAAGGCTGATTTGTTTGTGAATTTAGCAGTCCTGTACGAGTTCCATGTTGCCTCGTTGTATCTGTGTGAACCATGGATACAAGTGAAACATCTGCAGGGAATTTCTTTTGCATGAGGCTCTTCATGAATGTTATGTTGTTCTTTTAGAACTTGTCTGACTTCATGGACTACAATGATTCCCCCCCCCTGTGTTTTGCAAGCTATTTTGATTTCTCTTTGTTTTCCAGTAGTGCTAATCCTCAAACAAATCCAACCCCCCAACTAATGTCTGTTCAGGTTAAATGTTCTTGCAAAATGCCTGGTTTGCACTGAAGCTTTCCAGAATTAATTCTCTTTTAATGCCTCTCTCTGCCCGCAGGTACAACGCCCACAATTCATATATGGGATGCCATGAGCAAGCAAACCCTTTCCATGCTGCGCTGCTTCCACACCAAAGGGGTCAATTATGTGAACTTCAGTGCCACTGGCAAACTTCTGGTGTCAGTGGGAGTCGACCCAGAACACACCATCACTGTGTGGAGGTGGCAAGAAGGTAAAACGCAGGGGGAAATCGTGTTCCTTCAGCCCAGCAGAGCTGTGCACAATGATTTGCTTTGCCTTTCAAGTCTTTGGACTTCTGTGTCCTCACTCTGAGTATCCCAGCTAATCAGGTAAAAATGGCAAAGGGCTAGAAAATACGAGCAAGAAGGTAAGTTTTAAACATTTATGGTAAGTGGAAATTAAGGAAAGAATGATGCTTAACGTAAAACTACATGAAATTAAGGAAAATTGCTGCTTTTCTTTCCTAAAACACTTGAAATACTATGATGGAGATAGGCCTTTGGGAGGTAATTTCCAGAAAATAATTATCTTTGGAAATGGTAGAGGGGAGAGAAAAAGTGTCTCAGCCTATTAGTGTGTCCCTGTGCATTTTTCACCAGATGATATCCAACATTTCTCTTGTGTTCTCACTGGCCCAGGAGACAGATTGTGCTATGAAGGCCTTAAATCTGCATTTCCTAAATCTGTGGGATACAATGGAATAACCAGGGACCTTGGGGGTTGCATTAAGATGTTTGATACACTAAATAGTGTTGGGATTTGCAGCTTTCAGCATCTGGGATCCAGATCTCTAATCCAATACCAGCTCGACTTATTTGATAAAAGCATATCAGATTTTAATTTCTCAGGTAAATTCAGCTTTATTTTTATGATTTCCTAATTAAACCAGGGGCTAAAGTTGCCAGCAGGGGTGGACACCTGGAGAGGATCTTTGTTGTGGAGTTCCGCCCAGACTCCGACACTCAGTTCGTGTCCGTGGGGGTCAAACACATGAAGTTCTGGACCTTGGCTGGCAGTGCTTTGCTCTACAAGAAAGGAGTCATTGGTTCCATGGAAGATGCCAAAATGCAAACCATGCTTTCTGTTGCCTTCGGAGCAGTGAGTTCAAATTACCTGCTATGGGATTTTAGGTTACCTTTGTATTAAACCTGCAAGGGTCAGTTTTCTTTGCTGAAATCCAACCCAGCACTTGTTAGTGAAATGTGGATTTAAAACCTGTGCACCTTGAGATCCTTCCCTAAATTTCCTGAGCACAAGTGGCTGAATGTCTTCTATTAAGTTTTGTGCACACCTACTGCCCTGGCTTTTTTTTTTACTTTGCTGGTTATTTAGCTGTTTAACTTAAACCATGATCTGTTACTTTGTGTATCATTTTTTTCTGCTAATAGTATGTGGTGTGACACATGCCAGTGGTGCCACCAATGGTGACAGTCCAGTGTGGTTGTTAAGGACTTGTAAATTTAATTTAAAGAATTTTACTTGAAGCTGAACAAAAAGGCTGAGGTGTCTGTTGTAGCAGAGGTTGCTGCTGTCTGTTGCAGAATAACCTCACCTTCACTGGTGCCATAAATGGAGATGTCTACGTGTGGAAGGATCATTTCCTGGTCAGGCTGGTGGCCAAAGCTCACACAGGACCAGTGTTCACCATGTACACGACTCTGCGGGACGGGCTCATTGTCACCGGAGGGAAGGAGAGGCCGTAAGACGCAGAATCTTCCTAAAGTGCCCAACTTCTGTCTCTCTTGTGTGGTTTTTGTTTTCATTATTTATCCAGCACCCCAGAGATAAACGGTCTCTGTGCTGTAGCAGTTTCACTCTCAATTTTGCACAACCTGCCCAGATGGCTCAGTAAGTGAAGGACTAAAGGAGGACACTCGAGGGTTCCAGACACGCGTGTTCCATGCCAAGGACACTCTGAACCTCTTAGGGATTGGTCCAAACACCTGGATAAGGTCCTTGTTGCCTGAGCTCCTGCCATAAGTGGAGTTTTTTTCGTTTGTTAGTCCTGTCAAACTACAGACAGCCTCTCCCAGTGGAGATGCTGCACGTCTTGGGGTTACCACAAGTAACATGTTTGCCAAGAAACAGAGATTTGAGATAAGTGACAAGAGAACAGTTTGGTTTGTACAAATTATGGTGCTGTTTAAAACATGAAGTGTGAAAGCATTTAGGTTTTTATTATTTACTTCTCATTGCATCATAGAGAAGTGTCCTTATATAGAGTGGAGGGTGGATCAATGTATGTTTTGTGATTTAAGCAGAAAAGTACTGGTGGGATTGGTGGGATTTCCATGTGCAAAGGAGCCATCCAGGTGACACCAGGCCTCCTTTGCAGCACGAAGGAGGGGGGAGCAGTGAAGCTGTGGGACCAGGAGATGAAGCGGTGCCGAGCCTTCCAGCTGGAGACCGGGCAGCTCATCGAGTGCGTGCGCTCCGTGTGCCGGGGCAAGGTGAGCAGTGGCCTTTCCTCCGGGGCACAGGGGCAGGGGCACAGGGGCAGAGGCACAGGGGCACAGGGGCAGAGGCACAGGGGCAGAGGCACAGCTCAGCTGCTTCCCCAGGCACAGCGGAGCACAGCTTCTGCTGGTTCTTTCAAAGTCACAAAACCCCCACTGGGAGTTACTGAGAGACCTTGAGCTCTGGTAAAGTGGAACACAGGAGAACTAATGGAGTAATTTGACTTGCTGCAGTCACTCTTGAGCAGTGTTTAAACTGGAAATGAGAAAGGAGCATGTGATGCTGCACAGGATGGACCCGTCCAGCCGACTGCTCCAGGGATGGTCTCTGTTTCACTTTGCCCGGGAATCTGACACTTTCCTTGATAACACCACCAATCCAAGTAGCCATTAACCAATTCCAAACTTCATCTGTTTATGCTTTTTCCAAGTATTTGCTAAGGAAGTCCTGGCAGTTTAAACCATGGCAGTTACTGTTACACTGACCATCTGTCTCCACTCTTTTTCTTTGGCTACAAACAGGGGAAAATCTTAGTGGGAACGAAAGATGGAGAAATCCTTGAAGTAGGAGAAAAAAACGCTGCCTCAAACTTGTTAATTGACTGTCACATGGAAGGGGAAATCTGGGGCTTGGCAACTCACCCCTCCAAAGACATATTTATCTCTGCAAGCAACGACGGAACAGCCAGGATCTGGGACCTGTCGGACAAAGTGAGTACCGTGAACGTAAAGGTGTGTGATTAAAAATGAGCATTTTATCCAAGCATCCATTTTCCACCTGTGCCTTTGAGCAGCCCTGGAATGAGAGCAGGGTTTTGCCTCTGTCCTGAGCAGGGTTTGGTCCTGTTTTGCCCCAGTTCTTGCCTTGCTGTGAGTGCAAAGGCAAATCCTTGCTGTGGGAGAGGTGCTGGGCTGTCGCACAGCCAGAACTCCCAGAGGAATGCAGGGATTCACCAGCACACCTGCCCTTGGAGTGCCTCTTGTTGGGCATTGCTTATTTTGAGCTAAATCTGCAGGCCGGGGAATCAAGGAAGCATTTTAATTCCATGTTGCCAGTCTGGGTGACACAGATTGTGCTGTCACACACAGAGCCCCTGCCCATCATTCCACCTTCCTGGCAGGCACAGCTCCCTCCTCTTCGGAGCCTTCCTGTGGAGCTCAGCATGTTGCCTCAGGGCTTTTTCCAAGTCAGATTGACTAACAACAACCATTTAAAAAAATAACGAATAAAACATTAAAAAAAAACAACAAAAACCTACCAGAAAGGTTTCTGCTCATTTTAGCCAGCATAAACCTTTTCACAGGGTTGCTACCTGAGCTGACAAGGATAATTTTTAATGAGGAAAATTAATATATTATAAATACAACCAGCTAGGTGAAAATGCAAGCGCTTTCTAGGATGTTTTCACATATCCAATGAAATGGGAAAGCTCTGTGCCAGTCAGCAGTTATTGCAGCTGTCAAAGTCACCTTTGAAACCAAGTAGGAAATTGGTTTTTCAGCTCTTTCTGCTAAACAGACCTTCGTCTGGTGTGAAACTGGATGTCACCCTACAAAATAATGCAAACGTGAAGCCCCCATCTGAATCACATCTCGATTTTGAAGTCTGCTTAGTGACAGATGCCTGGTGGGATGCGAGTCTCGGTGTGACATTTCAGGTTTATGTTTAGAGGGAAACAGAGATGATTTGTTTTGAATTAAGCGAGTTTTATACTTTGTGTTTGGAAGCTTTCCGTGTGCTGGGGAGGTGTGAGCCTGTTGCGTGTGTCCCCGCAGAAGCTGGTGAACAAGGTGAGCCTGGGGCACCCCGCGCGCTGCGCCGCCTACAGCCCCGACGGAGAGATGGTGGCCATCGGCATGAGGAACGGAGAGTTCGTCGTCCTGCTGGTCAACAGCCTCAAGGTGTGGGGCAAGAAGCGGGACAGGAAGTCTGCAATTCAGGACATCAGGTAGGAAGTGCTCCAAATACACAGCCCTGGCTCAAGGAAACGGCCATCGAGTCCCAGGTGCATTTGCAGAGGTTTTGTTAGTCCATGTTTGTTGAAACCTGTGTGAGCTGGAGAGGGGCACTGTGGTGGTGCATGAATTCAGTTACATCCACACTGCACAGCTGTGATTATGGGAATTAATTTTCCAAATTGCAATTCCTGTCGCTGACCCCCAGAGAGGATTAGTGTCTGCACACTGTGCTGTGGCTTTATGCGAGTGCAGTATTAACATCACTTAACTACAAACAATATAGAATAGAGTCATGGAATGGTCTGGGTTGGAAGGGGCCTTAAAGCTCATCCTGCCCCACCCCCTGCCATGGCAGGGACACCTCCCACTATCCCAGGTTGCACCAAGCCCTGGCCAACCCGGCCTTGGGCACTCCAGTGGTGCGGCAGCCACAGCTTCTCTGGGCACCCTGTGTTAGGGCCTCCCCACCCTCACAATATTCCTTCCCAATATCCCATCTAACCCTGCACACTGTCAGAGACATCTTTAGTCTTCCTCTGCTGTTAAGCAACAAGGTTTCATTTGAGTTGTCTTGCTGTCAATAGAAGACTTTTCATGTTTTCCAGTAAACAAAGTTACTGTTAGCATGAGAAACAAAATCAAACCAAAACAGGCAGTGACATCCCCTCTCCATGTTTTATTGTCTAGAATCAGCCCAGATAACAGGTTTTTGGCAGTGGGCTCACAAGAACATACTGTGGATTTTTATGATCTCACTCAAGGCACAACCCTAAACCGAATTGGCTACTGCAAGGACATTGCCAGTTTTGTCATACAGATGGACTTCTCTGCAGACAGCAGGTACATCCAGGTATGTCTGGGATAGCTCCTGGAGTGCTCGGATTTATTGTGCCACCATAAGGAGATGGAGGTATGAGCTGTGCTAAGGGCAAAGCATTATCCCAGGTCAATGGAACAGGTACAACACTGAAAAGGAAACTGGATTATAACCATGCAAAAGCAGTTCTCTTCCTCCCTGAGCCTGGGATGTGTGTGAGAGCTGGGTTAATTTGGGGGGTTTCCTTTAGAAATGTTTCCAATTTAGTAAAATGGGGTTGAGATAAAGTAAAGTATAGAAGTGAAAGAAAATCTGTCAGCTCTGCATGTGAACACTTCCTTCCATCATCATCCTGTGACATTGTTATTCCTTCATATGGCACGTGTTGAATTCCAGCTAATGAGGAAAAAAGAGAAATGTTATCCCTAGATGTTTAATTCCTCATAAAACCTGGTGAGACTGCTGGAAATCTTAAAGAAAAATATGTTATTTATAGCAGAGTTTCCAGGCTTTTTCTTTCCCACTCTCAGGTATCCACAGGAGCCTACAAGCGTCAAGTTCATGAGGTGCCACTGGGAAAGCAAATCACAGACCCTGCAGTCATAGAGAAAATCACCTGGGCCACGTGGACCAGGTAACACCCAACGAGAGCGTGGGGCCAGAACTGGGACCAGGTCACAGGTGTGAGTGTGGAAATGCTGACATGTCCCCAGGGCCTGGCAAACCTGCGAGTGCACCCGGGCTCTGCTTCCTCAGAGCTCCACCTGACACCCTTGGGATTTTACACACAGCTGTGGCTGTTTGGTGTCTGTAGTAATTAGTGCTGTGCAAATTACACCAGGGGCTGTCACAGAGCCACAGTGGCTCGTTGCCACTCGTCCCTGGCCCCTCCCACACCTCTGGGCCCCTCCAGGCTGCCTTGTCGAACATCAGCAAACACCAGCAGCACAGAAGGCCTGGAAACGTGCACTGATTGTGTTAAGGAGTTTTGAGTGTCCTTAGAATACATTTCCTGATGTGGATGAACACAGGAATTTCCCCCAGCATTGCAGAACTGTGGCTGTGCTCTTCCTGTGAGAAGCGGGACAGGCCAAAGGCAGAGCTGACAGTGGGTGAGAACCAGGCAGGGCGAGGAGAAGGTAAATGAGAATCCTCCTACTCTGACTGCTCTGCTGGCATAAAAACCTGCTCCAAATTCCCTATTTTTGAGGACTCCTGACAGCTGGTGGGAGGGGGCAGATGCCTCAGTCAGTGACTCTGGGTAAATGATTACAGAGAACTAAGCCAGGGGCAGAACACTGATTTCTGAGAAAGAGTCGACATCCAGACAAGCATTCCCTCATTCAGGAACTCATGGCTAAGGGACCACTGCATTCAGAAATCCTGGGGGGAGGCTCACAGACACCAGAGCTGCACAAGATGCTGGTATAGAATGATGCCAGTGGTTTCATGGAAATAAACCTCAGGGTTTATGGATAGAGATTGCCTTAAGAATCACACAAAAATGATGTGTGGCGGTCTTCACGATGAGCTCAAGGCAATCATTTAGAGGGGACAATTTTATTTTAAATGCAGGGATTTTTTATTTCTGAGCTGTGTTGGCTCAGCACCTTGTGGAAGAGCAGCAGCAAGTTAAGTCTTATGGTCTAATGTGTTTTATTTACCTTGATTTTGGAACAGCATTCTTGGAGATGAAGTCATTGGGATCTGGCCACGAAATGCAGATAAAGCAGATGTCAACTGTGCCTGTGTGACCCACGCTGGCCTGAATATAGTCACGGGAGACGACTTCGGGCTGGTGAAGCTGTTTGACTTCCCATGCACAGAGAAATTTGTAAGTGCCTGTTTTATTTGCATCTGAGCAGCTTTTGCTTTTCCTAAACCCCTCAGCACCAGTGTTACAGCACCCAACGAGCGTCGTCCATCCCTGGGAAACTCCTACAGCATCCAAGCTGCTCGGGCTGTCCCCCGGGCAGCTCCTACAGCATCCAAACAGCACAACCCATCCACAGGCAGCTCCTAGGGAGTGAAAAGGCCTCGGGCTCAGGATGGCTGTGGGCACAGAGCTTTGCCTGGTGCTGTCCCTGAGCTGCTGTCCTGTCCCACAGGCCAAACACAAGCGGTACTTCGGGCACTCGGCACATGTCACCAACATCCGCTTCTCGCACGATGACAAGTTCGTGGTGAGCACCGGCGGGGACGACTGCAGGTAACTGGGGCTGGGACCGGAGTGGGGCACGGGGCACAGGAGGAACAACAGAGACAGAGATTGTGCCAGACAGATGGAGACTGAGACACACGCACACAGGGACACACCACACAGAGCCACACAAACACACAGGGCCGTGCACACAGACCAGAGTCACACACACACACACAATCACACACAGCCACAGTAACGTGACAGACACAGACACCCCCCACACATGCACTGCACATACACAGTGCACAACCACAGTGTGCACACAGGGCCATGCAGTGCTCACAGCAGCCGTGGATACACACAGTGCACACACACAGAGTACACACACTGCAGCTCCACAGGGCACTCGGTGCACACAGACACTGCACAGAGTGCACACACACTGCACATACACACAGAAAGTGTGCCCATAGTTCATACACAGTGCACACACACACAGAGGGACACATTCAGACGCAGTGCACACACAGCCCCAGCTGCAGAGGCGCACACACACCGCTCACATTGCACAGGCTGCAGACACACACAAATACAGTGCACACACACTGCATATGCACACACACAGAGCGACTGTGTGCACGGAGTGTAGTTCACACACACACACACACACACAGTGTCTGTACTTCACACACCCAGTGTGTTTATTTTCTGCTCCTGTCTCACTGGGCTGTGCTGAAGGCTGACGCCTGTTCTCCCTCCTGTCTCCACAGTGTGTTCGTGTGGCGCTGCCTCTGAGGAGCCTCTGGCTGCTGCTGTCCTGCCCTGGCGAGGGCTGCGCTGGCTGGGACAGCTGGGGATGCCCCTCTGGCTGCAGGAATCCCAGCCCTGCTGCAGGCTGACATTTCCAGATCACTCATCCCAACGTACCGACAGGGAATGGGAGCTGGCGTTGGAAAGCCCAACGCCCTTGCGAAGGAAGCTGAGGTTTGAAGGGTAACCTGGGGATCCCAAAGGGATGAACAGTTCACTCACAAAGCTGCTTTTGCCTAATACTGTGTTGTTCAAACCATGTCTGAAAAGGGAGAAAACATTGACAAAATGCTGGGCCCTTTAATTTCCAAATTTGTGGCTTGAACAAAGTTCAAAAAGCGGGTGGGTTTTAACCACACCTGCTTAAAACTCCAATTTGGTGCACTCAGTAAAGCTGGGAGCATTTAACGAACAGGCTGGGGAGGGGGGAGATCACCCTTCAGCTTTCATTAATTGAAGGAGCAAAGTATCCTTTTTTTTTAAGTCCATTTTGTTTTTAAATATATATACTTGGCAGAATTTTCTATCCATGAAGTGCCTTGGAATAATTTTCTAGTAGTTTGGGCGGCAGCTTTGCCTCCCCCCACCTGCTTTCCACACACGGTGCTATGACTCTCACCCAGAGGAGGGCTAAACCATTCTCACCTTTTCCAGCTGGGTACTTACATTATCCCTGTTTTCTGCTTGGGTTTTTATACCTTCACAAGTGAATTCCCCACTGTTTTGGACAGCGAGCGGCTCTGTGCTGTCAGCAAGCCAAAGTGACGGCATTCCAGTTCCTGGGCAGCTGCTCCTGCAGCCAGCAGTGAGTACAAGCTGAACTCCAGCAGTGAGTGAGAGGAGAGGGTTTGGACAGACTTGGTTCAAGACATTTTAACACCAAGATTGAGGGAGCCATTCCCCAAGTGTTCCTGCATGCTCCCCATTTCTGGGAAAATGTGCTTTACACTCCTACAGGCAGTGGCCAGCCAGAATCTCGGCCTGGTAGGAAAGCCTCCATCAGTCCCTATTTCCTGTTCTGGAGGGGCATCCTAAGCCTCCAAAGGAATCCCTGGAATGTCCCTATAGCAGGGCTGTGTGTGTCCTCCAGCCAGTCCGTGCTGCTTGTAAGCAGAACATAAAATCCCCAGTACCAGGAAATGCAGCTTTTTTTTGGGAAAAGTTCATCCTGGCTCACTCTGGCCTCCTCTCCCCATCCCTACTTCTCCCTCACCCCAAAGAGCCCCTGGTCCTGGCCTGGGGGACAGCTGAGATCAAAGGAGAGATGCCACTGTGCGGAAGTGGAACCACAGACAGGTATTCCCAAAAAGCAACTCAAGCCCATCACTATTTTTTAGAACATTTTGTCAAAACCAAAAACTCAAGGGACAGTGGACTTGGAGAAAGTTTAGAAAGGAATAGCAAATATGGGCAGTGTCAAAATATGTATTTAAGCTATTTAAGATTCCAGGCATGGAACAACATCCATAGTTTGGAATTACCTTTCTTAATTAAAAGAAATAAAGGCCAAAATAAACCATTTAGACTTACATGTAGTCTCTGAAAAGCAATAGTGCTTTAGTCCCAGTTCAGGACAATAGGATTTTGAACTCTGGAACCTTCCTGCCAGTCCATTTCTGCTGCCCACCTCTGCATAGAAAAGTAGCAAAAACATCCCATTAAAGGAGTGGATTCCTGTTTAACACACAAAGTGCTTCAGCAACCTCAAAGAATCACCTTTTTTTTTTTTACAATTGAATTTATTAATGCCTTATATGACTATACAGCAGAGCAGTTTGTCAGATACACAGTACGAGTCCCTATGCAGTCTTTTTTTTAAAGAAACCTTCGGGATCAAATCCTGTTCTGTCAGGTGCTGCCAGCAGTGGGCACCTCTGCCTATGTTGTAACCACTCATGTTTGCCTTCCTTCCGTGTTGATTGTATCCCAAATAAAACCAGTTGTGTGGCAGAATGAAGTAATCAACAGTGATGTGAGAAATATCTTCAAGCAATAGTGTCTGTCAGGAAAACACTTACGGTTTGTATGTTTCTATGGTCTGGCTTCCTGTATGAAATGCTCAGAAGTGATGCTGTATTTCACTGTAAACTGAAATAGTAATGCATGAATTTGTATTTTTCAATGGCCAAGAAGCCATTCATTTAAAATCTGCATCTCAAATAAATTAGTACACAAGTTTTCAATATCCAGCTCTTAAATCAGAATCAACACATTGACCTGCAAAGATTATTGGGACTTATTTCCTTCAAACTTGAAAATGGCATTGCCCACTCCTGTCTCGGAAGTCCAAGAACCCGACACCCTCCAGAGCTCCCTGGGACCCTGGAGCTGGCCCTGAGCAACTCCTTCACACTGCAGAGAGAGAAAAGGGACCGTGACAAACCCACCCTGCACCGCGCTCTACTCGGACACTACTGCCACCACCATGGACAATGGATATTTATCACAACGACCTTCAAATAAACACAAATATATTAAACTTGCCTCAAGAAAGCCAAATACCGGTATTATTTTATGTCTATAAGCTTTATTGATACTTGGGGTTTTGGGGTTGGTTTGGTTTTTTTTTTTTTTTTTTTTGCTTTTTTGTTGGTTTTTTTTTTTTACATTTCACAATGCATTCCACAGACTTAGTTCAGTACAGCTCAAACTGCAAGTGTATAAATTTTCACTTATCAATTCTTGCATAACAGGACAGGGCTTTAAGTTTCCAAACAACATTTGCAGCATTAGATACTCGGTCCACAGATTATCAGAGTCTGAGAGCTGGAGAATTATTTGCTCAAGATCAACTACTGTACGTTTGTGCAACAAAGTGTATGCTGTAATTTTCTTTTACTCTATGTGGAGGTTCTTTGTTCATTTCTCTTTTGTTGTTTCCAACAGATGCCAGTGTTTACAGAGACTTTTTAGTTTCTCAAGCTTGTGTGCTCTGGAGCTCGTCCAGGCCTCAGTCAGTTCTCTGAAGTACAAAGCACTGTGGAGCAGCTGAAAGATCTAAGCTTTGTGAAACACATATATATATATTGGCAATTGATAAAACAATAAAATCACAATACAGCTATACTCATACCAAAAAGGCAAGATTTTTCAAAACTTGCTAAACTGGTATATTCTTCTAAAACATCTCATTTTAGAAAATCTGCATCAATCTACACAGACCATACACAGTGCACAAACTGGGAAGTGTTCTCCTCTGCCCCACCTGCTCTACACCTCCAGAACGCAGCAGGAACTACCTCTGATGAAGCAAATGTACAGCTGTCTCAGTCGTTTGTATTAGCCAGTGCTGCACACAGGATAAGGAAAGATGATTAGTTTTAGATCCATACATAGCAGCTTACAATACTTAAGATGATGAAACACATGGCAGTCAAAACAGTTATTTTTCCTCAAACACTGCGTTGCTAAAAAATAAAGATCTGTGAAATTGCACTGCAATGTCAAGGGGTTTGCTATTCCCTGACCCTCCCCGTGTAAATCCAATGAGTATTTTTCCCCCTTAAAAGATGAACTTCCTATTGGTAAGTTGCTTCAGGCTTCTTTTACTCAGTTTTGCGCTTCAACCCAGGGATCTTTGCTTGGATCCTGAAAGAGGAAGGAAACAGACAAAAGTAAGTTTGAGTAACAGACAAAAAAGAGAAGGTTAAACACAATCTTAGGAACAGCAACATGTGAAAAGAACCCTCACAACACACAGCTTTATCCTCAGAGCCCAATGAAACTGCTGAGCTCCTCACTCCCCCCCCTCAGCTGCACCTGCTCAGGGGCTCAGGTGCCACTAATGGGTTGAAATAGATTTCCATTAGAAATAATAGAGGCTCATTTCCTAACCAGTCCAGACTTAGAGACCTTTTAGACTCCTTGGCCTGGCACATGGAGAACACTTTAGTCCTAGAAAGGAGTGCCACATGTGCCAGGCACTGTCATCAGTCCAAAGGGAAACAAATAAACCCAAACCAACTCACTTTGCCATGGCATCTTTGACATTCTTGTTCACAAGTCCCAGGTAATGGTCGATTTGGGCCTGGAATGGAAGCAGACAAAAGTTACAGTCCAGTTTCCCCTTTGCAGCCTGGCAGAGTCCCACAGAACTCTGGGGCAAGTGGGAGCTCAGCCAGGGGTATTTCCCAGGGTGATGCCAGAACTCCAAGAATGCACCCACCAGAATCAATCCCTGGCTTCTCCCTGGTCCATCAATCCCCAGTTGTGGATGCAGGGCTGGGGGCCCCTCTGGGCCCCACGGGAGCAGCAAAAGCTGCTTAGCTGGGCTGGGCCAGGTAACCAGCTTAGGCTGCAGCCTGGCCAGAGGATTGAGCAGCTTGGGCTAAGCCCCACACACACTGTCCATGCTCCTGCCTTGGGGCTCCAGGGCTCCCTTTCCCCGTGGAGGAGGAGCTGCAGCAGGACCCCATGAGGCTTCGCCATCTGCTCCTGCCTCCCCCCAGTCCCGCCCGGCCCCACGGCAGCCTCGTTGTTGAAAGGGGAGACAAACAGCTAAGCCAGAGCTGGCTCCCCCCTCCTGTGCAGTGACCTGCCCAAGATCAGCCCTGGCCATAATTTAATCAAAAGCATTTTACTTTGGCTCCTTCCTCCCTCCTCCTTTTACATGGGAGTCTCTCCCTAAGAGCAGCACTGGACTAGACCAAGCAGCTCCCACCTCCTGTTTTTGCCAGGGCTACAAATTCCACAGAGCTTTGGGACACCAGTCCTGAATAGCAGCTCCAAAAGGTACAGCAGGATTAACACACCATACCCCGTGCTGCTCCAGTCCTGACCAAGGCTGGACCAGCAGAAAAGGCCTCCAGGTTCATCCAGCCTTTTCCAGGACTTTTTGCTGGGGAAACTTCTTCCACCAAGCAGGAAAAGGGAAAGCACACACAATCTGAACTTCAAACTGAACTAGCTTGCCCTGGCTCCTGGGTAAAGGCCTATTTTAAAAGGCTTTAAATATTTCAGAAGACTGAAATGAATTTTAATTAATTATTTGCTTCTGGTTTTGCTTCACCAGAGCTGATTTTATGAAACATTTAATGAATTCTATTAAACACTCACCTGATGTCTCTCATAAATAACAGGAACACTGAAGAGCGAAATCAAAGCTGGAAAAGAGCACATCACAAGTATAAATACTGAGAACAGGGATGGTGTTCAGGCAGAACAGGAACTGGCTTCCACACCTCAGCACGTCTTGCAAAAAGGTACAAGAACAAGGAGTAACTAAGCCCCACACACCAATTGTTGGCCAGTAAATTCAATAATCCCTATTAAGGAGGGCCTGGGCTGTTCTCCAGGTCTCACCACAGTACAAGTCTGGTCACAGGTCACTTTTTCACTGTGGGTTATGCAAATTCTTCCCAAAGGCTGCTCAGGCATCAGTTGGTTCTGACACCTGAAGCCAGCCTGCTCTGGGATACAAGAAATTAAATCCTGCAGTGGGACAGGGCCACAGCAAATCTTGCAGTTCCTCCAAAGTCCCAGCACAGCAAGGACATTCAGGGCAGGTTGACCCTGACATGGACAAGCACAGCAAACCTGCCTATAAACAGTGTAATGTCTGGAAATCAGCAATCCCAAGGAATTCAACAACACAACTTAAAAGTACCTGTTCTGTTGTGTTATCCAAAAAAAAAAAAAAAGGACCTAAAAGTGCAACATCTTAAGGCTACAGATCAGCCTCCCAGTGTTGACCAGACCCCACTGCTTTCCCAGGGTTATTCTGTGTGCCTGGTGTGTAACACAGTGCAAACACTTACCCAGGATCAGTAATGTCAGACCATTGAACAAGGCACCAACATAAGTGAAAACCCACATCAACACTGCGAACTGCAAGGGAAAAAGAGCCCGTCAGCACCCAGTCTGTGACCAGGAGACCCCACAGTCTGCTGTAAACACAAGTAACAAACTAAACAGCCCCAAACTGCACTTAGCCCTGTACAGCTCCTGTAACCAGAGCTGGGTGATGAGATGGCTGAAGGATTCAGTAATAGGATACGTGGCCTCCTGCGTCCAGGTCACGGGGCTGAATTCAGCCCGAGTCAGCAGTGACCAAACACTGCCCTGTGCCTTCACAGGGCACTGCCAATTCCATGGTGAGGAATGATGGGCAAACACAGTTCCTACCTCCCATCCTCCAGAGAGAGGAGACAGGCCAGGCTAGGAGAGGCCAAAGGGCTGGTGCATGACAGAGCCAGGGAGAAAGGGGGTCACTTGTGTGTGTGGTGGCCCTGCTGCCACCCAAGTGCCCACCCCCCTGCCCAGCCATTCTCTGACCCGACCAGGCAGAGGCTCTGTTTCATCAGGAAAAGCTTATCTGGAAGGTAATGGGCTAGGGTGGGCTAAAAAAAACCCAAAGGCACTTTGGATATTAAAAAATTTAGGAAAGAGAGGAGTCAACAGTGTCCTAACATGGAATCTGGCTCCAGGTCAGAATCAAGCTCAGAGGCAAAGACATCCCTAAAGCCCCACACTGCCATCACTGCTGGCTCCCGATCCCAGCCCTGTTCCCCCTCCCTGCTGACAGCACTTGTCCCGCTCCCAGGGGGACACAGGCTCCGCTTCCCAGCTCCACACAAAGGTCTGCCCACCTTTAGTGCCAGGTGGAGTGTCCCAGGCACACCTCTGACCTATAGCAGTGGGAAGGGGCCAAGGGCTGCCAGCTCTATTTCTGGGCAGCATTCCTCCCAAGGAAAATCAGCCGCTTTCTTCTAGAGTTGCAGGGCTGGTGAGGAGCTGAGCAGCAGCCAGGAACAGTGGCTTTCCCAGTGTTTACTCCTTGCTCTGCACACAGCAGAGATCTCCAGCCCCTGGTCAGCTCTGCACACAGGGTTGTTTTCCAGCAGAACCCTAGACAGACACCACAGGAAGGCTGGCACTGGCACCAGGAAGGGCAGACCTGGGCACAGTGAACAACCCAAGGTGGAAACAGTCCCAGCAGCAGGAGCTGCACCCAAGGAAAGGATGGGTACAGAGTGCTGGCAAGGAAAACAATGCACAGTGCAGGACTGTGGGTCTGGGCCAGGATGCTGGTAACTGGCCTGCAGCCAAGGTACTCTGAACTTAGGTATCCCAACATCCAATTTTAGCTTATCAAAAGTGTAAAATATCCAAACCAAACAAAATCAACACCCAGCAACAAGATAAGGGCATGACAACCAATACAAGTTTAATTCCATGATCCCCACAATGAAATCGAGTTGACTTCAAGAGCTTCACTCAAAACTGATCCTGATTCAGGTGCATTAACTGCAAGTGATGAAGTTCTTTATCTGTCACCACTTTTGAGATGTGACAAAGGAGCACCAGGGAGGGGCACAAAGTTAACCCCTGGAGAGGCTGCACCATTCCCAGCAGCTGCATTCCCACTGAAGGATTCTGGCAGGCTTCTCAAGGAAAATAAAGCAGATTTTGCTGAACTCCCTCATGATTGATTCAAACCCTGGCCTAGTTCTGCCCTGCAATGCCAGGGTGAGCCTGGAGCTGACCTCTTTGCACCAGGCATTTTAACAGAGCAAACACTTCCATGTGGGTGCAGCACATCCCCCAGAGGGAGGAAAGGCACCAGCTTGCACTGGGCAAAGAGCCCCTGAGTGTGTGATGGTTCACAATGGTTCTCTTGCATCCCAACAGCTATCCATGACCTGCTCCACATGGACACAACCCCTGAAGCTCAGCACCCCCCAGCCAGCTCAGCACCCCCCAGCCAGCAACACTGCTGATGATTCTGCCCATGGCAGAATATGTGAGTTTACGTAAGCACAGGGGTAACAAGACAAATCAATCCCAAAGTCCAACAATTATCAGAACTCTCCCATTTAGTGAGCATTAAATTTATGGTTCAAGAAAGAGCAAAATCCAGGAGTTCGCACTTGACCACACAAGCTTTTCTCCACCCAAAGTCTGTCCAGAGCAGCGTCAGGGTAGAACCATAAACTGCTGCATGTGCAGGTTTTAATCTCCTTTACTCTCCTTGCTAGCACTGAGTGGGAGAGGGACCCTGATCCCACAACTCCTCTCCCTGCACCCTTCTGACACTTCAGCTCTCCCAGGATTATCCATCTCAATCCCACATTTACCTACTGGTCTCTGTTTTCTTTTTCTTATAAAAGATGCAAACCCAGACACCCTCACAAACACAACAAGGCTTGCCTGAAACACACCTAAGAGACCTTTACAAACACAAAAACCTTCCCTGAAACATCTCTAAATAAAGCTCTAAGACATGAAAAATAAGCAGAAGGCAGCCCAGGCTCCACCTCCTTCCAGAGCCAATACTGCCCCTCCCATCCACTCGGGGTGAGGGGAAGCTCAGGAGCCAAGCTTGGCCTGACCCTTCCAAGGACGTGTACGCCAGCCAGTGAAAGCCCCGTGTGGATGATGGACTGAACCCAGTTCTGCCAGCCAAAATGGGCAAATCCAGAACTGCCCCTGCACCCCTTCTCTACTATAGAATACTCAGAATACAGCACAGAGCTCTGCTCCTCAAAGCCTCAGCTGAGCAAGTGCAAGAGCAGCCATGCCCAGTGCCAGCACAGCCTTTACCAGGACAAAATGCAGCTTCTCCTGGGGCTCTGGCAAGGGCTCGTCTGGAATTACTCCTCAAGAGCTGTGAGGAATTTCTCCTTGTGCTGCATAAATATTTAGAGCCCATTTTAAGACTTCCCTGACTGAAGCATTGTTTAATAAAGAAGAAAAGAAATCTTAACAAGACAGATTTTACAGTCAGAACTATTACACACAATAAACTGACCTGCAGACATTTTCTACATTAGAGCTCTGTAACTTGAATTATACACAAACGTGTGGTTTCCTATAGTGAAGATGTTTAAACTACACAAGCCAAGATATTTTTATTTTTTAAACCAGGGCCATTATATTACATAAGACCCTGGATTCCCAATGTTCTCCTCGAGCACAAACTCTTCAAAATCAGTAACTTCAAAATCAGTACTGGTAAACTGTCCTGACATTCACTGGTTCCTGATAAAGGGCTGTTTCCAACTGCCATAAATTAGACTAATTAACCTACATAAAACATTTTAAATGTCAGAAGGAGAGAGGGGAAATGAATTAGTTCAGCTGAATAAACACATCTTTCCTATGGACTGTAGTATTTTAAGTGATTAGAGTGCCTTGAAGACATTCTGGCTGGAATTAATTCTGCTTCTAACATAATTCCTCCAGAAGGCCTTGTTTTTAGACCAGTGTTTAGTGGAACAGCAGCTGGCTGCTCACTGCAATGGGTTGGGATCTCTACACAAACTGTGAGAAGTCTCCTAACTCAGACCAAGGCACAGATCACAAAGGGTTTAACCAGAAGCACAAATGACCTTGTGATTCCCAGTTTTTCTGTGCTGTTGATAATCAGATCCAAACAGGACTTAAGCAGCAGCACTACTGATCATGTCTCAAAAAAACAACCAGAAAAGGAATGCACAACCAGCTCCTAAAAAGCCTTTTCCTGCAGAGCCCTTTAGGAGCAGGGAGATTATTGTACAACCCCCAGACCAATACTCCACCTCCTCTCTCCCTCCTGAGAAAAGAGATCTGTCCCGGGAGCAGCAGAGCCCCCTTATTCCTCCCCCCTCCTGCTGCCAGAGGGAACTGCCTCACTGCAGGAGCCAGCAGGGCATCAGGTGCAGCTTTGCTGGCACAAACTTTGTTTAACTTAAAGCATAATGAGAAACTGGATCTACAAACTCTGGGTAAGATCCCGAGATCTGCCTGCAGATTTCTATTGCACAAATACAACAAGGACTTGGACAGCCTTCCTGGTTTTCCCCACATTTCACAAGGAACCCCTCCTCCATCTCCACAACAACTCAAAGGACTTTATAAAGCACTAAGTAAGGGGATTTACTGCAGAATAAATGCAAGTTTTTTTCAAGAAGATTAAGCAAACTGACAAAGAAGTGGACAACACACTGTACTAGGTAAAGGAAGCACCAGTTTCAAAAACAAAGAAAGGCGGTTAGAGCTTGAAAGGAGAGAATATAATTCTCCCAGAACAAAACTGAAGCGTTTTCAGCCAATTCTTTTATTCTGGAGAGGTTTTTTGGTGTGATTTGTTGTTTTCTTTCTTTTTTGGTTACACTTTGTTTAATTTATTACTATTCTTCACAGTCAGTTGTGCTCTGCCACCCTCAATAAACCCCATTAAATTCTACATGGATGTACTCAAGCTGTTACACAGCACTGCTCACACTGGGTAGAGTAATTTGCAAACCCCGTTTCAGTAATTCCCATCACTAAAAGCAGCGGCTTTCACTCCCAAACCCAGGGGCTGGAACAAGTGTCCACCTTCCCAGTAACACATGGGCATTGCTCAGCCCCCACTCTTCCAGCAGAAGTGGAACAAGAACTCCTGTTTGAGACAGGGAGCTGTGCACTAACCACAAATCAACTCCAAACCAGGCTGGGGCAATCTAGCCCAGAGCCAGGTGTTCCAGAGGGACACACACATCAGTGACACACCCCCAATGCCCAAGACTGGAGCGTTGCTTGTTTTTTCAGAAGATTCCTGCTGTGAGAGGCACTAGCAAGGAGCTGGAACAGGGAACTGCAGGCAGCCACAGCTTATTTCTGCTTTCCATTCGTTTTCCTGCTCTGTCCAGGTGCAGATCAAGCTATCCTTTACAGCTACCCCTATCACTGCAGGCAGCACTCGATAGCCAGCCCTGTGCCAAACACTTCCACCAACAAACTACACCTCGTTATTTACTCAACCAGAGCCACTGTTCATTCTGCAAGGAGCAGCAGGCTTTGCTCACCTGGGTCAGCAGCAATGTCCCAGAGGCAAACTCACCTTGAGGGAATCCACCAGGTCATCGACGAGGAAGAGGCGCCGCAGCTCCCGGACGGTGCCGTTCACGTGGCCCAGCACAACGTTGCTGTACTTCTGGATGAGCTCCTCCGACACGGCTACATCGGAGTCCAGGTAAGCCCTGCAGAGAGAAACCTCCCTGTAACAGCACTGCAAACACCAGCTGTGTGTTAGATACAGTATCAATATAACCTCCTTGCTGTGTTCTAGAGAAACAAACTTCGCAGCGCGAGGAATGCTGAAAGGACAGAACAGAACTCACTTCAGGTATTCTTCGTGAACCATTTTTTTCTCACTGCTACTTACTCAGTCACCTGCACCAGGCAGAAAAGGTGGGCAGGCTAAGACAAGGAAAACAAAAATTCTACAAAAGCAATATATCCATTTCTGCCCCTGGAAGGCCCTTGTGGAGTTACCATTAAGCTGTAACACACTATGGCACAAGAAGATGGGCTAAATTCCTCATTTGCTAGAAAAAATTCTTACAGCTAGTGAGAGCAGTTCTTTTACATAAAGATATAAACCCCTATCTGGTTATGTGTCCTTTCCACTCCACTGCCACTTTTATCTGTAGCTGTAGTGGCTATGGCAATTCAGAGTCTTTAAACAAAGTATAAATTAAATTTCTAATGTGCATGCTGGAGGCAGAAGGAGCAATGCAATCATTTTAGAGTTGTTAAACTTGGCTTAGGGGGATTCTGCTTTGGGGTGATTTTGTTTGGGCTTTTTTAATAAGAAAATGACATACATGGGAGCATTGTGCAATTTAAGGCAAAGCTGAACATGACCTTGTGGCAAGTCCAAGACAAATGAAAATACTTCAAATGGTGAATGCAGCAATTGGCCATTTCAGGGCTGCATTCTGCCATCCACCCTTGGCTTCCATCTGCTCACCCTTCCCAGCTCATCCACAGAATACTCAGTACCTGCATCTAAAATCCAATTGTTCTCATGAGATTTTTCAAGTAAAAACACCCTTCTTGTAGCTAAGCTATACAGAAAAAAGTAAGCAACCAGGTATGCTGGGCAAGGATGTCTGGAAGCTGCTCAAGAATAACAGTATTTTTAGAAATAAACTGCAGAAAGAGCACAGGTAGAACATGTTCTGCTTGTTCTTACTAAGAAAAAACTTGAAATTGTTGTTTGGATAATGAGAAGCAAATGAGATTTCAACTGGGAATATTCACCCTGACGAGGGGGTGTTTTTTCCACAGAATTTTGTCCCACAGACTGGTTTCCACTGGAAAAGGAGCCACTGCAGGTGGTCTGGGAGGAATGGAGGGAAACCCACGGAAACACTGTGCTTTGCCTTACAAAAGATGGGAAGAAGGGAATACCACAAAATTAGTAAGAGGGCTGTAGACAGAGGAGCAAAAAGGACTTTCTGAAGGCTGCAAGGAGAGACTGAGCCACTTCACTCATTAATAAAAGGGAACAGGAAGGCTGGGCAGAGTGGGACAGGGCTGGCAGGGAAACAGGAAACACACAGTCCTACAAGTCCTCCAACATAGATTAATAAAGTTTTGTTTCTCTTAAGAGGCAGCTCTGCAGCAGTGGGTACCTGCATCCTGTCACTGACAGGGCAGCCGTGCAAGTGGGGAGCACAGCTACACTGCTGCACACCAAACCACACCTTTTAGGAACATCCTTAAAAGTTCCAAAAGATAGAAGTAGCCCCTTGTCATGGTTTAAACCCTGCTACATTTATTCTGATTTTTTCCATCCCTTGTACCAAGCCCTCAGTCCATTTTCTGTATTTATTGTATGACTCCTGAGAAAATCTGAAAGCAGGGAACACATTTTTCAGTGCAGAGTCTTGTTACATTATTATGCAACATCTTCCAGCACGTGTCACCCACTGCTTCTGGCAGCACCAACACTGCTGCTCTCCAAAACAACACACTTTTGCTCGATTAAAAGAAAAATCTCACCTGAAGGGGTGGCCCTCATCAGACTTCTGGATTGCCTGGATAACTCCCTTGTATATCCTAAAGCTGATGGTGACAGAGAGCAGGGCCAGGGCAATGTAGGCTGTGACGCTCACGATGCTGAACACTGTTAATGAGAGCAGCAGGAACAAGCTGGCTCCAAACACCACCCCGGTCTTCTTAATGTCTCGCCAGTAAAGGAGGTCAACAACTACAATTTAAAAGAGGTAAGAAATTAGAACAAGACACCTTTTACAGCCATATGAAGACAGTAAAATTTCATTATTCACTCGACTGCTGAGAGTCACCAAGAGTGGAACTTGCGAACCCCCGTCAAACCAGAGCTGGAATCACAACTAGAACCGGGTTATTTAGTACTGGTTCTGCTCTGGCCTTCAGATTATTGGAATTACTGCTATTAGGACTACCTCAGATGCAACCATTCAAATTTTAAAACAATGCTGCCCTTAAAGCAATGTCAGAATTCATCTCTTCAGCTACTGTGCTCTGTTCTGCACCAGAATCACAGCAGTTTGTGCTTCATTTCCTCTCATTGTCGGGCATTTTGTGGAGGTTACTCCCTGGAGAGATTGATTCCAATTCCCCTGTTAGGACAGATGACAAGACACCAGCAGATCTCCAAACCATTATATCTTTCCAAGCCTCGTAGAGGCACAGGCACTGCTCAAAGACTCATTAACAGTTCATTTTGTTTTCTTTTGATGAAAGCATTCCCATGGGAGTTTATAATGTTGATTATGGGTGACAGACTGAGCCATCAAGAGGGAATACACTCCCTGAAATGTCAATCCAGGCTAAATCTACTGTGCTCCAATGCAGAAGACTTCATTTGCAAACCACGTTTAGTTTTCCTTAAGTGACCCTCATTAGAGAACACAATATGATGCCATTTTTAGCATCACTGTTCAGAGCAAACCACACCCTTGCACGAGGCATAGGTAATGGCCTAACACACCCATTGCAGAGCTGTGTGTTTGTTAACAGCAATAACCTACTAGATACAGAGCTCAAGATGAATTACAGAAACATTATTACTGTTGCACTGCACATTTAGTAATCCTGCCTCATCCTAAACATCACCAAAATTAACTGTAAAACAGTGTATCACAGCTTAGAACAGAGTGTTTGTCTGGATGACTATAAAACCATTTAAAAGTAGAATTTGTCTATTATTTCTTGCAGGATGAACACACAGTCACGCACCAACATTCAACACTTGGTAACCTCTGCAGGGCAAAGTCTGTGAAGCCCTTTTGTAGGTACAAAATGCCAAAGCCCCTGTGGCTAGGGTGTGTTTTTCCAGACTTTCAAGAGCTGAAATCCTTTCCAGTTATTCCCACAGGGAAACTGTACTGCATAGCAGGAAAATGAAAACCACAGTCAGAAACTTAAACGTACCATAATGCAAAGTATCTTACCCCAATATTTAATTCACATTTCAGCAGAAGTTTCCTGCAGCCTCACAGACAGAGCCAGGTTACAGCTGCAACCAACACCTTCAAATTATCACAGACCAGAAGTGCTGTGGAAGGAACAGCCTGACCGTTCCACCACTATCCGTCCCGCTCCTTTCTTCCAGCCTGGCCGCCTGTGCTGTGCCAAAACCATCCCAGAAAGCCAGGAGCCAGCCAGATCAGGGCCTGGAGCTGCCACCATGTGACTGCACAAACATATGGGGGCCGAGATAGAGCAGCATCGCCCGGAGGCGACGCTCCTGCTCTCCCCAGCATCTCCAATCCAAACTCCTCCTCCCACTGCAGCCCAGGCCCCAAGAAATACAACTTTTCCTTAGTATTTGTAAAAAATCAAACAAACAAAATCAAATCATTGTAGATCTCCTTTTGTGTGGGTTGCAATCCCAAAATCTAACTTTTTCTTTGGGTTCTTTCTTTGCTTCCGGACACAAAAGTGTCTCTACACACCTTGCATTAAGCATCAACAAAACCATGAGACTGACCTAAGAATCCTTGTCACGGGTAAACCTAAACTGAGCTCCAAGGAGCCTCAACACCTGGGTGAGATCTTCACAACCAGTCTTGCCAAAACCAGTTGATGGATTTTGTGCTCTTAAATCATGTAAGGCATCTTTAAAAAACAAACAAAAAAACCCCCAAACTCATTTATTTTGGAGCATTTGCTGCAAGTACTGAAACTGTGTTTATTTTTAAATGTTGCAATTTGAGCATCCATGCACTCGAATTTGGTGCTGCCCCTGTATCAGGTGACACATTCAGTATGAGCCCTGCTCCTCTCTGCCTGCACACAGCATTATTTCTGTAAATGAGCTGCTCCCTCCTCTCTGCACAGCTTTAAAACTGTGGGTTCTTCCTGCTCCATACAGGAGCAGGAATCACTTATTCCACGCATTAATGCATTATACCAGTTACAGGAAATGTAAAGAGAGTAATTCATCTGTATGACAGTTCCAGAATGCCAGAAACAAAGGTACATTGCTGGAATTAAAGCACACGCCAAAAGCCAAATGGCCTTTAGCGACCCATCAAGTCTTTTGTTCTCGGTAATCAATAAGAAAAATCCTCCCGACAGGAGCTCCCGGGTCAGAGTTAGGCTGCACATAAAACATTTTTCCTCATTCCATCTTCACTCCTTTCGGAGAACGAGCAAACAAGTTCCGGCTTAATGGCATATGGATCTGGTTTCATCGTAAATTCCTCAAAGGAAATTCAGTGTTTAAGTCACTGAAAAACTGCTTTGTAATTTTGCAACCCAAGAAAGCACATGATACCACTGATTTGTATTCTCCAATTGATCAGAAACAGATTATTTTCATTTATTTCAAAAGGAAAAGATTGAAGGCGTTACTAGAAGCAGCTTTCTGGCTTTAACTTACATGCGAGATATTCACAGCCGATTAAAAATAAAACCAGAAAAACAAAAACCCCAAACCAATTCTCAGCAACAGCCCCACAACGTCTTTCCTTATGAAAACTGTTCTGAGCTGCATTCTATACAATATGAAGTCTAATAAAATAATATTAATGCACGTCTTGCAGGCCTATTCTAAAACAAGAACAGCTGCCTACATTTGGTAAGCACGAACTGTCACTTGGCACGTCTAAAAATAGTCCTGTACCATCCGTGCCTTACATGCACAACTCATCCAGTTACATTTTGCTTTTAAAGCAAGTGCTGCGATAGCTTGGGCATTGTATTTCTTAAAGTCTTTTCCTTCTAGATATTTAACTTAAAACTGAGCAAGTCATACCGGGTTTTGATGATAAAAACAAGCAGTCTGATACACTTAACCTGATAATCCTTTTTTAAAAAACTCTGAACCAAGAAACTGGTTTTTTTTTCCTTTGAAAGAGAAATTAAAAGCGAGACCTACGAGCGAGTTGAGCTCACGTGTACCAGAGAAAACCAGGAAAAAGGGACTAACCCATTTTGGCATCCATCTTGAGCGTGCTGCAAGCACCCAGCCCTGGCACGGCTCGCTCCCGGCGCTTTCCACTTCCTGCGAGGGCACTCGGAGGTCGGAGCTACGCAACCTCCGCCCGCTGCCATCCCAAATCCAGCGGCAGCCGCCCCGCCAATGGCTGCGTGCGCGCTAAATCCTTGGAATGCAGCTGCGGAGCCACGGGCTCCCTGCACAATGAACAACTCCCCTCTATCCAGTATTTACAGCCCAACAAACGCCGGGCTTCAGCGCCAAAGAAAGGCTGTTTGTGTCAAAGGGGAGGGGAGAGGGGGGAAGAAACACTGTACGATTTACGGGCGTTGTTACACTGGAACCTTTCTGTAACGTGAAAGGTAGGCACAGATCCTTTATATTCTCCCAATAGCAGCGTGGAGGCACAGGGAAGAGCCTTTTCTGGATCAATTTAGCGTTGTGCCAATAGAGAAATGGGACAGCAGTGCTGAGAACGGGCAGCTTTCAGCACGGCCGGGGCGCAGTGTCCCATCTGTCACCGAGCAGGAAAAGCTGCTGGGGACAAAATCCACAACCACAAATTGCTCTGCATTTCTGCTCAGAGAGGCCTTTTCCACTTACACGTAAAAACTTCATATTTACACAGGATGTGATCTTCATGGCTTCTACTGATCTCTGTGCAGAGAATCCAAGTGCTGACCCTGCAGCTCTACTGGAGTGGGGCCGGGACACAGCCCAACCTCCAGGAGAAGCCATCAACCATCCAGCGGTTGGTGTGTCAAGCACCAGCACCACCACAGACTGGGCTCTGACATTTTCAAGGCTTCCTACATCAAGATGATTATTCAAAATCCTGGCTGACATCCTAACAGGAGCAGACAAGGCCACAAAATTGCAGCCTCCGTTTACGCTCATCAGACACATGGGAAGCCAGTTGACTGTCTCCTTGCAAGCCAGGAACAACCACCAGCCCCAGGCTGGAGAAGCTGGGTGGTGACAGCAGGACTGCAGGTGGTGCCAAGCACGTGGGACTGCCACCAACAGAGCTGTCCCTGTCCCAGGGACAGGCATCCCCATGGAGCAGCACGTCCAGCGGGACAGGCAGCTCCAAATGGGTGCCAGGGGGCACAAAACAAGGCTGCACCACGCACAGGCTTGGCACATCTGCACCACAACCCGCAGCAAAAAAAGTGATACAGATTTCACAAGTACATGTTAAAACAACAACATGGCCAACACTAACAGATTCTAAAAAAAAAAAAAAAAACAAAAACTCCAAATACTAATAAACCAAAACAACATTTTTCTTTCATTTCTACTTGGCCAGATGCTTGTGCATGTATGCACAATGTACCAACTGGGAAAACCATTCCAAAGCCCCAAATATTCAGGATAAAGGTTGCCTATGCAGTCTTTGCCATCAGTTAACTAAGTTGAACCAAAATTCAGAGAGATTTTCTGCTCGTTAATTAGAAAAGAATCCTGGGATAACCTGGAAGTATAGCTGTGCTGTTCATCTATCAATATTCAGCCATTAAAACCTGCCAATTCATTGAAATCATTAAAAATTAAATTTTAAAATGTTACATTTTAGTACCAATTACTCCATAGGGCCTATCTTTAAAAGCATTAAAATTTAAAATCATTCTACCCCCAGGGTAGACCTCTTTCATCCTATCTAGATGATCAATACCACAGGTATTAATCAATGCCACAAGTTGCACCACTTGCATTGTTGCTTGTTCCCCAACTACAACACATATACCAAATCTAAATTTAAGATTATATTAATTAGCATGTAGTGTTTCAGCTGCAAAGTCCAACTATGAACCACCATACTTTTTGCTCTTCTCTCGTTTTAGATTGAATTTTTTTTTTAAGTCATTTTTTAGCATGGAAAGAAGCATGTTGCAATATTTGTTTCTATATTTATTTTGGGGCTTGATGAATAGTGCAATCAGTCCCTGAACTTTACCCATCATTTTCCATGCCACTGGAGCCTGACCTAAGGAAGGAAGAACGTGAAACACGGCGTCTTCGTCTTGTTCTAAACAAAAAAAACAACACTAAACCAGGCTTGAACAGCAGCTGCAAAAGGAGAGGAACCAGGGTCTTCTGCTTCCCTGAAAACCTTCATTTCTGCTTCCATTTTCTTTTAGACCTGATCTCTGCTCAGAATGGGCAATTTGGGGGTTTTAAACCCAAACAGACTCCATTATTCTCAAGGCCTCAAATTCCAGGGTTGGAAATGTGCTTTCAGATCAGCACCACCCCTGCTTGGCTGGCTGTAAAAGAAACCTGCAAATTGGGCCTGAGCACAAAAAGGGACCCTGCCTTTCGATTTTTACCAAAACCTTCTGACCTCATCCCTTTCTTTTTTTTTTCCCTTTCTTTCTTCCCCGAGAATTTCAGGCCTGAGGTACGAAGCCTTGAACATTTAAATTATTTACACATCAATAACATATTACTAAACACTGCATAATATTTTTTCCTAATATTTTACAGCCCTTTAATGAAAGATTAAACTTTGAGAACCTGATTTTGCAGGGGCAAAGTGTCTTCACCTGCAGGGCTTTTCTTGCTATATATTCAGGTTCTGATAAAGCATTCTATGGATTTCAGACAGCTGGCAATTTTGTACAAGTGGAAAAAGATAAAAACCCCCAGATTTTGAACAATAATTCCCTAAAAAAGATGAAAACTTCACAAGCACCAAGCACGATAGGGCCCTTTAAAATATATTCAAGTATCCAGAGATGATTAAATTTTTTTAAAGCTTGTCCTGTTGATAAAGTATGAAGATTACATATTCAAATAAGGCTTAAACTCTAACACACTGAGCACTAATGTAATGATCCACAGAGATTTACACCAGAGATCCCCCATTGGTGCTTACAGGAACAAAGGTCAGCACCACACTAATTTAAGGTTAGCTACTTATTTACCTAAAACAATTTGTTATTATGGCTGTAAATTTTGATAAATCAGACACAGTTTTACCTAGAATTCGACAGAATTATGAACAATACGAAGCAAATAGGATTAAGGGTATATTTCAAACAGATTTTTAGAGAAAATCCCCCCAACCCTGCTGTAGCCTGCATGCAATTTCTTCTCTTAAAAATATTAGAGCATGACCTGCAGACTATGTGGGGTTTTTCAGTTACTGGTTAGTGCTGTTAGATTGTTAATAATCTCGAAATTTCCAAAGACCACGGACCAAATTCAGACTATGCCGGTATTTGTGCCACGCATACCAAAACAAGCCCTTCATTAATATGCTCTGTAGGACTGGAAAAGATCTGCAGTGTCACACGAGCTGTTTCACCTACATAAATTATTTATTCTTCTGCATTGCTCGTATTTACCCATTTTAACCTGCAGCTTTTATAATTCTACATGCGGCACAAAGAGACCCCGCACCTTCGGCTACATTTCACAATCAAATGAATACAAGCTACAGACACCATTTGCTGAAAACAACCCGCGGCATCTTTAAGGAATAAAATAAGGAAAAAAGGTGAAAGAATAAATACCCTTATCCTTCCAACTGCTCGGCTGACTGTCCATCTCTCCAGCTGCGATTATCAATTATGCATTCCAAGAGGGGAGAGCTGCGGGAGAAGCGCCCTGCAGCCCAGGGAGGGAACCATGGGCTTCCCCGGGCTCCGCAGTGGTGCTGCACTGGTGCTGCAGGAGCGGGTCAGCTGACGGGGTGTGGAGCTGACGCAGTGCTGGCACCGCACGGCCCCGCTGCGCCCGGCGCAGCCCGGAGCGCCGGCACGGAGCCGCTGGCACGGCGGGAGCGGCTCCTCCCGGCACGGCGGCCCCGCTGCACGGGCGGCAGCGAGGGCTCGCAAGGCCCGGCCGCGCTAAGCGGCTTTTCGCGGCCCGGCTAAAAGTAGTCACCAGACGAGCTTTAAATAGATTGCTTTTCAAACAGAGGTTCAAAGGCGTTTACAAAGCTCCCAGATGCATGGCTTCCCCTCGGGTTTCTGTAAACTAATGTCTGGCTGCTGGAGGACTAACAGAGACATCTTTGTAACACCTCTCCCTTCACAACAAGCAGCGTGAAGGGAAACAGAAAAGGACCCTTTCTGTGCCTGGAACAAAAGCAGAGGCTCATGAAGAACACGACTAATCCTTTTGCTGGTATCTTTAGTCCTCAGGAGCTGCTCAGCCGTATTTATTCCTCTCAAGGAAGCCCGCAGAAAAAGTTACTCAGCCCTTTACCTAATTTCTACCAGCAAACACCTTCCCCTTTTTTATTTTACATCAGCATTCTCTGTCAGCAGCTGCTGACCTGACAATTAACTGTTCCCTTCATTTAAATAAAAACAGGAACCTGACAGTTTACAGTACCAACATATAGAAAGTAACATATAGAAAGCATTGCACAAACAGGAGAGGAGGTGAACTACAACTCCAAATCTGAAAGAGAACAGCTGTGGGAATCACGTTGTCATTTTGTTTCAAACCCTGCCAGAAAAACCACAATTTCTTTTCCCAGTGTGGAGTCTCCTCTTAAGATCTGGGGCTGACAACAAAGAGCTAAAATCTTCCCAGGACTGCTCCAAAGCCTCTTAAAAATCTAATACACCATTTTCTAAAGAACTAGAAAAGGGCATTCCCACATTTCCACAACAATACAGTAGACCAGGAGGGCTAGAGATCCAGATTCAGACCTTAGACAGTTTCACTTCTCATTAGAACAATCTTACACTGAGAAAGATTACTACAAAGATACCCAAAAGCCCTGGGTTTGACTTCAACTGCTACATAAATTTAAGGCCCCCTTTACCAGTTACATCTCCTTTTAACTTAGACAAAGACGTGCATTTCAGTTCCAATTTCAACAGGTAAATCCAAACTAGGAGGGAAGTAGGGAGTGTATATTCAAATATCACAGTGCAAGCAAATGTGAAAAGTTGCACTGTTCCAAAAAAAAGTACAAAATACTTCTGAGAATCTGCTTCTGTCTTCAAGCTGAACTGGAAACCACCAAAACCTGAGTCTCTCTCCAAATTTGCACTGTCACTATATTTGCCAAAAAACATCATGCTTTCAAAGGTCTTTCCACTACTTATCAAATTTCTAAAGATACCCAATTAAAGCCTCTTCATTTCGTATTTATATTCTTTGTATCTTATACTTAAAAGAGTGCATTTATGCAACTTTCTCTAACCAGAGGGTTTGTTGTGGCCACAGCAGAGAGGCTGCACCACCTGTCCTGTTCCTCTCATCTCCAGTGTGCCCTCACTGCCCCCCAGGAGCTCCTCCCTGCCCTCCAGACCCTCCTCTTTACTCTTTGCATACTCAGTGTTCACTCTCACCACTCCATGCAAACACACCCGTAATGAAATCCATCTCCCCTTTCCAGCAAGAGGGAACCCTACTCTGCACATAAACCAGGCACCAGCACCGCCAAACCTCTGGAGCAGCTCTGTTTTCAGCAGGGATATTGCACACCTGCCTCTACAGCACGTTTGAATACCAAGTACAGAGGAGGTGGCATTATCAGGTCCCGCAGACAAGTCAGACACAATCAGTTCTGGACACGTGTCACGGAACGCCCCAGGCTCCAAGGAGCTGCTGCCTGGCAGGGCGAGTGCTTTACTCAGTCCCTGCTCACACCGTAAATCACCCTGAGCAGGGGCACTGAGAACAGCACTTTTACACTGCACTTCCTTCTGCTCTCCTTCAGTGCTGGTGCCTATCTGTGCTCCTGGAAAAGTTGGAAACTTAGCCCAGATGCTCCATTTTCTCCCTAATTCTGCCACTCTGAAGGAACGTCCCTCAGACTTTGCCCTTTTAGCAGCCTCAGCTACACAACAAGTCTTTGCCTCTCAACAGGGGTCACAGGAGCTCTAATGAAACACAGCAGGTCTGTGTCTTTCCTTCAGAAAAATTTCACTCATTAGGTTTGGTTTTTCCCTCATTCCTCCTACTTCCTCTCCAAATTCTCTGCCCTCTGGTACTCCCCAATTATTATTATTTACTTGCTAGCATAAAAGATGACCTGAACAAGCAAAGAATCTAGGAATACAATGAGATGAAATTAAATCAAGATATTTTATGTTGACTTAAATGGCGTTTAACCAATCTGCTTCTGAAAGAAACTCCAGACACATTCCAAGGCATTTTTTCTCCAGTGAAAAACAACAAACAGAACCAAACACCTCCCATCTGCTGAGTGGCTCCATTTAACTCACTACAAACACAGAAAATAACAGAAATTCCCCAAATGGGTACAGCTGGTATCAGGCAGAACTTCTAATGTCCTTTAAGCTTCACACAACTGCAGTGACCTGGTTTGTGTTACAGCATCACAGGAAGTATTTGATTTCTGCCCCCATGTTGCAGGGGGAAAAAGGGAAGACTCAGCATTAGTACCACCCTCTCAAAGCACATTTCCCACCTGGGCTTCACCTTTGTGTTTGCCCCCTCAAGAAAATCCAGGAAATGTACAATATTAGTAATTAGCTGCATTTCTGAGTGCCTGTAATGAAAGCAAATAAACCAGTTAGATTTAACCTGAAAGGAATGTCTACAGAGCTGGTGACACCATGAAACAAGGGTGTTCTGGGAAACTGAGTGTCTTGATGGTAAAGATCTCAATTATTATTTCCAAATATTATTGTAATGTTCAACACGGACACACAGAGATTTAACCTGCCAATTTCCATTTTAGTTCATAACTTTGTAGTGGTCAGAGGTTTTGAGTCTATAATTCAATAACATCAATAATATAAAAACCTCCACATCCTGTCAATCAAAACCAGGTTTGTAGAAAGCACGGGTTTGGGGAGGATTAATGATCTGTATGAGAGAAGAAAGACTGTGCAACAGAAGGGCTGAGATATGTAATGTGTATATTTAGCTTTCACCTCTCAGACTCATTTCAGGAGTTGGGAATTTCTCCAAACCTGGGATGGATCCCTTCCCGTCCAGCAGGAGCTGAGGTTCCACCTCGGTGACAAACACTAGATGGCAATAAAGCCCTGTCACACAGACTGGCCCTAATCCATGGCTCCCCAGTGCCCACTGCACTGGCCTGGTGCTCACACCTCCCGCAGGAGCTGGGGCAGTAGCACCTGAACCCACAGGAGCTGCTCTCTGAGGTCACATCTTACCAGGCAGTGCATTGATGGAGCTCAGGAATACGTATTTTGAGGTCTGGTGAGGGTGACAGAAGCAAGGCTATTTGCTCAAAGCCAAATACAACACCTACTGAGAAATACAAATTTGAAAAAAAAACTCCACTGTATTCAAGACAGCAGAAATTGCTGGTGTTGCAGGGGGGTGTTTGCCCTTGAAATGGTTCCAGTTGTTACAAGGAGAGGGGTTTCTGTATAATTACCTACAGTTCTGAATTTGTTTGGGTTTGGGGTTTTTTGGCTGTTTCTTAAATCTATCCAGGTTACCCAAAGGCGTGCCAGGCACCATTTAACAAACCTCCTTCTACCCAGGAGGCTCTCCAGAGCTTTACATTTGCTTCAGAGAAGTGGGGAAGTTTAAAAAGTGTCTGCAGCCTTTTTAGAATCCCTCTTAGCTCCCCGCAGCCCACTGGGGCTGTGGGAAGTTACAACATACTGGCATTTAGGTTAGCTTCCAAAAAATAGCACTGTTAAGTAAGCATTCCACAACCTTGGATTTAAGTGCACCAGTAAGGCAGCTCAGATTAAAGCTTTAACAAGCATCAGTCACACCATCACACCAGCTGAATTCCACAAGTCTTAAGACACAGTAAAATCTATTTCAGTTCTACTGATGGGTAGGAAAAAAACCCCAAAGAACAAAGGTAGACTCAGAAGGCCAAACACATGCACAAATGCACTTGGCCTTGTGACGAACAATCCCTCCTTGTTAGTTCCTCAACGGTTCTCTGAAATTGTGCCTAAGCAGGGCGGTATTTAAAGCAGACAACTGATGTTGTCTGTGGCTTGTCTCAGAAGTCCAGTTCTGTATTTTGCAACACAGCAGAGTGTGGAGAAAAATCCAGAAAAAAAGGCCCACTTCTGAGTTGGTATTCTCATCTATTTAGCTTTAAGCAAGTGTGCCTCTGGAGTAAAGCAAAAAAATTTCTTCCCAAACAACACAGCATGTCAAAAATGAAAACTGCAGCTGCTTTCCAGAGTGAACACAACACTGAGAGGCTGCAGCTCCCCAGCCCAGCTCACTGGACAGATCTGGGCCCTGTCCCTGCACTGGGCTGTGGATGGGAGAGCGATGACACTGTTCAAATTCAACTTCCTCCTCTCTGCTCTGGCAGCTGGGTCTCTGCAGCTTCTGGGGCAGCTTCCCACGGATGGAAGAGCAGCAGCTGTGTCCTCCTCAGACCCACAGTGAGGGGCTGCCTTCCCCAGGCAAGGACTTGCTACCCCCAGCCTACTACACCCATGCAATAATTAAAGACTCTCTGCAAAGGTCTCCCTTTAAAAGAACTAACACAAAAGCTCTTCTATTAAGTGCAGCATTTTGCTTTGTTTTTTTTTTAAGTAGTCTGAGCTCTAAGCAATTAACCCCTTGACATGAAGTCCAAGATACACAGCAGCTGCTCTCTAGACAGTACTATCTGCTGGAAGCCTGGGGAGCCTTCACAGAACACACAGACACACACGGAGTTTTAGCAGTGCAGGTTATCACTGAAATTTTGCCCCAAGGGAAAAGCAAAACTCTCTCCTTTCTGCCTTACCTGTACATACACAGGAGGTGAGACAGGAGAAATGGCAAAGGTAAACGTTAAGAAATACATCTTCTAACTTATTTCCCAAACCTATTTCAATTGCACCAACACTGATGTTCACTTCAACATACACTTGCTATTCCCTTCCAACTCAGGGTATAATTCTATTTTATGAACTGTAGGCTGCAGATACTGCATAAATACTGTACTGCTGCTGAGTCAAACTAACTCCTGGTTTTCTATTTAGAGCACTGTGCTTTCTGCAGTAGCTGTCTTTTTTGGTGTGAATGCTTCTGGTCAAAGCTTAAACAGCAGCAGAGTGCTGCGATATCAAAAAGCAAAGTACTCCTCTAGTCTACAAAAAGCTGGAATTTCATGAGGTGTTCAGTTTACAGAAAAGAATACAACTTCCTTCTACTGTAACTACACATTACTCTAAGAAAAATTAGGGTTACACACTGAAGTGCAAGCCCCACCTGAAAAGAGAAACAGAAATGAATACCTGTGCTGTGTGCATAAACCAATTTTAGTGTTTGCACAACACTCAACTTCTTAACAACCACTTTTCTAGTAACCTGCATACTAAGCTCCCTCATGTTCACCACTTGTTTTAAACCACTGGCCTTGATCTAATGCTGGAGATGCACAGGCTCTTGTACAGATTCCAGGCACATATAGGAGCAGCAGGGGTATTTTCCTGAGTTTTACAATCTGATGTCTGAACTGCTAATGAGAAGGAAGAAAAGCCTCTTCAAATCACGTGCACACAGCAAACAGTATCCCACATCCAGAGTTTGGGAGGCCACCCAACGCCCAGCCTGTGGACAACCATGGGAGGGCCTGCAGTGAGCAGACACTCATTTCTGCGTCGACAGACCACAAGCAGCAGAGCTGGAGAAGAAACCTGGAGATGCTGAGTCCATGCCTGATAAACAGAAAAAAGGCACTAAAGCAATCAGAATATGAAAAAGGTCCAAGTGCAGGCACTGACATTTTCTTTTACCCTCAGCCTACAGAGAAGTTTACAGAAAGTGATTTAAAAAGACTAAGTTGTGACATGCTTAAGTTTAGCTAAAGAATTATGCAGATTAGCAAACTGCAAGACAGCATACACAGATTACCTGAAGACTTATTCAGCTTTGCTGAAAATACAGCAGTAGGTTTTTTCTTTTCTTTAACAGAAGCAGCTTCTTTCTCAGCTTCCTTCTCAAAAGCTCCTGGTTTTACTACACTGACTATCTCTTTTTCAGCAGATAGAGGTGAGGTATCTGTGGCTGGTAAGCACGTGGTGGATACTTCAGGCACTTCTTTGTCCACAGCCTCCAATGACTTTTTCAAGGCATTGGTATCTTCCTCAGATTTTACTTCTACATTCTTCACAGACAGATCACAGGGCAGCTCTGGGCAAGGCAACTGACTCTTCTCACCCTGGATCACCTTACTGATGTCTTCACCTTCATCTTTGTGCATTATTTCTCTGTCAGTGACCTCTGTCACAAATTCAGGAGCAGTTTTAGGATGACCTAACATCACGAAGTCTTCTTCCACTGAGCCTGGGGAAGACTCCATGGGTGAGAGAGCTTTGTCATCTCCTGTTTTTGGTTCCATAGCAACAGATTCATCAGCTGAATAAGCCAAAGCATCCAGCTCTTCCATTTGAAGAGGAATCTTCTCTGCCTTGGCTGTTTTTGCAGGTATTGGCTCAGATGGTGGAGCAGCAACAATTTTGGAAGAGTCCAGCTCAGGTTGGAATGACTCCAGATACGGCTTGCCCGTGGCAGCTACTGAATCCACCAGTCCTTCCTCATGTTCTTCATCAGTTGGAATACTCTCAGTGGATTCACTTTTTAAGAGGAGAGATGGATCTTCACTCGCTTCCTCAGCAAAGTCAGATATCATCTGGCTATTAAACAGGCCAGCTTTTCCAAACTGTGGAGACATTTTTCCATCTAGTTCCTTGTGTTCAGGCACATCCTGAGAAATGCTTTCTGTTACCGGTGTCTTTGAATACTCTGTGAAGGATGGAGAAGGAGATTCACCAGACACCTTTGTTCCCTTAATTAAGTCACATGCAATAGATATATAAGGAGTCTCCAGATCTTCAGGAGTGGTGCTACTCTCCCCATCAGGTTGTTTAAACGCCAATGTCTCCTTTGCTTCCTGGGTCTGTGCCAGCGGTACATTCACTGCCTCTTGGTATACAGGAGGTTTTTCAGCCTCTTTTACATTCTCATACTTGGCAGTGGGAATAAATGTTTCTAGTGGGGAAGCTTCCAGCTGCACAGCAGATGCTTCTGCCCCAGCAGTCCCAGTGCTTAGCGGGGCTTCCATAACAATATCCGGCAATATCGGCGACGGAGCAGCTTCCGAGCCTTCGAAGGAGGGGCAGATTTGCGCCGTGGGTTTCAGAGTCTCCTGCGCCGCCTCGGAGGTTTGCACTAAATCAATCTTGGTTTCATAAGCCAGTTTTGTGCAGGCTGCATCGTGCATCTCATACGCCTCCTGCACCAGGTCAGGAGTGAGACCCTCGGGCATGTTCGTGGCGCTGTCGGGCGGCACTGGTGGGACCCCCTGTGCTTTAGGGGACTCAGCTCCCTGCCCTTCCTGCCCAACGGCTCCAGTACCAAAATTACCTTGTTCTGGGACTGTCTGAGCTTTCAGTTCTGCAATCTTTTTCTCATCGTCAGTTCTATTTTCTGAAGTGCCTTCCTCTAGTGGAGAAAGAGATTTGCCTTTGTTACCACCTGGACTTGGAGAGGAATCAAATTTAGTACAAGTGATGTAGGTCTGCGAAGGTTCTTTTACAGCTTCTGGGGTGCTTGGGAAAGACGGATCTTCAGCGCTGCCTTCACTCTCTCTTTCATAATCCTTCTGCACATTCAGCGTACCCACACTATATTTCTCATCCAAACTGCTCTCCAGCTTGGCATTGATCTTACTTCCAACATCCTCTCTCATGCTACTCAGTCCATGACTAGCACCTTTGACTTCCCATACTGGCTCGAATGGTTTGAAGTCTGCATATTCTTCCCTTCTAAGAGGATCTTCTTTCACCACCCCTTTTTCACCATGATCACCACCTCCTCTGTACTTGTCTTTGTTATCGAAGATATCTTCCTCATTCCTCTCAAACAAATCTTGGGGAGATTCTGGAGACATTTTCAGCTGCTCTGCAGGCATTTTCTCCAGGTTAGGTAATTCTTTAGGGCCCTCTAGCTGTGTATTTTCTTTAGCTGGAGACAAAATGGCTGCTTCTTCTTTAGCAAATGGGGGTTGCGAGTATTTCGTCTCTGAAACGTCTTTGTCATTTCCCTCTGCAAGAAAGGGGTTTCTGGAATTTTTCATAGGTTCTTTATAAACCTCCTCGGAGCTCTCTTTGTAAGTGCCTCTTGCAGGAAATCCATCTGAGAGGGTACCAAAGGCTGTGTGCTCTTTAAAGGGATCGGCTGAGAGAGGAGAGAAGGAGGGAAGAGAAGGAGCAGGATCAAGCGGGACTGCAGTAAAATCCTCTTGACCAAGCGACTTAGTGCTACCTGGCTGCTCCTGCAAGTCCATAACTTTTTCTGTGACCATGGACAGAAAGGAAAATTAGAGAATGCAAGTGCTCTCAAAGTCAATGCAAACTTTCAACAGGTTCATGTGATTTTAGCGACTAAAAGGCTCTTCCAAGTACTAGCATGGATACTATAAGCCATTAATACACAGTATCACTTCAAGCTATTCTATTTCTCTGCTAGGAGAGAAGTGAGCAAGAAGCTCAAGAAGCAGCAACTTTATGTAGTGCAAAGATCTCAGTAAAGCTGAAGATGCCAGACAAGTACAGGGGGCAATATTAACAAAGCCAGAACAGGAGGGTGGCAAGGGGAGACAGAGAGAGAGGATATGTGGATGCTTGGGCACAAACATATTGCACAAACGTGTGCCAAAGCCTTTTTTTTGACACCTTTTTTAAAATGGGAATCTGTGCATGGTGTTCCTAATAAAAAACACTAAATCAATACTACGGGTGCAAATTTTACTTCTTTAAAATACTGCAGAAAGTTACTATAGATTAAATCTTTCTGCTCAAACAGCACAGCAACTATGCTCTGATGTGTTAACCTGTTAACAGTATCATCTTCTCTCCTACATCAAGGGTCCAAGAATTCACAGATGGCTGTATCTTGTTTATGAAACAGTTTACCACATAAACAAATGAATGCGTATTAAAATCTGGAATAGATCAACCGAAAAGTCAAAACTGAAAAATGTGACAGGCTATTCTTGGACCCATGCTGACTTTTAGCAGAGGCAGACTAATGGGAAAGGGTTAATAAGATCAGAAAGGCAGGAGGTACTCAGACAAAGGGGAGCAGAAAGAACTTGCCTGCAGAGGAGTGCATCAGAGGCGTAGATGTAGCAGGAAGAGCAAAAAGGGTCTCATCTGAAAAACAAACAAATAACCTCAGCAGAAGGAAGGGCCAGGGTGAAGAAGGGAGAAAGCACACAAGGAGTCAGTTCCCAATAAACCCAACAGATCCACAGCCAACACCCAAGAGAACCACAGAACACCATAATCGGAGCCAGCTGATTTGGGGCAGCCAACACCCAGATTTCCCCATTCACAATGGCATCTTTACTGAGGGATCTCCACCCTCCAAGCCAGTGACCAGCCTTAGGGTGAGACACACCCTGGCAGCTACTACTTATTTTCATTCCCTGACCTTGCACACCACTGAGCAGCTACACCTGCCATTGCCAGTGGCACACAGTCCTTACTCTGCTCTCCTCACGCCCCTCGGTGCGTGTGAGCGCAGCCCCAACAAACTCAACCGAACACTGGTGAAAGTTCAAATGGCTAAAGCAAGCTCTGAAACACCCCACAAACGCAGCACTCCTCAGGCATGGCCATACTGGGCCATACTGCCTGCTTTTTGTCTTAACTCTTTTCCTTTCCGTGGGACATAGACAAGCCCCCAGAGGAAGGCGGTAGCTTTAAAGCCTTTTTTGGCACGATCCAAGGAGTGTATTTGGCTTTGCTGAGTTTGTTTTAAGCCTAATATCTCCTAAGACAAACCCAGCTCTCCAATTTCCACTCAAAGCAGCAGCAGCAGCCATCATGAGGAAGCAGGTAAAGCAAAAGCAGTCCTTCTCTGGATTTCTGTGTCAGCAGCAGTGTTTTTCCCAGGTCCATCATGGCCTGTTTGCTTTACATTGATCTAAGAATGCTAACATTCCAGAATGAAATAAGTTTACCTAAAAGTGCATAAAGTTTTCAAATTGAGGCTTTTAAAGGATATTGGCAATTTACATCAATTAGCAGACACTAAATTATATTAAAGCACTTAAATCAGATTTTTATTCTCAGTACAGACACCAACAGTCTTTAATTTTGCTATTTGCCTGGACAAAACTAAGTACTGGAAAAGAGGTGGGGGTATTTTTGGCTCGGTTTTTTTAAAATTATTATTAAAAGCAAGAAATAATAGAAACAATTGATTTGAAAAGATGAAAGGCAAGAGTGAGAAATATGGTAGATGCAGCAGCACATACATAATAACCCAGTCAGGCAAGGCATTAAGCTAAGCTGTGTTTTGGCACTAAACCATGACTTGTGCAGAAGCGATGCCACTTGCAGACACTCATTACCTGTCTGGCTTATTCAAGTTAATCCACCAGCAGTTTTCCAAAAATCAAGTCTCCTCACAACCTGCCTTTCCTGTCACAATATGCAGTCAGTTGGGTTTGTTTCACGGAACATTTATCTCTTGCTGTATTTTGTGGATTATAAGTACCACTTGAATATGACAGAAAACAGAGTAAGAAATAAAGCCGAGTGTAGGACTTGGTATTCAGAAGGTTCCTCAACTCCTGCTGGGCCAAAGGGATTTCTGCTCAGTTTTCTAAAAATTACATTTTTCAATTAAGGACCATATAGAGAGAAACCTCAATTCCAAATTTAGAGCACATTAAAGCAGTGTCACAGTTCAACGGTGGCAAAGCTTTTAAGGACAAAAGCCACGCTGGAGGACAGCTGATGGGTACGTGACACAGAGTCACAGAACTGCAACACCCTGTACCACTACAGGCCCTTTATTCCAGTAGCTGCTTGATTCCATATCCCCTGGCTCACCAGGATCCTTTCCACAAGCAGAGACTTCTCCTCAGCCCACACCTTTCCTGAAACCACACACCTGCCCTCCTCCAGATCATCTCCGAGCAGCACAACCCGGATTTCCTGGAAGGGGTCTGCACTTTCGGGCACGAGAGAAAGCAGGATGGACCTGATGGGACCACATTGTGAACAGAGACCCTCACAGTCCAACAGAATAGGGCCTCCCAGGGAAACCAACACCAGGACAGTGGAGAGGAGATGCTGGAAACGCAGGAGGAAGGGCAAAGAAATACAGCAAAGGGTGTAAGGAGGTGAAGGGAAAAACACACAAGTCACCCCTGAAAGGTGCAGCTCCCTTCCTGTCCAAAGGCCAACTGCAATCTCTACCAAAAATTCCACATTTAAAATCTTTTGAACGCTTTCCAACCCCAGAGAAAGAGATTTCAGTTTCTAGGGAAGGGCACTGGGTTTAAGAGCATGGGCTCTCATTTTTCAGTGGTTCCTTAAGACAGCACAAGGGAAAAACTCCTTCTGAGGTCTGGCTTCCATTTACTCAACACAGAACCATAAAATAGCTATGCCAGCCACTGAATTCCCAGGTTGTCTTAATGGATGGATATTATGTCCACACCCAAACTTTATTTTCCACACATAGCTGGAGTGTGAAAAGAGATTACATAAAAGCAGTGTTTCCTAACCAGCCAAGGAGAACCACCCACTTTCCCTCCACCCACATCAAAATGGCATTTTTCCTGCTGAAAGGAAAAAGATACAAGGGCTTTTTCCTGCCCTTGTGGGTCCTGTGTAACACCTCCAGGCAAGGAGGGAAAATGGAGTAGGACAACTCCCCCATCAGCATCGGTGCTGACTGAACCACCACTCTGCAGAGGGGAATTGAAGTGACATGGTGAAAAGGATTTCTTCCAGCCGTGACACTGCTGAAGAATCCCCACGTCCCATGTGGAGGTAGAAACCTCTCAGAAACACAGCTCTGTGGGTAAGTAGGACACTTCTAGGATCCATCACCAGGGGTGGCTTCTCCTATTTGCATCTCAGTGGCAGAAATTAGGTGACAAAAACAAACACAACCAAGCAGTACAACAGAACCAAGTAAAAAAACTTCAGAATACATCGAGCTCTAAGCAAGATTATTGTCAAGCAAAAGTAGATATTCAAAACACCTTAACTGACCTACAAAGTGAGTTTCACTACAGCAAAGCTCCACCCAAATAAGTACAGAAAAAAATCTCAGTGATCTTCACTTTTTACAAATCATAACTAAAAACTCCTACAGTAAGAACTGCTCAATAAACACTTCTATCAGCAGACAGATTTTGTTTCATGAAACACAGAAGAATGAGACCTCAAAATGAACACAATCTCCATGAAAAGTTTTTACTCCAAATTTTTTCTGCCAAAAATCCATAATGATGCAAGTTAGTAAAGTACTTTCAGCATTGCAGCCAAGACAAAGGCTGACCTCTTACTTATGAGTGGTACCACTTTATATGAGTTACTGAGGCACTCCAGCTGATGGCTTTTAGAGAACTTTAGAGACTCAGCCTGTCTGACTGCATTCCTGTTTTTAAACATTCACTAAATTTTACCTTGGATTTTCGCAAATTAAATAGTCCCTAAAAACCCCTCCAAAACCAAAAGACAAATCACCCACAAATAGCCCCATAGCTTCTTTCATTAGCATGAAGTCTCATACTTCAAAACTGCATTATGATTTCAGCTAAAACAACATCTCCCAATGAGAATCAGATTTCAGTTTTGTTTAAAAATAAAGAACCCTGACACCAGTGTGACAAAGATGTGTAATTTTAAACCCTCATTTCAATTTTTGCTGATTTCCCACTAACTGCTGATGCCACAAGATGCTGACATCACCAGCATAAAAGTTAACATTTAAATATCAACATTTCAGATAAAAAGGAGAGAAATAAATGGAGAGAGATTTCTTATACAACTAATGAAATGAAAGTTATCTGCAAAGATTTCCAGAGAAAAAGAGAAAAACATTTAAAATGAAAAAGTGGTGAACTGACAATTCCAAGCAAAGCAATTTATGAGAAAAAAGCCTTTTTTCTTCCCACAAAACAGACTTGCCAAAGGAAAGCAGAAGACATCAGGCTATTCGGAGAAAATAAGAACTGAGCCAGAACAATTCCCATCCCTCATCACTGGATTTGTGTAAGTGAACGACCCTTCCATCTGCTCCCATGTGCCTCCTTCCAATCAGCAGCAGCAGGACTGTGGTAAAGTGCCTTTATTGTTCTGCTGCTCTCCTTATTTTTGTGCACAAGCTCAGCATTAAAACAGAAAAAAACCTGCAAAAATACTGAGTAAACTTCACCTGATGCCCAGTTTAGCTTTGGCAGGAGACTGCATTAGGCTGCTAGATGGGAGTTTCAGCCTTCTGAACTCACAAACCACTTCCTGGATTAGTTTGCTATAAAATGCGTGCTATTCTTAAAACAAAATTAGCAAAAATGGAGTCTTTAAGAATCCACTTCACCTTTGCAAGCTTAGGAAATGAGCAAGCACCAAACTAACAGGCCAGGGACTGCATTTACCTTACAGACCTCCCGCAGGGGGACATTGTGAAAGGCCTCTCCTGTTAACACAAATATTTAACAATAAAGGAAAACAGGGTAAAATTAATACTCCAAGGAATGGCATCTGTGACATGACTCACACATCCTGTAAAAGTTCCATTTGCAGCAACCCCTCTAGGACAGATATGAAAGAGGAATTGTTCCTTCAATGCATCAAGTTGTTCATGTGCCCACAGTGGAGGCTGCCCCAGCAGCATTTCTATCTCAAGCTGTTTCGCAACACATCTGGCCATTTAAAAGTTAATTATTTCAAGTTCTTGGATGCCTAATTTCCTACTGCAGTACAAAACAAGGGCACACAACTTCACAAGAATTTCCTGAGAAAAGCAGCTACCTACACAAACTCCATTTAAATCATCTCCTGTTATGATGTGATTGTTCTAAATACGGGATTTCGCCAAATATTTAAACCATTCGAGATTAAGAACATTAACTATTAATAGCACCTTTTCACATCATTAGATCAGGCTGCAGAGCCACAGCAAAATTCGTTTTTCTCATTTGGCTCTTTTTAGTTATACGTGTAAGTTTTCACAGAGAAGTTTCCAGTTTAGGAAACTATTTGGAAATCTTGGGAGAAAAGCGTGCAAACTGCTTCAACTGGATTGTTGAAGATTTAAGGGGAAAAAGGAGCTCCATTTTGGACACTCTGAGGTCATCACAGCTGGGATCACAAAAGGAGCCAAGACCTTTGATCATTAACAACCCTTAGCTGTAGGTCATTTCATGGCAATCACTGCAAAGTGGAATCATGCATCACCTGCAGGGAGAGTTGTCCTGCACTACTTGAAATGCATAAAGAAATCAAGTCCAAAACAAGCATTTTAAATAGTCTGTTTCTGCAAGCAGGTCTCCAGCAAGTAACGTTTTCTTGTTGTGTAAGCAGAAATCTATACCCAAACTGATTTAGGCAAGCTTTCTTCCATATCATTTTTATATGGTCCAATTTTGCAGCATCTCCTCTTTTAAAAAAAGCTGCCCAGCAACACAGGGGCTGTAAAGGACCAGGACAGAGGTGAGCTATGTGCCATTTCTTCTTTTTTTGATCAGCTCTCGAGTGAAAAGAAGGCAGTTCCACTTCCCTGCAATACCCAAGTGCCAACCTAAGCACGAACAGAGGGACACAAGGAAGAGACATGGCTCTATCAATGCTGCTCCCTGTTCCAATTCCCACACTGCCAAAGTAAGAACCCACCACGAGGGTGTTTTTAAAAGGCCATTAAATACTTCAGACACAACTGCCACTCTCATCTCTTGCAACCATTTTGATCAGTAACACCAGGCCAGGATCCAAAGCATTTCCGAGAGTGGTTTGTCTGCTAAAAGTCCCTCATCCACTTAGTGTCACCCCATCCCCTCAGAGCAGGGACAGGATTTTATCTGGCATCTTTTGTTACTAAAACTAAGCAAAGAAAAAAGTCTCACAGCTCAGCTCCAAAGAAATTTTTCACTACTTTCCCACCACGTACACACAGAATTCCCAGAAACAGGATGCACGTACCTATCCCAGGCCAGTAATCCGCAGGAGCTCACCACGAGGAAATTAAATCCTCTCAGGAACAAAGAGAAAACTGTTCTGCTCCTGAGCACAACCGAAGCTCAGGGAGGAGTAAATGGCACAGCATGACTAGCACACACCTTGACTGTACCTTCCCCTCAATGCTCCCAACTGCCCAGTCACAGAAATTCTGCTTTATTACCCAAATTAGCATCAGGTGCTGGGTAAAGCCTCCCTTTATTGAAGTCAGGTGGCCACAATTAATCCCAACTGTTCACAACCTATCTCTGATGGCCTGAAATACCCACTTCATAATCACAACTACATTTAATATAGAAATCAAATGTATTTAATAGCAAAACTAACAATTAATTTAGAACAATCTAAGATATGAACATTCCCGGACTCAGCATTTACAGTCACCAATTTATACTGTTTCAATCCATTCGATTAAAGAGCAGCAGAAAGAAACATCTAGCCAACTGCAAACACATGTGTCCAGCTAGACATGGCTTTGAAGCCAAGTACTCAGTCTTTGGCAACACTTGTAACCAAAAAAATGCTAGATAATTCCTCTAAAAACTAAGTAACTTTTCCTTAAGACCCAGACTCTTTAACCATACGTTGAATTAACAAAAAGAAATTTGAGTTCTGGCAGTGCCACAAAGCAGAAAAATACAGTAATTACATCAGAACTTATTCAAAGGCAGGAGGTCTAAAGAGCCATGCAAATCCTATCATTATGCAGACATTATCCAATTTAATTTTAGAGATTATACCAATCATAAGATTCCCTTTCACTGATTTGTACAGATGGATTTTTCCCTGCTTTCCCCACAATTAAACAAATTAAGCAGTATTTAGATGAGCAACCTTATCATTGCAGAAGAATGTATTTATTAGCTAAAATAATCTTTAAAGAATGGAGACGAGATGCTACTGATTTCTTTTGGCATCTCTTCCCAACACATTACCTTGTGTGACAAGCCTCTGACATAAGAGCTTACAGTCTGCAAAATAAAAACAAATTGGTGCATAAGATGTCTGATGTATAAGATATGAAAAACAGGGAGCAAGAACATGGATTCGTTGTAGCCATTAGTATCTGTAGAATATCTTTTAATTAAAGGGAAAAAGCAGTGTGAAGATTCAGAGTCTTGATGTCCTCCTGAAAACCAAGGGGATCAGGTATCAACAGCTCTACAACAGATTTTTGGTCAATAAAGGTTTTGCCCAACCATCTGATTTTTTTGTCATTTAAGCCACAATACACAGACAGGGAAAATCCATTTTCTTGTCTAACAGTGTGATCTTTTAAGGAAAACTTGGGTTTAAAGCACTCTAAATCCATCCCTCTAAGCAGGCTGAAGGCACCACCAGGCAGACCTGGCTGAAGCCCATGAAAGAAGGAGCCTCTCTGCCACCAGTGACATTTTTCTTCTGCTTGTTCCTTTCTGCTCTGCAGCTACAACCTGCTTTGCAAGGCCTCACACATGCTCTTTCATCTGTTTTCCTTGGCACTGGTTTCCTTGCCACACACAGGGGATGCAGAACAACAGGCATTAAGGAATTTTCTCTCCTGTCAGAAAAGAGGGGACAGCAGAGTTCAAGGAAAACTGTCACAAACTAGTGCTGACTGGATAAGCAGGAGGATTTTAACAGACTGAGAACATTTTTAACTGGCAACAGGAAAGTTTATATTTATCTCAGTCTTGAGTCTTATTTGAAGACATCTTAACTAACATATTCTCCCTAGCTGATGAAGTTGATGACATGATTGCCCTGTTCATTAAAAAGCTGCCAGTAGAAGCTGAGAGTATTTTCTCAGACACAAAGCAAGTCTCCCAGCAAAACCAGGGAGGGTCACACTGGTATTTCTAATACTTCTACATAGAGAAGGGAGATAAAATTAAAAGTACTTTTTCTTTATACATCAGAAAGCAACAAATTGAGACAAACCCATTAAAATCATGGGGAAAAGCAGTAATTTAAAACCATAAAATCTAACCTAACTTAAAATCTTCATATTTTGACAGCTACAGTTGGCAGCAGATTGATTATTTCCATTTGAAAGATAAAAAACATTCTACTGAGATAATTTGATTTTCTCAGACTTTGTGAATATTAATAAGGCCATTATTTTATTGCTGTTGTAATAGTTCTTATTGATGGAAAGACCAATTAGGAAAGCCATCCACCAAGCATGTGTCATCTGTCTGGAGTGCAGGATCTCAGTGCTGGCTGTCCTGTGCTGCCCTAAAAACTGAAACTGCAGAATAAATAGATAACATTATACAGTGTTTCCAAAGCATACACAGGAACAATTTCTATTTTAGATCATAAACAAAAAAATTTTTAAAAAACCTGCATGAAAACATTACTTTTCTACGGAGGTCTCACAGTTTGCTATTTTTGCTTGGCAATAATAGCTCTTTTTTTTCTTTCATTTCTAAAGCAGCTTCAGTTACACAATTTTCCTCCTACTTCATGCATAAGCGTTTCTGACTATCTCAAGATAATTTACCTGTAAGCTCCAAGTTGCTTTCCATTTTCTAGCCAATAAAAGACCAAGAACTACTGCCTCCAAACTAGAACCTGAAGGACATTTTCAGATGGAACTATGCTTTGCTAATTTTTCTATCTGAGTTTCATAGTTACTATAGAAACCTGCCAGCACACACATACACAAAAGACGCTTCTGTCAAAATATTAACAGAAAATAAAGAAATATAACTCCAGCACACCAAGTGCTCCAGTTGAAGGTTAACCACCCTTTGTTCCTGCCCAGCACACAAAGGCCAGGCAGATATGAGGAGAGCCATCAAGAAGCTGGGTGTGGCAGAATGGACATGGAAGCGGGCAGACAAAGCCTCGAACCAGAGCCCCCAGAATTCCAGCAGCATGGGAACACTGGGCTCCAGGGTTAAGAAGACTGATGCATAAATGCCTCCTGCTAAGTAGCCAGATTCCCAGACTGAGTGCTCTCCAAAATCCTGGGCACTGGAGGAAGAGGAAGGAAAATGAAAACAACATCCACTTTCCCAGCAACTTTGAGAAAACCTCTGACTGGGAAGCCTGAACACTCCCCTCAACTTCCACAAGTGCAGCTGTTTGTGGTTATCTGTGAGATAAGAAAGAGGTTCTGTGACCACCCAGTGATGATGCAACAAGGTAGACAAGACAGTGGTCACTCCACAGCCATGCTCCAAGCTTCCTTAAGTACAGGCTGGGAGGACGGGGAAGAGAGCAAACAGTGGCTCTTCACTGTCTCCTCACTTGTGGTTTGTAGGATTTCATCTCCAAGGGGAAAACTCCCAGTGCAATTCAAAACTTCCCTGAGGGCTACATCATTATAGGGTAGGTGGAAGCTGTGTGGTTTTATCCTGGAAAGCAAGTCAAGGGATACACACACAAAGCAAACATACCATCAAACGTGGCAGGACTACCCTTGCACACACTCCTGGTTAACAGAAGACAGAGCTGTTTGGCTTCTGAGACTCTTACACCAGCTCAGTTACAGACGCAGGCCGCAGTGCTAGACACTGCACATGACAATGAATAACACTGAATAAAATGATCCTTGGCTGAACTCACCAAGATGGGAACATGAAATACAAAAATGAAGGTTTACTATACCAGTTAAATTGCCCATTAGTCTCCTCTTTACAACAGAAAGAAAATTATGTTCTAAGTTAGATAACCCAGGTTATGAACACCTCCCTTAGGGCTGTGCTGACTGTACTAGGGAAGAGAAAGGGTCTTGCATCTCAGAGAAACACTGAATATCAGTAGGTACATATTTTAATAAATGAAGGGTGCAAATGAAAGTCACCAGTGGTAGTATTCAAGGACAGCTCTGTTTTTTCCAAGTCCTGCTGCATCCTGTCCTTAAAATGCACACAACTCCTCTAGAGGAGCCCATGCAGACACAGAAGCAGAAAGAATCTGCAGAGCAAATATGCTGGTTTAGAATTTGTATAAAATGCAAATGCAGGATGTGCAGGGTAAAAGGTTCACTCGCTGGGGTGAGCAGAAGCATGTATAGATCTGCATTTATTCAGCACCTCCTGCGGCTGGGCTCAGCCTGGCCAGGGACAGCTCCGGGCAGCTCTGCTGACCTCTGCTTGACACTGTCTGGCAAACCTTCCTGAAACCTCTCCTCAACATGGATGACTTAAAGAAAAAATCCTACATAATCAAATGGAAAAGCAAGACTAATTAATAAACTGGCCCTTCACAACATTTGCATAGGTATTTAACCCAGGTCAGCTGAAGGCAATGGACACACAAGGAAACATCTTTATTCTCTCTGCATGCTGGCCTAGGGCCAGTCTGGTGGATTTTGTATACAGGCTTCTGGTAAGTGCAGTTTAACTTCAAAACACAACAGTCTCTTCCAGGAAAGTGATATATGACCCTCCTTTTGCTGCAGGATGTAGGACTCAAAGAAGGAAAGTGGTATCTACTCATCATAGTACACTGGTTATTCTTACTTTGGGCAGCTAGCCAGAAAAGAGGGGGGTATTACTTTGGCCATATACAACTACCTCAAACTAACTTTTTTTTGCACCCTATGTAAATTCAAGTAATCAAAAGATTTAAGCAGTAATCCCTCCAGAACTGCAGTTTCTGCTACTCACAAAACAGCAAGTACCACAACCCCAGAAATTATTCAGGAGAACCCAAGTTCGACTACAGAGCTCCTGCTTGTTTTCTCCTCCTGCAAATATTTATATTAGCTCTTCAGAAGGTAGGCTGCTGTTACCCTGCCAGAGACTTGCATTACATATAATTATGTCACAATGATACTGGATACTCTTAAGTGTGTAACTAATAGCAATTACAAAGGGGTTTTTTTTAAAAAAACACCTCCATATATACATAAAATACATTTCAATGGGCCATCAAGTAGGCAATACATTTTTGCTATTGTTCCCCTGACAAAAGGCAGCACGGCAGCCAATTGTTGCAGATAAAAGAAACCCTACTATTCTCTGCATACTTGCTACAGGCCTTACTCTCCTCCACTTGGAAACAGAATTTCAAAGTTATTTGCCTCAAATCCCCATAAATCAAAGCATTAGATTTCAAATACAAAGAGATTTTTTTTTCAAAATTTCTAGACTGTGAACTGTAAGTCTTCAGTTATACCTTAAATTCAAACAGCAGAGCTCAAAGTAAGTGAAACCACAACTCTGCAGAGAGCAAACCACAGGGCCATGTGGCTGTCCCTGCCATGGTCACCCCACCACCAGTTGCAGCCAGCAAATTCATTTTGCCACTCTTCCAGCATGACAGAGTGAACTCACTTGAAGCCAAGCCAAATGTCTTGACCCAGACAGTTTTAACACCCACTGCTAAATGCAAAACTAACAAATATTTGATGCTTAAATGGATATTTAACATGATGCTCCTGTACCTGAGAAGGCCAAAGTACTCATTAGATAACCTGGCAATGCTTTTATCAACATTAATTTGCTCTCATCTAGGAGTTTCAAGTACAGAGCTTCTAATATTTCAACTCATCATTAGATGAGCATTGTGTTACAACACCTTGTCTTTGGAAACCAGGCCTCCCCCAGATACCAGTCCTTACTTCAGAGCCCTAAATTAATCATCACTGACAAACTAAAATAACTCTTTGATGCCACTTCTCAGCTATACTACGCAATTCTCACAGATAGGTCTCTTAACAGAGAACTATTTCAGGAATTACTGTGCTCTTTTTGCCTTATCCTTCAGAGGTCAGAGAGAAAAAAAACCAAATCACTTCCAGAAAACACTTTCATCCCTCCTTTTCAAAGCAACATGATTTGGTAGATCCTATTTCTTCCATTCAGTTCTATTTAAACCAGAGCTCCAGTCATAGAACATGCCTAGGAAAAATTCTGTTCATCCATCATATAGAATCCCTCCTCTTCAGTCTGTTGCAAGCTTTTGTCATCATCTGTACTCCAAATGGTGGAAACAAAAAAAAATTAATTTCCTTGGCATATTGCAACACAGAGAGCTTCCAGAGGAACAAAACAAAGTAGGCTTCATGAAAGACAACAGCACAAGTCCTGTCACACATGTAAATAAAATGCATTGTGAAACTTCCCCTGACAAAACTAAATTCATGTTTTAACAGGCTTTTTAAAAAAATCATTGTTCCAGATGCTTTTTTTTATTGGATCTTGAGTATCATGCCCCCTCATCCTGTTTAGTTATTATTGAAATCCTGCATCTTTACAACATACCAACACCACAAGAGCAATGAAGATAAGCACACACCATGACGATCTCAAGGCACTTGAATTTGTTCCTTTTCACTGTTTTAGTGGCCTCAAGTCAGCTCTTGCACTTTGAATTAAGGAGAAGTGGAGCCAAAGCACACTCGCAATCTGCATGCAAGGCATTAGTCATGCGGGTCAGCTCCCGGATTAGACCTGAGAAGGGCTCTGGCACTCAGGCAGCACAAGCAATTGTTGGGGGGTGACACGCCCTCCGCTCCACAGCCTGGACTCCAGCGAACCCCCACATCACGGGGCGACGCCTTGGAGAAGCCCCAGGTGACAGCCGTGGCTAAGCCGCGGCCATCCAGGACGCGAGGTTGACATTCTTCTCCAGGACTGCCACACCTAGAATAGCGAGCAGCCTGGTCGCCCTTTGTGCTACCACACATTCCTCCCTAGGTCAGCGGTTCCCTCTCCAGGGCTCAGCCCCGCAGTCCACGGTCGGGGCGCGGCGTCCCCACGCAGGCCGCGGGCCGCAGGGCTGTGCTGGCCAGGTGGACGGCTGGCGACTCCGCAGTCCCTCGCCTCGCCCCTCCCTCCAGGCGCTGTGTTAAACATGAGTAAGATTACAAGTATCTTATGCTGCCCTCCTCCCCCGCGCTCCCACGCCCAAACCCGCAGTGCCGGGCCGCCCCGGGGGGAACCGTGCCCGGGACAATGCGGCGAGGGGCGGGCTCTGCGTCGGGGGAGAACCGGCCGGAGCCGCGCGGACCCCGCGGCCGCTCCCTCGGGGCTCGGCCGGTGCCGCGGGCAGGGCCGTCCCCGCGAGGTTCAGCCGGTACCCCGCACACGGCCGGTCCTTCGGGGCTCGGCCGGTAGCCCGGGCTCGCCCCCCGCTCCCCCCGCGACGCGGCCGTTGCCAGGCGGCGGCGGCGGCCTCGCCCCCGGGCGGCCCATGTGCGAGGCGGCGGCCGGGGCGGCGCTTCCCCCTCCCGCCATTAGCATAACCCAGACGGGAAGAGGAGGGAAAAAGAAGAAATTACAATTAAAAAAATTCAGGAAAAAAAAAAATAAAGGGGAGGGGGAGCCCTTTCTCCCGCATGAGCTGCAGCGGGGCCGCGGGCAGCGGGGCCGCGCCCGAGAGCGGCTGAGGGGAGGGAGGGATGCCGCAGGAGGCGGTCGAGGGCCGGCAGACAAAGGGAACCTCCCGGCGGGGCAGCAGGGCTCGAGAACCGGAGTGGCTCGGGCGAAGGCTCCGCCGGCCGGCCGCCGCCCTCCCCGGGCCTGGGGCGGGAGCACTCACCAGCTGAGCCGGAGGAGGACCCTCTTCTCCGGGGGGCGACGGCAGGCTCAGCCTTGGGCGGCTGGGGCTGCGCGGGCCGGGCGGGGGCCGGCTGCTCCTGCGCGGGGGACGGCGTGGTGGCGGAGGAGGAGGAAGAGGACACGGCTCCCCGGGGGCTCCAGTCGGGCTGCGGCGGCTCCGGAGCGGCGGGGCGGGGCGGCTCGGCGGGGGCGCCGAGGTCCAGCAGCTGCGGCGGCCGCTCCTGAGGGGCTGCGGCGGGAGCCGCGGCGGGCTTCCTCTCCATCACCTCCAGCTGCTCGTCGAAGTCTTCGTCCTCGTCTTCCTCTTCTTCCTCCTCCTCCTCCTCCTCCTTCTCGTCGTCGAGCACAAACTGGTAGTTAAACTGTGGCTGCTGCGGCCGGGCTGGCCCGGAGGAGGAGGAGACCAGGGGCGACTGGTCCAGCTCGTCCATGGTGCCTGGAGCGGGCGGAACAATGAGCGGTGCGGGTGCGGGGGGAGGCGCGGGCTGCGCTGCCGCCGCCGCTGCGGGACCCGCACTCCACGCCCAGTGAGTCACCGCCCGCGAGGCGCGGGTGCGGCCGCCCCGCCCAACGCCCGGAGCGGCGGCGGCGCCGGCCAATGGGAGCGGGAGCGGGCAAGGAGCAGCCAATGAGAGGCGGCCCCGGGCGCGGTCCCTCATGAATATGCATCAGAGGGGGCGGGCCCGAGGGCTGGCAGAGCGGGGCTGAGAAGTCGGGTAAAGTTCAGCGCGGAGAACGCGGGTGGGGCGGGAAAGGAAAGGGAGCACGGCCCGGGGACCCTCCATCCCCCCGTGACAGACAGCCTGAGAGTGCGTGTCATCATTCACCGCTTTCCTCTGCCAGGAGTAGTACCATTTTCTCTCTTTTTTTTTTTTTTTGTTTGTTTGTTTGTTTTAAACAGCGGCCAGAAACCCTCAGCGCTTTCCAGAAAGGGAAGGGGATGGCTGGGCTCCTGGGTACGGATGGTGCAGGGCACCGATCCCCCCTGGCCCGGCTTCTCTCACCCTGGATGTGACCGAAGGATCCCGCGGCATCCCGGGCGCCGCCGCACTGCGGGGCCGGGGAAGGCTGAGGCGTCGTCCCGCTCCTGTTCCTTGGGCATCGCGCCGATCACCGCAGGCACATCCCCCTGGGGCGGAAAGCCGAGTCAGCCAGCGCCTTCCTCCGATGGGAATGGAAGTTTTAACCAAAACATGATGCAAAAACCTTCCCGTGTCTGAGAAAAAAAAAAAAAAAACAACAACCAAAACCAACCAAAAAAAAAAAAAAAAAAAAAACAACAACAAAAACCCAGAGAGGAGACATTGTCAGAAGAGACAAACTTGTTTAACCACCCGTGTTAGTGTAAGGCACTGCGAGTAGATCTCATCATGTCTTTAGAGTATGAATTTAAATTGTGAATCTTCTGGGGGAAAGTATGGAAAGGAAAAGAAAAAAGGAGAAAAATGAAAGTAAAAAGGAAAAAACAAAGGAATGAGGAAAGGGGGGGAAAGGAAGGAAAAGTAAAGGGGGAAAGGGAAGAGGAAACAGAAAAAAAGGAAGGAAAGGAAAGAGAAAACAGAAAAAAGGAAGGAAAGGAAGAAGGAAAGAAAGGAAAAAGGAATAAGAGAAAGGAAAACGAGAAAGAAAATCGGGAAGGAAAAGGGAAGGGGAAATTTAAGGAAAGAGGAATGGGGGGAAAAAAGAGGAATGGAAAGAGGTAAGGAAAGACGGAGGGAGAGCAGAAGAAAACTTGGTGTTAGACTCTGGTGTGGTCTCCAGCTTTCTGCTCAGAGATGGAACATTGGCCAAAGCCCTTAGGATAACACTTAATTTAACTAAAATAGTGTCTATTTGGATGCAATTTCCACCCACACAGCTGCCTCAATAAGACCAAAAGGCCTTATAATTCTGTATTTAACACTACTCCAACATTATTATGGGTTTTTAACCCACAGATTATTTATTCTCCCACATATGCCCATATAAAGAGATTAGTTCATGGAAACATTCAGAGCAAGCAGCTGCCAGTTCAGTGAGACACGAGAAGTGAAGGAAAAGCAGCAGCTCTCCTGTCACTTCCCTTCTGCCGTGTAGGATGCAATGGCTGCCGAGACGGACATTCCGTGAGCTGTCCCATTAGGCTGGGACTGACACCCTGGAGCAGAAGCTCCTGAGTGGGATCAGCTCGGTGCACCTGAGCACACGGAGGGACAGCTGCCTCTCACACTGCAGAGGGAAGAGTTTCTGGCTGGAAACTGGAGTTCAATCACCAGCTTCAGTTACTGTCTGAAAAACGGGATGGCAACAAGTGAATGGAGGGGCTCCAAGGGGTCCCAGCACTGAGTCCTCTCTTGCCTCAGGAAAACATATCGTGTTCTTTGCATGAACTGTCTGAACCCAAATACTTGTTGCTGCTACTTGTATTGGCAAGGCCATTCTAAAATACCCCCTTTTCCAATTAACTAGAGACCTTCCAGCTTCCAGTCCTAATTTGCTCAAGGCCAATGAACATCCTCTTACCACTTTTTCCTTTAATTTATATCGGGTTTTTTTCTCTGAGTTTTAATTCCCAACAATACACTTTGTCTAGCCCTTGCCTTCCTAAGCTAACAGTGGAGAAGTTGTGCTATCACCCTTTCCCCTGCTCCTCCAAGCAGCCTTTCCCTGCACCCAATCCAGTCTCAGATCAGGCACAGGAAATTCCAAATGATATTTTTTTTTCAAGCATGCACAAAGACATCAATATTCCCTATCGCTACCAGAAATTACCTGAACATATGTACAAAATATTTTTATAAACAAAGTGATGGTAACATTGTTATCCTGATGGAGAGAAATGTTTCCAGGAGGTGAATAAGCCCTTGACAACCTGTGAGGTCTTTATAAGTCATTCTTTGCCCCTAAGATTTTGTACGTTCTTTGACAAATTATCCATTTCTATTTTCAAGTCAGCCCCTTTTACAGTGATATAAGGGATGTTACAGCAGCAGCAGAATGGATGCATAGCAAATAAAATACTTTGATTCAATAAGATCTTTATAATTTCACCAGCAAATCTACTTTTTGCATCTCTTGGTTAAACAAGAAAATGGATTTTTAAAATTCCATTATAATATAACCTAAGGCAACAAGTTACCTTTAAAAATTTGTAAAATTCTGAGTATAGTATAGACACAGTGCTGAAACCAAATTTAACATATTTAACTACGGGGATTTTTGGTCATCTACAAGAAGGAAAAATCTATATATAATTTGGCTGGTTTTATCAGAATACTTGGAAGAGTATCTATCATCAATTAAGGACAAATGAAAGGGGTTTTTATTTAGAGACAGGAAGTGACTAAAAGTCTTGGAGGGAAACAGGAAGGGAGTTCCAGATTCCCTGAGCAAGTCAAATTAACAAGTGAGAGGAAAACAGAGCTCTGCAGTACTGAAAGTATATTGCAAAACACCCCGGATTTTAGCTCTTTAGAAAAGTACTTTACAATTTTGCTAGGAAGATTGTCAACAAGTAGGAGTATTTTGCAGATATTCAGCGATTTAATTTACCAACTTAGTTCTCGTGAGCTGTTTTCCTATAGCAAAGTTAGGAAGGAAAGCATTCCATGAGTGAAACCCCAGCAGGGATGTTTCTGAATTTCCACAGTGGTACTGCCAATGGTTATGTACTGGTGGGATTTTTTCAGTCCACTCCGATCTTCTGCTTGATCTTACACAGAAGTCATGATATCACAGCTTACCATAGACTAGGATAATAATGGTGATGGGATAAATGCAGTACTGTCTCTTCACAGCATGATCCAACAGAAACCACCCCCCATTTGGTCTCAGATACTGATTTTAAAAGACAGATTTCAAATTGAGAAGGTGGCTGGATTTCTGTCCCTCCTTTCAAGCTTTACAGACAATCTCCCAGGTTTCAGACATAATGTCTTTATCTCTGGAAGGATAAAACTCTGCAATTCTTTGTTTTCAGATTATGCCTATGCTGCAGAGCCTTGGGCGTCGAGCGGATTTGCCTCACAGGTTTGTCTTCCCTTGAACACCTGCTGTACTTCTTTTCAAGATCAGCAGTGGGATATTGTGACAAAAATCTCTGTTTATTTTATTAATACAAATGCAGCATATGGAGAGGGGAAAGTGTGAAAACAATAGAACAAAGGGATTTCCATCTCTTGATGGTAATTGAGCCAGGCTGGGCTTTATCAGAATCTTCGGTGGGGCCTGCCTTGTCCTTTGCTATAAATAACATTTTTTTGATGACAACTCTTTTAACCTGTTATATTCTTTAGTGTTGCAGGCACTTCTTATTCTGGAATTGTTTGATTGGAATCAAGCCCATCCATTTCTACATCTAGTAAATGTCCTAGTAACCGTGTCAGTATACAGTATTCCGATTCAGACCTGTCACAACACAGCCTTTAGCACTCCCTTCAGCCAGCCAAGTGCTGAGCCCATCCATCTGCATAAATGAGAGCAGTTTCAGGACAGCTCTACAAGACACAAAGTGCCACCAGTGAAAAGTTGCCATTAGCTGTAGCTTTAAATTCCTACATCCAGGTAATTTCTTTTTGGTCTCTGTAAGCTCTCGTTCAAAGGGACCAAAGCTGGTGCACAGCATTAAATGATATTACAACAGTGAACAAGAATACATCTGTTCATCATTAAAATAAGTAACATTTGAAGGGAACCAAAATGACAACGCTCTCCAGCAAATGAGACTATGACATGAAAAATTCACCTCACTAAAGCTGCACAGGGATCCACTGTTAATGGAATTTTGGTCTGATTACTCTTTTTCTTGGAAAGAACCATTTAGGTCTTACTTAAAGGACAATACAATTAATTTTATGTCTTATTGACACTCCAAGAATTTTCTAATTCTCAGAATACAGGTACTTCCCCACATTAGGTTTAATGTTACTACTTGTCAGCCCCTCACACTTTTAAGAAATACAATTAAATTATTCACTTACCAGCTTGGCCATAATACTTGTCACTCTTAAGGAACATAAGGACCATCAGTTCCATCGGACCTAGACACAAAAAACCCGTTCTCTATTAACACCTCTTGCAAACGGCTCCAGGTTGTACCAACTACTTTTTCTAATTCATGTTCCCCCCCTCCTACTTTTCATTTTAAATCACCTCCACACTCTGACTCCAGGTACTGAGCTAGTGGTGCTATTCACCCAGTGACTAGAACTTCCAACAGCAAGAATGAGCACTGAAATCATGGCTTTTTACCTACATTATTTTAAGAGCTTTTTTAAAACTTAGGGATTTATTACAGTTATAATAAATTGGAATTTAAACTGGTTTGCTTTATAAAGGGAAAAGTGCATATAATTTATATTAGAAATCAATTTTTGCTCTTTCTTAGCATTGATATTGACTCACTTAAGAGAGAAACAGCCTGGTAACCAACATTCAGGGTTATTCCCTCGGCTGCCAAATGTGCCCGAGGAGAAAACAGATTGATGGTGGCAACATTTTCACCATTACTGTAGACAAGGCTGATATCATCACTACTGGAATTAGGAAACTTAACTATACAGGCAAAGTGTGCAGAGGGAGCAGCAGCACTGATCTGAACTCACATTTGAAAGGAAGAGCTGCTACTTTCCACTTCTCTCACTGCTTAATGACTTGTCCCTTGCAACTGCTTTTAGCAGGCTACAGCAGCTGGAGTCTTCACCTGGGTCATGGTGGTGCTTGGGGCCACAGAGGATTTCTGACTTCCAGGGACAGAATGTAGGGCAGCTTTGGAAAACACCACCAGGACTGGGATGTCTATCTTAAGAGTATTTAGGGAGCTCTTCCTTTTATCTGGGTCAGACAAAGATAGGACAGCTAAGAAATGTCCAACATGACTTCCCTGCTTTCTCAGCATCACGGCCAGCTGGTCATACACTGAAGCCCTTGACCTCCCTCACCCTTCCCCAGATAAAATATTCCAGCTTTTGAACACTTTGGACAATTTCAGTTAACTGTGGTAGTGGCAGAAGATTCAAGGATATTAAACCCCTGATAGTTTTGTAGAAACCAACAGCTGGCTAAATTACAGAGAGCTGATGAGCTCTCCTGTGGAGAGGGAGCCAGGAGAACCTGGTGATTCCCCATTCCACTGGTGTATATATAAGTAGTTTTTACAGGCCTGTCTGTCATTTACCTAGATGGCAAAACCAAAAAGGAGGATGAGAGGTGTGAGAACGACTGAAGATATTCCAGGATAGAGATGCAAACAATGTAAGACCTGGAGCCACAGGAAACCTGAATTTGCTTGTTTTACTGGTTTTGGAACTAGTTTATGACTGGTGTAGATAGGGGTATATTTTAGGTGAGTCATGCCAGCAGTGAAGACTATCTAAGTGCAACCACAGTGTTGGCAAGGGAAAAAAAGGAAGATAAATCTTGTAGGCTAAATTCTTTCTGATATATCCTGTGAAAAGGAGCAGAAACGAAAGGAAAAGATACTGAGAAAACAGCACATGAAAAAGAAGTGGCACAGGGCTACTTTATTCCCTACAGAAAACCAAAGTTCTTCAGACTGCCGGAGCATGATGTTTGGCAGGTATCCCTTAGTCTAAACTATTTTCAATGCATTTTTTTCAGTGCAAATACAGTTTTTACTCTTCTCATTATAACTTTTGAAAAACTAACATATTTCAGTAAAAACTAACTACTTTAATGACATGTAACATCTGCTCAAATTACTACTTCAGCACAGGTTGTTAGCTAAGATTTACTGGATTTATTCCATCAGGTAGAATCAGGTTGCTAAACAGTGCAAGTTTTAATACATGAGCCTGGACATAACTTGACCAATACCCTGGGTAGAAATGCCCGGGTAAATTGAAAAAAACCAATCAGTTTGGCTTTAGAGGTAGTTAGTTGTATGTTATTTGTTTCTTATCCAATTTTACCCACTAGAAGTTTTTGAAACTAAAATCAGAATTCAGAACTAGTAGTCTTTTGCAAGTTATCCAGCTAAACTGATTCAACACGGTTCTTCTAGATGACGGCTGCTTAAAAGAATAATATCATGGAATCATAAAATGGTTTGGGTTGGAAGGGACCTTCAAGACGATTTCATTCCCCCCATTCCATGGGCAGGGACACCTTTCACTAGAACAAGTTGCTCCAAGATCAACCTGGCCTTGAACACTCCAGGGAAGTGTAAATCGTATAACCATATAATTCTTCAACTCTGCAGTGGGCTGTAAAGCCAATCTCCCCGAGCAGTTTTTGGGCACTACAGCAGTAGCAGGTTTTTACCTACACTGTAACCTGGAGGAGGAACGAGGCACACAGATATGTGCTCCCTTTTAGGCTGCCACTAAATTCACATCAGTTTTAGTTGTTCTTTCAGCACACTGTATTTCTTACAGGGTAGAACTGTTTTGTAGATGTCCTAGTAAAAAAGCCCAGACTCAAAACAAACACCTATTGACTGGCATTTTAAATACATTCTTTGGATGTATTCAGAAGACAACCTCCTTGTTTGTATTAGTCACATCTAAAAATTCCTTCATTTTGCTCTGGTGATCCCAGATTGTATATAGGCAGTTTCTTGATACTTTGGGGTGCTCATGTAGCTGATGTGATGGTCAAACGTACCTCTGATCATTCATGTGATGTCTTTGCAGTACTTACGGAAGTGTCACGCTTACCTTCTACTCTTGCCTCAGAGAATCCTCAAATTCAGTCCACTTGCAGCCAAATCCCCTCAGCAGATCATCACTGCCCTCATGTTCTGCTCATGTGCCCTTCTTATGGCTTGGAAGTTCATACACATGTTAATTGTTGCACTGAATTCTTTCTTTAAAGCAAAGTATTCTTTCTTTTTCTTCAAGAATATAAGAAAAAGGAAATTGTAAGGCACCACAAAGTATATGCTTTTTATATTAAATAAGTGTAATATTCCATCCTGGCTTTTCCATGAGATGGGCGATGGTTACCACCTCAGGAGAATCAGTCTCTCTTCCCTCATCTGAGTATATTTTTCGTCCCTTAAAATACATTCTATGGATAAAACCCAATTTCTATGACTGCTCCAGAATGCTGAAATTGTAAAAGTAATTTATGGATCCCACTATGGAATAAGAGGGAAGACAGCTGGGAGCAGACAAGAAGAGATTCCAAAATGGACTAGACCTCCGGCTGTTGACCCACAGACCAGAAAGACCAGCACTAGCAACTGGCACCATCTCAAACCATTAACTTTAGTTCTCCCCAACTAAAACAGCCCAGGACTGGGTAATTCTGACTTCTCCATATAGCATCTGTCTAAGTGCAACTAAATAAAGATAAACTTATTATTCCTAAAAATAGCACGGGATATCATCGCTCATGTTTTTCAGAAATAGCAAGAGCTATTTAAACTGCTTTGACAATGAAATCAGGTGCCACCATATAAATACATAGTATATGATACATGGGTTCAGTTTTAGATCGTTTTATGGCAACTGAATGATATTTCTTTTTTTTTTGCATTCCCACCAATATGTAATTTTTAACACACTGTTAGGGATTTTTTTTCCTCTCTGCTTAGAAACTTTAGTACAAATTACAGTTTTTCCTTCAGTCTCAGTATTTTTGCATTTATAGTTGTGCGTGGCATATGTATGGACGGATGGATAAATTCATATCCAAAATGTGAACCAAAAAGGCCAAATGTATCAGACTGGCTGTTGGACATTCGTTAGGTTCAGTTTACCCTCTGGAGTGCTTAGGCTCCCCAGTCAAGTATCAAGGCTCCGTGTGTTACACAACACTGGCACGTTACAAAGTCAATTCCTCCTACACACAGTTCACAAAGCACAATATAACAGGTGGATGAAAGATGTGTTGCGTAGGGGTGTTTTGGAAAACTGATGCAACAACAAACCAAAGGGGTCAGTGGAAAAAGAGCAGTCAGCTTTGCCACCTCTCATTCTTGGGTAGTTGTTTTCTCTTGCAGATGTTTGGAATTTGCTTGGATTTGCAAGACAGGTCTCGAACAAGTAAAGAAAGATATACATGCATTGAGAAAATAAAAGAGAGCTCAGAATAACACCCCATAATACTAGGTTTAGCTCCATATCCATGCACTATCTGTTCTCTGACAGGTAATGGCACATACTCCTGTGAGCCCTCCTCAGCAGTAAGCTCCTAAGGCAAAGCCCCCATAATCTGCGATTTACAGAGCGCAGCACCACGAACCCACAATGCCGAAGGCAGCCCCTGATGCTGTGGTGGGGCTATAAATACCTTCTGCCAGCATGGGCTTTTTCAAATCTTTTCCAATCAGATTTCTCACCACTTGGCAGCCAGACCAGACACGTCAGCTGGGAGCACTGCCGAACCTGGTAACCCACACTGGCAAACTTCAGAGGAATCCTTCTGCCCATGAAGTTAAGGCATGATACAAAGAACAATTTCATTTTCATTTGTTCTGTGTCATGTCAGCACAGGACTGGTTTGGTCTAAAATCCTCTCTGAGCCTTGGCAACACACAGATGCGTGAGATATGTGTGTTTATAGCTGTGTCACCTGGGGCAACATCACATGGGATTGGACAAGACAGGCGGGTTTGGGGTTTGGCAATACCTAGACAAGGAACGCATATGGTTCGTGCATGTATTTGTGTTCTCAGTGCTGCTACACAGAAACTCTCTCCCTGCCATAAGCTGTGTGCTGCTCTTCCAAAAATCCTGGTCACCCAACAGAGCCAGCACAGAGAATGGCTGGCAGCTCCTGCCCATGGGCCTGAATAAAATCAGTTTCTTGGGAAGAGCAACCAACACTGGAGCTGGGAGTTTTGGGGCTCACCAGCAATGGTTACGTGGGGGAGAGGTTGAAAGGGCAAATGGGATAGGTGGGAAGTTGTGAATGGAAGCTGTGGACAGAAGCTGTGCTGGTCACTGAGCAAGCTTTGGGACGAGAGGACAAGCCAAGCAGATTCAGTCAGCAGCAGGTGGAGAAAGAAGAAAACAGAACAAAATGGAATCTGTCTCCCTGAGGTTTTGCAAAAGTGGCCTGTGGCCAGACATGAGAGGGTTAGGAGAAAAGAGTGAAATGAATCATGAGCCTAATATACAGAAATTGTAACAGATGAAGACAAAAGGGAAAGGGCAAGAAATCCCCTTTTCTAGCACAAAAATAGATGAGGCAGAGAAACAGTGAAAAGTGTAATTTTAGGTTACCTTGCTGTACTGAATGTATTAATAGTTTGATTCAGTTTTATTTGAAAAGACGACAGAAGAAAGAAAAGGGCATAAAGCCCTTGTTACAAGCAGAAAACCAGATGAGGCAGAAAACAAAAGAAAAATATTCTAATTTCAGGTTCCCTTACTGCACTGAATGTATCTACAGTTTGAGTCAGTTCTGTTATTTTAGACATACAATTAAGTCTGTATTTTCTCTACTCACCTTTTTATTCAAAACTTATTTCTGAGGACCAGTTTTTCTCTCAGGGATGTGTATCTAAGTGTTACTACAGTAAAATGCAGCTTCTTATGGGTATCTGAAGGCAAGAGAACTAAAATCTGGTGCAAGATAAATCAAGAGACAGTTGTTACAGTGCTCTCAGTATGACCAGGACTGACTTTACAGCCTGACCTTCCATTCTGATTGTTCCAGTTGCACAAAGATATCAAAATAGGAAGGTCCTGACACAATTCTCTGAAATAGCCATGCATTCATTTACTGAATAATAACAGATTTGAGTCTCTGCATTTATGAGTATCACTCAGATTAAATTTCTTGTAGACTAAGAATCCATCCTCAACTGACTATTAAGCAAAAAATCCCACCCACAAATAAAGCTGAAAAGATATCTGAATGTATAATAATAGTAATAAGCAAAACCATCAGTATGACTAAACCTTTAATGTGATTAATGCATTTTGGAAGGATTACACCTAAAACCTAGAAAGCACAAAGAAGCTGGGGTGAAAAATCAAAAGGTGTTCAGACTTGGAAATGTACAGTTGAAGAGATGCAGCTGCTCAGCTCAGCATTTCTTCTGTACATCTACAGGACTGACAGTTCTGCCACTCAAACCCAGGGACTGCTGGGACCAAGGAAGAAATACAAGTGAGCCAAACTAGCAAAGGTCTGGGAAAGCAACATGAAGCCCAGATAGCAGGGGAAAAAGGACACTTTAGAAGTTGGTGTTATCCTAACACAGTTACCAATATTGATACAATCCTCAGCACTCACAAGGGTTTGAAGTTCCACAGATGTGAAGCCTTGCTGCAGTGGTTGGAGCTGTGGATTAGGGACCACTTTTCTGGGCATGCAGCAGGGCAGAGAAATCCTCTCCTTCTTGGTTCTCCAGAGGGAGCTTTTCTGCACAGCTCTGCAGTGGAAGGAGAGCAACCTCCTTCTAAGAATGCACAGCACAGCTTTACACGTTAATGACATTGGTAAACTACAGCATTTTCAAAAGATAACCCAAGAAATATGTGAAACCGTGCAAAGGTGTATTTGCTTCTGGGAAAAGGGAAGCAACCCTTAATTTTTACCAGCCTGGGAAAAGATTAGCTCTAGAGAGTTCACATTATGTATTTAAGAGAACTGTCACTAAAATAAGATCCAAGCTTCTTAAGCAATGAGCTATTGGACGAGACCCTCAGCTTGTACGGATTCAGGCTGCTCCAGTGCAACCCCCTGCTGGGGATTGGTGTGAGCTCAGCCCCTGGCTGGCTGCACTCAGGCTGGAGAGGTTAAAGATTACCTATGTGAAACATGGGCTACATGAAAAGCACAGTACCAGCAGGTATCCCTGTGCAGAATGCTCCAAGCTAAGGGCTGATACCAAACTCACCCTGTGTCACAGACTCCTGAAGCCCACCTTCCAGATGTTTAGTGCAGAGCCAGAAACCACCTCCCAATGCCCTACTACATCTTTCAGCCCATAGCAAACACCAAAAGACCAGAGATTTCTTCTTTTTACTTTCTTTCTTTTTTTTTTTTAGATGAATGAATGTAGGTCTCTTGACAGATAAACTTTAGAAATACTCTACCTTCAAAATTGGTTACATTCTGTTTCCTGTTATTGTCTCTAATCCCCTGCAGCAATCTTCCTCTGTGTATTTGAAAAAAGCAAAAGCAAGCTGGGAATACTGCTATTGTTCCAACTTGAGCCCATATTCCCACTCCTTTAGTTTCTACTTGGGATGGTATGCAGCACTGACACCAAAGAGATGGATTTAGTAGGACCATGCTGTGCTCTCAGGAGGACAAAGAAAGAGGCATAAAAAGGGCTTTGCAAAGCTTTTTAAAAAATCAAGATAAGGTTTTAAAGCAATTGTTGTTTATAAACTTTTTTTCTAGAACTGTATACTAGGTTTTGTACAACATGCATTTTTAGTGATACCTGGCCTCACTGCTAACTCTGTGTCTTTGATAATAAGTGAATTTTGCCACTCCATGTATTTTTCAGAAATTAATGGAATGGGATGTACCCAAAAAAACGATCTTTAACTGCACCCATTTTTTTGTGTTTGCAGATTTCATCTAATCTTTGTACTTGAGTCTAAGCTGAAAATACTCCTGGATAAAGTCTACATATTTCTAAGAACAAGCAGTTCAGATATTTCTATTCTAGTTACCACCACACCACAAGAACTGAAATAGCATCAATTAAAATCGTCATTGACCTCTTACAGAGCACTGATATAAGGGCCATTCTCCCCATGTCCCAGCTGCTTTTTATACAACAGGGTATTTGATTTCCTCTGAACAGTTGATAGAAAGATTAAACTGTCCAATGTTTCCAATTAAAACCAGTTTGTGTTCTACAGTGGATTTAACTACTTCATTAAATCACTCATTATGGATCTCCTCACAGCCCTATTTTCAGCTCTTTCCTTCAGTCTGTAAATTTTTCAGTTATGGATCTAATAAAACCATCACAAAGCCTAAATTTCATTCATATGCCAAGTATCACAAAGATGTAATTAAAAATCATTACCAGGATTCCATCTGCCACTTCCATGCACTGTCAGTGCACCTGACTCCTCTGTAAGCAGAGTGTTAAGAAGTCTGCAAATTATTGCAGTATGAGCAGAGAAAATGCCTGTTAGGTACCCTTAAACCCTGTGATCCTTTACAACATCTCATAGTTCTCCTTCTCAACCCTAGGGACCAGCACACAACCAGTGTGCCTTCATGGGAGTGAAATGCTTCTTGCTTTTTGGGAATATTGCCAATCCACTTCCTTGCCACTTTGGGATGCGCCTGCCCTTCCTCATGTCTGTGTTTTGTTCCATTGAGGCCAGCGTGATGTCAGACCCTCTCTGCTGCTGTGTATGCATGCAGAATTAATAGACTTCGTCTGCTACAAAAAGATGTTGGCAGGAGTTTTGTTGGCAGCAGGCAGAGTAAGCACATAACTCCTTTAGAGGCTTAGTTACCCTGGTTGCCAGCCACATTCAATATTGGCCTCAAGGTGCTTCCTCTTGACCTTTAGAGCCTTGTGGAGTTGCCACTGAGCACTTTCTCCATGACAGTGATTCCCTCACCTTCCAAGTGCCAAACCCAGGCTCACCTGAGTCCTCCTTGTCCCACCAGCAGGTACCAGGTGTGCCCAGGTAATGGGCAAGTCAGCAGCACTGTCTTTCTCCTGCAGACATGTCCAACCTGCTGTGATCACCACAGTTACACAGGAGTTCTTTTTTTACCCCAAAATGCAGGTTTGGTGTCCAAAGCTCCATGGAAGTCCTTTATTTCTACGTAAATGCTGTATCTGGTTGCTATAAATTAAAATACAAACTGCAGTTGTCACTCTCGGTCACTCCTCCCTCACCAAAACAATACTGAGCTTTAAGAAGAAGGTGACAATCAGATACCAACCCTGATGACAGTTCCTATCACTGGATGAAAAGATTAAAAAGAGTGAGTTCTCTTTGGAGATTTTCAGCACCAAACTGAAAAGACTTTCAGCATTAGGCAGCAAGTATGGGCACTCAAAAAAGAACATTTTTTTCTTTTTTATTTACTTTGCAGGGGATGTGCACTTCAGCTCTCCCACAAAAACGGGTTTCAGATTAAAATTTTAAGCTTTTTTTAACAGACGCTGTTTGCAGAGAAACATGTGGTTGTGTTTGAATGGAGGGCATGGCTTGTGTTTTCAAAACTCTGGTTATATTTAACAAAGTACTGACACAGGCCTGCAATGCAGAGGGCTTACTTCTGAGCTTTAAAAGCCAGCATAAAAGGGGAAAGCTGATACTGGCCTCTTTTTACTGGAAAGCTTGGCTCAACTCCAATCTTCCCTCCATTTAGAAAGTAGTTAAACTACTTGTCAGCCTAAGAAAACAAAACTACTCAGCCACTTCACCTTTCTGGGATCATTTTCCTTGAGATCTGTTCCCTAGTCCCATTCCATGTGCCTGAATTTCTGTGGCAATCGCAGGTTAACATAAAGAGAGTGACAAACCCCTCACTCGCTGTGCCTTCACTGCAGGTACCCTGGAATTGCTACAAATCAACCTTTTTATCATAGTAAAAGGAGGTGTGGTTTGGTTTGCCCCTGTCACAGGGGCTGGGGGAGTTTTCACAACAGAGAATCAACACTGCTTTTATTATAGCAACAAGAGCTGTTCAAGTGATGGTATTTAAGGAATGAGGTCACATATTCAAGCTGTTTAGATACAACAGTGTTTGGAGATGTCAGTCAGGCTCCAAAGTAGATAAAAAGTGCATCAGCTTATCAGCCAGGCATTTCTAGTGCTGGGCACGCAAAGTGAGCTCCAGCCTGGCTCACAAAGATGCTGCTGAAGCCCTTGACATTATACAGCGGTTAGAAAATATAAATTACAAGACCTGGTACATGTCTCTGAATGCCTACACTTCCATGGTTCAGGAAAAAAATGAGTGCTCTTACCCGAGTCAGTAGATTTTCTCTGTTAGGAAAGGTTTCAGTAAGAGAGGTGTTGCAGCAGGAAATCTTACACAATCTAACACATTTCCTTACTAAATTGGTGAAACTTACTCAGCAGTGTGAAGTACTAATCTGAGTTTATAACTTCATCCAGATATAATTAATTAACATGGAAAATTTGGCTCAAAATTTTTGTCAAATTAGCAGAATATATGTGAGTGTTCCCACGTATCCATACAAAGACCATAATCTACTCTAAGTATCCCATTATGTGAAAAAAGGGGTCAATGGCTGACATGGTCAGAATTAGTTGGAATGACTGTAACCTCAGTAGAAATTTGCTGGATCACAGCAGGACTTATATTTGATCTTTCATTAAAAGATCAACAAATGGTTGATAGTCAAGTCCCAATCTGATTTACCATCTGATTACCATAAGTCCCAATCTGATTTACCATACTGATTTACCCAATCTGATTTACCATTCAACCAAAATCCACAGGAGTGAAAGCACTGAGACCGGATTTTATTTGGCCCACACCACTGACTATAAGTTTCTTTTCAAATGTAGTCAGTTAAAAAATTAATCTCCATTTTCCTAAATATCTGTGGCATGACAAGTCAAATGCATGGACACAGACAAGTCTATCTGAAAAATTTATATTTTGTCTCCCAGCCTTCATAAATCCTTTCAGCCTTTTCACCCAGCCTTTTCTCCCAGCCTTTTCACTCCTGTAAATTTGTAACCACTGTAACCACTCAGTGGTTAGCAAGTGATATGGCCTTTCTCAAAACACGTTAAAAAAAGTATTTCCCTCCTCAGTTGTTACAAATATATTTCTGGTATGTGTTTAAATTATAATTCCTACTACAACAGAGCCAAAAATTAGGCATAACAATTGCTCCTCTGAAGAATTTACACTGACCAAGGCTCCACACTGAAAATATTTCCATGCAGAGTTCAATAAAAGTATTCACATAAATAAAATAATTCGTGTGTATAAAAGTTGCAGACTCCAGGCAAAAAGATGATGGCACACAGTACAACCCCCTGCAATTGTCTTTAGTACACACAGGGTAAACCAGGCTGTCAGGCAGTGATCTGCATTCAATTTTTATGAAACCGTTTATGCCAAATATCCATCCTCTGACTTCAAGGATGCAGAAATATTTCCAGGCCTCCTACCTCAGCGGATACTTGCATTAGGGTGTAATAATTTACATCATTACAAAGATACCAAGATTGGGCCTTTGCACTGGTAAATATTCCAATAAATCTTATTCTTAAGTTTCTAGCTTCCCCTAAATTTTATTTTACTGTTTGTGTATTGAAGCAACAAGATTGCAACAGCAACAAAAATATATACAGCACACTTTGATGTATATTGCTTCATGTTTACATTGGAGCCAAACATACCCAGCAAGCCCCACCTGCACTTTTACTCAGGGAAATAAGCCTGTGTTGCTTAACAGCAACGCTGAGGTGCATAAAGAATTAGCTCCAAAGAGAGGACCTGAATTTCAGGAACTATCCCTGAGAACTTGCTGGAGTGCCTGCTCCCATTATGTCTGTACAGCCCCAAGGCACTGCAGAATTAGCCCTGTATGATCCCAGGGATCCAAGAGTACTTAACCATAACTGAAAGCTATCACAGCTTCAGACTTTTCCAAATGGGATCTTACAGAAGATTCGTTATGGTAAAGAGGAACAGCAGACAGATGTGTAAAACCTTTGGTAGAGACTTAATTCCTAGCAGTCATGCAAAAGCATGACATAATCCTGCTCAAGCATAACAAAAAATCGAGCAGCAAGTTAAGCAGAGAGTTATTTCATTAAATTCTGACCAGAAAAATTAATTCAGTAACTGTCCCTTTCCCCCTTATAGCCCAGACAGCAACCACCTGGACTGTAGGATATTCAGAATTTATCTCTGGAGAGAAGGCAGAAATGTGGAATGTCCAGCTGGAGAAATGATCAGTGAAAGTTCTGCCATTGAAAGTGAAAGTACTGAAAGAAGCAGCCAGTGGGTGAACTGAGACAGCGGAAACTGAGTTCCTGTTTGAAAAAAAAACTTTTCACTGACATGACTACAATTATTCTTAATTTCCACACTCTACTGATCATCCTTTTCTTTCTCTCCCTCCACCAACAGTAGACAGATAATTTTTGTCCTTTTCTTGCTCCAAAATGCAATTAAAGCCTGTCTGAAACAGACCGATTTTTCTTTCAGAGCTTTGATCTTGCTCTTTTGACTTAGGCTAGAAACTTTTGACCAAAACTTTCTTATCTGTACAGTACAATAAACACCTAAACAACCTCTCAAACAAAGGAAGCCTATCTCACCTTGCCCATTAAGCAATTTTCAACCAAGGTAATTTACTTCCATTGTAACCAATTAGTAGGGTACTAAGAGCATTTTACCACTTCATTATTTATGTTAGCAAAGTGTGGGTGGTCTACCACATCTAAATGTCTCGTTTCATGGCAGAACAAAAGCGTTCATTTTACATTTCAGAGTCAGAAAATCTGCCATTGCTTCTTCCAGGTGGAGCTCAAACAGACATGAATGACTGAGTCTGTTTTGGTTATTTTACCGGATATACCAGCAATTACAAGTGTTTCTAATTTTTTGTTAATTGAAGGTACATTACAATTGTGCTACACACTGTACTTATTTTGGCCAGATCCTCAGCTACAATAAACAAGGAGACACCAATTATGTTAATTAACCTGTGTCATTGAGGCCAGCTGAATTTAACTGCCTCCTGGAGGTGTCTGGTTTTTAGGCTTGCCCTTGTTTCTTGTGGAGAAGCAGAATGACTGACTGTAAAAGCCAACACAGCAAAGGCCACCAGAGTAAACCCGGAGTAGCCTCTTCTCAAATCATACATCCAAATCCAGCAGTTTTAAAAGCAACTTCTGACCTCACTTCAACACTCTGCCTTCCTTCCCTTCCTCTTTTCCTCTACAGTTATTTCCATCTTTCTATGCTTGTTTCCTTCAAACACCCTCTAATCTTTTTATGGTTTTTAAACAAAAACATATTTTAATTTTTTTGTATTTGGGGAAATAGTGATAAAATTCACTGGTGATTAATAAAGGGGACACAGAGCTGTGAGGTGACAGCAAACCTTGTCTGCCACCCTTCATCTCCAGATTACACCAACTCCTTAGGGAATCTTTCCTCTGAGTTCCACAGACATTAAATCTTCATGGCTTGACTTACCCATCTTACAGACACATAAATCTGTAGCCTAAATTATCTATACATTTACCTGTCTATGAAATAGGTTTCTCTTTCCCAGCCCCTGTTGTGCTTCACACATTTTCACCTGCCAAAAACTAGCACTGGGCAATTTCTTCCCACAAACACCCAAGTGGGAATCCCCATTAAATAACCTCTGCAATCTCTTTCACCACAGAGCAGTATGGCATAACCATACTGGGCTTCTGGAAGAAGCTGATGGCTGCATCTGTCTGGGGACTCCACGTACTTTGAAAAAAACCCCAAATATTCTCAGGTTATTCAGCTTTGAAAAAAGCTTGCCTCAACTAAAGGTTTTTCCTTCCCTGCCTTACAGCCTCACCTAAGTAAGACACATCGTTACAGACAGCACTTTTTTTCTAGCTGGATTACAGATTGATTATAAAGGTTTATTTTTGGTTTTTCCTATACAGACAGCAGTATTCTCAGTTCATGAATCTCCCTCATTCTATTTCAAGACTGCAACAGTGAAATACTGATCCAACAAACATACTTCCTACAAACACTGGGACATGGCATATGTCCAGCTCTGCAAGCAGAGCACAAACATGGGGCATCAGGGAATCTACTCCACAGAGTTTTCCTGTAAATTGGAATTACGTGCTAAGCCTGAAGGATAAACATCTACATTTCTTAACCTTATCAACAAAAAGCTGTCTGTTCAACATATATATGAATACCTGGAAATCTGAAGCCTTCCAAAAGGCAGAGGGTGGGCTGAGGCAATGGAGACAATGGAGTCTTTTCTCTCTCCACCTTACACACTTTTACGCACAGATGCAGCTCCTAAAGAGGAGCCAGGTAGTCACGATGCTTGCCCAGAGCCTGCTTTAGTCACAAGCCATGAGGTCAGACAGGTCTTGTTACTGCCTTGGGCATGACCAGCATTTAGGCAATTTTTTTCGCCATCAACACCCCAGCAGGCATTCTCACTTGGAAACTTAAAGGCCTCCTCGGTCTCACAGGGATGCAGTGCAAGAGCTGAGCACAAACCCTACAGATAATGACTAATCATCTAAAAACACACCCTGCTCATTTTCCCAGTGAAATGTAGCAGCTACAGAAAATCCATTTACAGCCTGTCAAAGATGGGTGAAAGAGAGAAAGGAAAATCACAAAGGAGCTAATTCTTCATCTTTTCCCCTTTTTAGTCATTAGTCAGAGCCCATTAAGCCCAGCTCCGACTTCCCTATTAAGGAGAGAAGACCCCTGCAGATATAATGGGGAACTGGAATGTGAGGAGACCCCTGGCCCAGCCTGTGCACTGCCATCTGCTACCACCAGCCTCCTGGTGGCAAGGCTTCATTACCAGGAGTGTCTTCCCTTAGGGATCTTGAATGCAGCCAGGCCATTGCTCTCAGGCTGTCTGGCTCAGCAGCTTTTGCCTGAGAAAATGTTCAGTTGTTTCACCACTGGGAACACATTTTTATTTTAGAGTCTCAGCATTTCCTAGTTAGAGCTACACTTCTAAATGTTCAAGGACAGGTTTGGCCCTTAGTGGGTAAATGCTGGTGGACAGCTCAGAAAGGAATCCACAACTGAGCACCTTTTTTCATCCTGAGAGTTGATGCTTATTTCCTTATTTTCCTGAGGATGGCAGGACACACAGAATGGGCAGAAACCAAACTCTTAAAGATACTACAGGATCAAATGCTATCATCAATAAAATATTAACTACAGATACTCTGCAAGAATTTACTAAATCTAGTACTAAAACTACCTATCTTTTCAAGGGTATGGAGAAATAGTCACAAACCCTGGGATGGGTGTTCCCGGTGAAAATTACATGCTGTAATTCCACATGCTGTAATTTCAATACAACGCTGACCAATGCTTTGGAACATAATGCATAACTTAACATCAGCTTCATATTTCCTACTTAAGAATATGGGAGACAAGTCTTCAGAAAAACTTCCTGACATAAAGTACATTAAGTGCAGAAAGGTTGCCTCTCAGGGTGGTGAATCTGGTGCCAAAAAGTAAGGAACTTCTTGTGTGCACGGAAGCAACGTGGCAAGCTTTTGCAGACTGCCTACAGACACCTCCCTCTTTACATTCTGCACACACTCCAGCCTGCAGGAGCTGGTTTTGTTTGCAGATGACAGGGTTTCTCAGCAACGTAAGAATGTGAAGCAGAAACTGCATGTGTCAATAAGAACAATGCAGAAAGTCAGTCTTGGTTTCCTTTCACAATCTGGTAGTTTTCCTTTCATGCCTTTCTCCTACTATGCTCTTTCCCTGCAGATTGCACAACGCTTTTCAGAGCCCATCTCAGGTGTGCCACTGCTGTGCACACAAAAATGTCCCAAAGGAAAAGAGAAAATAAAGGACATAAATGTAAGTACAGAGATGAAATGGTTCTGCTTCACATGCAACTCCACAACACAATTAAATATCCAAGGTCCTATCTACAAGATTGGGAAAAATCTTGGACCTGACGCAGTTTTAGGCCTGTTGATAAGTGGGATTGCAGATCTTTAGCTTAGCACTCATATTCAACCCAGCTGGGTATTATGAGTGCTGCTGAGTAATCATACTGGTTTTACCTGATCCATGAGTGGACAAGTTAAAAAGGGCTCTAATGATCAGTTCAGCATTCAGGAAACAAGCATACTAGAAAGCCATTTAAAGTTTTTTTTCTTAATGGTTACATCTTGGAGTAGAACCATTGGTCTCTTTGGCACTTTTGAAACCACAAGTAACATTCCTCAGTACTGATGTCACCATATTAATCTGATTTTAAATGCAGCCCCCTAACTATCACTGAGAGCTGCTTCTTCACCATTACAGAAATTCATTACCTTTTGCATCAAGCCTCAAACTGATAGGCAATGAGGTGAACTACAGAAATAAAACGGCCCCATGTAGCCAACACCAAAGTGCTCTGTCATTCACACAGCCCCTCTTCAGCTGAGGAGAAGCAAGAACAGCCTTGAGACTCAGCACTTTTGGGAAGGTCCAGCCAGCCAGGCTAAACAATATTCACTTACCAGCTCTAGCTTTGTTTGCAGAACTTGAAACCAAGTGCAAAACAATACCAACAACTCCTCGCTGCTCAGCTCCATTTGTCCTCTAACAGCTTATTTTGGGGAAGGAAAGAAATTTGTTGCTGGACACCCTTCATGCCTTCACAAAGGAGCAGAAAAGAAGTCATGTCTCAATTTCACCATTCCCAGCAGGCTTATGTCCTGCATACTGTCAATCCAGCCCTGAATATTTATATCACTGCCAGTCAACAGACTGTGTTCTCTCCCAGACTGCCAGCCAAAGTGATTGCTCAGAGCCAAGCTGCTGCTTTTCTTCCCTGTCCTTTCCAAGGGCTCAACTTCACATCAGCAGATAGAGAAAGATCAGCCTGAACAAGGGGAAAATTCACACATTTTTAAGTCTCAAAACAAGAAAGCAGATTCATCCACTGTCATAAGAACCAAGGGCAGAAGGAGCAATCAGTTTGTTTGGTCCAAGATCTTTCAGAAGCGGTGTCGCTTTAGGAGACTGTAAGAATAATACAAACATTTTGGTAGCAAAGCCTGTGAAGAGGGTGGCTGGAGCATCACAGCAGAGGTGACATTTAGCTGGCCACGTGCCTCCCAGCTTGAAGGGATCAATCACTGCCTGATAGAGGAGGTGATGGATTTCAGAACAGAACAGGAACTATAACTCAGCGCTTCCAACATGCTGGATGTCACCCTGACTGTTCATCCAACACGTCCACCACATGACTAAAGGAACTGGGATAGAAATTCTTTTTGTCAGTGTCATTCCTCTGTTTTGTCATCCCCTAGATTACCATCTGACCAGATGGGGTAAGTGTCAAAGTTAAATTTGCAGCATCTGTCCCACTCATTATTAGCAGGATGGGGGGAACATATTATTATACTAGTGATACTTGAAGAAGTTATCCTCTGAAGAGTCACAGACCTATTCTGTGACTTATTCGGCACACAAGGGCTTATTTGGCCTGCTTGCAAGATGGAGATAGAATCAGCTGTTGTTTTTTTTCCTAAACTCCTCTCTAATTAAGACGTTTTATTTATCCAGGACAGTTAAGTTTTATTTTAATGAACTGCCTTTTGAAACTGTTATGGAATTTCCTCATGCTCTGCAGAAGCAGTGCTCTCCTCACTAACACCAAACAAATTTTGGGATGTCAGCTTTTATTTCCTTCCCAGGCTGCCCACAGTTTTTGACAGTGGGCCAGACTCAAGGACATGATCACTCAAAGAAAATAAATTTTCAGCTAAGGACATTCATTTCCCTATTTGTTAGCATGGTTCACGGCCTCATGGCAGTGGCATTTGCACAGTAATGTGGCTCCAAGGTGAAGACAGGATCATCTTTGAAATGTGACCTTCGAAGAAATAGAGATCATTATACATACTCTTCATTGTTCCCCAGATATTGAAAAACACATCATTGTGCTAAAACTGAATTACTAATATGAAGACTTTGAAATGCTTGTGCCATATAGTTCAGAGGAGGCTTCCTGAGTTCCACTAAAACTAAAAGAAAAGGATGAAAAATACAACTCCTAGTATTTTTGTCTCTATTTAGCTTTTTGGCTGTCATCTTTTGATATGAGGCCCAGTATTTGCTAAATTTCATCCCCAGTCCAGGCCTGTGATGGCCTACTTTGACAGCACTTGCATACACTGCATATGAGCCACACCACTCTGTTATCTCAGCTCTCTATTTTCCTAGTGCAATAAGCAGAAAAATCATTGAAGAAAATATAAAAGTATTTTCCCTTTTTTTTTTCAAAAAAGCCAGTAGTAAATTACCTATGTTAGAACAGGTCTGAGAACCAGGTTTAGATCAAACAGTTATAATAAAAATTAGGACAAGGTGGTAGCTACTAACCATAAAGCAAATTGTGGCCCCTGTTTAAAAGCAGCAAACAGAAAAGTCTAGTCTATAAGCCTTAATTTTTTTCCTGCTTCTGAAGCAAAAGACAGAATGGGAATCAGTTCAACCTACTCCAGTTACTGCTAGATGATGGATGACTTCATTCATTCAACTTGCAGCATTCCCTGAGGTTGCCAAGACTGGGAGAAGACAAAACTTCTCCAAATTCCAGCACAGGTCTGCAGGCTTTGCACCTCCAGCACAAGCTGCAAAGCTTGGTGTTCCTTTGGGAAGCACTCTGGAGCGTGGGATGTAGGGACTACAGACACTCTGAAATGCCCATGTGGGCCTTGCCAGTATAGAAAAATGTCCATTCAAAAAAGTATTGAAGCGTTACCAAATTCGGCCACCTAACTTCAGACTTGGCACTTAAAGCCCCAAGCAAACAACAGTATTCCAACAATATTGTTTTTCCAGTGCCTCCAGGGCAGTTTTAGGCTTCTGGTTCTGGCAAGGGAAACCTCTGTTCTTCTGGTGCTCCTGAAATGGAGAATAGTTCCTGCAAGCAGAGGAAGAAAGCTGCAGTCACATGCAGTGTCACACAGATGAAGTCATGCACTGGCATAACAGCGAGTGTTGTCAGTTGTCAAAGGCCATCTGTAGCCAGCAGACTTAAACTGTCATCCTGGAAAAAGATGCAAACAAGCCTAATGGGAGATTGCATTATCCTCTTCCTGGCATTCAATCAATGAAGCTTGTTCTTGAACAAAGGGCCACATTCTTTCATTTTCTTTTTTTTTTCTTCTTTAAAAAGAAAATAATTATTTTTTGGCAGTTGCTATATTTTCAAAATGACAGGAAAAATAGGAAGAACCCAAGAACTCCAGAACTGAAGAGTCACTTGTCAAATGTGGCTTATGTGTACTCGTTTGCTCCTACAGGAAGCGAGGGATTGCTCCACTGTTTGCAGAATTGACTCAGAGTTTTGATTGGAATCATTTAGGGGTGTTCTATGTAAGCAATTTGACGTGCTGTTTTGTATGCTTTCTCTGGTCATGGGGGTGTGGGGAGTTATTTTACAGTGTCAAACACACTGTGGGAACTGTTAGAAAAAGATACTAAATAGGAGATCCATTCCTTGGAGCAGGAAATGGAGACACACACTTAGAGATGATGCATTAAGAGTTCCCGAGGGAAAGTAGTGATCGCTCCCAGTACATTTTGTGTCGCTCCAGCTGGTGTCAGACTTCCAAATCAACCTGCAACAGAAGCCAGATGTGCTGGGGAGAGGTCCGATCCCACCACGTGTAGGCCCCTGGGATGAACGGAGGGAAATACTCTCTGTGTTCCAGGAGGCAAAGATAAATGTGCTTGTTTGGTTGGTCCTAGTGCAGGCGGGGACCAAAGAAGAGGAGCACTGAAAAGTGAAAAATGAGCCTTGGGATCTGTGCCTGGTACTGATGCAAATGAAGGTGAAACTATACAAACAGCAACACAATCAGACCATTCATCAGTCCTTCATTAGCAGCTTTTCTTTGCAACTCCATCAGGAAAGAAAAAACCTTCCCTCTTTTTATGAAGGACCAAGAGGGTTGAGAAGAAAGCCTAATTGGTGAGTGTAGGGCATGCACACTGTAAGGGCATTTGTAATGCAAATGGGCTAGCCCCGAATCCATAGGTGGTGTTAGTGTAATTCAATTTACACAGCCTTTGTACTTCGGAATCTCACTGAGCATGCGATAGGGAACCTCAGCTTGTGGCTAAACAGCGTCTGCCATAACCAGAAAAGCTTCCAGCCACCGTGTTAAGATACAAATCTACACTTGGGCTGAAACCAAAGGCATGTCATCTCACTCAGATTTACAGGAAAGGGCAGATTTCCATAATACTTGCAAATCTCATGTGCTGGCCTTGCTTACCCACAGGAACTCAATTACTCGTAGTGAAAAATGATTGTTTTAAAATCTCTTGCATTCCTTAACCAGAATAAAAGTTTTTCCTCTTCTATTCCCCTGGATGATCTAACATTATAGTTCTGCTTACATATGTATGGATTAGAGTCTAGGCTCCCAGAATTCCATACTGTGAACATTCCTGCCACTCCCCATTAAAACAATCTGATCTGAGCTTTTTACAAACCTTTGTGTCAAAATTTTCCATGCCATTGGCTGCAAATTTTGGAGAGCTTTTGAGCAAGAAATGATTCAGCTGTTTCCAGGAAATAAGTCAGAGAGAAAAACACACTGTCATGGTGATAGTAAAAAAGAATTTTTTTTAGTTTTTAGAGGGTTGGGTTTTGGTTGGTTTTTTTTTTTTTTTATCTGGAAGAGCATGTAACTGGTAGGGTGCATCTTGTTGTCCCTGTAATAAATGTATAAATATTAGAATTATAGAGAATCATAGAATGGTTTGGGTTAAAAGGGATCTTAGAGGTCATCTTATTCTACCCCCTGCCATGGGCAGGGACACCTTCCACTATCCCAGGTTGCTCCAAGCCCTGGCCAGCCCGGCCTTGGACACTTCCAGGGACGGGGCAGCCACAGCTTCTCTGGGCAAGCTGTGCCAGGGCCTCATCACCCTCACAGGGAAGAATTCCTTCTGTGTATCTAGCCTAAATTCCCCCTTTTTTAGTTTGAAGCCATTCCCCCTTCTCCTGTCACTCCAGATCCTGATGAAGAGTCCCACTCTATCGTCCTTGTAGGCCCCTGCAGATACTGCAAGGTGCTGGGAGGTCTCCACAGGTGAGGTGCTCCAGCCCCCTTACCAATTTCCTGGCCTCCTTTGGACTTTCTCCAACAATTCCATGTCCTTCTCATGTTCGGGGCACCAGAACTGTATACAATATCCCAGGGGGGGTCTCACAAGAACAGAGTAGAGGGGGGGAATTGCCTCCCTCAGAAGAATTCTAACTCAGATGTACCTCGTAGAGTTTCTTGAATTTGAAGCCCATAAATTTCTAGAGATCTCAACATCTTTTACAACTCTCTCTGTAATCAGACAGTGCAAGCACTACCCACTTGCAGGACTTTGATCTGTAGTTGCTGAAACCAGGTGCTAGAAGACAAAGGCACTGAAAATGGGGCCAGGAACCTGGTTACCCCTGTTCTGCCCACGGTAACCTCCTCCCCAGTGCAGAAAGCAGCTGTTCTCTCCAGATTGACACAAGGATGTTATACAGGAAGTGAGCAAAAAGGGATAAAATGTCTTGCTTGCACAGCCACAGAGAGCTGATTCTACCTACTGAAGATTTCACCTATTAAAATAAAATAAAACATTGCCAGGTTACCTAGAAGGATCACAGATAGGGACTTGGGGCAGCACAGCTTGTCTCTTACTTCTCCCTCTTTGTTCCCATCATAACATTTGTAACACAATGCACTGAACTGCTGATCTGTGGCGTGACAGGGCTGGACTTTAACCCCATTGAGACAGGGAGAAAAGCAGAGGCTGAGTGTTCAGCTCAGGCTCTTTGGAGGAGTGCCTTGTACCACACTGGGTCCTGCCTCTGGACTCACAGGGCAGCCCTGATGCAATTCCAAGTGTGCTTGCATGTCAGCTGAAACACTGCCGCAGAAGTAGGATTAAGGGAAATTAATACTTCAAGAAGAAAGTGCAAAAATACCAATAATCCATAAGTAATTTGAAGGACTTCTTCAGGAAAACTAACATAGCCACAGAAATACCATTAAACTCTGTGGAGACACAAGGAGGAACAAAAGAAATTCAAGACCAAAAGGGATTAAGCCTTTGGAAATGGACCAACAGCCAAGGATTCTTCGGATTTAAGGTCAGCCTTAGCCACTGGCTGCATTGCAGAAATCGTATCTGAACAGATTAGAATAAATGCAGATTTCAGCATTGTGGTGCCTGAGCCTGAACACTTGCCAGCCCTGTCCTTGATTTGACTTCTGCTTAACTCTGTGCCAAGGCTGAGCAGCACCTCTTCAAATCATGGCTGATCAATAAGGATCTTTAATGCATGAGCTGCCCTATTATGAAATATATAATACAGATAACTGACAATAGGAGACAGAGGAATTCAGAGGAGAAGGCTGAACTTGAACACATGATGCACTATCAATTTGTGCAGTATGTGCTTGTGTACCTGGCTGCTACAGATAGTTGGTAGTATGTGATTCCCAGAATCAAACCCTAGGGAAATCAAAGGATAGGTGGAAGATTGGTTATAGATGGGAATTATCTCAAACATCTGTGCCAAAGTAGTTAAATAAAGATGGCCAGGTCCAGACATTGACAAGTTGTTCTTGCCAGTTTGGAAGGGACTAATTCCTTTCAATCAAAAGGTAGGCATACAAAACAACAGGAATCAAAACCGGAGAAACTACTGTCCATGGTGTTCCCAAACCATCCACAGGCTTGAATGCAAATCTTTAATTCTAGCTAAAATTAGCACAGCTGGTATTTATCGACTTGGATTTATTTCAGACTCTGCCTTTACATCTCCCTTTACATGAAAATAACACGCCTTTAGAGCAATTTAACATGCACAGCTGCTGAACCTGTCTAAGCATGACTCAGAATGAAACATGAACTGCACAGCAGGAAAACATGGCCCTTGCTCTGGGATTTCACAGGCTGAGATCCCAACTCATCATTATTCACATTTGACTTCAAGGAGAAGCTGAGGCAATGACCAATATACAAGTGACCCTTGTGGGGCCTAAAAGAACACAAACTGGGATCAGGAACAGTGCAGGGTGCTGAACATAGTACAGTTTAGTTCACGCTCTACAATTTAAATCCTTACAAATTGGAATTATATGCAAGGTGCAACGTTTCTCCAGTAAAGTAAGAAGGCAGGCAAGACCTCCTCTGTGACCTCCCTGAGGTTCAGTTCTGAGAAAAAGGAAGGAATACTCAGTTTGGCTGACTCAAGTTTGCCTGTTTTTCTGCTTTTTTAAGCAAAGCTGACTCACATTTTTAAATTGTTAGTAAACAAATTTTCAGAAATAAAATAAAGCAGGTCATGAAGAAAACTAATGAATATTTCTGATGGGCATTTTAACTTTACAAGCCATTTGCAGGGCAGTCTGTTAACATGGACACGGCCTCTTGAACTAAGAGGCAGTGCTAAAGCCACATGCAAACCTAACTGGATTTAAAACTGGACACCTAATTAAACTTCACAGATTACATCAAAAGAATTAAAACCATCCTTTTTTCTCATACATCATTCTCAGGAATTCATTTTAGTAGTATCAAAAGAGTTATTGCTATTTGGATGCAGTTTCAACATCCCTTTCAGATGGAGAAGGGACCCAAGACATGATCTCCTTTCACTTCAGCATCCTTTCTTGCCTAGTTGCTGATGCTTGTGCAGCCCTTAAAAACATTCTACAAAAATTACTGGCCCCACCTCACAATTGTTATTCACAACTGATAAAGCTTTTCCTATAGCACACAGAATACTTTCCCTAGATTGAAGTGGGAAAACCAGAACTGGATCCTTACTGAAGCCTGAGATACAATTCATAGAAACCAAAACTAGTTTTAAACAAGCCCAGCTTGTTTGACTGAGACCTGGAAGTTCCATGGCTACAGCAATCCTGAGGAGAGTCTGCCATGGGCTAATTTTCCCTGTTTCTGGACAGCCTAGTTCAGGGTCAGGTTGGATTCCTGGAAGCCACACTGCAATTTGCAGTGCAGACATGCCTTGAGGCGGAAACTAAGCACTTACATTCAGCCTGAAGTCATCAGGAGTGTCCTGTTGGGATTACATCATCCTGGATTTACTTTTCCTTTTTAAAAACAGTTCTTCCAGATGCTACAGCTCAAAAATAAAGCAAAAGAACAGCAACAGATGTACACTGGTTTCTTTAGTCCAGTGGTGAGGCATCAACAGTTCTTATCAACAACTCTTATTTCTATATCCTTAAAAAAGAAGATATTCTTGAAAAGCCCTTGTAAGGGAACTAACAATGAGTGCTGCTGGGTCATTTTGATCACTAATATATGCTTGGGAATCTCCTAGGCAGTAGCCAAGATGATCTATGTGCAAAGAGGTGCTTTTGGCTGGATGCTGGTCTGCAGGAAGAGACCAATTTTAAAGCACAGGCACATTTTTAAAACAACAGACGTTCTGATGCACCGGAAAGGAAGGGAAAAATAGTGTTACCACAGAGCTTGCCAGGTGTGTTAGCACTGCAACACAGAAGCCTCCTAACTCATGTGCAGCACAAGAGATAGTTCTGGAAACCAAAATACTTCCATGTAGTGCAGTCCCCATTTCCCAGGATAAGGAATAACTCCTCATGCACAGTTCAAGAACAAAATTATATAGGCACAGCCTATGTTCATGAGAAAAGTTTTTCTCACACAGGATAAATGGAGATTCCCTTAATGGAAGAAATGAAAGGTTTTCTGTTCTGTAAATTCTGCCAATAGTGATGTCAAAGACACAATATACATACCTGACATCTAGATGGAAAAAAAATCCTCCTTATTTCTAGCCCAGGAAAATTCAGTACTTGAACTGAACTTTAGAAATCAAGCTTTTAATGGGATTCCCATAGACCTTCAAACAGCCCATAGATGCGAGGGAAGTTAAGATCCAAATTAAAGCTTCTCTTTTAGGTCCCCCTGTATGCCTGAAAACATCTATCATACATGGAATTATCCTGTCCTGAAGTGTGGCAGCTCAAAAAGAAACATGAACATCTCCCAGGACCATGCTCAAAGCAATTGGGAGTGGGTTTTCTGGTTTGGGGAAGTGAATTCAATGCCTGCCAACACCAACATCTCAGGTAGAAGTACAGCAACTGTTGCAACTATCATGCCTGTGTTCCTTATATTCAACTTTTACCTCAAAAACTGCTACTAGTAGTAACAGTTATATTACTTGTGACTAAAAATGAGAGGGAGCCAAATGAATAAAAAGCAGCAAACTTGAAGCAAATTTCCAATTATGAGTAAACTCTTTTAGAAACTTCAGGTTAAATGAACCACAGATGCAATTTGTTTATGGCCATATTGTAAATTGTGGGAAGACTGAAGCAGTCCAGTGTCTCTCAGTTTATTTGGAATGAGCAGAGTTTGCCAAAAGAAGAGGATGTCTCTGTCAATGAATGTGCAATATCAAGGACAGCAGTGCCTGGCACGTTAGCTTGGTACTCTTATTCTATCATAAGAAAGATGAAGACATATTTCTATCAGATCAGCACTGTCTCAGCACTAGGAAAATATTTATCCTTCCAGTTTCTTCTAAGATAGGTGCAATTATGATTGTAATTTTACACAGGGCAGAATGGTAACAGACACTAATCAGGTCCCTTAATTATCACCCACTGAAAGCTTGACAGTGTTGTTCCAGGGTAAACTTTGTTCTGCAAGCAAATATATTTATTTAGCATTTCTCTCTATCCCGGGAGCCATGAGCAGCTCAACAGGTGTGTTTGGAAATTGCTGCTTCTCTGTGTTTGGAGCTTCAGCAACAGCCAACTGATGCACCCAGCCAGGCCATGTAGAGTGATGGCAGGCAGACCTTCCACGCTGTGCAGAGGGCTTAGACAAGGACATTTGCAGTCATGAATAATCCCCTCAAGTCCACAGACAGCCCAAGTAACGTCTATATCCACTGACTTTAGGGGGAGACACTCTTAAAGGCTCAGGGTGTCATGCCTGGAACTAAGTTTCCTTTTCCCTAGCAACAAAGCAGGTAAAGATTGGTATTTACTGCAGAGAGCTATTACAAGGGTTGCATAATGTTGGCAGAGTGCCGGGAGCATGAAATATACCTCATATCATTAAGTATGTGACAGATGTACCTGCAGAGAACTCATTAATTCTAATTTCTATTCCTGTTAGTCTAGAAATATTAGCATCTAATTGTTAGTTTCTAAAATACTCTGACTAACTTTTTTTAACTTAAAAACTGTGTCAGCATTTATTTTGGAATATCAGATGAAGTCTGTTCTCTTGTATGCCCCTCAAGTAGTGTGTTACAATAACCTCAATTACCTAACAGAAAATGGTGGGGCCTCAGCAGGAAGGCTTTCTGCAAGGCTTTAAGGAGGAGCCGGGAGATCTCTGCTCAGTAAACCTAAATGAAGAAACCTTCAGTGGCACAAGAAAATTCTGAAAATGAAAGCCAAACCCACTGCATGTGTGAGGCACAAACACTATGGCAGCACTGTAAGTATTCTGAGGTTTTATTGCAGTGCCCATCCAGGAGCAAAGGGCTGAGTGGAGACACAGCCAGCAGCAGTGTGCTGTGTGCTGTAACTGCAGTCTGGTATAAAGAAAGCCAAAGGAATTTGCATATCTTCTTTCCTTAAAGAACATCTAGTGGAAGAAATGCTGAATTTCTCTCTTTTGATGCTTTTTTCCCCCCTGGAAGTCTCAAGATCAGTTCATTCTGCACAGAAACCAGGGCCTGGAAGTAATACCAATAGCTGTGTACAGAACCCTGCAAAGATGAATCCATTCATCTCAGTGCCAGACAGAGCTCACCCTCCCAAACACTGCTTCCCCAGGAAGGACAGCAGGACACCACATGTTGTTCAGTACAACAGCATATGGGGACCAGGAATTTACTGTAGGTTTCCCCAGCCTGCAGCTTTGGGGACAAAATCTTCTATCAGCTTAGACCTCTCAGCCTGTCTCGCTAGCATCTGGTGACTTGAAAGCCTGACAGAGGAAAACTTCATTAAACCAGAAAGATACCAAAAAATGGGTATTCACAGCAGAGCAGCAGTACCTTCGTAAACACTGAGTAAGAAAACCAACTGTGTGTGAGAAAAAACTAGACCATGAAATAGAAACACTGCTTTAACACCACAGTTTGCAGCAATTACAACCCTGGTCAATAACAAAGTTGGAAATAAACTTACTGGCCAACAGATCTTTGCAGGAAATAAGCTGTTTAATTATTTAATTATTTGGGGAGGGAGCTAAAGAGAGGGAAATGCAGAGAATAAACACGTGGGAACATATACATTTGCATAGCATGGCAGCACAAGTGGGGACGGGAGAAATCCTGGTGTGGCTTTGCTGAGCTGTTTCCCACAGTGCACGTACACAGCAGGGAGGAACTGCATTTACATAGGCAAATCGGGGCAGTTTTGCCTCTCTGCTCCCCTCACTGCCAATTACTTATTTTTTATTTGATGGTTCTGTTCATCTAGAACACAGGTCTGTCTTGCTGAGGCTGAGGGTTGTCTTTGTTCATGGAATAACATGCTCAAACACTCCGCAGCAGGAGGCCTCTGCCAGTGACTCCAAAAGTCTTAGAAGCTTTTTCTTCCAAGTGTGCTCAGTGAGTAGCAACATTTCCATAGGATCTGAGGGGTTTTACCGCCACAATTTTACTTTTACTTTTTAATTCTGACTAACTATTCACAGGCTGCATTTCTACCTTGGACTTCTTTTTGTCTGATTAGGTTTTTGGATCAGCACAGTGTGGTATCTCACCATGCACAGGAGTTCAGCCTCTGTCCATTCCTTCAGTACCTTGCACACTGCAATCTCACAGAACTCAGAGTCCCTGCTGAGTGCACTGAAAGTCTGAGATCTGTTTCTAAGCAGTACCATAACTCTTAAACCTCTAATAATATTTGCACTTTGGGAAACCAAACCAAATTTGGGTTCTTAACTAGCACCACTGCAAAAAAATAGCTTTTTCTGTGAAACAAATCATGGCACATGAGCAAATGGCATATTGAATTTCTGAACTACTGCTAAGTAAGGAAGCAAACCTTAGGAAAGGATAACATTGTTGCTTTGAAGTGCAGCAAGGCTGAGAAAATGTTTTTGACAGGTCTTAGGAATGGACTTCTGCTCAGCTTGGCACATTTTCTTTGTGCCACCCTGAACTATACTGAGAATCACAAAGAGGACACATGGAAGAGAAGAGACAAATGGACTTGTAAAGTGTCAAATAATTCAACAGAAGCCAGAGAATAAATGGAAATTATAGACACCAGTTTCATACTTTCAATCCAATGTAGAACTTCAGTGACATGCCATTTAGGCTTTATGTTAAACATAGGTAGGTAATACATTATATGCTACAATACACTGAAAACAACATATTTTAAGCAACTTCTGTTCCATGTACTCTGTGGGGTTTTATCTGTAGGACTATTGAAGGGTATTCCTGCTATTCTCTCAGTAAAGCTATTAGTACAAATGGGACCAACTCCTACTGTCACAGACAGCATAATGCTAAAAGGTTTAATAGGCTGTTTGGCAGGAGACAGAATAGATTCAGCTGCTAAAATGGTGACACTGACACTTTGCCCTTCGTTACCCGTGTTCTTATCTTTCCCCACAGAAAAATCAGTGTTGGATGGTGCAAGCTGTCACAGTCTGTGGGTTTGTAGTTAGGCTGCACTACAATGGCCCTGCTTCACAAAGAGGAATTTATTTCCCAGGAATATTTGTAATCTGTTGCTATTAAAGATTTAATTAAATATAGCTTTAGGGTACTAATTAACACATAATAATTACATGCTCTGACTCTCCTCCACACCCATCATCTAGCAAACATACAAGATTAAATCAAAATAGGTGCACAAAGTATATTCATGGCATGGCCTCACTTCCTTCCCATTGAATTCAACAATAAAGATCTGAAATAATCAGGCAGAGAATTCTGTAGAGAATAAATTGCCTAAAAGTAAATTTTTGTAACTTGACAAGTTGGCATTACATGACAGTTTTAGTATTCATTTATGGATCACAGTTTTATTTCCAGTCCTGCCGACATTTTAAGGCACACACCAGAGAAAGGACACCTGAATAGAATTGTGCAGACACATTGGGTACCCTGAAACAGTTAAAAAGAAAGATATGTGGCAGAAAAAATAATCATCCAATCAAACAGAACCAAACCAAGCTGTACATCAGATAAAACCCAATATAAATATTGTGCTTTTCCAACCAGAAAAGGGCCAGGCAGTTTCTTGCATCCTTCACAATTAATAGGCCAGAGCACTGTTCCCAGAGTTCTCTCTACTCCCTCAAGAATGCTTATCTAATCCATCTTTAATCCCTCTGTGTTTTCACCTGAGTGCTGAGAGGAAGAGAAGAAAGCTTCAACATCTAGGCTCCCATCTTATTCTCTCTAATATTTATGAGAGCAAAGAAATACTTGAACACATGTTGCAGAGTATGACTAAGCAAAAAAAAAAAAAAATCATTCCTGACATGCCATCCCTGTTACACCCACCCAAGGAATTATTTATTTGCAATGAGCCGACCTTCTGCAAGGCTTTACAAGGGGTTTATCTGCCATATGAATTTGTTTCAGACAAGCCACTACTTAATGAAGCCACATCTGGAATGAGGGATTGTTTTCCTCCTGCCACGGGCATTACCCTCTGAATCCTGCAGTGCTTCTCTGTCCCTGTCACCAGCACTGCAGCCAGCCTCCACACAGCTTCGGCTTTACACGGAGCAATGGGTGGGCGTCGCTTCGGTGCATTCCTCGTTGCTGTAGGATTTAACTCCTGGAGGCATCCCACGGGGAGGTCACTGGGAGCTGCACCAGGTGACACCGAACAAAGACGCGGCGAGGCACTCTGTGTTCTCGGGCTCCACCTGCCGGCAACGCATTGATTTCGGCCACCTCTGTGCTTCCAAGAGGAATTTTCCCTTCCAGAGATGGAAGTGTGCTACCCGCAACGTCCAGCAAAGCTCCTAAAGCATACCCTGTTCTGTTTATGCTGCTGCTGGTACCCCACCGTGTCTCAACAGTTGATACCAAGCCCCAAAATGTAGGTCTCAACTGCATGACTAAGCCTTGTGGTCATTCTGACCAGCAGTGAGGCTGATTCACCTTTTGATAAGAGATAAAAGTGTGTTTTGTGCCAAGATCTGGACTCAAACCATGAACCTGTCAAGACCATGAATCACTATTTTCCTGCAGCTCACAAACACACGGATGTAAGGCTCCAGTTCATGCCTATTCCTAGTCCAGACTTATTCTCTCTCTGCAGACAAAGGCATCACACACTGCTCTGGAGAGAACAAACTGTTGTTTGTACAGATCTCTGTCATTCCAAACCCAGAAGAATAAATACCTCCAAGAGTCAGATATTCCCATGAGGCACAAGAGAATTTGCCATTTTTTGTGTGTGACAAACAGAATCTAAATTTACAAGTGTATGAATCAAACAGGGAATTTCCAGAAGCATTTTAGAATGAGAAGACCATTGAGCTGTCCCTCTTCAAAAAAAACCTCCTGCCACATGTAGGCTGTAGAATGAGGAAGAAATTCAGCTCTAAAATTCTCTGCCAATGACACAAAACTCAATTTGGAAGCATTAGCTAAAGAAAAATACAAACCTGTTCCTAAAACCACAGCTATGAAGACAAATTGCATATACTCACCAAATGGAAATGAGAAGTATATTTAATAGCAGGGCTTAGCAGAAGCAAGTGTACAACTATTAAACCCTGTCATACATTTTTTTGCCAAAGGATCAACCCTAAGAATAACTAAACCCACCCTGTAAGTATCTCAGTGCAAAGAGGATTTAGACATGTGCAACTAATGAGGGATGTATTAATCCTGATGCATAAGAATATTTATACCCATACTCAGTGCTGAAGGAAAATCCTGAATATAACCTTGTATTCAAATATTCCATGAACAGCTGCCAGTTCCTGTTTGCACTTCAAATCCCAGCCTGGAATGCAACTGTTGGGATGCAAATTCATGCAGCATTACTTGTCTGTGAGTCTAATTAAAGATACAGACCTGCTGCAAATGGCAAAGCAATGCTGGTTCAGCTGCACATGGCACTGATCCTGCATTGCTCCTGTGCTCACACAGAACCTTCAGTAACCCACCAGTCTTCTCTCCAACCCAGTTTCAAATATCCCAGCGGAGAAAACTACACACAACAAGTGAACAACACTTCCATAATACCCACACTGTAAAGAAATACCTCCTCCTAACCAGAATAATTCCACTTTTCAGAGTTTTCAGTTCAATACTGATATGACTGATAGGAATGTAAACAATCCCATTCATTCTTTGGGCTCCTATGTCTCCTTCTACTGAAGAGTTCAGTGAAAAGGAGCTTTTTGTATACTAAAAAAAAAAAAATCCCAAAAAACCAAAACAGACTCCCCTAGAGGAATTAAAAAGGAAAGGTGTACAAGCTGTACACCCACCAGCTGAAGGGCCACTGGATGACAATCTTTTCTCCCTGAAAAATAAAGATATACCTGTCTTCTGACATTCCTTCAGTCTTTTTTTGTGAATTCATGGTTGCTTTATTGAGCATTGCCTGCTGTTTACCCAGAAACATTTGCATTATTTGATTTTCACAGCTCAAGGAGTGCCTATGCTCCCTTAAATTTCTGTATCCTCTCCTATAGTTTTCTCATGTTTTGTTTTTCTACCATCTGAGACTTCAGAAACAATATTAAACTGTCCTCTTCTCTTTCCTCCTCCATCACTTGCATCCAGGTCTCCTCTTTCAGCTTTCCTTTCTGTGCAGCAATACACTGTCCCTCTTTGCTCTTCCTGTTCTTGAGCCATCCACTCATCCGTGAAAGCACTGATGAAAAGGGTTACAAAACAAAACCTATTTATGTACCTGATGATGTGACAGATACAATTTTATGGAATAATATCACACATACACGGTACAAAGTCACAGCTTTCTACCAAATGTGAGATCCTGGATGCTCTGCTGAAAAACATTAAATACCAGTTAAGTGCCTCAGATTCCAGCACAGAATCACCATCCCTTTTGCCAGCTCTTATCTCCTTTCCACAGCAGTCATTATCTTGCAGATGACTCTTAGCTAACTTTTCTTCCCCTTCTGATGCCTTTCCACTTACCTTACCACTCCCTACCCTGATCTAAGAAATTCTGTTTATTCCTCTTATTGGTTCTAAATTCTACATCTCATTCCAAAGAATTCTCTCAGTGGGGACTGATACAAACATAGCCAACTGTTCTTCTCAAGAGATGAACTTCAAACGTGGAGGCAAAGTGTGAAAACTTGAATGAGTATTTGTTTTGCAGCTGTGGCAAAACCACTTCCACCAGCCCCCAGCAGCCTTTGGGAGCACTCCCCAGCCCAATCAGCATGCACAAGTCTGTCAACATCACTGTTCTGCTGCTGCCTTCACTACCCATTTTAATGGAAAAATACACAAGAGGAAGTTATGATTTCTATTACCATGCTGCACAACAGCCCTGCTCAAGAACAAGATTCATTTGCAGGACAACTATATATAGAACAAAAGACAATCAGTGCTCCAAGGAATTTATCCTCTGAGATGAGACACAACACATGTAAACTTTCTACAAGGGAAGTAATGAGATAATAGTATTGGCCAACATGAGAAGTGCTAATCATACAATTATGATCAAGATTTTTGTCAGCATTGCCGTAAGAATTCATTTCAGAACTTTCAAAAAATGACCATGAAAACAATCATTTTGATCCAAACAAGATAATTCTTTGCAATTAAGGAGAAAAATCTTGTTGTTGATAGAAACTTTGACTGCAGTGCAACTTGTAAAGATTAAGATGCTTTTTTTACTGTAACTGACATAATGCAAAGCTTTTTTGCACAAAACAGCTAACAGAGAACAGCAGTAAAATTTATGTGAAGGAAAACCTGGATCCTTCATAAGATGTGATAGATATAAATGTCAGTTCAGCCAATCAATTTTAATTAACTGGAAATCAGAATTGCAAAGACAGACTGCTGTAAAGCCTACAGAGTGTTCATGTTCTGTTACTGATGAAGTCAAAGTAATAGCTATTAAATCAAATTATAATGAAGAGGTAATGTTAAGAACTAAGAAACATTTCTTTTTCATCAGTGTTAAGTTTAAAGACATTTCAGTAACAAGCCCTCACTTTGACCAGCTTTGATAATGGGATCAATACTGCAAAGGCATTTGTAGAAATGCTAATGGAAAGGGGGGGTGCTCTTTTTCCTTTTAATATTTTCCTTCTTAAGAGGGGATGATTATAGACACCATCTTCCCTACTTGGTAAACCAGTTACCAGAAACTTTCTGATTCTGATTCTTGGGGCAAGACCCTCCCAAAACATAGACCATGGTCTCCTGAGACCCAAGGCGAGGAGAAGCCCTGAGTGCTGCCAATGGCCCCTCGAGGTCCCACTGCTTGTCTGTGTGCCAGAAGAGCTTTGCTACTGGCCCAACACAGATCAGATGAGATGCCTCATCCCAAGTTTACCAGGTAAAGTCACTTGCATGAACCCTCAAGCACGCCATTCCAGGAGGATATTAACACTATCCAGAGCCTGGCACCTCATTCCATCTGCTCACCTCTTGCAAAAGCCAAGGCAGGGAAAGAAGCTGCTCCAAACGGGAAACTTAGAAAGCAGCATAACTGCAGTGCTTTGAAGGAGCCTCTGGCACCATTGTCTGTACAACAAGGGCAAATATCTCCTCGGAAACATGTACTAATATTCTCCCTCCTCTTTCCTCCACCCTTTCTACAGCCCTCGGGAAATCTCTCTCCTCCCACTCCTTACAGTTTCCTTCTGTGCTCCTCTGCTGCTGAATGATCCTGTTGCCTGAGCAACGGCAGCTGAGGAGGGGAGCAGGGAGAGGGGCCTGGCCCAGTCGTGTGCTCTGGCAGCAGCTCTGTGCTCTGAGCCCACAGTAGCAGCCTCAGGAAATGAGCAGTTCAGCCGGAGTGAGGTGCAACCTCCTTATTAGTGCTGGGGATTTTGCAACCACCTTGTATTTTTGTGCAATTATGAATAAAATAACCTAACACTCAAGGCTGTCAAGCAAGTAGTTGTTCAGCTTATCTACACACCTAGATTATATTCATAATGCAACCACATTTGTTACTCTTTAATTTTGGTCCTAGTAGAACTCAGATGTACAAATTAACCAGCAATTAATCTCTAGAATCAGAAACTGCTCTAAAAAATTCAAATTATTATGCAGAGTCTCTCTCCCCCTCTGCTCTTTTCATTGTGTATTTTGGAATTCAGAAAAGTAACCAAAACGAAAGTGTCTATCAGTGACCTTTCCAGATCTACTTCAATATTTGTAGTGTGCTTTCTTTTCATCTTTGCTGTCTGTCTCCTGGTATTTGAGCAATATCTGGTGAAATGAGAATGTAGTCTCGGTGCTATAGCTGTGCAAGAAATAATAATCTCTGCAAGATATCCAGCAGAGATTTCTTTTCTAATATTGTTTTATTGGAAGAAATATTTTCTTTTTTTTTTTCTTTTTTAATAGCATTCTTCTTACACGGTTTTGTGTTCCTACAGTTTATGAAACTCCATGGGCTGCCTCCCCCTCCCTTGATGGTTATGATCAAAATTCTTGTAATTGGCTACTTGCTGCTCTGATGATTACAGGAGGGAGGGTTGTGCAGGTTTTCCTGCTTTTGAGCAACTATCACTTGGAACATCAAGCACGGAATATCTGTGCTGATACATCTTAAATGAGTGTAGCTACTATGACACTTCACTCTCTTTTTATTATAATTTAACTTTTACTCCTGAAGTAGAAGCACAGTTAGTTAGATGTTCCAGTTGCATCAGGCACTAATGTTGAGTTATTAGGAAATGATTTGACCTTTAAAATTTCCTATCAATGTGAGCTTCATTCTAAATTAATTTACTCCATCTTATCCAACTGCCTTCAGCAGCTGCATGCTTGCTAATCCTGTCCCTTGCACTGCATTTATAGAACTTTTTAAAAAAATTCTTTTGGACTCTGCTTATTTTTGTTCAGCATAAAATAGAGAACAACTGGAGTTTAAGCCAAACAGACCCAACCACAAAAAGCTCAGAAGCTAATCCTTCATTTTTTGCTCCACTTTCTTCAGAGATAATCTACTTCCATTTTCAGCTATGCAGCAGAATAGTCAGACTGAGTATCACTGGAGCAAAACACAGTCCAGAATTTATGGCTTACCAAATTCAGGGAGAAGCTTTAATTGATGAAGTCTGGAGCGCTGTGACTAGACAGCAGATTCCATAAATTAATTTGGAATAAAACTACCAGGATTTCTCAGGGTATCTGGAAGTTTCAAAACCATCTGTCAAAAGTGTTACTGTCTCTAGGCCATAGGTAATTGTGCCTGGGAGAGCCTGGATCACTGGCCAGAGGTGCCTTTTCCACAGCTCTGACTAATGGCTTCAACAAATCAGGTGGCTGTATCCAGCTTTCAGAGCAGAGAGAGTCATGGAGTTCAGGCGAGGAAAGGGACTAAGGCCAAACATCCTCAGTGTGACTCATGGATTTCGATGGGATTACAGAGGGATGGAAATAGACCACATTTACCATATTAGGTCACCATGCTAATATCATTAATCTTCTGTCAGGGAAAGATTGCTCCTCCCATGCTGAGATTTCAAGTATAAGGATAATTGGCCCATGGGGGTACAAGGAAGGTAGAAGAAGAAAAGTGAAATAATGGTAAGAGCTTGAAGAAACAACTTTAAAAAATTTGAATATCCCAATTTCCCTTAAAAGGTCCTATTGAATATCGCTATTTATAGACTCTTATCAATATAAACCCTCATCAACACATCTATCATTTATCTGTTTATCAACATGAATTCTTTTATAGAGATAACCTTCTACCTATGATTTTCATTTGGTAAAAACTGTATCACAAATTTTATTTGGCTTTGGATAACTTCAGAAAACCTAACTCTCACATCACGTAAGAGATTTGTGATTAAAGGATGCAAAAAGCTTAGTTATGCCCATCTTCACTCCATAAAACTTGTCAGAGTAGTATTAAAAAAAAAAATCTCACAAAGACAAGACTTCAATAAAAATAATATTATCACTTCCTCAAGCTCTAATGAAACTTCTTAGCAAGGGGGTGGAGCAAAACCATCTTAGAACCATCTTATATGTGGTAAGGGCACTCAGCAGGAAGTGGATCTTGGATGGGCTTTGCACTTTGGCCAGTGAATAATGAATTAAAGACAGAAGATGGATAAGGAATTACTTTTAAATCAGAAGAATTCCATGAAGTAGGAAGAACAGCTTATGACTTCCTCCTTCAGATAAGTGTCCTGGGCATTAGGCTATGCAAGTAACCTCCCATTTCCTCTCATTCCCATATCTTTAATCTCCCATTCAGTAAGATCTTGTGACAGCCTAATTTCCTCATAAATCAAGGTATAAAGCTGCGGCTGATCTTTGGGAGTGACTGCAGCACACCAGACAAGTACAGACAGGAATAAATTCAGCTTCTCAGAGCTTGGCAATCATAAATTGCCTAGGACCACAATGACATATTTTGACCAGA